>NC_058341.1:55167500-55792500 GCF_905475395.1 Chrysoperla carnea
TATTCTTGACTGAACGCACGCTACGATAATACCGCCATTGCTTCCCCGTAAAAGTCCATACACATTTCTTAAAGAATTGTTATTTCTGTAGCACAAGTTAACAATTTCTGGGTTGTTGAGTGCTAGTTAGAGGATTTGTATCGTAATTGGAATGTTTTGATCTTCCATAGATCAAAATCTTTACTAATTTTTAAAACTTTGTACATGTGAAGACTTTATTCTCGTAATGTCTCCTCCAAATTCTCGCGAATCAGAACGTAGTCAAGTAAGGCCTGAGAATATCGATGCGATTTTTATGGTGCCTTCACTTCGTCCCGTCCGATATAGTGAAGTCAAAGATTATCCACTCTAAGAAAACACGAGGCACCCAGGGGAGAACAGGCGAGCTTTATCCACATAGTCTCGTGATTACTTGTGTAGTTCAGTTCAGTAGTCATTGTTGCTTGTGTAAAGCATTGTTATTCAAAAGGTCTTGTTACTGACAACGGTGGCTTTCTTAATAAACGTTTGTTAAATAAACAAAATAACAGGCTTGTTGATTAATTTTTTTTATCACTTCAGGGGAAGAATTCTCACTGCACGAGCAAACATAATAAAACAAAGAGGAAGCTATAGGTTAGTGACATCATTGTCCGATACCACCATAGAGATACATATAAAACTTAGTTTTGCTAAAAGGAGATGGGCAACAATCTTTGAATGCTTTAACTTCTTCGTTTTTTAATCAATTTTAATATCATTTTCAAATTTTGTCATGGTATCAAGTCTAGTTTTACATTTTTATGCGTAATATGGCAAATTCGACATCAGACAACTACCGTATTGTTTCTGTTAATTTTATAAATAAATTATATTTTTTTATTGTAATTAAAATGAAGATAATTGTACTATAGCTATACGCACTGAAATCTACCGCAACATCTGATACCACATCGATGTCAGCCATTGCAATGGGATACTTGTGGTAGTGTGTGCTTCATTTCGGTATAACTTTGGTGAGGATACTCCGCGATAGTGTGGATCAGGGGTAAAGATAGCGTCTGATCCAAATGATTTACGCAACTCAGTGCGTTCAACAATACTGCGTCCACCTACTACCTAATAAAACAAACAGGTGTAATTAAATACATGGAAGTATACAAATACAAAATTACAATATTTAAAATCAAGATAAAATCAAAATTAATATGATCCTACCAGCCCATAATACTTATCTTGTATCTTGAATACTAGTTACTTGCTAATTATATAAATAAATATTATAAAAGTAATAATTGTATAATTGCTAATTATAAAATACTATAAAATGAATGTCATTTCTATTTTTATCAATAACAGAGGGGACTGTAGTGCCTTCAATCAAAATTTACATTTAAGAACGGTAAAACCATGGTGATCCAAGTAACATTTTTAAAATTAAAGAAAACATATTTTTTAAATTGATTGTGTCTAGCTTTGGATTGATTATGTATTTTTAAGTTTTAAGGAAATAAATTTTTACTGATTAATATTTATTTAAACAAGTGAAAACAAACAAATGACTGAGTTAATTGTTGAAATACCATTCATAGACAGTGTTGATTACTCTATCACATTACACATACATACATGTCACGCATACGTAACTGATACCCCCATATAATACATATTATACAATTTACGCCTAATTTGCGCCCTCACAGGTAAACAGTGGTGTTTACGAAAAAATGTTTCAAAGAAAAGTTGTTTATTTTTTGATAAGGAAGATTTTTTACATTAAAACTTTTGTTCTATCTCTAACGGTTTACAAGATGGGTCTTACGAAGGTCAAAACCCAATTGACCTATGTTGCTCATTTACGAACATGACCACACTTTTTACGTCCTGAGTGCTCTGTAAAAATTTCAGCTTGATATCTTTTTTCGGTTTTGAGTTATCGTGTTGGCAGACAGACGTACAGACAACCGAAAATGGACTAATTTGGTGATTTTATAAACACCTATACCTAAATTTTAGTCATAGCATTAATATTTTTAAGCTTTACAAACTTTTGACTAAACTTAGTATACCTTGCATATTACATATATGCATGGTACCTATAAAAATACATATTATAACCACTAATGGAATAATATAAAAAAATATTCTCTTTAATTATTTTCATTTAAAAAATAATAAGTAATTTTATTTTAACACGTTAGAAAATCAATTTGTCACGAAGTAAGTGGTTGAGATTTTTCGTAGAAAATGATGGAAAATAGTACTCAAATAAATGTGTTATGGAAGAATTATAAATAATTAGGATTTTTTCTACTCCATATGCAAAAATCTTTCTTTTGAGAATAGTGATACTTGTATCACTATGTTTCTACCCTTTGTACTATGTTTCTACCTGTTGTTGTTTTCTATAGCTATTATTTAAAGCAGAACACTGAAAATAGTCTTTGTAGTGTTATTATTCCTGCACACTATGTATTTTTTGAGAATTCAAACAGTTATCGATAAAAAACTATGCGTAATTACAATTTGTAAATATATAAAGTCAATAGTACCGTCCAAGGCCATAAGGTAACATGGATCAATCTCTAACGTACCTAGGGTCACTCCTACTGATTGTATTTGAAAATGCTTTGATTAATTTTCCTTTTGTAAATAAACTTTGCCTTTATATAGTTCCCATCTCATAAATAGCAATATTAGCAATATGTGATCAAAGGTACATTACCCCTAGGAGTGCAACGACTTTACGTACATATGCAACCGGATTTTAAAAAAATTTTTGCATTAATTATTTATTGGACCAAATAAAAGAGAACAAAACTATTTCTATAATTGATTAGAACAAAATTTTTTAAATAGCAAAACTATGCCATTGTGATAAGAAAATGATGACCTATTACAAGGAAAAAAAATTATTGATAAAAAACAAAATTGAATTTTTTATTGTCTTTTATATTTTTCAATTCATAATTTTTTTACAGAATGGTTCATAAACATTGAAATTTTTGGTCAAAATTATTCAAGTTTTTTAAGTCAAGTTTACTTCGATAATAGCGTAGGGTGGAAAGGTTTCCTGTATAAGAAATACAAAATTTTGGAATTTATTATAAATTATTTCGAATTAGAGATGGTCAATCGACTTCAAACTTGTATGATAACAGCCTTAAGCTTAATATCGTTAGCTAGACTTAACTCGTGAAAATGAACGAAAAAGGATGGTTAAAAAGTTTTACAGTCCGATCACTAAGTTTTTATTCAAAAAACTAACTCTTAGTTGTATATTGTGAACTTTAGATGTTCCAGAAAAATATTCTTGTACAAACGAAAAAATTATAATTCCTAAATTAAATTAAATTTCATTGTTTTTTAAATAAATTTATGTGTACAGACTGCTACAGTTCGTTTAAAATATTGTAGTTTAATTGTATTATGTAATCATAAACTTCTATGTAAGTACACTATCACACACTACTGATAACTTGGCCCTCTATTATATCTACTATTATTTCTTACAGGAGAAAGATTCCCACAAAATTCTAAAGTAAAAAATGCCTTTCTTTATAGCCTGCATATCAATGTATCTGACATCGAAATGGGAATTATTTTCGAAGCATTTGGGTAAATTATATGCGAGAGTTTTCAAATTGCACGACAAAATATAAAGATATTTTAATATTTTTGATTAAAAGATCGTTAGAATACTTTTAAGAATCCTCTAAAATCCTAAGTATGCCTTAACCGAATCGATTAGACATGTTTTCACCTTCCTATGCCAACGAGAACCTATCTATGTTGACTTGTTCTCGTGATCTTTAAGGACGTTCCCAAAAAAAATGTGTCTATGAAAATATTTGAGATTTACGTTTCATATTTGAGGGTGGATTCTGTTAGAACTTTAGAAGACAAAAATTAAGAGTAAAATTTTTCGATATATACCATAGTTTTTCAAATATTGATTCCTATTTAGAGAAGTCAATAGAAGAAATTAACACAAATGGCATTTATTTCATCACTTCAAATGTTTTTATAGAAAAACGAGTTCCGCTTTTTATAATTTTTTTTATAGGAAAATATTTTTCATGGTTTTACTAATGAAAATTAGTTTTCCAAACTAATCCTAAGAAAGTTGGCTTTGTTACATATTAAAGCATGCCTTTAAAAAAACTTCAATATAGGATTTATATGTCAAAAACGCAAACTTTAACAGCTCAAATCAACAAATTTAACACTGTTATGGTTTTTAAAAAATTTACCTTTGCATAAAGGGCGCATTAATGAGAATACATATACACGATTTAAAGATGATCCTAAAAAAACGAGATTTTTTACGAATGTCTTTAAGAGATACACAAATTAAATAAGGAAGTTCTTCTTTGTTAATGATTAAAAACTTTTGTTTTGTATTAATTTTCTTAAACAGTTTTTAACCCCCGAAACAAAAACAGGGGTGTTATAAGTTTGACCGCTATGTGCGTCTGTCTGTGGCATCGTAGTGTCTAAACGGATGAACCGATTTGGATTTTTTGGTTTCGTTTTATGAAGAGTGTTCTTAGCTGTGTTTCAAGTGCCAGTTTAGAGTCCCGTACCCGGAAAAAACTAAAAAATAGACGATGATTCTCAAAAAAATAAGGAAAATAAGGTTTTTTAATGGAGAGTTTTCTTACATACGTTTCAAGTATGAGTTTATAATTCCGAACTCGAAAAATTTCTCGGATTTTATAATTTGGTAAATTTCACGTGTGTATTCAAAAGTGTATCTTCTACAACTTAATGAGTCTAAATAAACGTATTCGTTAAGCCACGGGCGAATCTGAAGACCCATAATATAATGGTGTTCATATTTTAGCACGTTAAATTTTTTGTATAGCGGAAGAGATGGCAAGAAGAGCTAAGTTTATAGTAATACAATATCTATACACATAACCTATAAAAAAAATAAAATAAAAATGATATTTATGATATCAATTATAATGTAATAAATTAAAAATTTTTTATCTATTTAAATATTTTATTTGAATATCTTTTTTATAAAATGCCGCTTTAACATTATATACTTTAGATAGAACTAAGGCTACTTAAATTATATTTATTAACAATTTTGTAATGTAAGTTTTATTTTTAAGAGTTTTTTTAAGTGACTTATGCATGTGAATATGATTCATTCGTATAGTACAACCCAGATTATTCTAATTCATGAACCCTAAATTTCTGCCTCGTGTTAAAGAAGCTCCTGATTTGATGTGGAGTATTTTTTCCCTTATATATGGCAGAGCGGCCATTTCCGAGATGGAAAGGGGAAATCAAATTAGTGAACATTGAGAAAAATTTCTGCCCTTCACCAAATAAGCTCAATGATCGCAAGACTGAGAATCTCATTGAGAATCTGTTCACATAAATTTTGAACATTTATGAGAAGCACTTCTACTGACGAATCAAATATCCATGCATATTTTGAGCTCAGTACATTCTTTGTATAGTAATTTGTCTTTGAATCGAGTACTTCAAACAGAAAACCTGGATCTTGACGAGGATGTCGAACTAGCTGATGCTGTGAAAAATATTTTGATTGAAAGAAGAGGAAACGTTGCAGAAGAGTTCAGGAAAACTTCCAAAATCTATCTAGTTATATCTGCGATGAATACGCTATAGAAATGCGGAAGCTAAGATTCGCGTCATAACAGACTCAACGTTCGAATATACAGACTGTTTCAGTTGAAGATTATAGATCGAATTTTTAACAAATTTAGCTTGTCTCTCTCTCAATAAAATAAAATATTTCGATGAAAACTCTTGCTCGACTTTTTGAACTAGAATATTCAATTTTGCACGATTATTCCCGTGACATCTGAGTTGACGAAGTTCAACTTTGGCGAAAACGCATTGCCTGACGGTGAAAAAAATTTACTCAAAGCACTCGATATTTGCAATAAGGATGCGTTTAAAAATGTCTATTAAATGATTCGCGTTCTGGCAGTTTTGCCTAAGACAACAACGACGAATGAACGCTTTTTTTCAACCTTGCCCCGTCTCAATACATATCTTCGACAATATCTGAAGATCGGCTAAACGGTTTAGTCCTCGCTCAATATACATCGTGATGTAGAGGTCATTGCTCACAGAGTTTTGGAAAAGCTTTTTTCTGTACCTCGCAGAATTACTTATTGAAAAACAGTGACTGAATATTACATTTTGACTTAATTAATTGTTATTTTACTTGAAAAAAGAATTTCTTGTTTTTATTGACTTTATGACCTAGCATGACAAACAAAAGTTTGGAACCCTCCCTTGGATAAATCCTGCGCACGGACCTGTTCCACGGAAATGAGAAATGTATAAGAATAACTAAAAAAATTGATGAAAGTTAGATAAATATCAAACAGTTTCGTTTAGTATTCATAGATGATGTGTATTGGATCATAAATCTGATCATAGTTTCATTAAATATTCCTAGATGTCGTTATATCTTTATCTTTATGCATAAAAATTAAGCTTCCCTATGTTTTTGGCCGTAATGGTATGAAATGATATATAAACCTAATTAAAGTAACAGTTTTAATTTGCCTCATACAGGCAAATCACTTATTCCGACATATATGACCTTCACAATGACTATCAATAAAGCCAAAGGGCAATCCTTGCAAGTGCGCGGTTTGATTTTAAAAAACGATTGCTTTTCCCCTGGGCAATAGAAGACCTTTTTTGGAGATGCTTTGGATTGCTTATCTAAGGCCCAAAAGTTTCGGTTTCCGCGACTTTTCACTTTTACTTCTACTAGAGTTGATGTACCGAAACCTCTTAGTTCTTTTTGTAGCTGTCCACATCTCTAACTTGCCGACTTTTCATTATAAATAATCAATTACAAGCGTGACAGGAAGATCGTAGCTTTCCGTATATATTTTTTTGAAATTATTAATTTCTAGCGACCCGATTTACCTTTATACGGGAAATTTTCATACTCCGAAGTAAATATTACCAATTATGCACCCGGTTTACCCCGAAAAGTCTTCGTTTCGTGGAATCAATCTAAAAATATGTATGTATAGAACTTTAGAATTTATTATTTACATAATTTACAAAATTTAATGCAATAATTTATTTAATCTCAAGAAATTTTATAATAATTCATGATTTTATTGCTATTTAAAAGAATGTTATGAATTGTTCTGATTTTATTGAAAATTTAGGTGTAAAAAATGTAATACATATTCTCTTATCTATAAAATAATTATTACATATATTTTTTACTACCAAATACATAAATAACATTTTGCCGGTTGACTTACTGGCTCGAATATACTGAACTCAAATTTAATTACTTGATTGTGTTATTGAATTATTTTGTAATAATTTTTAAGTATAATATACATTCTTAATTTAAATAAATAATGGATTGTTTTATTAATCAAAATATGAGAAAATCAATTTTAATATTTCCTTATTTTATGTAATCGATTATTGAACTTGAAATTTTATTATTTTATAATAAATAATTGAACTTTGTACTTTTATAAAAGGTCGTAACTTATAATGCATACAGATTGTACTTTTATAAAACTAGTATAATCCGCCTGCTTCGCTGGGCGATCTCATTTTTCCTGCCATGCATAACACTAAAATATATGTTACTTTTTATTATGAAACCAAATTATTTTGCTTTTAAAATCGAAATCATTCAGCAAAGTGGGCGAGAATATATTATGCTGATGTTTGAACTATATTATTGTAAAGTTTTATTAAAATACATTATATTCCTATAGCCTTCCTCGATAAATAGCCTATCTAACACTAAAATAATTTTTCAATTCTAACTATTAGTTCCTGAGGCGTTCAACCAAACGAACAAACAAACACACCTTTCAGCTCTATATATTATTAGTAAGGATTATCTGAAATCCCTATATATTATAAATGTAAAAGTAAAGATGTTTGTTTGTTTATTTGTTACGATTTATTGCAAAAACTAGCGAATGGATTTGAATGAAACTGTACAACAATATAACCCATACACCAGAATAACACATGAGCTATAATTTATAAAGTTAGATTTAAAAAAAATTAAATTCTGATATTTTACTGCCCCATCTATGATCATCATTTTAAACCATAAATTAAAGATTTCTGTAACAATTTATAATAGTAAATGTCAAACAATTTATGGCCTGTTTTTCTGATATACTGAATGAATTATGACTATTTTACAACTTAAAAAATCTAAAATTTTGCAGATATTTTAGCTGTGTAAAACATTTCCATCGAGTGTCATAGAAGGGGAATAAGTGAGATCAAGAGAGGTAGAGGCTATAAAGCTGTGGTTTTTACTTTTAAGCCCAGTGAAGTAGGCAAGAAAAAAGGGATAAGAAAAAATATTGGGAAAATGTTATAAGATATAAAACTAAGATTGCGACCCTAAAAAATAATAATGTCCCTTCTAATTTCGATTAAACTTAAAATCTTATGCATACTTAGATATTTCAAAAATACACTTTATAGAATACAATTGTGGAATTAACTTAACTTTTATCACAGCATCAATAAGTGATTGACATTGACAGATTACTATTATTATTATTATTATCATTATTATTACTCACAGCGGAGAATTTATACAAAGTTGAAATTAGAATACAGAAATAACTTTACATACAAAGTGGTCTAGATAAATGATCTTTAATAATAACATTTTTCAAAACAAGTGAAATTTACAAAATTTAAAGAAGCACCGAGAAATTTTTCGGGTACAGAGCCCTAAACTCGCACTTGAAAAATCTATAAGAACAGTCTCCATTAAAGTACCTATTTCTTTAAAGCATTTTGAAGATCGTCGCCAAATGTTTAGTTTTTTTTCGGGTACGGTACCCTAAACTCGCACTTGAAACATAGCTCATCAGCGGTAAAATCTAAAGTATACGGTATACAGACGTAAAAATTAGAGGGTCATTCAAGTCGGTCTTACTTTTGACTCACATTCATAAATTTATTTTAAGATAAAACTTTCCTTTCTGGTAAAGGAAATAAAAGCAAAGCATATTGTTGCAAGAATGAAAATGATTATTTTGTTATATACCGCACATCTACATAAATAAAAATGAAACATCCACGGCTCGACTAATTCGTCTAATTTTTTTCTTCATAATTTTTTTAAGGGCAAAATTTTATTTAACGCAGTTGGTTTTTATTTATTTTATTTTAGACGTTTTAGTGTCCCGGAACTCTAAGAACCATTATACACTTTATTAAAACTTTTTTAATCAAGTCTGTCGGGGCAGCTAGTGCTGACGGCTTGAAAGAGATTAAGGGATAATGCATTATTTTTACAATATTTACTTTTTGAACATTGATAACAAATATACAATATATTTACATTAATAAGACATAATCTTAATTATAAATTCATTTGGAGATATATCATTCACAACACATTTTTATGAACCACTTTGTAAGATATGATTATTAAAAATCACCTGTTAATGTTACATGACATTAAATATAACATCTAAATAATAATAATACACCTCCTATATATGTTTGTATTTTAATAGACCAAGCAACATCACACCTAATATTATCACAACGATAATAATCAATATCTTTATGTTATATCGATCGGCATTTACTAAGCTAAGCTGAGCTGAGCTGAGCTGAGCTGAGCTGAGCGAAGACTACATTGCGTCGTATACATCATATCTAGATTGATAATCAACTTTCATTTTAATATTATTTATTCATTTTTCAATTGCTAGTTAGTTCAGAAAATTATTATTAAGAAATCAGTGCAGTTATTATATTTTGTTAGATGTTTTTGAATATCAAAGCAGGAACGCAGTCATCAATATATGTTGGGGGGAACGATTTTTAACAAAATTGTCAAAATTAAAAGTACTGGTTAAAGGTCGAAATTAAAAGTACTAATGAAAAGTCCTTTTAATATGATAGCAAGTAAATCAACAACAAAGTGAAGGCGTTTACTTCATTACATTTTTATACTCTGTGTATATGAAATATATATCAAGGTATACGAATTTTAGTCCCAAGTTTAGTGTTCATAAAATCACCTAATTAGTCCTTTTTTGTATGTCTGCCTATCAACAGGATAATTCAAAAACGAAAAGAGAGATCAAGCTGAAAGTTTTATAGCGTGCTCAGATCTTAAGAGCTAGTTTGAGTTTGTTAATGAGCAACATAGGTCGTCAATTAAGCCTTGGGGCCGTAGAACCCATTTTTTAACTGTTAGAGATAGAACAAAATTTTAATGTAAAAAATATTTCTTGTAAAAATTCGTAAAGATCCTTGTTTTTTCGTGAGGATTAGGGAAAAAGTTTAGTGTCCATTTTATCTAAAACCATAACAGATAAAGAGTTGAAAATTTGTCAGTAACTTAAACTCAAGATTTGTGAGAGATTTTTGTAAAACAAAATAATAAGTTTTGAAGAAAATATTTCAAAATTTTAGTAAAGTTTTTTTAACTGTGCAGGAACTAAAGGAAATGAATGGTAATTTCAGTGGGGGTACTATTTGTTATTGCTACTAAAATCTGTAACGAAGGAACTACTACCACATTCGTAAAATAAATAGTGTGTGAAACTCATGCAGGCCCACTATTTCACAGCCGAATGATAGAACACTAATTTCGTTCGTTTTCCCAACTTCATTCTCATGTTCAATGGACAATTTAATGCGCTTGTTATTCAAAATACTATAATATTTTAAGTTGAAACATGGACTCTTTAAGTCGAAAGTTTATTGGTTTAATTCGACATTTTTTCATAGATGATTTTCTTTAAGAGAACTCAAACATGATGCATTACTTTCGCAAAAAGGATTTTATGAACGAACTTTCTTGACTTTTCAACGCTTCCACTATTTGATTAAAAAGATTTTCACTAGTCACTCCGATCCACGCACAAATACGGTTACAAAAAATTTCTTGGAAGACACGTCCTCTTAAAATCGAGAAACGAGGCAATAAATAGCTGTGAAAAAAATGGATGTTGCCGTACAAACTATCATTTTGAAAGAGCCTACACCTCTCTTATTTAATCCTCTTCGTAGCTACGTGTTTTTATAACTATGGAGACAAAGAAACCAAGAATTATACATATATTATTAATTTTTTTAAATTATTATTATTCAACTCTGAGTTTGAATTTGATTTTTTTTTTCTTGTATGTTTATGCAAGTGTTTGATATTTTATTAATAAAATACCGCGTGCAATCAATCTATAGGACGGGTGGCGTCAACACTATACTACTTAAGTGCATTGGCACTTCACTTCAACTCACTTAAATGAAATAACAATCTGTAGTATATTACAATAAGAAAACAAATTGTATAGCATTTTTGTAATGCTGATGAATAAAGATCGTTCCGACTCCTATGATTGAATTTATTGATTTCTTTTATAAAGATTTAATTATTTTCATAATCGAATTCTTCCTGTTAATTTCGCATATTCTAAGAAATTTGTGGAATATTCAGACATACTGACTTAAAAGGCCTTTGTCCGGAGGTCCATTTCAATGCAGCTTTCGTTAAAACTTGAAAATGCGCGAGAATAGATGATAAAAACCTGAAATCAAAATTAAAATCGATTGATAAATATGCCAGATTTTCTATCTAATTCTTGCAAAACAACTATTGATATGTATTCTCTATGGCAAATTTTAATTATGACGTCACCAAGTGTTATTTTCCATTCTTTCTATTTGTACATTTAAATCCTTCATATTTTCGTAGTTATTGATGTTATCAAAAAATTAATTTCACCAGATGTTTTGGCTCCCACGTCTTTTGAAGCAATAAAAAAATTTTAGGATAAAAGACCGTTTTAATATGAGCATTAAAAGAAACGCAGAGTACTAAAATTGTTGTTAATTAAATCGTTATATCCCATGTAAGATCATAATGCTTTCACCCTTACTCAAAACAATCTCTATACCTCAAACCCGATAATTATTATTAGCCAGTATCTATTTGATGTTCATTGATATTCGAAGGGCATATTGGAAATTCGTTCTTGATAAAACTTTGTGGCCAGCCTTACACAATATTTTGCTAATCTCATTGGTTTCGAAACGAGCTGTATGGTTTAAGAAAGGTGAGACTGTTGGAGTAACTTCCATAAAATATATCCATATGTCTTAATTATCCCCCAACATATTTAACCTTAAACTTAATTTGCGAGTAGACGTTATTATAAAAAGTACATTTCTCATAAAAGATTCACTGATTGTTACCAGGGCTAATAGAATTCCTGTTCTAAAAACTAATGGGGGAAACGGAAACGGGAAACTAATGGGGGGACGTGGGGAAATAATAAAAGAACTTTTCCCCAAATGGCCAATGCAGTTGAAAGTTCACTAAATTAAAAAAAAAAAAAAAAAAAAAGTGGAAATAATAATTAACTGACCTAATTGTTGACATACCCTGTATAGAAAGTGTTGAATGTATACCCTATGTAGAAAGTGTGCATGCATTATTTTTAATAAATTAGAAGATTTAAAAAAACCAACACAATTAGTTTCGAAACTTTCGAAAATATTTTTTAGATTTTGTTTTTCGAGAATGTTTCACAAGAACTATAGTTGAAGCTACCTGCTATCTTTTATAGTTTTGGAGAAAACGGACATCAAAGTTTTCTTCCAATTTACACCCCCACGGGTAAGCAGTGATGCCGACGAAAAAATGTTTCAAACAAAAAATTTTTTATTTAAACATCTGTTCTGTCTCTTACAATTTACAATATTGGCCCTACCCACCTCAGACCTAATTGATCTATATTGCTCATTTTCGAACTCAAACTCATTTTTTACGTCCTTGGCACGTTGAAAAATTTCATTTTGATAATTCTTTTCGTTTTTGAGTTATCGTTGTGACGAACGGGCTGACAAACGGAAATGGACTAATTTGGTAATTTTATGAACACCTATATCAAAATTTTGTTTGTATCATCAATATTTCTAAGCGTTACAAACGAGGGACTAAAATTAGTATACCTTAATATATATTTCGTATAAACAGAGTACAATAAAAACAAAAAATAAAAGAACATAATGATACAGATAAGCGAATGGTGAAAAATTATCCCTAAAAATCCCACCATTTTCTTTACACAAAACAAGTGCCTTTTCCAAACACAATTTTCACTATTCTTTGCGCGTTTAAAATGTAGCCTTCAGAAAATTAAAACAATGTGTGGGGTATTTAATTGAGTTAAATAATACCACTGATTTTTTTTATCTTTGCTTGTCAAACTATAATTTATGACCATAATTTTATTGAGTTTGATTAAAAGATTATTGAGTATGAGTAACCATACACACTCCATATAGATAAATATTATGATGCATTATTAGATGACTCAAAGGATATATGACATTATCAAAATGAAAGTAATTTTGATTTTTATATAATAATATTATTTATTAGTCCTTACCGTGCAATCAAAAAATGTAGACTTGATTACTGTCTATAACAATATTTAAAACGAGACACGTAGTAAGGCGAAAATACTTTTTATTACTTTTAGTCTTGTCGGAAATTATTGAACTATACCGGTGTTAGTTTTGTCAAAGTGTCGAAAAAATCTTTTTCCGTTTAGCATTTTTCAAGTTGCAAAAGAGAAAAAAAAAAGATGTAAAGGTGTCGTGGGACACCTGGTAAAAACTATGTTCTTTTCGTACCTTGTAAAATTATAAATGTAGCGCTTACTTCTTTTATTTACAAGATATTTTTCTGAAAATTTAAGGTAATAATTTTAGAAGTCAAATACTTGTTTGATTCTTTAAAGAATTTAATTTGTTAGCTATTTTAGTTTTTACTCTATGAAATAATTGTAGTATTAGTTTAAAAAAAGACTTCAGATTTAGTAGTCAACCCAATATGTGAGTGAGTACGTTTGGTTTGATTAGTATATTTATTATGGCATAATATAAAAATTGCATTGTACTTACTTTAAATTATCTCTGTTTTCTTCAACTTCTGATAACTTTCATAATTCAATTTTTTTTTAATGAAAAACATAAAATTTAAAAAAAAAAATACAAATTGATAGTTATAAAAAGATTTTTGCATTTTCTCATACCAACCTGAATCGATTGAAAAAGTTTTAGTTTCCTAGGTAGCCTAGATGACGGTTTTTGGTGTTTTTTGCAGTTTTAACTCCCAATCAGCAAACAAATATCGTGCGATAATAGTTCATAGTTCAAAAAACTTTTGCTGAGATTTTGATTACTGCGTTTTTTTAGAAAAAAACACTACCTTTGAAGCGCTCATTCAAACAAGGAGCTAATTCTGAAAAAATCCCACTTCGTCTAAACGAAAAGGTGTGACTGCGTTTACTTACTCTATGATTATTGCAAAATTTTGGGTCAGTGTATTATAGGGCACGTTTAAGAATTAAGTTTTTGTTGACTATTTACATTTTGTTAGAATCTCTTTAATTTATAAAAACTTTTTTTTGCATCGCTGCCTGGCATTGTTCAGTTTATATATTTTTTGATGCCACGGTAAGGACTAAATATGGTATTATTTAATAAATTTTAATAGGTATGGAAAATTGGTTTAAATTAGAAAAAAAGTAGCATTAGCAAATTGCATAGTCATATTTATCTTGTTTATTATAATCAAAATTCGTAGGTGTTCGAATTCTATCGGTGTGAGTATATCTCACAATCTAAGTAGTTCAGTTGCATTATAGAATTCGTTCAGTAAACATTGTAGAGCCTATAAAATCTTATTTATTTCGCAAAATAGGAAAAAGTTTTTTCTATAAGCTAAGCAGGAAACTCAGAAATAAGACCCCATTTTAGTCAAAACTGATTTAAATTTCAGTCTCCTCTCATGCAAAAGCAAGAAAATGAGGCCAGTCTGCCTTGACCAGTTATCATCATATGGTCAACCAACAGTTAACCAAAGACTATCGCGTTATAGCCTTCACTTTCCTTTCCCTCACTTAACTCTGCGTCTGTTCACAATTTAATGGGTTTAAATTTTTAAGTGCGAACTCTTAATTTTCTTGAAAATAAAACGCAGGAAAAAAATTTTTGCAAATAAAATAGCATTCTAAGTACATGACAGATTTTCATATAAGCTTTCCTCCCCTATTTCACCCCTTTAGAAGATTTCGGAAAATTCTTTCTTAAATGACACCTTCAAAATATATATTCTCTCAAGATTTCAACCTTGTACCATTGGTCATTTAAGCTGGGAGCCGATATTTCAATCGGAACATTGTCACTTTTATTTACAGATTGTACCATTTTAATCTATAATGTGTAATAACTCGTTTTGTACTTAACCAATCAAAAAATAACTTGCAAAAACAAGCAAAAGTTACAGAGTTCGATAGGGGACATTATGTTCTAACATCGGATTGGAGCTATTTCGCCGCAAATAGCCAATTTAGAGCCTAAACGGTAAGAGATAGAATAACACTTTAAGTTAGAAAGTTGATCCTCATAAAAAAACTAACATTTTTCATCTAAACCATTTTTTCGAAAATCGTCAGCTTTCGTTGGAAATGCGACTTAAAAAACTAACCCATAAAAAGCAAGTTTTATTATACTCCCTTTCTTACCGTTAAAATTACGAAAAATCCAAAATTAAACATTAATTCAATTTTTTTAACGAAAAACTTTTTTTATCGTCGCATCGAGTCGATAACCTGCAAAGTTTCAGCTCGATTGGATCACGGGAAAAGAGTTCCAAAATTTTTTCGGCAGATAGGCAGACGAGTAGACTCTACGAGTTAATAGAAAGGGAGTAAAAATATGTACTTATGGCATATAATCGAAAGAAAACACGCTAAATACGGAGAAACGGTTTAGCCGAAAGTGCTCAAGGTCAGTAGAGCAAATTCGACTGTGCTTGACCTACAATTATCGATAAACTTTAAGGGTATTTTTTTTTTCGATTAAATGCATTTATGGCATATTTTTAAATCGCATATCCTCCGGAAGCTAACGTTTTTCGAAAAAATGTTTTAAACAAAAATTGTTATTTTTTTTATTATAGGTTCAACTTTCTAATTTAAAGTGTTGTTCTATCTCTTGCCGTTTAGAATCTAAAATAGCAATTAAAGCAACCCGAAGAACTAGAATTTGATGTCTCTCATCAAAGTCTACAAGTAATTTTGTATTTGATTGGTTAACTACAAACCGAGCTATTACAACGAGCGCAAGTTGACATAGTTTCAACCTTTCGTTACATCTGTAGGTACATCAATTTATTTAGACCATATTTTAAATTCTATTTTACGGAATTCTAAATATAAAAGCGAAGAAGAGTGTTTTTTTTAATGATTAAATAACTTAATAAAACTGTGAAATAAATATACTGCAAGTCATCAAAAAAATGAGATAATATCTTTTATACTTCACTGAGATGTTTGAGCTGTTGTGTGATGTTCTAACAATTGTTTTACATATGTCTATCTGTCTGTCTGTCAGTCGATCTATTCGAGTATGTCATGCATATCATTTTAATTTAAATTGTGTAAAAAAAATAAATAAAATACAAAAAATTATTCTGCACATAGTAACTACTGTTGTAGACTTTAGAAGAAGCAAAAAAATGTTTTAAAAAAAAAGTATATATATTACATTTGGCGCCAGGCTTTAGTTTAGCAAGCAATACTTTGCTGATTATTGAAAAAAAAATTTTTAATTTATTATTTAGTTTGCAATAGCTTGTACAAAAATCAGGGTTAGATTAAATTTCCACCGGATCTTCGGAGAATTGAGTATTGTTCTCAAAAGCCAGTTCATTCACAAAAATTGCAAGGTATAAAATTAGGACTAAAAGAAAGTTACGGTTCCCATTTAATTGATTGAACGAGTAGTTTTCGAGATATAGACTAAAATCGTAAAAATGGTGTGATATCTCGCAATATTCCTTCAAACAATACCACATTAAAGTAGTACGAACACCAAGGCAAGTTTAGATTTAGGGTTGAAATTATTTGTACCTTATTTTCAACTTTGATGATGAATTTTGTTATAACTTCATGAATGTAGACGAAAAATAAGAAAAAAAATTTTCGATATCTGCCTTGATTTTCGAAATATCGAAAGGTAAATAATTAAACAAAATTTTCTATTTTCGATATTTTGAAAGTTAGTCCAGATAAAGCGCAAAATAAACCAGGTTCATGGCTTTAGGAATTAGGACAAAAAAACAGTCTGGTTTATTTCTCTATTAGAATTGTATTTTTCGAGATTTCTCCAGAATCTCTCGTAAAGAAATAAAAACTTTTCGTTCAGGATTTAAGATGATATTTAAAAAACTATTCACCCAATCGCCAACAGAATCCTTTTTTTTTGGATCAAAATTACTCTATATATTACTCTATATTTTCTAGATTGTTTGGCAGAACTCAAAAAATTTGTTCATTATCGATTTGTAAAAAAAAATTACATGTTATAGAGTAATTTGGTTCCAAAAAATTAAACAATAGAATCCATTTGACGATTGAACATGTCTAATCACAGAGGCCACCCACACCATTATTTGTTAATCTTTATTTATTAAATTACAAACATATTTACAATTACATTTTTAATGTGGGTGGAGTCGGTTACTTCGTTCTTTTCCAAGCGATGACAATGTGATCAATTCTGCACTCCCATTAATTATAAATTGTTCACACAGCCACTGTCTCTCAAGAGATCCTGTATCAGAAGGTAACGAACAAAATGTAAGAGATTAGTACCTTTTTTAAACTTTGATCCTTGATTTTTTATCAAAAAAGAACACATTTAGCATTTACAATATCGATTGTCTAAGGCATTGAATACATCGGGTATGCTTTTTCGTAAGATGGGCGCTTTGGTTCTACGAGAATAATATTGTCGTAAAAAAATTATCTCAAGACTCCTTCAATTTTTATTTCATAAACCAGAATCAAGGACATTAATGACCAAAAACACACTATTGAAATAAAAACAATATCCTTAAAACAAGAGTAGCAATTAAAAATGTCCTTGAATTTCAACTCTCATCTAACTAAATATTATCAAATTTCGTTTTTTCTAAAAATATCACACATTTAGTTTCAAATTACAATTAAAACAAGTGAAAACAAACAATTGAATGAGTTATTTGTTGAAATACTATGTATAGTAAGTGTTGAATAGCAGTGCTAGCATTATTTTTTTTTTTAATTTGAAGAGTTTAAATAACCAACTCAATTATGGCGGTCTTTCGGCCGCCATTTATTTGGTATTCAAAAATTTCGAAAGTATTTTTATAATTTTTTTTCCTTTTTCAAGAATGTTTCACAAGATCACTAATTGAAGCTATCTGTAAATTTTCTTCACTAATTGAAGCTATCTGTAAACTCCCTCTCTTATAGTTTTGGAGAAAATGGACACCAAAGTTTTATCCTATACCCTCACAAGTAAACGATGTTTACTAAAAAATATTTCAAACAAAAGTTGTTAATTTTTTATAAGGGACATTTTTTATATTTAAACTTTTGTTCTATCTCTAACGGTTTACAACAAGGGTCCTACGGACCCGAGACGCAATTGATATATGTTGCTTTTAACGCCCTAAGCACGCCATAAAAATTTCAACTTGATATCACTTTTCGTTTTTGAGTTATCGTGTCCACAGACAGATAGACAGATAGACAGATAACCGGAAATAGACTCTTTAGCTGATTTTATGAAAACCTATACCAATATTTTGTTTGTAGCATCATTATTTTTAAGCGTTACAATCTTGGTACTAATATTATTATACCATAATATATATTACATATATACAGGGTATAAAAATGTGTAATGCTTTGTTTAAAGGGCAAACACGTTTCATTTTATTCTTTTTCGTTTCTGTATTTGATATTTAAGAATGTGATCCGGATAAATTCATCATCACCAAACAGCACTATTTTTATGGTATAGTATTTTTATAAAAATTAGTAATTATAATATTACATATAAATTTGTTTGGTATAATATATTGTTGGGTTTATAATAATAACAGCTAAAATAAATTGTTTTTAATAATGTGTTATAATTATTATAATGATATATTATAAAAATATTATTATAAAAATATGAAATGAAATGAAAACATGGTATTTGTTATATTTATAATATTAATTTATAATTATAATGACTGAAATACACTACTTATTGATTATATGGTAACATTTTTTGTATCGGTGCTTAAATCGTACCGGGCAATTTTCTTAGTACTGATTATTTTTACGCAAAAACTAACGACCAATTCATAAACTGGTAAAAATAAATCGGTAAAAATAAAGACTTAACCATCAGCGCTATTGATGCTTGTTGCATGTATACCAAAAAATTTATTTCAAACTTTCTGTAAGTTAGTAACAACAATCTTCATGTAGTTGGCTCAATCACATATGGAGTAGACATGATAGATATGCGATCATCATAACCAAATTGTTTATTCAAAGCAAACGCAAAGAAATTTTCTTTTAATTCAACGGTTCGCTTTATTTATACGATTATCACTACATAGTATAAAACGAAGTCGCTTTCTCTGTCAATATGTCCCTTTGTATGCTTAAATCTTTGAAACTACGCAACGGATTTTGATGCGGTTTTTTTTAATAGATAGAGTGATTCAAGAGGAAGGTTTATATGTATAATAGCATCCATTAAATAGTGGAGAAGTACTACTATTTTTGAGGTTTCTAAAATAGAGCGGGCCGCTATGTTTTTATATACAACGTTCACAGTTTTTCTGTAGTGTATTTAGTATCAGCATTGCACCCGTGCGAAGGTGGGGCGGGTCGCTAGTATAATATATTCCAACTAAGTAAAATGTACCATTACCATATCTGACAAATAAGATTACATGCGTAAGAAAAGCGTAAAAATTATGTTTGCCCTTTTTTTCCCTTATAATTCATGATATTCTGTATCTTTCCGGTTACCCCTATCTGGCCTTTTGGTTGGTGACGCCCCTGATCATTTTATTATTTGATAAGATCAATTTTATATAACATTTTTAATAATTTACAGAGGTTAGTTTGATTTTTTCAAGTTGTACCATGGTACCAATACAGAGTTGCTGAGCACGTAGGTACATTTAAGTTTCTATACTAAACATTACAAATTATGTTTATTTACAGTTTAAATCATTTTTTGTGCAATGTTTATAAAATAAACAATTAAATTTTGATTAACTATGTATTATTACATAACTTTATTTTATTATCAACAAAAAAAGTTTGATTTTGGAGAACAATGAGTACCTTATGTGTATACCAGAGTAGGTACCATTTAGAAGACATGTGAGTAAAATTTATGAAACCGGTTACCAAAATGGTACTTTTTGATGTATATTTATAAACAATGAAAATATTTATAATCATTGATTATAAACAAATTTTTTGGTCGGGTACGTAAAAACAAACCAATACTTTATTATTTAAAACTAAATGACCTTGAGTCATTGGTCTTTATAGTTAACAAGTTTGATTATGGCTTCTCTTCCCTAGACATTGAAATTTTAATAAGACAGGTTTGATTTTTCTTGACCAAGTATACCTACTCCTATATATTATAAACTAGACGTAAACAGCCCGCTTTACTGGGCACAATCCTCACTTGCACCCCCTCCTCACATCTCTTTACACACTTGGATATATTTGAAAATATTCGATTATTCATTCCCACTTTCTCGCTCCACCTTTCTACCTATCGCAGGTTAAAAATAGATAAAAATAATCCTTGAAACCAGCTGGTTGTATATCTTGTCAATACTTGAGCTTAACCGATGCACAACTTTTTAAGTTTTTAAAGCACATCCCTTTCAACCCCTTACTCTAGTAAATTATGCATATATTATACGTAAAAGCCTTCCTCTTAAATCACTCTATATATTAAAAAAACAGCATCAAAATCCGTTGCGTAGTTTTAAAGATCTAAGCATACAATAAGGACATGATAGGTACAAACAGATGGATTGATGCGACTTTGTTTCATACTATGTATTGTTTGATGTGAAAGTAAGGATGTTTCTTTGTTTGTTTGTGACACTTTCACGCAAAAACTACTGAATGGATTTGATCGAAACAATATAGCTCATAAATGTACATCAGACTAACACATTAGCTATAATTTATAAAGATATATTTAAAAAATTAAAAATAAATTAAATTGAGTCTGACATTTCACTGCGCCATCTATTAGCATACAAATTATTATTATTAAAAAGTGAAAATGGTAAAAATACAATTCATGGCCAACTGTTCTGATATACTTTATGAACTATGACTATTTTACATTGAAAAAAAAAATGGAAACTGTACATACATATTTTACCTGTGTAAAACAATTCCTATCCCTATTTCGAGTGTTATGGAAGAAAATAAGTGAGAGAAAGGGAGGTGAAGGCTATAACATGGTGGTCTTTACCAGTCTTTACTTCCAAACCCAAGGAAGGGGGCGGGTATCAAGCTGGTATAAGTATAAATTAAAAATGATGAATACATAATGTGGATCAGACTTTATACGTAAGTTGAATGTATATGTATACATAATAAATTAATAAAAGTGTTGTTATTTTAAAGATCTCATCATTTAAAAAACACTGCATAATAAATATGTACTAATATAAATATATACATAATCAAGATTAATTATTATTATGGTGGCACTCCACTCAATTCATATGAAACTAAACTCACTTATTACAAGAAGAGTACTTCTAGTACAAACTACAATAATGTTTATTTTATAGTTTGTGCCATTTCTATATCACATTACGAATTCGTAAGGAAACAGCAGATGATGAAAGATTTCACTCCAAGATTTTTTCATTTACGCTTCCGAGAATACTAAAAAAATGTGTAAAATTAGTATTATTTGTGAAAAATGATGCATCACAGGTCCGTTCACAAGGGAGGTGTTTTGGGGGTCAAAACCCCTCCCATTGAGAATCGATATTTTGATTGAAAGAAGAGGAAACGTTGGAGAAGAGTTTAGGAAAATTTTCAAACCCAGGAGCGATATCTGGCAATGAATACACGACATAGTACGGAAGCTAAGGTTCGCATCATAATGACACAACGCTCGAATATACAAACTGATTCAGTTGAAGAATATAGATCGAATTTTGAATCATCGCAATATTTTATCAAATTTTTTAATTTTCTCAATCAAATGGATGAACACTCTTGCTCGACTTGTTGGACTAGAATGTTCAATTTTGTACGATGATTCCCGTGACATCTGAGTCGACGTTCAACTTTGTCTCCAAAATGCTTCGCATTCTGACAGTTTTGCCTGTGACAACAGTGACGAATGAACGTTTCAACTTTTCGTCTCAAAACATACCTTAGATCGACAATGTCTGAAGGTCGGCTAAACGGTTTAGTCCTCACTCAATATAAATCGCGACTTAGAGCTCGATGTTTGATAGAGTTTTGGAAAATTTTTTTTGGACCTAGCAGAACTAACTTATTGAAAGACAGTGACTAAATATCACATTTTCACCTAATTAAATGTTCTCTTACTCGAAAAAATAATTTCTTGTTTTTATTGACTTTATGACCTAACATGGCGAACTAAAGTTTGAACCCTTCCCCTGGGAAATTCCTGCGCACGGGCCTGATGCATCATATCGCAAACTTTATTTGTAACTGACACCTCATATAAAAAAAATATAAAGAAAATTTCGATGCTTTATCAGACCAAATGGTTAAAATGATGCAAAACATTTTTCACCATTTTCAACTATATTTGGTCAGTATAGTGGCCTTTTTTGTATTCCAGGAATCAGATTATTTTTCGATATCTCTAACCATCTCTGACACTAGACAAAATATTGAGAATCGGTCCTTTTTTGTTAATTTGTAGTAGGTTGAGTTTAAAGTTCAGATTTCGGTTAAATATCTTAAAAAATGTGACCCATCACGCTGTATGACTGTGCAAAATTTTAAATCAATATTCCTATAAATAACGAAAATATGAGGAACGAAATATCTTCATCTTAAATGCGACACACTGTATATTCTATACTTCGTTGACTTCCCTTCGCTTCCAAAATTTCCTTTTATCAAGATCTCTTATTGTCAGTGGGATACAAAGGCCAGTTTTTACCCTAACTGTGCCTTCCCGTAAAAAGCTAGGTATGAAATAAAAAGCACGATATTAAATTGTTTCATAAGTAGCACATGAACTATAATAAAAATCAGTAAAAAAAATGTTTGGTACGATATTTTTTTCGACATATGTTATTCTAATTTAATATTATTATAATGTCAACTCGAATTTATACATAAAATATTAATCGTGACCCTGACTCTTTAATAATTCATATTCTATTTATCTATGAATAAAAACATCACACACACACACACACATACTATATATAATATACACAAAACAAATTTTCTCAAAATATATGTTTCTTCGAATTTTATTCAATAATAATAAATTATTATACATGCATAGACCGGCCTCTAGCCTGAAAAATGGGTCGAGACTCCCATCGCCACTCACAGAATTGTTAGAATCCATCCATAAAAATATTTTTAGACTACTGCGGTAATTTCAACAATTTTCAACCACTTTTACTTCGATTTAAAATTTGTTTCATAAATTTGAGGCCATTTATAGCGATACAAAGCTGAAAGTGCTTGATAAATGGGATATGGCCAAATTATTTCATCTTGAATTTAAAGAAAATTTGAAAAAGTGCCGAGAATCTGATATTAACAGACTTTTGCTTAGTAGTCTGTCTCGCCTTAAAATGTATAAACATTCTGACGCCCAGAGGAGGATTATCAGTAATAAAAAGTAGGCACGTGCCTACAGGCGCGAAGTTACAAAGGGGTTCACGCGTCGAAGTTTTTAATCAAACTTAAAATTAATTGTGTAAGTATGCACAAAATTACAATCCGTTAATATTGACATTCTAGATTGAGAGTCGACCGTAAATTTAAGTGAATATGACCGACCAGCTTGAAAATATATGTTAATTATAGACGAAAAACCAAAGAATCAATTTATGTTACGTTGCCTTGCTAAAATCCGCCCGTAAATACGGGGAAAATCGTTGAAGTGTGGTTAAAAGAGAAACTTTTTTGGTTATACGCGACGCGGATTTGCCCATATGCGTTGGATAGAATTTTTATTGTACTTGGAGGATTTACTAACTTGCCTAGTTGAAGGCAAAAAAAACGCAGGCCCTTAAAACATTTGATAATTATTGTTGTCGACAGTAAGGCGACCATCTTGGATCGCGCATGCTCTACAATGCAAGCAGTCGGTAATTGGCGCGGCATTCGAAAAAGTGCGACGCTATGTGAAGTAAAGTTCAAAATAGAGCAAGCACTGAAGAAGTTCAAAATAGAGCAAGCACTGAAGAGCACTGAAGAGTGAAGAATTTCAAAAGAGAGAAAGTATATTAGTAACGATGTATTCCTCCATTGATTTATAAAGTGATTTTTTAATGAATGTATCCATCTACGTTCTTATTTAATAACGATAGTGCCGGAGAACTTCGCTGAACAACCAACGCGATTTTATAGGTTCTAGACGTAAGAACTAAAAATGGGTCTTTATTGATATATTTTTATTAGAGGGAAGGGAGGTGGTTCTAATTTTTGAAACTGCCTACGGACGCTAAATTTCTTCATCCGACTCAGCTTACGCCATTATTCCGTTTTGTTTCAATTTTTCATTTTTTAAAGTTAATATTTATGGCGTGAAGAACCAAATTGCATAAAACAAAAACGATTTTGAAATGTGGAGCAAAGTGGTGCTTAGTATTTCCATTGCCGTCTATCTGTCCATGTTTCGCAATGCAACCACGCCGAAGAAGATAATTGTTCAAGTTGAGGGCTTTCATCTTTTGCTTATTGGTATAGAACAGTCAAATAAGCCGACATCTTTGACTTGTATTAAAATTTCCACGCAACTTTTCTCCTGGTGGATTTTTCTCCATCATCTCCCGAACCACTATATTGATGAGTTAAATTAACAACCTTCAAAAATTTATAACATTTATCTGGTTTGTCTTCCAAAAACTGATAAAAATATAAATAACTTCCTCATTTGATTTTTGTTGTTTTGTTAAAAATAAATTTATTAAAATCTAAAAATAAAATGATTCTAAATTTGAATATACAAAATTCATTGTTTCTATTATTCCTTTTCTAAGAAAGTAAAAGTAGTTTATTTGTTTTTTAAATTTAGAAAATTTACAATTTAAATTATTTCCAATAAGCAATACCGATAATTTCGTTAATAATATATATGGAAATTTAATATGATACCGATTATTTTACGCACCTATTTTAATGTGTTTAAAATAAAATACAATAGAAAAATAATATTTTAATAATATAATATTTATGTTACCTACGTATATTATTAGTTCGTTTACATGCATTCAAATTGAGAACAAATTATTATATAATAATAGGATCAATGTGGTAAAATATTTATACTTACATTTTAATAAATGTATTGTAAAATATATCAAATGTCCGTGACATATTGGATTTTTGAAACTTGTGTCAAGTTTGTCTAGTGTAACGGTTAAAAAATAATCAATGAATCCTAATGATTTTTATGAATAAGTACTTTAGCATCTTTTAGAGTCTATAAAGACCTAAGGAACAGATTTTCACAACTTGGTAAAGATCTAATAATCACGTCCTAGGACTTACAAATCCGTTTTAATAGCCCTTTGTCTCTAACTGTTTTTTACATCACTGTCTTAGAGAAAAGTTTATACCATATTCTCAGCTAAAAACATAAATTATTCTACTTTTTCAAGTTTATAGCTGAGAAGTAATATTAAATTAAAAATTTAAAGAAACCAACGGCATGAAATCAGGTCTGATCGATTCGTTTGTGGCATCGAAGTTCCTGAAAAGATGAACCGATTTTGATTTGTTTTAAAGGTGATTTGATCGAAAATTTTCATGGCTATGTTTCAAGAAAATCTACTCAGCCGTTTGAAGACATTGCCTCTTTCTTAGTTGTTTTGGGTACCCAACCCTAAACTCGCATTTAAAACATAGCAAAGAAAACTCTCGTAACATTTAAAACAAACAAAAAATTAAAATCGGTTCATTCGTTTAGGAGCTTCGCTACCACTGACAGGCAAACAGATACACAGATAAGTTAAACTTATAACACCCCCACTTTTTAGTCGGGGATTAAAAAAATGTACAAACCACCCCAAACATAGTTTATAGGAATGGAAACTAGTGAATTATATGAACTCTCCACACAATTATTTTAACTTAAAAAACTTATAAAACGACGTCGATATCGTTCTCTGCAATGACCAAAGAAATAAACACTAAATTTTCTTACAAAAAATTTCCCTACAAATCAATCATAATCTCAATTTTTATTTTTCGCAAAAATATAGGACAAATTTGTAGGAGAAGTTAAATTACGAAGAGAAAAAAAAACAGGGGGAGGGTTTTAAATTTTTATGAGAACGCCCGCGCACAAGGGGGTGTGAAGTTGATTTACAAAAACTAAAAATAAGGTAAAAAGACAAATTTGCATGGTAGTGTGTCACATAAATGGGTGCCAAGGTTATTTACAAAGACAATTGTTTTGCCTATGGGCCCCGGTATGGGTTAATCCGTACCTGACTGTTTTACTCAGAGGATAAACACTATCTTTCCGCAAAACAAATTTTTAATTGCTCAAAATTCACTTGTCATATACACTCAAATAGGCAAATAACTATTTGCTTCTACCTGTTTTTATTCAGAACCAATTCAAGCGATTCGTGCTTCATACATGCACTTGTGTACAATTGAAAACACGTGCACTCGTTGCACGATTTACTATTTTCAAATCTTCCTAATTGTAAACAAAGTACTTTGATGATCTGAGAATCAGTTCAATTCGCGGTCAGAAGTTTAAAAAAAATACAAATATTGCATTTAAACATAGACACCAATTAATTAATAATAAAACGTGACACTAAACATCGTCTCTAGTCACACGCTAGCGTTATTAAAATAATAAATAATACCAATGCCGTACTTTCAATTTTGTCACAAGGAAATCTTCTTTCTTACTCCAAACCGTCGTTTCGGTAATACAGGGATAATAAAGAGATTATAACGCGCTATCTATGAGTTACGAGATAACTTCTCTATTACACTTCAAGAAAGAGAAAAAAATCAACAAAGCCATTTATGGTGGCAAATTTTCAAACATAACAAAAAAAGAGAAATTATCGAATGCTTCAACCAAATGACCAACGTTAAACAGATGGAATAAATCGAGAAACGAACTATTTCACATTTGAAATTAAAAAATTAGAAGACAATATTCAGACTGGAAAATCAGAATCTATTAATTCTTTGTCCACCCTGGTGGAAAAAATATTTGAAAAAAGAATAAGTCTTAATAAGTCTTAGGAAACTCTGAAAAAGTCTTAGAAACTTTAAAAAAGTATTAAGAACTCTGAATAACTCTGAATTAGACTAGTCCGAAAACGTTGAGAAATTCAAAGTTCCTAAGACTTTTTCACAATTTCTTATTCTTTCTTCAAATATTTTTTCCACCAGGGCATGCCATGATATATCCAATTAGCGTTGCAGTATACGACATTATGCAAAAAATAATCCAACGCTTGGGAACAGAACAAGTTACGAGCCATGTCTACATACAATGCACTGACAAAACGCTAGCTATAGCATGCAAATAGATAAAACGTGCGGCGTTATAAGGTGTTTAACTGACATAATTTTACAATATTGTCTATAATTAACTCTCATCTGCCAATCAATCATCAGACATCATAGAGATATATGTGTTACATCAAGGTTATGTTGTATATGTTATTACATAACCTCAAAAACAAACCTAACACATAATAATATCTAACCTCAAATTAACCTAAATTGTTTAACTATTTACATACACAATATATTACACGCAATAATATATCATCAAAATGTCATTAATCTGCCTCGCTGCTGTATTGAAGTCATATTATTTACTTTGGTTTTTAATCATTTTTATTTTATTTTTGTTTCAGACCAAATGTATGTCGAAGTAAATACCGTGATAGTCACTGTTGTCCAGGATGGACGGTAAAACCGTATACTGGCCTCTGTATTGTTCGTAAGTATATTATATGTACCTTTTCTACTTGGGGCATCATTTCTGATAGTATATTGTGCTGAAAGTTGATTATGTAGTCAATTTGCACGAGATATTCCTTCTTTTTTGCCAGCCAATGATGGGCAAGACCATGAATTTTCCAAAAACTCTGAAGATAAACTCCAAAATTTAGAATTTTTAATATATATTAACAACCAGTTGTAATCTTAATTCCTGCACGATACAATTAAGTAATATTATATGGGAGAGAAATAATAATGAAGGCCTTACAACCTCTTCCGAAATGTAATCCAATCAGGCTGCCTAGTCTCGTTTACTCATACCTTAATTTTTTTTCAATGTTTCAAGTTTTATGAATATAAGTTCAAATAATAACAATAAATACATTTTTAACAGATTTGCCTAAAGATTTGATTAATCTATTCCACGAAATTCCATGCCAAAAGTAGAATAGGTCTTGATTTTAGAAGAAAAACAAGACCAGGATAAACCAAAAACTGGTGGAAAAAATATTTGAAGAAAGAATAAGAAATTTAGAAAAAGTCTTAGGAACTTTGAATTTCTCAACGTTTTCGGACTAGTCTAATTCAGAGTTATTCAGAGTTCTTAATACTTTTTTAGAGTTTCTAAGACTTTTTCAGAGTTTCCTAAGACTTATTATTTTTTCAAATATTTTTTCCACCAGGGAAGATTTTACTCATCACTATTATGAACGTGGAATTAGTTTTGCAAATAAAAAGCTCAGAAAGATTGCCCGTTTCTTTCTCTATATAAAATCACTTTTCTTTATAGCGGAATATCTTATATATTTATCTCCTTTATTTTCCTATACTCGAATTTATGTTTGTTTTGAAATATCTTGGAAACTCAAAGGTGCCTAAGCGAGACAACTACGAGGAAAACTTGGCGAGTTTTCAATAGCTCAAAGTTCACATATACCTTGTCCTGGAACACTTACGCATCGAAATCGATGACTTGGACTAATCCAAAAACTCATTACTTAAATTTTTTACTTTTTCTTGAAATCCGTTTTAGAAATAAAGGAGAAAGAGACATTTCATAGGAACTGTTAGAATACCACAATCAAATTTATGGAATTTATAGAGTATCGCATTTCGCCTGGCCTAACAACACTATTGTCTATTGTCTAGACTGCTGGAGAAAGGAAAATAATCTAAAACTAGAAGACCGGTCTGGATGTACTTTTACTATAGCGTTCATTCCTTTCAAAATAGTCATCAAACCCAATATATTAATGTGCCAGCTCAGAATCTGTCCGTCGTTTTCATCACATTAGATTTTGCCAAAGTTTTTTCAAAAGATAACGAAAGTCGAAACTCGAACACTCGAATCGAAAAATTAAAATGTAAAGTTACAATTTTGTATTTCGTTGTATACTAATTTCAGGGCTGGATTTACCTTATGTGATCATTTCATTAGTTTCTGTCTATTTTCCATAAAATAAATATTGAAAAACTAAATCCCTGCTAAAACTTAATACCAAAATCACCAGCTGAAACATTGACTTTTTAAACTTTTGCTTTTTTTAAATGTAGGTACTACATATGTACATTAATGTAATCCATTTTGCCTATAATGATGAATAAAGTAAAAAATAATGAAAATTAACAATTATAATAATAAGAGGCGCCATGCCACAATCCATAACATTATCTTAATAACAATATTTATTTAATTTAAAAAACATTAATAAATTATTTACTCGAACACTTCTACGCAAATAATAAAAATAAAAATATTTTATAATATTTATTTATTGTTGAATAATTAAACAAATAATTACGACATTTTACGCAAAATATATTAAAAGGAAACTCTCTATAACATTATTTCTTTAATAATAATTTTATCACAATTAATTAAATAATCAATTTTTAATAGATATTTTAATTAATAATTTTTTTTTTTTTTTTTTTTATTATTAGAAACAAGTTTTATTACATTCGTAATTTTATCATTTAAATTAAAATGAATTAAAAAAGATATTTATCTGTGGCATAAAGTTACAATTTTAACTACCAAAGCTATTTCTTACAATAATTTCTAATGCAAACTTACATATACAGGGTTTTCGGATTTTCGGCTAGATCTATTAAAAAATAATCAACAAATAAAATTTCATTTAATTGCTAGTTGAGTAGTAGTTCCCAAAATAGTGCCGAAAATCTCAAAGATCTCGGGCACTACCTTTGAAAATACTCGACCAATCGTCAAAGGATCCCGAATTTATATTTATGTCCTCAAAATTATGTTATATTGTGTGTCATTAACTCCCGAGACAATTTTATGACTTTATCGATCTTTTCAATGGAAAAAACTAAAAAATTGCAAAATAATAAGGGGGAAAAATTTGTGTTTCCAATTTTGACCCAAGAAATACAAAAATTTTGTTTATATTTTGATTGATCTCAAGATGCTGAAGCCTGATTGTATCATCCAAATTGCGAAATGAGCTTCATTTATGTTCTTTATTTTAAGTCAGTCATCAGAAAATGATTAAGCCTATAAAAGAACACCTATATATTAATTTTTTAATAAATCCATAAATATTAAATAAAATTTTGGATTATTTTGCGTTCATATCGTTACATTTACCGTTATTATATTAAATTTTATTGAATTTTTGTCAATTAAAACAAAATTTTATCGTTTTTGAGTCTGCTCAAGTTATTTAGAATCATTTTGGCTCCTTTACGACTCCTTTGATTAACTTTACATCATGCACTAGAAAAAACAGTTCTAGTTGCAAGAATTTGAAGAATTTTATAATTGTTACTTTTTCCATGAATTAAGTATTCAGAACGTTGATTCAAGAAATATTTACTTATTATAAAAACATCAACATTAATGTTTTTGCAATGTATAGAAATCAAATTTTGTGTGCTCAAGGGCTACATGTAGCAGTCCGGTTCCCTAAAGCGATCCGGGCTTTGGCTGAATCACAAAGAAAAATACCCTTGCCTCTGGAAATTTTTGTTATAACTGTTAAGGAAAATATTTCAAATGTGCATTGCGCGTCAAATAATCCATGAACCCTAACTTTCTGCCATATGGTAAATAAGATCCTGAGTCGATACTATCAATCAAACCATGTGATCCCTTTTCAGGCATGTGGAAGGAGGGGAAATGTCTGCCAACAGTATGTCACGTTTGTGCCATCATTAGGGCTTATTTGGTGAAGGGCAGAAATTTTTCTCAATTTTTACTAATTTTATTTCCACTCCCTTTCCCGCTATCTCGAAAATGGCTTTTTCGACAATGTACATGATCTTTGAGTGTTTTCCCGATGGTGACAAGAAAGAATAAAGCAAAAAATTATAAAATTATCCTATAACTAATCCGATGAATAAATAAAACAAAGGAAAATAACCTTCTTTTAAAAACAATTGAAAAAATCATTTCTAATTATTTTCGGCATAAATAACAGACTAGTTTTTTTTTTAAATAGATGTGTTTTTTTTTTTTGTTTGTTCAACGAACAATTTGAAACTTGATATTTTGTCATTTTAAAAGCAATCTCTTTCACTAGGTTAATTTTTTTTTTCATTTTTAAGCAATTTGTGTTCGACCTTGTGGCCCAAGTGGACACTGTGTTCGTCCAAACACATGTAAATGTGATACTGGTGGTTTAAGTACAGCTTGTGGGAGTGGATTAAAACGTAAGTTTTACATAATATACAAAGTCTTTACAAAGCTCTACCAAATAAAGCGATCCAAAATAGGACGAAACAGTATTTATCAATCAACCGTAGCCTTAAATTTTAAGAAGCAAGTTTAACTAATTCGATTTATTTTGAGCTGAACTATAAGTCGTAGAGCGTTGCAAAGACCTTTTAGGGACACCATGAATAAAAATGAAAGCCTTGAAAAATAATGTAATATTTTTAGACCCAGGAGAAAAAGGATGTGGTGCAATATGTTTACATGGTGGAACTTGTGCTGGTGGCAAATGTCTTTGTCCCCCAGGATACACGGGACAATATTGCGGGGAACGTAAGTAGCTAAATTGTTCAACTAGAAACTCTAAGATAATTCGTTTTTAATTTTTGTAGCAATTTGTCGTGAACCTTGTCAAAATGGTGGCCGTTGTATTGGTCCCGATCGGTGTGCTTGTATGTATGGCTTTGTGGGTCGTCGATGTGAATCTGATTTTCGAACTGGTCCTTGCTATACAAAAATCAAAGGATCATTGTGTCTAAATCAATTAGAGGGGGTAGTGTGTACAAAAAATTTATGCTGTGCCACAATTGGGCGAGCGTGGGGTCATCCATGTGAACATTGTCCAATGGACATGGAATGTGATACTGGGTATATGAAAAATGTTCAAACAGGAATTTGCGTTGGTAAGGCTTAAAGATAATAAAAAATGTTATCCTCATTTTAAAGAATTTCAAATTAACAGATATCGACGAATGTGGAGCAATTCCTGGTTTGTGTGCGGGCGGTAAATGTATAAATACTGCAGGTTCGTTCAAATGTGAATGTCCTCCAGGACAAGCTCGAAACGAAGACTCAAATCAATGCGAAGATATGAACGAATGTGAAGATGAAAATGTTTGCCAAGATGGTCGTTGTGTTAATACCGAAGGATCTTATTATTGCCTCTGTAATCCTGGATATATACAAAGTCCAGATAAACGATACTGTATCGATGGCCGACAAGGAACTTGCTTCACAGACTACTACGATGGAGTATGTAATAATCCATTAGATACTCGATTATCCAAGAAAACATGTTGTTGTGGATTCAACATGGGCAAAGGTTGGGGTGATAATTGCGATCCTTGCCCAGATATTGGTAGCGAAGAATTTCGTATACTATGTGAGGAATCTCCATCCTCACATGTACCACGCCCAGGAGATCGTGGTCATGGTGATGGCGGACTTATTTACCCTGGCCGAGTTCCTGGTGGGGGTGAAGACGATGGTCGAGTACCAGATTATACTATTTCTGAACGTATTGGACAGCCTGAAATTAAACAACCGCCATATTCATTAACAAAAGTTGATGAATGCGCATTGCGTCCACAAATTTGTGGTGGAGGTTTATGTATTGATACTTTAGAGGGATATGAATGTGATTGTTATCCGGGATATCGAAAAGATAACAACTTTTGCGTAGGTAAATTTTGAATAACTCTCTTTTGGCATTTTCAAGAAATTAATATTACTCCTCTATTGAATATCTAGACATAAATGAATGTAACGAAGGTTTTTGCCAAGGAGGATTTTGTCAAAATACTCAAGGTGGTTTCCAGTGTGAATGTCCTCCAGGATTTGATGTATCCCCTGATCGAAAAAAATGTACAGATCACGATGAATGTAAGGAAACTGGTATGTGTTCAAATGGTATTTGCATTAACATGGACGGAAGCTATAAATGCCAATGTAAAAGTGGATTTACACTCTCACCTACAGGACGATCTTGTATTGGTAAACAAAAATACTGGACTAGAAGATAAAGTTGACAACGTTAAATAGTTTTGCTTTATCCATTTTAGATATTGACGAATGTCTCGAAAATCACCGAATCTGTTTATATGGTCGATGTGACAATACTCTGGGATCATATCGATGTTTATGTGATCGAGGTTTTACTGTATCATCTGATTCCACATTTTGTATGGATATGAACGAATGTACAGATACAAGTATGTATAATTTGAGATAGTATCGTGCAAAAATCATACGATTTTGCACGATCACTGCCTTTGTAAATCTTCCAATCACTGGTTATCAATAATATAGTTTCTTTACAGATATGTGTTCACATGGAAAATGCCATAATACAGATGGATCTTTCCAGTGCATATGCGATTCTGGATATCGGTTAGATAGCAACGGACACCATTGTGTCGACATTGACGAATGCCAATCAAATCCTTGCCAATATGGACGTTGTATCAATTTGCAAGGCAGTTTTCGATGTGAATGTTCACCAGGATTTAATCTAGGTCCTGATGGTCGATCGTGTCTTGATACAAAAACCGAATTGTGTTATTCCCAATATCGAGATGGGCAGTGCTTTAACCCAGCATCAGTTGCTGTAACCAAGTCCAGTTGTTGCTGTTGTACAATTATACTTGGACAACCAATGGGCTGGGGTAGTACTTGTCAACCTTGTCCATTACCCGGCTCATCAGAATTTGCCTCATTATGTCCACATGGATCCGGTGTAACGTTCAATGGAGATGATATAAACGAATGTGCCCAAAATCCAAATATTTGCCAAAATGGAGCATGTGAAAATATTATTGGAACGTATCGTTGTATATGTGATCCAGGATATCGAGTAGATGGCACGGGCAAATTATGTACCGATGTCAATGAATGCGAACTAGACCCAATGCTTTGTTCGGGTGGTCAGTGTAAGAATACGCCAGGTAGTTTTCAATGTATATGTCCGACAGGTACTCGATTTAGTGAAAATACTCAAAGTTGCCAGGATATTGACGAATGTGACGAACTTGGACCCGATGCTTGTTTTAAAGGTGAATGTTATAACACATTGGGATCATATGAATGTCAGTGTCCTGAAAACTATGTACTAGATAATACGGGGCGTATTTGCATTGATAATCAAAAAGGATCATGTTGGACTCGATTAATTCGAGGGCGATGTGAAAATAATTTTCCGCGATTAACACTTCGTTCCGAGTGTTGTTGTTCAATTGGTGTTGCTTGGGGTTCTCCATGCCAACCTTGTGACCATGCATGTGACTGTCCAAAAGGTCAGGCAAAAGTAGATGGCAAAACTTGCACAGATATTAACGAATGTGATCTGAATCCAAATATTTGTCGAGGTGGTGGAACGTGTATTAACACAGATGGAAGTTTCATCTGCACATGTCCACCAGATTTAACTTTGGATTCAACAGGAACACTTTGTGTTGATTTGCGTCAAGAACAATGTTACACCGAATATCGTACAGGCAAATGTTCCAAACCTATTAATGGATTATTTAATAAAAATCTATGCTGTTGTACATCGGTGGGTAAAGCTTGGGGAGGTGATCGATGTGAAGCATGTCCAAAGCCTGGTACACAGGCTTTCCAAGAACTATGCCCCAGCGGTCTTGGCGTCTTAAATCGTAAAGATATTAATGAGTGTACAGAATTCCCTGGCCTATGCCAAAATGGTCGATGTAAAAATTCGATGGGCAATTACGATTGTAAGTGTAACAAAGGTTACGCTTTGGATGAAAATAAAATTAAGTGTGTTGGTAAGATTCAATTCTTTCGTAACTTTAATTTTAATTATTTTTAGACTAACCCTTATTTTTTTGGTCAGATATTGACGAATGTTCTATCACTCATGATGTATGTGGAAATGGAACGTGCCGAAACATTCCTGGACATTTTGCATGTGATTGTAAAGAGGGTTTCGAATCAAATCCTATTATGAAAATTTGCACAGGTATATTAATAGATAGATACGATTAAAAACTGGCACAATTACAAAAATTTAATGTTTCTTTAGATATTAACGAATGCGAAGAAAATCCACAACTTTGTCGTGGAGGTCGATGTATAAACACCGAAGGATCTTATCACTGTGAATGTCCTCCAGGTCATGAACTAGCACCAAATAAAGAAGTTTGTAAAGACATTGACGAATGTTCGATCGATAGTGGAATTTGTTCGAATGGATATTGTGAAAATATGATGGGCACATATCAATGTGTTTGTGATGATGGTTACCAGCAGATTAGCCATAAACTACACTGTGAAGGTAAAACTCCATTCTCTCAAAATTTTGATCTTATAAATTGAAAACAAAATCCGTTTCAGATTTCGATGAATGCGAAGAACGAAATGGAGGCTGCGATCAAATTTGTATTAACAGTCCAGGAAGTTTTAACTGTGCTTGCGAGTATGTCTTTCAATCAAAATTTTCTCAAACATTGGATTATAAATGTTTTTCCTTTTAGAAATGGTTACGCTTTACAAGTCGACGGTCGTACATGTACCGATATTGATGAATGCAAAGAAAATCCTAGGATTTGTAGTGGTGGAAAATGTACAAATACTCAAGGAAGTTATACTTGTCATTGCACGGATGGTCTTCGGCCAGGACCAACTGTTGGTAGTTGTTTAGATATTGATGAATGTGCACAGAACCCAGATATTTGTGGTAATGGAAATTGCTTCAACACTCTTGGTTCATTCCAATGTCGATGTGAAGATGGATACTCCGTAAAGCCAAACGCTGGTCCAGCATGTTCCGATGATGACGAATGTTTCTTGGGTACTTTCATTTGTCACGAAAGTGCTGATTGTATCAATAACCCAGTAAGTATTTTTTTCGTGAGTTACCATTCTTTGGATTAATGCATGAATCTCGTTTAGGGTTCGTATCAATGTCGCTGTCATGACGGATTCACTGGAAATGGTGTAAATTGCCGTGACATCAACGAATGTTTAACAAACAATGGTGGTTGTGACCAAAATGCTCGATGTATCAACACCGAAGGTTCCTTTGAATGTGTCTGTGACATCGGTTTCAAAGGCAATGGTTATACATGTACAGATATCGACGAATGTTCAAATGACCCAAGTTTATGCGAGAATGGATTATGCTTAAATCATCCTGGGTCATTCCGCTGTGAATGTGAAATGGGTTTTATGGGTATTGATGATGACAAAGCATGCGTTGACATTAACGAATGTGACATGTTCAACAATCTCTGCGTTTATGGTCGATGTGAAAACATATTTGGTATGTTCCAATGTGAATGTGATGATGGATACAAACTAGATGGATCCGGCGGAAATTGTACGGATATTAACGAATGTGAAAATCCACAATCGTGTTTATATGGAACATGTATCAACACTCAAGGAAAATATTTATGTGAATGTCCACCAAACTATGATCTGGTATCGGAAGGAAATGCTTGTGTTGGTAGGTGTGATTTAAAACAATAATTTTGGGAATTGGTGAAACAGACAGTGTTCTATTGTTTTAGATAGAAGGACATCCCGATGTTACGCCAGTGTTGATATCTTAGGTCGGGGACGTAACCGATGCCATAGCACGGTAGCAGATAACACAACCAAGGCAGCCTGCTGTTGTTCAATTGGAAAAGGTTGGGGACCAAGATGTGAGCTATGTCCACCACGTGATAGTCCAGAATATCAAGCTTTATGCCCTGCGGGAACAGGATATAGACCAAATACTGTTACGGTTAGTTTCGAAGTTCAAAAAAATATGTTTCTTGGAAAATAATTAGTAAATTTTTTCAGGTAGTTTTAGAAGATATCAACGAATGTGAGGAACTACCAAACCTCTGCCAAAATGGACATTGTACGAACACTTTTGGAAGTTACATGTGCTTATGTAACGAAGGTTTTCGATTGGATATTACAAGCACTACATGTATCGATATTAACGAATGCATTGATAATCCAAATATTTGTAATGTTGGCCAATGTATAAATGAGCAAGGCACATACCACTGTGAATGCCCACCTGGATATATGCCAATGCCAGGAGGAAGTAAGTTACGCCTTAATATGTAGTATGTACAAGTGCTAAAGTTGTATTATCGTTTTTAGAGGAATGCGTTGATATGAGAAAAGAAACCTGCTACTTGAAGTACTCTCAAGGCGAATGTACGGCCCCTATGTCACAAGATCAAACTCGTCTATTATGTTGTTGTTCTATGGGAGAAGCATGGGGTCGACCTTGTGAGCCATGCCCAGCTCAAGGAACAAGTATGTGAAATTTGACATTTCTTCATTTCGAAATTAATACAATTTTTTTGAATGTCTAGGTGAATTCTTTACGTTATGCGGAGGAAATCGTGTTGGTCAAATTATCAACAAGTGGACTAATCAAACTGAAGAAATCGATGAATGTGTTTTGATGCCTTCAATGTGTAACAATGGTCAATGTGTAAATATTCCAGGAAGTTTTGAATGCCACTGCAATCGTGGCTACAATTACGATGAAAATTCTCACCAGTGTATTGACGATAACGAATGTTTACGTAATCCTTGCCATGGAAATGCACAGTGTGTTAATTTACCTGGCCATTTTGAATGTAAATGTCCCGATGGATATAAACATGGGCCTAGTTTTCGAGATTGTGTTGATATTGATGAATGCTTAGAGCGACCAAATATTTGTGCGAATGGAAATTGTAAAAATTTACAAGGTAGCTTCCAGTGTATCTGTAAGACGGGATATCAGTTGAACGCAGAACGTGATACTTGTCTTGATGTCAACGAATGTGAGCGGCATCCTGATATTTGTAACAATGGAATTTGTATTAATGGAGTCGGCATGTACAAATGCGAGTGTCATCCAGGATTTAAATTAAGCGCGAATAACGATTGTATCGATGTGGATGAATGTCGTGTTATGCCATATTTATGTAGAAATGGTAGATGTCGAAACACGCCTGGGTCATTTGTTTGTGAATGTGCATCTGGTTATGTTTTGGGTGCTGATGGACAACACTGCCGAGATATCGACGAATGTCATGAAGTAGGTTTTCAAGTTTGAGAAAATTTTTCCGATATTAACATAAAATTTTATTTTATAGCTTCCGAATATTTGTCCAGCACCAGGTCGATGTCAAAATTTAATGGGTTCGTACGCATGTATATGCCCAGTTGGATATAAACTAGCTGATGATCGAAACACATGTGTAGATATCGATGAATGTACAACGAATCCAGATATTTGTGAAGACGGTGTTTGTACAAATACGCCAGGAGGCATGCTATGCACATGTCCAGAAGGGTACATAATATCTGAAACTGGTATGAAATGTATTGATGTGCGGCAAGATCAATGTTACGATCGAGGATATCAAGAGCGTTGTGGTAACCCCCGTGGAATGCAAATGACACAAATGGAATGTTGTTGTTCACGTGCTTTTGCTTGGGGCCGTGATTGTGAACAATGTCCACGTGAAGGTAGTGCTGCATTCGCAAAACTATGCCCAGAAGGTTCGGGTCGTATGGATTCTGGCAAAGATTTAGATGAATGTGCATTAATGCCAGGTGTTTGTGAAGGAGGCGATTGTATTAACACTGACGGGTCATTCCGATGTGAGTGTCCAATGGGATACGTATTAGATAATACTGGTCATAAATGTATTGATGAAAATGAATGTCTTAGTCAGCCAAACATTTGTGGAAATGGTACATGTTCGAATTTAATTGGTAGTTTTGAGTGTAAATGTAATGAAGGATTTGCTCCTGGATCTATGCAAGTAAGTTTGTTGCAAATTATGGATTTAACCTTTTTTCAAGGTTTTTACTATTTTACAAGGTTTTTTTTTAAATTTTGTGCTTTTTTTTTACAACGTTAGGTCTGTGAAGATATAAACGAATGCCAAGAGCTCGAAGATAGATGTGCTTTCCGATGTCATAATGTTCCTGGATCATTTCGTTGTATTTGTCCATATGGATTTGTGTTATCTCCTGATGGTTTACACTGTACCGATGTTAATGAATGCTTAACACCTGCAAACAATTGTAAATTTATATGTAAAAATACAATAGGATCGTTTACTTGTGGTTGCCCAGAAGGTTTTACGAAAATTCCAATGACAGACGATTGTCAAGATATAAATGAATGTGCTACGAACAATGGATTATGCCAGAACGGTTATTGTGTTAATTTACGCGGCAGTTACCGATGTGATTGTTTTGAAGGATTCCAACCAAGTGCTGATAAAAAGAAGTGTATTGGTAAGTGTTTATTAGGTCGTATCCCAGAAACCCAAATTCTCACTCACATTTTAATATTGAGTGAAAAATTTCAGGGCATTATTACAGCCCAAAAAAGAATTTGGGATTAAAAACTTTTTCATATATATCTAGCCAGAATATAGATCTAATGAAGATTCCCTTAAACAACTCTAGCCTACTTCAATAATTTTTTATATGTTTACTTCGAGAAATAATAATTTAAGTAATTGGACAATTTTTATGATTTCCTAACGATAAGGAATATAAAACTTTCTGAATACAAGATCTATGTAGATCAGATTCGCGATCGACTGATACAAGATCTATGTAAATCAGATTCGCTAGTATTTTCAAAATTTCAAATTTCAAGCTAAAGTAACGTTTTTGACGATTTACGTGACGACCGTAGGACGTTGTAGGAAATCACTAACAATAATTTACTTCTCTGATGATCAATAAATTTATAGAAATATTTACGATAATTAATTTTATGAATTTGTTTAGCATTAAAAAAATATGTTTCCAGTTATCTTGCGTAAAACGCGCGTATGTAACCTCTAAGGTACAATTATCTCTGTAGTCATAGGGCTTAGCAAAATAAAACTGCATTTTATGCAGAAAGCAAGCCACTTCGCACAGTGATACTAGGGACCAAAATAAATGATTTCGTCCGAGGAAACACAATTTTCATCCACTGGAATTCAAGATGGCGGCCATTTTCCAAAATGGCAGATGCATAATTTAAAACATTTACAGGATCAAAACGGTTACACCGATTTAAGCGAGTGAGGTGTCAATCAATTCGTATTGACACCTCTAATCAAAAGAAAAACATACCATTCGAAAAATTAAAGATGGCGGCGAAATATTAAGAAAATTGTGTAATTTATCAATTAATTTTTTCATTCTAGTGAAAATAACAGCTAAATATCCTATGATGAAGGTCAAATATTTTTTGTTTAAATAAAACTTGAGAATATTACCTACAAAATAAAAAAAATTTCGTCACAATCCGTCGAGTAGTTTTTGAATTATACGCATTACAAAAAAAGGGTGGTTTTAAAAGCCTTCATTGTACGTAATGTGATGCACTATCTAATCAAAACGAATTCAGTGATTTCAGTAATTTATATAGGAAATGATTTTTCATGGTATTGTCATGATATGACGTCTGTGAAAACCGGCTTAGTGCAAGTTGAACTCGCGCATAAATTCGTACCGATACACACACAATTTTTTTTGGTCACAATTTACAAAAACTTTAACCTAGAATGCTTTTCGGAGTGGCAACAGGGAATTTCTAACAACTTTTGGAGGAATTAGAGAAATATATATACATATAATAAATATCATATTTTTCCGCTTATTCGTACTCCTCTTTTTCTTCTTCGTCCGATATGGTTAAACTGAAAGAAGAGAAAATTCATATTAAATCAGTTCAAAATATACCTAATATAATTTATAAACAGTAAGTAAAAAATTATATACCTTTCGTTTTTGCAGCTGCCTTTACATATGATGCATTGAACTGTGCAGGGTAGATTCACTCGCCGACACGTGCAGCGCATTGTTTCGCAGCCTTTTTTACAGCCGCAATGGTCCAAGTAAGACAACTCACGCCATATTTCACTGACTTCCGACCACTGCGGTACCCAGCTATCATTAAACGTCTTCCAACCCCAAGAGGATGGTAATGGCACAGAGGCATCATAGCACAGAGTAAGGGCATTGCCCCATAGGTGGTCCGCTTGATATACAACACGGAGTGCATGTTTTTGTAATGCTGCCAATGTTGGTGGGATATTGGTTACCAATTTATTTTTTGTTGCAAATAGTTCTTTGCGTACCAAGTTAACCGACGAATGTGTTGTTTGAGGATCATATAGGTAGCAAATGAACTTTTCCAGCATGGCCATTATTCCTTCAGGAAGACTTTGTAATGGCTGCGACATTTGTTTGAAAGATGGTGTTACTTCAGGGTGTGATAACCACATTTAGAAGCATGATTTCTTCCCTTTTGTATGGAAATAAGAAGTAGTTATACACCCTGTAAAGGCATGAAAACCACGAAGAGCAGTCGATCTGCCCGGACCTAAAGTATTAGCTATTTTGTGAACTTCCACAAAACGGCGTTTATTTTCCGTTCTGGTCAATAGCCATAGCTCTTGTAGGCTGCTGTCAATTGAAATTTGGTGAAAATATGATATTAATAACACCAAAACGTCTGTATCCGAATTTATTAGCAAGATTGGTCACCACATTAGCAGCATCAAAGTCACTTAGGAAGGCTTGCCCTAGAAAATGAAAACGCTCAGCTTTATTTTTTTCATTTTTCAGAAAATCTGCAATCCAACGTGCATAGTTGGTATGGTCAAAAGAAAAAAACCAAGGCATCATTTGTTTAAAGCTTTCTTTGTAAAGTGTAAAGTCTCCTTGCCTCACAGATTTCACAAAATTCAGTAGTAAAACTTTCAAATTTAGAACAGTAAGCCAGAACATGACGGTAGGAGATTTTGAAGATTTTTGCTAACCAGATATCGAAATCTTTGTGACCATCACTGTCTTCTGCCTGATAAGCCTCTTGCATAAGACTATGAAGCACAGTTGCAGTCACTTGATGCATGACTCGAGCTTTGGTGACGTGAGTAACCTGTTGAATGTTGATGAGATATTACAAGTTATCAAAACAAGAGCATTATTGCTTAAAAAGTTTATAGTTTCAAGAGAACGTGAGCTTGACCTGGACACTTTTTTTCAATATGAAAATCAAAGATGCCCACCTTCTTTGTCAGCTAATGGGCAACTTCGCTCAGGTGTTAAGGCTGATCTTGCTGAAAAACTAGAATCTTTAGTAAAAACAGAAAGCGTACCCATTCAGTTTGATGGAATAATCTTTGATGGAGCTGCACTTGTACAAATGATTCGGCCAAAGAACTCCAAAAATTTTCAAGAGTATTACTCAGCAGATCTTAGGCCTCATGTTCTACAACTAGTGCAAAAATTAAATGCAAAGAGAGTAGACCTAGTATGGGATCTTTATCTGCCAAATAGCCTAAAAAGACAAGAACGAGAAGGAAGAGGAGCTGGCATTCGACGTCAAGTTATTGCTAATAATAGCTTACCTTCCGATTGGTCAGATTTTCTGAAAAATGAAAAAAATAAAGCTGAGCGTTTTCATTTTCTAGGGCAAGCCTTCCTAAGTGACTTTGATGCTGCTAATGTGGTGACCAATCTTGCTAATAAATTCGGATACAGACGTTTTGGTGTTATTAATATCATATTTTCACCAAATTTCAATTGACAGCAGCCTACAAGAGCTATGGCTATTGACCAGAACGGAAAATAAACGCCGTTTTGTGGAAGTTCACAAAATAGCTAATACTTTAGGTCCGGGCAGATCGACTGCTCTTCGTGGTTTTCATGCCTTTACAGGGTGTATAACTACTTCTTATTTCCATACAAAAGGGAAGAAATCATGCTTCTAAATGTGGTTATCACACCCTGAAGTAACACCATCTTTCAAACAAATGTCGCAGCCATTACAAAGTCTTCCTGAAGGAATAATGGCCATGCTGGAAAAGTTCATTTGCTACCTATATGATCCTCAAACAACACATTCGTCGGTTAACTTGGTACGCAAAGAACTATTTGCAACAAAAAATAAATTGGTAACCAATATCCCACCAACATTGGCAGCATTACAAAAACATGCACTCCGTGTTGTATATCAAGCGGACCACCTATGGGGCAATGCCCTTACTCTGTGCTATGATGCCTCTGTGCCATTACCATCCTCTTGGGGTTGGAAGACGTTTAATGATAGCTGGGTACCGCAGTGGTCGGAAGTCAGTGAAATATGGCGTGAGTTGTCTTACTTGGACCATTGCGGCTGTAAAAAAGGCTGCGAAACAATGCGCTGCACGTGTCGGCGAGTGAATCTACCCTGCACAGTTCAATGCATCATATGTAAAGGCAGCTGCAAAAACGAAAGGTATATAATTTTTTACTTACTGTTTATAAATTATATTAGGTATATTTTGAACTGATTTAATATGAATTTTCTCTTCTTTCAGTTTAACCATATCGGACGAAGAAGAAAAAGAGGAGTACGAATAAGCGGAAAAATATGATATTTATTATATGTATATATATTTCTCTAATTCCTCCAAAAGTTGTTAGAAATTCCCTGTTGCCACTCCGAAAAGCATTCTAGGTTAAAGTTTTTGTAAATTGTGACCAAAAAAAATTGTGTGTGTATCGGTACGAATTTATGCGCGAGTTCAACTTGCACTAAGCCGGTTTTCACAGACGTCATATCATGACAATACCATGAAAAATCATTTCCTATATAAATTACTGAAATCACTGAATTCGTTTTGATTAGATAGTGCATCACATTACGTACAATGAAGGCTTTTAAAACCACCCTTTTTTTGTAATGCGTATAATTCAAAAACTACTCGACGGATTGTGACGAAATTTTTTTTATTTTGTAGGTAATATTCTCAAGTTTTATTTAAACAAAAAATATTTGACCTTCATCATAGGATATTTAGCTGTTATTTTCACTAGAATGAAAAAATTAATTGATAAATTACACAATTTTCTTAATATTTCGCCGCCATCTTTAATTTTTCGAATGGTATGTTTTTCTTTTGATTAGAGGTGTCAATACGAATTGATTGACACCTCACTCGCTTAAATCGGTGCAACCGTTTTGATCCTGTAAATGTTTTAAATTATGCATATGCCATTTTGGAAAATGGCCGCCATCTTGAATTCCAGTGGATGAAAATTGTGTTTCCTCGGACGAAATCATTTATTTTGGTCCCTAGTATCACTGTGCGAAGTGGCTTGCTTTCTGCATAAAATGCAGCTTTTGATGAAAATATCACCGTAAGCCCTAAGACTACTGTTCACAGTGGTAATTATGGAAAGTAATTTTCATAATCGGAAAAGTTGAATTTGTGAACCATAAGGGGGGTCGCACTCACATGAACAGCTAGTTTTAAAATGAGTTTGTGTGGAATCATTCACTACGAATCTTTTTTCGAAGTTTTACTGCTAGATATTCCACTTTTTTGTGTGTTTGAATTAACAAAATTCAGATTAAATATTTGTCTGTTCAAGATCATCGTCAAGGATACTGTTTCAAGAAACTGGTAGGTGGGCGTTGTAGTGAAACGCCCAAAGATATTATGAAAGTATCTCGTCAAGATTGCTGTTGTACAATGGGTGAAGCTTGGGGACCACATTGTGAATTATGTCCAGAACGCAACACAGACGCATACACTGAAATGTGTCAAGGAAGTGGAATGACAGTTGATGGAAACGGTAAATATATTCATCAAAATTCATTTTATTTTATTATAACACAATTTACAAAAAATAATTTTTGTTTAGAGAATCAAAAATACATACATTTTACAGATTGATTCGTGAGTTAATTACTGAACAATCTGTAAATTTTACATACTTTACATGTAATAAATTTTCTTTGAACAGTAAAAATGATTTGTGTTGGAACGTATGCCAGAAACGGTAAATATTTTACGAAGGTTGGTCTTTATGCCAAGAAATGGCTAATTATGAAAGTATTTCGTAAGCACATTATGTTGAACATTGTTACCAATTTTTACCACGATCGCCACATCTATGCCTTACCCGATAAAAGAGATAGGGGACAGATTTGTTCTTACCAGTCCATCTCAACATTCTTAACTGACTCTTATTCTTATTTGCAAACATATTGATATTCAACTAGGCAACTTTCATTTTGTAAGGCTATCTTCCCGATACGATCCAACACATACATCAATTAAAAATCTAGCTTACAAAAATTTTAAACAATTTTAATTTCCCAAGAATTCAAACAATTTTCTCTAGATTCTTGGACCTTCGTTGCAAGATTAATTTTATCATCAAAAATTTTTTTATTAAAAAATAATTTTTTATCGAGTTCACAAATACACACCTTATACAAACTATTGCCGAGACTGTGACTAATTGAAACACTCTGTATATTGTATATACTTTGTATGAGTAATAAAAATAAGAGTTTCCCTCTTTAATCTTTTGATTAATTTTAAATTTTGTTCCCACGTCCAGATAAACTTATTATAAGAAAAACCAGTCAAAAAAATTAAAACAAAAGAAAATTTTTCCCAAATTGTTCCAAAATAAAAAATTAGAATCTTTGAATGTTACATTTTTTATAAGCAATAATTCACACAAGTATTCTAAAACAAAATTTACGATTTATTAGTTGTTAAGCGTTCATCTACGCTGATCATTTGATGAGTTGAATCTTCAAAATCTTGAGGTTTTGGATCAATGTCATTTGATACTAAAACGGGTACAACTTTTTTATTTTCCATTTCTGGCGATTTTTTGCTGTTATGTCGCCGTTTTATCCATTTACACAAATCTTTCGCTAAATTACTATTAATGATTTTATCATATTGATTGATCTGTTGTTTTGACATTACATTTAAGTATTTGGACAAGAAATTACTTAACATTAATCCATCCTCCAACGATCCGACCAAACGTGATTGAAACATTAATCGTGCTTTTTTCATTTCAAATGGTTCTGTGTCGTCTGTTTTTGTTTCGTGAAAATTTTTCGCATTTTTTATTAAAAACTTTTGTGTATTTTTATATGTAAGACTCGAACTACACTTGGAAAGATTTGTCAAAATATTATTTGAACGAATTTTGCTTATAAAGTATGACATTTTTCGGCAATTTTTCTCACTGGTTTGTTTTAATTTCACTTAAAAATTTGATGTAAAGTCCAAGAGTAAGAAGTGTGTGGTCCAAGAATGTTATTTATAACCGGGTGAAATGATTTTGTTTTGATGCATATCTTAGCAAAAAAAAATTCAATTTTCATGGATTACTATTTTGGAACATTAAGTATTGGAGCTAAATTTTATTATTCATTTTTATGTTATTTTAATAACTCCGATACTGTTCTCCGCGACTATATTTTATGAACATATTTCTCAAGTATGCTTCGCCTTCATTATTAATTTAATCATTGAAAATTCAATTGATATTTCAGATATCGACGAATGCCGTACTATACCAGATTTATGCCGAAACGGTGAATGTATAAACACGCACGGCTCTTATAGATGTATGTGCAACAAAGGATACAAACCCGATCATCGAAAAACACACTGTATAGGTTTGTGTTAAATTGATCACCTAAACATCAACAAATTCCTCCAAAATGAACGCCATAATTATAAACTATTTTTTACAGATATCAATGAATGCCTGAATACACCATCGCCATGTCAGTTCTCATGTCACAACACCGATGGTAGTTACAAATGTTCTTGCCCTGCAGGATATGTTCTGAACCCCGATGGTATCACATGTCGAGACATTGATGAATGTCAAACCGGTCAACATGTTTGTCAACATGAGTGTATTAACACAGAAGGTAGTTATAAGTGCGCATGCCCCAGTGGATATCGACAAGTCGGTGATAATTGTTTAGAAATTGATGAATGCGCTGAGAATGAAGAAAATACTATTTGCGCCAAACCTGGAACATGTATCAACACTTTGGGTAGCTACAAATGCATATGTCCACGAGGATTTAAATTAGATTCCACTGGTATTTTCTGCATCGATTACGATGAATGCTCTGATGATTCGAAATGTACTCAAAGTTGCCAGAATCGTATTGGAGGTTATCGTTGCAACGCATGTCCTCCAGGATATATGCAACATCATTACTATAATCAGTGTATCGACCAAAATGAGTGCTTAGATAATCCTTGTGGTGGAACCGCACAATGTATTAACACCCTAGGAAGTTATCGTTGTGGGTGTGCAGATGGTTTCCAATTTGATAATAGTGTTCAGCTATGTTTGCAAGTTAGTTTAGGATGTTCTGGAGCGCCATGCGCTTTTGGGTGTCAAAGTGGAACTGCTGGAATTTCATGTGGTTGTCCACAAGGATATCAACGTATTGCTCAAGGTCATTGTTTAGCCACTGGAACTGGTTTTGGGGAAGATATTGGAAATGTTCCAATATTCCCAATTCGATCGCCCGATCCACAAGATAATAGCAAATTGTTATCTTCCGAAGGGTGTTTCTCATGCAAGGTAAGAAAGTTATATGGATATACCTGGTTACTTGGTTAATTTGTGAATTTTTTGTAGTTAAATGGAAGACATCGACGTCATACGAACTCTTCAGAATTGTCGAGTCGATATCCTGAATCAATTAAAGCATTATTTAAACAAAAATCACCAATACGCCATCGACGACATAAAATTAATGATCAAGTACTTATTTTAAATTTGACTTTAGATGAAACTAAACATCGAACGCAAATTATTAAGCTGCAACCTGCAATTAAGGTAAAGATTCATCGAGAAATCACATAATAATCAAAGAAAAATTGGTAAATTTTATTTTCCACAGGTTCCAATGGAGTATCAAATCGTGAAAGGTAACGAAAAAAATAAATTTGAATTAGTGAAAAAACATGGTATATGGATATTACATTTCCGTCGACGATTAAAAAAACCGGACATCTTTGATTTGCACATACATGGAGAGCCGGTTGAAAGCGAAGAATCGAATAAAATACAAACAGATATTGGCAGTTTTGAACAACCATTAAACTTACATTTACGATTAGTAGTTAATAAATCATCCAGAAAATAAATCATAATTTATTGTAAATAAATTACTCGACAATTATAATTCGCCAAGAGGAGATATGTGGGGTGAAACCAGATAGGCAGTATTTTTTATCAAATATTTTTTGTAGTTAAAATGAATTTTTTGCAAATTTTTTTCACTGCCTTTTGTACAGTATAATTAATACGACACTGCCAAAATAATTTAAACAAATTATTAATTATTATTTAACTTAATTTAACGAATTTATTATCAAATTTTATTATTAAAAAAAGAAAAAATTTTTAATATGCAAAATATTTTGTGGGACTCTGCGTATACAAGGTGTTCCAAAATGGCGTAAAATCGAAAACTTTATAATATGATGCATTTCTTAAATGTTCTTAGAGAAAAAAATTACCAATTTCTGATGAGAGTTGAAAAATATCAATTACACTAGAAAAATTCTTACTTAATCTAAATTATCCCTCCATGAGACAGGCAGACCAACTATATTTTAAATTTCATTCGTATTTTGCGTTTTCGATATGACTAGATCTAGGGCCAGGCAAAGTATTTGACAGTCATTTCAGAACCTCTGGAAATTTGAGACGCTTGACCTTAGATCTATAAATGAACTAAGTGTGAAATTGAACCTTTTTTGGTTCTTCCGGTTTCATACTAATTTCAAATTTGTTTTTGTAATATTTATACGCCATTTAGTTTATATTAATCGTACACAGAAAACACCCTGTATAAAAAGTAATAATATATATATTTTTATTAAAATTAAAACACATTTTTTTTAAATTAATATAATTATTGGTATCGATATATATTTTTAGTTACCTTAATTTCTAATCATATTTTAAAATAATATAACAATTTTAATTTGAATAAAATTTTATTTTAACAAAACAATTCGTTTATTTTTAAATGATTTATATTCAACACATGCTTATTTATCCTCTTTCACATTCTCAAGTAAGTACTTAAAAGGCTTTACGGAATTTAAGACACAAATTTCCAGTATAATTGAATTTCAGATCTGTAACTAAAATCTCATTGGAGAAATTTGTTGGTCTTTAGGTCTTTTCTGGTGTATATTTTTAAGTGAAAACGAATGGAACCGGTCCCGACGCTGAAATGTGGTCAAGGAACCATCAAATCACAAATGATTACAAAATTAAGAATTTTTTTAGTCCTATTCTAGCCCATTATAGAAATTTTATGTTCTTAAGGTGCCTTATAATGTACTTTATGCCAAATCGAATGGAATCGGCTCCGAGGCCAAAATATGATCGAGGAACCTACAAGTCTAGTCATATAATGAAATTAATAGTCTTTGATCTCAGTCTAACCCATTAGAGAAATTTGTAGGTGCTAAGGTCTTTTCTTATGTCTTTTTTAATATGAAGCGAATGGAATCGGTCCCAAGGCAGAAGTGTGAACGGGAAATCAGTTATCCATGAAATTAATTAATTCAAATCAGTAATACACAAGTTTTTGGGCGAATTTTTATACACTATAATTTCGTTATTTATGTAATAATATTCCCAATATATTTTAATAAATAGGAATTGAATTAATAAATTTGCTACTCAGAAGGTGCTGTTCTGCATCTAACGATAAGTAAATGTTTTAATGTATAGGTCAAAATGATTTAGAAACATGATTTCAACTATGATTTTGATCTTTTTTGGCAAATTAAAAAAATTCCAAGTGAAAATGTGAAAGAAGCTTTTTAAATTTCAAGTACTATAAAATTGCAAATAAAACCTGGTAACATCGGCTTCATAGTCAAGATATTAGGCCACAGAATATCACAGTTACTCTTCTAAGCTGAACAATCACAACAAAATGTAACAGCGCGTTCCTCCCACACCCATAATTGTCGAAGATCCATTGGTAAACCTTCTTGTCCAATTTTTCGTTTATCTTGCCCATCTTTGATTGGTGCACATAAACCTCCTCGCTTTCTTAACATTTTCACAGTAAACGAACGTGGTTTGCAAGTATAGTGACCATACCAACAGTCATGTGCTAAACATTCAACAGTACGTAAATAACGTGGAAAATATTCACGTCCTAAATCTATCCAACGTATTCGTGATTCACATTCCCAAGGTCTGGCACGTTGATTATTATTATTCTTACTCCCACCATTTGAGATCATGTCCAATTCTCCCATAATACTGAAATACAAAAATTTTACCATATTTTTATACCGTACATTCTGTATACATCGAATCCAGAAAATTGGGGAGGGAATGTTGCAGTTTGAGGGATATCGAATGAAATTGCTCCGATACCCCCACAACATGGGTATAGCTCTGTTGTCAGGGGTACCAGAATAAAAATTCCAGTAATTAAAAAAATTAACATACTTTTTAAATCGTTTCGAAACTGACATCGGTGACCGTTTTTCTCGACTTCGATTATAGTCAATAACATCTTCCAAACTATATTTTGTACTCCATGCAGGTAACAATGCTATATCGTCATCATTTTCATCCAAATTTGTGCCAAAATCTCCGTCAACATAAAAATTTGGTGCGAAATCACCAATAGTACGTTTTAAACCAGTTTTCTCATCGATCGATGTCACTTTTTGAGGCTCTTGTATACTCATATACCGTGGATTATAAGCTGGTCCCAATATTTCACGTAATTCCATTTCAGTCATTCCACTGCAATTAATATTATCGAAATTTTTATTGCTAAATTTTGCACTAAATTCACAACAATTATTCACAATTAAAATAATCATTATAATTTGTAATATTTTGAACATTATCTAATGTTTTTAACCGCCACATAATCGTAAAATGTTTAAAATCATTTAAAATTTTCAAATCACTTTCACTTCTTGAAACTTTCAAAAACATACACAAAAACCTTATCACTTCTAAAAATTAAAATTATGTTGTTATCAAGAGTTTTTAATGACAGCTCATGGCTTTAATATCATTATTTTCTGTTTATAAATTTTTAGAATCAGGTAAAATCTTGTTTTTGTAAAATGTTTTTATAAAAAGGGTCATACTTAAATTAATAAAAAGGAATAGGGGATAATGGGGCAAAGTGGGCCAAAAAAAATATTCAAAATAAACAATAAAACTCGTGATGTAATATTAAAAGTTAGTAAAACAATACAACACAATATCAAACTTAAAAAATATGTCTCCAAAATGAAGTTATCGGCAATCCTCTTCGAAATTTTTGTTTCACTATGCCTCAAGTATGGGGTGCTATATCACTCAAAGGGTTGACAGATATTTCAATCTGTATATACGGAGTAATGCGAAAAAAAATTTCTGACCATATTCCTTTATTAATCAGATAGATTTCTTTGAACTAGTTTTTCAACTTTTGTAATTTTGTCTCCTAGAAGACTGTGGGTCGGTTTTTTTGAAAGACACAAATCGGATTTTAAGCATAAGCAACATTTTTGCGTCTACATTAACTAATTTCGATTTTGATTTTTATGGTACAGGTATTTTTTAGAAATCATTATTCGGAACATTTAAAAATATGTTTCAATCGCTTTTGCTAGGACAAAATTAATTTAAAATCAACTTTTAAGGAAAATAGGAGAAAATTAATTGTATACCCGTATACCAACCAATTTTTCTAGGGGTAAATTTTTTTTTTTCTCTATATTAATAAAATTCATATTTAAAGGTAATTTTGACTCAGAATTGTCAAAATTTCGTTCATATGGTACGATATTTACGTATTTCAAGATATATGACCTTAAATCTCGCGAATTTTGGGACTGATTTCTCGAGAATCAAAACTCTCGAGAACCATAAGTGAGATTTTTGGTTAGTCGCAAAATCAGCCAGATTTTCGTGACTCTGAATTATTTAGAATAATTAAGACCTAAAACGGCAACATTAAAATGCAGCTTATTTGATAATTAGAAGAGTATTTACGATATATCTCCAGAAACATTATAAAACAAGGACTGAATTTCAGGCAATATATTAAAAACTACTCATTCAATCTTTAAAGACACTCGTATTTTGAGAAAAATTACTCTATAAAAATCGAGTTTCAACAACAATTAAAAGTTCAATTCCTGCGCTAGTTTCTCATTACGTTACTAGAGTAACTAATGGCGCTGCTGCAGGTTATCAGTAGTTCTCGGTCGATACTAATAGAGTCGCTATATACAACATTTAACTTCTGACAACACTAATAACAAATGTCAAAATGGCACGTCAGCAAACAGAAGGAGATGAATTATTCGATGTAAAAAATAATTATTACATTGGAAATTATCAGCAATGTATAAACGAAGCACAAAAATCCAAGGTATGCTAAATGTTTTTAGTTTATTTTCAACCTCAAAATTCAATTTATCTTGATAATTGGATAGGTAACCTCTCTGGAACTGGTATTGGAACGAGACGTTTTCATGTACCGGGCATACATTGCTCAAGGGAAATACCGTGTCTTATTCGATGAAATCAAACCAAATTCAAATAAAAAATTACAACATTTACGAATGCTAGCTGATTATAAGGCAAACCCAGCAAAACGTCCACAAATAATTGCTAGTTTAGAAAAAGCAGCACCTACCGATAGTGAAGCTGCAGATGATAATGACTTGTATCGATTAATTTGTGCAACAATATATTATGAAGAAGGCAATTTAGACAGTGCTCTAGAATATTGTTTTTACACTGATAATCTTGAATGTAAAGCTTTAAGTGTGCAAATTTATTATCAATTGCATCGACCTGATTTGGCACGGATTGAAATGAAAAAAATGGTTGAGAAAGACGACGATGCTACAATCACCCAATTGGTTCAAGCTTGGGTTTATATTTTTACCGTTAGTATATTTACGTTACCTTAGTTCTCTACGTTATTTAAAACACCAAAATTAATCTATCTTCTTTCTTAGGGTGGAGAAAAAATTCAAGATGCTTATTACATATACCAAGAATTAGTTGATAAATATGGTGAAACGTCGGCGTTGTTAAATGGCCAAGCGGTTGCATTTATAAGTCAAGGCAAATACAAAGAAGCTGAAGAAGCTTTACAAGACGCACTAGGAAAAGATCCTAACGACCCTGATACACTTATTAATATGATTGTTCTATCACACCATCAAGGAAAATCGGATGTAAGCTATTTTAGATCAACTTAAATGTTTAATTAATTATTAATATTTCGATTTTTGTTTAGGTTGCAAATCGTTATCTTTCACAATTAAAAGATTTATCACCAAATCATCGATATGTGAAAAATTATGAACAGAAAAAATTAGATTTTCAACGATTTTGTAAATCATATGCGCCATCAGTGACAGCCTCTGCATGAAAATTTGTAACATAAAATAAAAAAATAGTAAATTTAAAAAAATCTCTTTATTAATAAAATTAATTAAAATCGTTTAATTATTTGTTTCACATTTCTCAGAAGTTTCCAAACATTCTTGAACATCGAGAGCTGATCCTAAAATTACTGGAACACGTTCGTGAATTTTTGTTGGAACAACATCTAATATTGCAATCTTTCCGGTACTAGCCATACCACCAGCTCTTTCAATAATATATGCCATTGGATTAGCCTCATATAAAAGTCGAAGCTGAAAATTTTTAAATATTTAAATATTTGCTTTCGAAATAAAATTCCATGAATCTTACAGTAAAAGATCAAAAACTTTAAATTTTTAACGCAGATCATCTCTTCTCTTCACCAAAATTCGCAAAAAATAGCCTTTAAAATTACTTTTTTTACGTTTGCCGTGATGCAGAGTCAAGGCTGCACTGGGAAAATTGGCAGAGCCTCCTTGCGAGCACAGCGTGTGCTTACACATTCCAAACTAATGCCTATACTAAATAGCCGCCTTATTTTCAAAATGATGAAACTAAAGTTTGTGTTTAGAAGGCGGGCTAAGCGGGGACAAGTGAATTGAACGATAGCACCTGGTGAATTTGTCTCTAAAGTTGGAATTGTCTATATTGCGAGTGGTACATAGAGAGTGTAAGTGAGAACAAGGTACATACGTTCTCTAAATAAAGAACCAATGATTCTTTAAATGAATCATTTAGTGGGTGCATTGAAATGAATCATCACGGGCGAAGCCGCGGGTAAAAGTATTATGTATATATAATAAGTTTTAAAAAATTATATTACCGCTACATTCATTTTTTTGGACAATGCGTTTCTCTCATTTAAGTGGTAACATCTTTTTGGGCAAAATGAACCCTTTGAAATGTCTCATTTACTAGGTAATATCTTATTGAACAACCACCTAGTTTTAATCAAATTACGAAAAATTTGTAATGTTTATAATTTTTTTCAGTGGATAACTCTTAAATTGCAAAAAATAAATTGACATCAGGTTCTTAAGGTTCTTGTATTAAATTTATTTGGACGAAAAATCTACCCTCTAATGATTGTGCGTTTCAGTGTGGCTTTAATCTTTTTCGAATATATATAAAATATCAAGTATTTCAGATTACGACAGGTTCACAATTCCATCAAAGATAATTCTTTTTTAATTTTGAAAAAGGGTTTTTATTTAAAATTTTATATTATTAAAGCATACCTTGCCATTTGGTGCATCCTTTGTTGCTGGATACAAAAAGATTCCACCATATTTAATAGTTCTATGCACATCGGCAACCATAGATCCAACATATCGTGCCGCATATGGTTTTCCTTTAGCTGGATCTTTTTTATCTGCTACATATTGTGCAATACCTTTGGACCATTGGTGTGTATAACCTTCATTAACTGAATAAATTTTACCTTTACGAGGTATTTTCATATCGGGTTCAGTTAATATAAATTCACCAACCGTTGGATCAAGAATAAATCCATTTACACCACCTGGAGGAAAAATTCACAGTTAAAAATTTTCTTCAATCTGGCAAAAGTAAAGAATTACCGATGTCTGTTGCAAGAACAAGCATTGTCGCACTTCCATATAATGCATAGCCGGCTGCTACTAATTGTCTACCAGGTCTTAAATAATCATCTGGTTTAAATCCCTTTTCTTCCTCATGATGTTTTTTATAAATGGCAAATATTGAGCCAATTGATACTAAACAATCAATATTTGAGGACCCATCTAATGGATCAAAACATACAATATATTTTCCAGAATATTTGTCACCTATCTATAAAAAAAAATCATGTTAATGGATAATTTGTCGGGTAATTCAATATAGTTAACTCGTATTGGTGACTGTGATAACTCTTGCAGGAAAAGAGAAGTTCTTAACAAGAAAATGTTATTTATAACAGTTGTACCTTTCAACCGCCTAAGAGTGAAATTTCTATGCGAAAGAGTCGTAATTAGAATTTTCCAATCAAAATTATGTGGCCCGCGTTGCTTGGTTAATTTCTAATGACGTGGCTTTTCGTTATTTCAAATTAACAAAAAGTTCATACAAAGTTCTATAAATGATATGAAGAATCAGAAAGAAGAATAGTTTCACTAAATTTGTAAAATTCACTATACATGGTGGTTAAGCAGGATTTTATCAAATAGTAGATAACGTTAAAATAATGGCAATTTCTCAATACACTTATTTCAGGGAAAGCGACCTTTTCTAGATACAGGGTATTGAAATTTCAGAAGAAATGAATGGCATTGTAAATATGTCTAAAACGGAAAAATTGAAAATTTGGCAATAAGAACTAAAGATTCTTCACGATTTAAGGCTTAGATGATAAATAACGAATACCCACGGTAAGAACATGGGTGTGTCATATCACTTTTGTTTCGAGAAAAAACCTCTTGCGCCCCTAACTTTATTTCAAATAAAGTTAGTAACAACGCTTGCGGCATTATGTGCCAAATTTTTAATTTTTCTAAGTAGTCATTTTTAACAGTCCACTGATTTTGAAAGAGTCGCCATTTCAAGCAGTTATGATTGTTAGCGTTTTATGAAAGGAATTTTTCTTATTTCAAAAATTTCCAAAGTATATATGAAAATTGCATGATTTTAACCATAATTTTTTTTAGATTCAGTTCTTTTGCATTTGACTGCGAACCAAAATACCAAACCGCAAAGTAACTTGTCATAGGTGTTAATTTATCTGCTGTTTGCGCCGGCGCCAAAGATATTTCCTATGTTAAGAAATGCCATTTGCGCAGAAAACACGTCTACGCGCGATCATTGATATGTGTTGTCTCCATGACTGATATGCTGATATACACAAAGAGGATATACATAACATTTTCTTTTAACTACAAATTATCAAATTTCTTAAACGTTATCAGGAAAGGTTTTGCTTAGTAAAATTTACTAACAGGAAACCTGCAGTCAGTATTATGAAAAATGATTTAATATCATAAAAAGTCTTAAAATTTTGGTAAATACTAAAAAAATAAATTAAAAACCTGTATCAGGTGTTCATTTTCTTCAGAAATCAATGCACATGTTGTATACGAAGATCTCAGCATGTTAATAAAAAGCTCATTAGCCAAAAGATCTAGTTTTTTCACCTCTTCACCTTGAACATTTGATGTACCGACCAATCCATGCCTATATTTTAATAAATAATTATTTTTTTTAAAGTCGGGTTTTTTTTTTTAAATTTTAATCAATAAAGCTGTATTTTCCTTCTAAATAATGTTTATAAATTTTCTTTTATTTTATAATAAAAAAATAATGAATATTCGAAAAATCTACAAATGATTGTCATAAATAATAATGGCATTAAATTCGATATGTTTTATTTTCGACTTACTAGATGAATAGAATTTTTGTAATTTTAATACGACCACAAAACAGCGGAGAGCGTTTGGTAAGTTTTCAAACTATTTAAATTGATAACGATTTGCCCTAGGTCAAATTTTATCAACAAAAAAATATTTTTTAAATCCTGACTAAAGTCCAAAATTTTTAAAACCGGTTTATTGTTAGAGGTGTGTCATGTGACGTCATAAGGATTAAAAACACATACTTACAAACTTGCGATTCCAGCTTTTCTGACAGCAGCGCTTACAGCTTTAACAGCAGATTGTATGGAAACCATTAAATGTGTAAATTCACCTGTAGCTTGTGGAACTTGCTTTTGAAGTTTTAATATAAATCTGGGTAATGTCATACAATCTGTATCGATAACCATTTTGGATACATTTAAATCCCTACTTAAGGATTCATTGGATTGTTTTTTAGCCTCTGCCATTGTTTGGCTGAATTTGTTCGCGGCGGTTAACACTTTTCAATTTCTTTGAATTCACTAAAGTATGGAAGTATGTTTCACGTTTAAATTTTGTTATAATATTAACCAGTTCATAATAACAGACACTGGCACAGTTTATTCTTGATAAAAATTTTATAAACAATATAAAATACCCCACCAAGAGCAAAATTATCTATTTTAATTACAATATGTCCTCACGGCAGACAGATACCATATTGACCGCATCAATCACAAAACAAGTTTATCAATGTTATTAATAAAGGCATATTAATAAATTTTTAATGTAAAAATAAATTATTATACAACTGCTAATAAATTGTGGGTGGAAAGTTTTTAAGTTGGAAAATTAAAAAAATTTATAGTATACATTTTACTCATAATTGAATTTTGAACGTATCATTATCCACGAATTGGAAAAATCTTTGAAAGGTTAAGAATTGCTGAAAATTTGATAACCTTGTTTACTACAGTAAACAATATATTCTTTTTTATCGAAACAGATAACATGTAGAAAAATAAATGACGTCTAACCAAAGTATGAGTATCGGTGAATTATAATGAAATCCGGTTGAAGTAAAATTTTGAGCTAAAACATACAAGTTAATTTTTCTATCAAATTTTTGACTATGTAATGTAGAAACTAGAAACTGTTAAGTGTGAGGCAAAAAATTCATAGGTACTATAAGGTTCCGTGGCCTCCTTACAACTAAAATGTTTCTGTAAACTAAATAAACGGTCCGAAACATCGGACAAGACTTTATTATATTATAAAATTGATTATTCTTGTAATATTTTTATTGAAAGCAGCCAATTGTAAGAATTATTTAAAAACAAGTAATGAGGAACAGGCTTAGGTATTTATTGGATTTAATATAATATTTAGAAGGATGTAGTTTGGTAAGGGTGAGGTTAAGCAAAGATTACCAAGTTACAAAAGTTACTTAAAAAGACATTTTAAATAATATTTGATCAATTTTGGGTAGGGTTGATTTGACCACTTTTGACGATTTCATCCCCTCCGGCTCCACGGCTACAAGTGAAGGAGTCCCAGGGGGGAGCTATATCAAACCTAGGACCTTGTTGATATAAACCCTGATACGAAGTTTCACTGCTGTCCCCTCAGCCTCTCCCTAGAAAATCCCATTTTCCTGTATTTGAAAAGGTTTTCTCTAGGGTGTGGGCCTTCTCGAATTTTCCCGGATATGTGGCTTATACCAATTCTAGGAACACCTTAAGGTCTAGCCTTGTGCCTAGTTTAATCGAAATCTTTAGAGCCGTTTTTGAGAAAACCCCAAAAATCCTGTTTTGACCTAGAGGGAAATACCCTTGAAAAAAGGCCTAGGGAAAAAATGACAAAATCGTCTGGAATTATGACCAAACTGAACCTCTGTACCGAGTTTGAGAAAAATCGGTTGAAAATTGAAGACTGCAGCTTGGTAACAGACATATACCGACATACCGACGGACGCAACATTTTTTAAAAAACCACTTTTTTGGAATCAGGGAACCTCAAAACGTGTATTTCCGTTGAAGCCCCGATATCGATTTTTTTTTCGATCACAATACTTTATTATATTTATAATATAATAAAGTAAAAACCGTCCAGATCAGAAAACCAGCAGATCAGGATGTTTAAATCTAAAGGCGAATTCAGAAACTAGGGGATCTAACCGCTTTTGTAGAATGTTCTTGGGTATCATAGCAGAAATAATCCTATCAATGAAATTTTAAAGAAGTTCTTGGGGAGATTAGGATATATCCGCGGCGCCACAATTTGATGATGGGTAATTGTTAAACATACTAAAATTATTATTTTACCAAACCATTCCTGCGTATCATCACCTGAGAACCCATTGATATAGTAGGACATGCAAGGGACAAATTACAATCAAGAAGGGAGTTAAAAGTTGGTATAATTCGTATCCATGTTTCAAAAATTGTATTATGGGCTATAAAATTAACTCGTTTTTAACAGCGAAAACTGTCCATGAAAACTGGACTGATTTAGTTTAAATTTAGTCTAAAATTCTCGATTTAATTAGATGTTTTCGATTTATCTTTTCATCCTTTTCATGTAATGTGGATAAAAGCTAGATTAAATTTTATTCGTAAAAGGACATATAGTTTGTTTGGGAAATATTTAAAAAAACAATTGATAAATATTTATTATGTTTCTGTCATTAAATGTGAAAAACTGTCAATTTTTTGATGGAAATATATTTCTTACAAAAATTTATTTCGACTTAAATTATAAATTTAATAATATTTATGCAATTATTTTTTTCAATTTACCGCCGGTTGTTCTACTTCGAATATATTCCAATAGATGGTAGTTTTGTACATAATCTAAATAAAATTGTAGCTTACATCACATTATGTAAAAATTGAAAATCAAAGTTTTACATCGTGAATAATATTCGTTTATGTAATTGATCACGAATTCGTTATATCAAAGTGTCGTTAACAGACAATGTTTTGTGTGTACTAGAAAGAAAATAGAATGTAAAAGCATATTCTGCTTCTATAGAGTATAAAATTATTGAAAACTTACAAAAACTCCCACACGAAATGGACTTTGGATTGAACAAGATTAGATGTGGTTATAATTTTAAAATATTTTTGTATTTGAAAATGGTATCATGAAAATGTATGACAGAAAAATTGATTCGGAAGAATTGGTGATCAGTCAAGGAAAATGTTATTTTTATTCTTGATATATGTGATAAAAATAATGAGGTGAAACAAAACATAAATAGTGAACAAAAAAAATGGAGAAATTATATGATTCAACATCTACGGATCTTTCACGTTCTCAGGGAGATCAAGAAAAGATTAGACGTTTATACAGGTAAATTTTCTTTCAGCCTAGTTTTACGGAATTCTTGTTTCTTAATTTAATTAAATATATTATAAAATGACCTTCATTTTACATTAACCTTAAAAAACAGGGTGTTTCGAAATTTCTGGAGAATTACCAGCGAATTTTTTAACCTATAAAACATATGGCTAAAAATTGCATGTAAACATTTATTCAAGTGGACTTTTCAAGGTTAATAGCGTGTTAATAGATGATATTAGATAAGAAAGCTATTAATTTTTATCAGATTTTATGATGAAATATTGGATTTGATCTTAAAAAATTATAGATATCTTATAAGTTTCCTTTCCGAAAGTATATTTAAAGTAAAAAAAGTTTCATAATAGAGGTATATTTCTTAATAGAACAAGTTTAAATTTTTTTATTAATATTAATATTTGGACCTAAATCCATGTGAGTGTGAATAATGTTTACTGATTGGAGGTAATTCGAAAAATTATTTGTAGCTGATTTCGTAAAAATAAATAAATAATATAATAAGTATTGCATTTCATACCAATGCCTTGGAAGCGAAAATTTTCTTTTACATGCTTGCCATTTTATTAAAAATTTGTTTTTCCTTACCGAGTTTGTAGGAATTCATTTAAAACTTTAACACCTCCGTTCCCCAGGAGAATATAATTCAACCAGGTGATATGTTGAATATCAGGAATTTTCTACTTATTCTCACATAAGATTTAAGTAAAGAGGTTGCAATTCGGATGAATCTAAGAAGTCTTATGAATTATCCAACAATAAAATCAATTTTGGGTTTTAATTGCCTTACAATGATTTTTAAATAAATTACAATCAAATTTTATGATTTTTTCGATGTTCTTTAGTAGAATATATAGGGTAAATAATACCTTAATAGGGTAAATAATACCTTTCTTAAGTAATTAGAACCCAAATGTCACAAAAGTATGGTTATTGACTAGTAAAAAGAATATTTTTCATGAAATTATCTGAAGAAACTCGAGAAAGCAGTCTTTGATATGAGATTTTGAATTATATTTTAAAAACGGTGTATCCCATGATTATACGAACAGATATATGAATATTTGAGGTCAAAATCACTATATGTATCGAGTTTTATCAAATTCTGAAACAAAAAGTTATTTCCAATTTTTCAAAAAGAAAAAATTTGAAATTCTCTTATGAAAAGAGCAAAAAAATGGTAGAAAATTGTTTGTTTCCGATCACTTGATGATGGTTCAAATAAAATAGAATAAAAAATTCAGCTGCTCAAAGTTAGCTTCCTCCATAAACATAGACGGATTAAGAAATTCGCCAGTAGAAGGCAGTATCAAAAATTAGCGCCATACATCGGAATATAAATAAATCGGATAATAAATCATCAGAATACATCGTTACTAATATACTTGCTCTATTTTGAACTTCTGCAGCGTTGTTTAAAAGCGAAAATTTACTGTAAAAATTGCTGTACAATTTTCGCCACTTTCGAAGTTCAACCACAAGTCTGTCTATAATTATTAGATATACTGCCACTTTTAATGTTTCCCAACCAGATAAGTAAGAAGTAATATCTTCGGCAGATTCATTTGGTGTGTACTTTATCTTCCGCACCCTCTTTGTGTCTTTTTCATATTCTTTGATTATTGAGAGTTTTAAGTCTTGCTGTTCATATTTTTATCAAAATTTTTCCTTTTCGCAGTAATTATATGAATTAGACTGTCATACATTTGATAAACTGTACAAATGTCAATATCAACGGACGGGCTGTAATTTTCTTATTAAGATAATTATGTTTGTTTAAATACTTCCACGCGCGCGCCGCTTTGTAAACGCGCGTCTGTAGGTATGTGTCTACTTTGTCTTTTTCGCCATGGCTATTAGCAGAGACATCTTTAAATAATTTTCGCTCTAATTTGATCTGAAGGTTCATTCTATTTAAGAATAAAAATATAATACGTATTACTAACTGATTTTTTATAAGTATTTAATACAAAATTGAGTTCAAGATTATTATACACAAAAAAAAAAAACATTACTACTTCCGAGGATCTCCGGTTGATTCACCTTTGCCCATAAGTGAGATCCTGTTCTATTTTTGCTCACATATCTTTTTCTTCCCCAAATATTTATTACTATCTTTTTCATTTATTTATGTTAAACTAACATAGGTTTGTTTTTTTTGTTTTTAAAATTTAGATACATCAGTGATACAGCACGTATATTAGATGAATCTCGTGGCCGGGCATCAACAATACGAGATTTATTCACACCATTACAATTATCAAATCGATGTCGTTTACGTGTCCATTGTGAAAAACTAATTTTTTCACATCCATTACAATATGGCATAAAATGTGAGGAATTATTATGGCGTAAATCATATTATGATGTTATATCAACTGCAAAGCGTTTTAAATCATCATCTACAAATCATCATAACAATACAACTACAAATCATCATAACAATATAACAACAAATCATCATAAACATCAACAACATATTTACACTGCAGATGAAGTTGCGTATATTGATGCACATATAAATGCTGGTATTGGTCATTATTATCATACTATAGCACGATTACAACATGAATATGATTTAAATTTATTTGGTACTATTGATTTTTCATTTATTACAACTTCAACATCCACGTCAATAAATCAGTCAAAATCGAATAAAATTGATCAAAAATTAAAAGAATGGGCGAAAAATTCTTTACATCGCTGTTTAATTTACTTAGGTAAGTTTATTTTTTGTATTTACCTTGAAGAATAGGGTAGAATTTTCCAAAACACGGCCTCGAATTTTGCTTTCTGTACCTCAATAGACTCTTCTTATCTCCAATTTGGTAATTGTGAATCAATAACCCAGAAAAAAGAAAAACAGATAAACGTTAAACCAAAATAAATTTAACAATGTTAGTAACGATTTTAACTTTTGGTTGCAGGCGATTTGAGTCGTTATCGACTTGAAATACATCCCGATCAAGACCCAGTATTAGCAATACGCTACTACGTTCAAGCATTTAACTTTAATCCCGACTTAGGTATTCCACATAATCAACTTGGAAGTCTCGCAATTAACCACAATTATTCATTAGACGCGGCTTACCATTACATGCGTTGTTTATCATGTCCACAACCTTTTGATGGAAGTGAAGGAAATTTAGTTCGTTTATTCGAAAAAAATTCCATTGTATACGACGAAATATCTTCAATCAATAAAAAAACATCTTCGGAATCACCAGAAGACCCCATAAACCATATAAAACGTTTAATAACTCGATTTTTATATTTAATTTATATCTGGTTCTTTGATAAACAAATTAAGATTGAAGTTATGAATTCATTATGTCAGGAGACTTTATTAGATCTTCAAACATGTATTACCTATCCAAAACCATTATCTAGTGAATCAGAGGAAAGTAGCATTGAGGATGATGTCCAGGGAGGAAATTCAAAAACGGAAATTATAACCCCACAATATATTCGTACGGATATTATTTTCAAAATGGTCGTAATGTGTTTACTATGTATTTCAAAATTACAGTCCAAATCATCTCGAAAAGTTTCGGCCGTGGTTGCATTCACATTAGCGATTTATTCCCAATTAGTCAAGGAAGTTGTACAACATATACAAGATAGTGTCCTTAATTTATCGATTATTAGTCCTGAACCTGTTAAGAAATCCATGAAACGAAAATCAATATTGAAATTACGTCGGCGTCGTAAACGGATTAATAGCAGCGAGGACTCCGATTTAAGTGATACGGATATACCATATAATAGTACAAGTTCCGATGACGAAGAGGATGATTTTAATTCGGATATATCCGAAGAAAGTACAACCGATACAGATGAATCTGAAATTGAAGAATATGAAGACACAAATTCGGCTTCAAATACGACCATTATCTCAACAAAAATTGAGACCAACGGCGGAGATACAAATGAACAGTTAAAAGAATCTGTTCGAAAATTACGTCGATTAGATCCAAATGATGTGCTTGAATTGATCGCGGATGAAGGGATCTTACAAAGTATCAAAATCTTATCGGATTGGTTGCTAGGGGATATCGAAATTATTAAAGCTTGTGGACAAAGTAGTCGAATACTGATTCAACGGATTATTCAATTAATTAATCTTATTAATATAGATACGAAACAAAATAAGCGTTATTTGAATAATGTTAAAGTGAGTCCAGAACTTTTGGATAAAATTCATCCAACTATTGCGTTACCCGAGGATATTATACTAAAAAATGTGACGATTTTGAAGAGCGCTCAAAAACAAATTAACTGGTTAGAGTCATATAAAATTTATTTACCAAAAGAGGAAGCTTTGATACGTTTATATAAATTAATTGATTTTGGACATTTTTTAAAAACTATACCGGAAACCGGTGTAAATTATAGTGAAATGGAACGACGTTTTGAAGTTGCGGATATTATTTCGGAGAATGGTGATTGTAATCCACCATTAATGAATGTTTTAAATGTAAGTATCACATTTTAATTTTTAATTAGGCTCCCCTTTCATTACAATTCTTCTTGATTTTCTTCTCATCAGATTTTTTTGTTTTACGAATATTTGATTCCAACAATTCCTCCAAAAATGAAATAGTGAAAAAAGAGAGGAATTCGCAGAGTTTTACCGACAATGCTTTGAATTAAGTTAATTTATTTTTGATCAAATATCTGTGAACCAAGTGCAAGAAACCTAATGTCCATCCGTCTTTGATTTTTTAAAAGCTACAATGAATAAAAAACGAGCGTATCTTTGTAAAATATGGGAATTGTATCTTTGTAAAAGCTACAATCAAAAATAAGAGTTCATGCTGATGATCTTTTGATCCGCTTTGGTAGACCGTCTTCTGTTTATCCAGGATAATGCAGTCTCTTTATTCAGACCTTTAATAATATCATACTTGCCTTAAAAGTACACCTCCGATTTTTACAGGACCGTGCGCAAACTGTTCGTATAGAGTGTAGAAAAAAGTCAGTTTAGCCAGAAAGTGTGGTCTTTAAATTTACGCTCATGAGCGGGCTTAGAAGTTCGTACGAACAGTTTGCGCCCGGTTCCATATAAATCGGAGGTGTACTTATAAATTCCGAGCTTTTGATCATTTTTCGGTTTTAATACCTCGATTATTAGGGGTGCCTTAGAAAGGATTTTCTCAATTGAAATAAAAACACAAATAAACAACAAAATTTATTTATTAAAATTATTTTCTAATAATTAAAGTTCCATTATTGATTGGAATACTTCGCACTCCATAACGAATTACTACATCATTATTTTTTGCATCAATTTCTGCTGTACCAAGTGGATTTACTTTAGGCCCTTCTAATTTTATGGTTTCTTGTCTGCAAACATAAAAGATCGGATTAATTAAGAAAAAAACAGTTTCATCGAAAGTTCTACTTACTTTTCAACTCGATATCCATTTTCATCAGCCACGTAATGTACAATATATCTGATATTTCCATCACTGTAAGAGTAATGTCCACGTACATTTAAACCATCTCGAACTTCTGCCCGCTCTTGTGTTAAATCGTTAATATTGTCTTTGATATCTGTGGAAAATGTATAATGCGCGTTGGCATTTTGACGACGTGATAACTCTTCTAAGCCAACTGCCTCATCATAAGATCGAACTCCACCACTTTCTATTAACGAATCAGATCCAAAATTATGTGATTTTGAATATCCAATGGGGTAATTTTCTACACTTTCTTCAGCAATAGATGAACCAACTCCTTGAACAGATAAAGAACTTTCAATTTGATGTTGAGCCGAAGAATCAACATTTAAGGCTGATGTTGATTTTAAAAAGTTTGATGCCTGATGATGGCTATTTGTTTTTGCTAAGCCTGTTTCGAAATGTTCTTGTATTCCGCCAATATTTGATAAACTTGATCTCATATTATTTCTAATATGATGGCTTGATGAATCGATAGTGGAATCTAAGCTTCCACTTCTTGAAAGTGATAAACTTGCACCTGCTTGGCTTGCTAAACTTGCACCTAAGTTGGCTTGTCCTCTTACATTCGATGAAATTGCTTGAAAATCACTTTCAATCTGATGACTTGATGAATCAAAATTGGAACCTAAACTTCCACTTCTTGATAGTGATGAACTTGCACCCTCTGCTTGGCTAACTAAACTTGAATCTAAGCTGGCTTGTTCTCCAAGGTTGGATGAAACTGCTCCAAAACCACTTTCAATCTGATGGCTTGATGAAACAACATTTGAATCTAAACTTCCACTTCTTGAAAGTGATAAACTTGCACCCTCTCCTTGGCCTACCAAATTTGCACCTAAGGTGGCTTGTCCTCCAAGATTGGATGAAACTGCCCCAAAGCCACTTTCAATCTGATGGCTTGATGAAACAACATTTGAACCTAAACTTCCACTTCTTGATAGTGATAAACTTGCACCCTCTCCTTGGCTTATTAAATTTGCACCTAAGGTGGCTTGTCCTCCAAGATTTGATGAAACTGCTCCCAAGCCACTTTCGATTTGATGACTTGATGAATCAATATTGGAATCTAAATTTGTACTTCTTGAAAGTGATAAGCTTGCACCCTCTGCGCGACGACTTGCTAAACTTGTACCTAAGCTGGATTGTCCTCTAACATTCGATGAAGTAGATCGTAAACTATGCTGACTCGATGAATCAATATTGGAACCTAAACTTCCACTTCTTGATAGTGATAAACTTGCACCCTCCCCTTGGCTTATTAAATTTGTACCTAAGGTGGCTTGTCCTCCAAGATTTGAAACTGCTCCAAAGCCACTTTCGATTTGATGACTTGATGAATCAATATTGGAATCTAAATTTGTACTTCTTGAAAGTGATAAGCTTGCACCCTCTGCGCGACGATTTGATAAACTTGTACCTAAGCTGGATTGCCCTCTAACATTCGATGAAGTAGATCGTAAACTATGCTGACTCGATGAATCAATATTGGAACTTAAACTTCCACTTCTTGAAAGTGATAAACTTCCTCTTCTGGCCGAATTTAAGCTTCTCTGACTTCCAGATGAAAATGATCTTTCAATTTGTTGACTGGATGAATCAATATTCGAACCAAGACTTGCACTTTTTGAAAGTGAGAAACTCGCACTATTTTGGCTAGATGTTGCCAGGCCGGAATTTAAATTTGATGATGAATATGATCGTTCACTTTGATGTCTTACACTATTTGTTTGGCTACCTCCTCCTACGTTACCGGATAATGAAAACTGTGCATTTTCAATTGGTCTACTTATTGCATCTACGGTTTTTTTAGCTGCACCCAAAAATCCTCTTGTGATGGGAAATGGTTTTCCTGTTAATCCAGCATTTATGTTAAACGATAACGGTACACTGTGAATTAAACCGACTATACCGAGGCAAATTAGCAATTTCTAAAACAAAAAATTAAAAAAAATGTACTGAAAATGATTTTAATGAAATTCGAAAAAATTTTACTTACCATTTTTAAAGAAAACTCAACACTTAAAACATAAAATTGTTACTTCAGTCCCGACAAAATTAAAATTTAAAAATAATTTTGCCTTTTATATCACGGACACGGGCGTTAAATAAAAGTGAAAGTTATATTTCTATTTTTAATTATACTCAAATTTTAATTATGCTAGACTGCTTTTGTTAATGTGATTAAAACTACTGATAATTAGTATCACAACTTAAGTAATTAGTTTGTAGGAGGTAGGATTATCCAAGGATGGTAATGGGTGGTCCTTAAAATTATACTACAGAATGTCTTACAAATGTTCTGAAAGATCGACGTTTTAATTTCATTATCAAACTCAATTTGAATATTTATGAGTGTCTTCGTTGTCCGAATACTTGTCTAGTGATGATGATCTTTCTCCACCCAAAAGTCATGGACAGGCGGCTGGCTATTTAAACTATTCACTATCTTTTGGTTATCACATTCAGGTTGATGCGTGGGTCTTTTAATTATTTGCACCCTGTATACAAAAAACATGTTATGATGACCTTTGATATTAGAATTCCTTATAATCATTAAAGTAATAGAAATTTCTGAATACTTTGTTTGTAAACAATTATTATAAATTATTTTATTTTTCAAAGAACTTGTATTTGTTGAAAGGCAAGAAGAGAGTTGAATCTATTTGAACCTTTCATACCAATTATGTGAGAAATAATATTGAAAGTATTAAAATTTTTTATCGATTTCATTTTAAAAATAATTATTTGTTTGTTTATAAACAGGACGAAAACAATCGTAAAACAGATGAAACCGGTGATCCAGGACAACCAATATCACGTGGTGAATTAATGAAAAGTATGGGTCAGCTATGGTTAGCAGCCGAAGTTCGTGACTTAGAATGTAAAGTACGTGGCCGCACTGCCCTATCACCATATTTGGTATTAGATACCGAAGCATTAATACATCATACACATTTAATTAAACAATTGGTCGCCGCTCGCAAATTTATTGTTGTGGTTCCATCTATCGGTAAGTCTTTGAAAATTTTAATAAAATGATCCAAATTCTGAGTGTGGTTACAAACCGCAAACATTTCGAATTATCAGGGAATATGTTTGATCAAAATTATTATGAAAATCAACAATAACTAGAAGTATAAAAAAATCGTAAATTGATTCGGGTAAGAAGATAGCAAGAAATTTAAAATTGCGTTGTCCCTGTTTTTGGAAAGTATAGATAGGATACAGAATCGAAAAACAATGGGTCAAATGACTGGGTGGTGAAAATTGAATGAAAATTATTAGTGATTTATAACAGAAAAAATTGAAAAATAATTTAAAAAAAAAAGTTTTGTCTCGGTTTTTATTCGACATGAAAAATCATTTCATTTGGCTAAATATAAGAAATTTCTTGAAATCAATTAAAAAAATTGCCTTTAGCATGGGGTTTTAAAAGTTATTGTGATTTGATTTTTCAAAAGGGAGGTACTACATAATATAATTTTGGCTCACGATATACAAAAATCATACATTTGGATCGGATTGGATGTATAATTTCCTGAGGTCAAAATCGCATAAGAAGAGAGAGATTTTCGTAATACACGTATACCAGAATATCTTGGATTCACACCAAGCACTTTACGAACTGGTCCATACACGCTCTAGACATACTGTACAATTTTTTCTATTAAATGAATTTTTATATGTATATGATAGTCAATACTTTCCTAGATAGTGCCCTTAATGTGTATTTAGCTCAATGGATAAAGCACTTAACATGAACCCAAGAGACTTTGGTTCGATTCCTTGTATACGTGTAATTTTTTTAAATTCTCTTTACTTAGGATTAACTCGACAAATTGTTTGTAAATCGATTTTTATGTTTAAATTTGTATACAAAAAGTTATTAAACAAACAAAAAATAATAAATTAATTAGTCTTATGACATCTTATGTCAAAGAAACCAGATTTTCGTGACTTCTGGGTTTTACTTACCACAGAAAATTCAAAAATTGAGTCATAAATTTTGTTTGAATCTGTTGCAAATCTTTTAAACTTGTCAATTAAAACATAAAAAATCAAGAATTAAAAAAATTTGTTTGATAATTGCATAAAACCCAATATTGAAAAACATCATCATTTCTTAAATTATATTGAAAAATCGAGAAACGTCAAGAAATTTGTAGCAAAGTTGATCTTGTGGCAATCTGTAAATGTGAAGCTGAAAAAAAGGACCCAACTTTTACATACATAATAAACAAAAATTCAAAATTTTGAAGGGTATGATGTAATAACAATTTTTATTTTTTTTTTAACAGTGGTATCAAATCTAGATGAATTAAAACGTGAAACCGGAAAAGCACGTGACGCAATACGATGGTTAGAGGCCCAATTTCAACGTGGTAATCGATTTTTACGTGCTCAGCGTAACCATGAACACACATCAATACCATTAATAAAATACCCGAAGAAAAAGGATAAAAATGCATTTATTTACATCCAAATAATCGAATGCTGTTACTTTTTAACGCGACAACAAAAGGACTCATTAGACTTGGTAACCCTTTTAACTGGCAAACAATCACCAAACATCCCAAATGGAACAACCAATCATAGCAACAATTTTTATGATGGTCCCAAAGAAATTAGTTACACCGGTTTGGCACAAACTGCTGGTATTGCATTAGAACATATTACAACATTTCATGCAAAATGGAAGAAATCGCTAAAAGGTCAAAGGTGAACAAATCTAAATGCGAAAATTTTTCGCATGCGACGAAAAATGTGTACTTTTGAGTTAATTTTTAGAAATGCGTCTGATTTCAAATTGTGAGAAAAAAATGGACGGCATTTATATATGGATACCCGATTTTTTTAAAAGGATAAATAGAATATAAAAATCGGGATAGAAAAATCCTCTCACATAATTTTGATATGAAGGGAAAATAAAATATATGATCCAAAATTACAGTGAAACCTCACTATAAAATTGTCTTATTTTTTAAAACCACATGATTTTTAACATGACTCTTGATAGGGTGTGCATGATGTGCTGTATTACAGGTTTCACTGTAATAACAAAATTTGTGTTTATTTTTTATTATTTTGGATTGGGCTCTTATCTCCCTGTTGCTTGAAGAAAAAAATCATGTGAAACATGTTTGGTTTGTTTTTGGAAATTGTCACATTGTTAACTTATTAGAACAAAAGGTCTTTCTTTTTTTATAACTTTACTAGTAATCTTCAAAAAGAAAATTGAATCTTTTTTCTCTGGTTTTCTCGTTATATTTTCATGTGGGATTTGTTTTGAAATAATCAAAAAATGTGCTCTGGAATTACTCAATTTTTTCTTTTAATTATTGTAACGAACAAAAAAAAAACATTTTGTTAATTATTATGATTTTTTTCATTAATAAAAATATATTATCTGTATAATAAAAAATTATTTTTGTATGTATTTTTACAAGTGTTTCAGAATGTTAGATCTTTAATTTTTTAGAAAACCAATTGAAGAATAGAGTAAATTATCTGCTTCGCACATTTCTGTTTTTTCGAAGCAATTTTCCATAATCTGTCGTAAAATTTTATCAGTTATGATGGTTTCGATTTTATTGCGAGTTATTATTCAAGAGGACTTAATAATATTCAAGAACTATATAAATTATCATCAAAAGGAATATGCAGGCCTGAAAAAGCTATATATATATAATGGCATCAGAAAGATTCCTTAAGGATCGGGAGATTTTAACAGAAAAATAGGAACGGCGGGTCTGTCAATTTGAATATTGAAAATAGAGATAGTCCTTAAAGCAGAATGCGAAATTTTATGCGAACTTAGGTTTTTATTAAGCAGCAGGCTTCCAATTTCTTAATATTAAATGAAAAATTTGAAGTTTTATTTTTCTTCACCTCCACGAACCTCCCAATTTCTATGCGCCTCTTGAAGTCTTTTCAACACATCGTGAAAGAAAAAATGTCTACGAACGAGTGCACCCACAAGCGTATACAAAGACATCAATCTAAAAGTAGTGTTAACAGGCCCATGCGCAAGGGAGGGAGGTTCAAACTTTTGTTCATCATGTTATGCCGCCAAGTCAATAAAAACAAGAAATTCTTTTTTCGATTGTGAGAATATTTTATTATGCAAAAATATTATATTGTCACTATTTTTTCTTTTGTGAGGTACAAAAAGAAACTTTTCCAAAACTCTATGCGTATCTACCTCTACATCGCGTTGTATATTGAGAGAGGCTAAACTTTTAGGAGATATTCAGACATTGTCGATCTAGGATATGTTTTGAGATGACGCAAAGTTGTAAAGGAGCATTCATTCGTCGCTGTTCTCACTGAAAACTCTAACAGAACGCGAAGCATTTGGTAGACGGAAACGCATTTTCATTCCAAATATCGAGTGCTTCAAGTGAATTTTTGAACTTGATCGACAATCACTGTGTAAAATTGAAGTGTATGGTTCAAAAAGTAGAACGCAAGAGTCTTCATCAATATTTTTCATTTTGTTGGAAAAAACACAAGGAAAATTTGATAAAATATTGTGATGATTAAAAAATCGATCCTTTAAATGTGTACAAATCGATGAACGGTATGTGGATTGTGCTTCGAAAATAATCTTCAACTGAATCAGTCTATACATTCGAGCGTTGGACTGTTTCGACGCGACCCTTGGAAATTCCATGTCGTATGTATTGCAGATTTTTCTTTTTTTTTTTACTCAAAAGGCAATTAAATAGTCAATGGAACGGGCCTGTGTGTTAATACATGTTCTTGACTATGAAATGTAAAAATATGTATTTCCTAATTTCTATTTGAATTTTCGTACCCATAACAAGAATTTCCCTAGTTAATAATAAAACTGCATCTACTGATGCTTCTCATTCTTAAATAAAGATTTGTATGCAGTGCCGAATTAGGCCAGCGCGGGACCTATAGCAAATTCTACCAAGAAGCCTTGGTTTGTTTTAGGTTAGGGCTGAAACAAGTGGCTCTTGCACGTGTGTGTGTCGGTTTTTGTTGTGCTGAGATGCGCTTTATTGGGCTTTTTTGCACTTGTAACATTGAAGGCACGCATTTGCTACGTGGTTTTTGTTACAATATTTCAGAGAAGTATATGTAAATCCATGAATAATAAGTAATACAAGTTGCCTAACATAAACTTTTCATGAGCATTTTTTGAGTAATACAAATAATTTTAGACTTTACATACTCTTGCTTTTTAGTTCGTAAATCGTTTCACACAGTGGGTCTTTTATATGTAAGTAAAAAATTCGGAAATTTAGTTGATTCTGCGATTGAACTGCAAGTTTTTTTAGATATCGACCGAAGAAATTGCTCTGCCCGATTCTTGTATGTTTTTGCCCAAATTACGTAAGAAAATTATACCCAAATCGAAGACGATTTTCCGATTTCTTTTTCTTAAGAGGTATTGCGCACCTCTTTGAGGAAATCGATAAAATCATAAAAAAATTTTTAGTTTCCAAATATTAAATTTGGTTTATAGAGAACCTACATTTTAACCGCAATAGAATTAGTATGAATTAGCTAATAGTATCGCCTAAAATTCTTTACGAAAAGCTGTTCTTGCGGGGTAATTAGGAAGATACCTTGATATTCTATGCTTTTAGGTCCTAATTACACCGAATGCTTTCTGACGAGTATTAATTTTACAAATATCGTAAGTTGTTTTAATTAAAAAATTTCCATTATTTTAATCTTCCTATGTATAAGTCTTTCCAAATTCAGATTAGATAAATGCCGTTCGAGGAAGTTAACTAATATAGAAATATTTATTGAATTAAAACAAATTTTAAGAATTGATTTTGTCGGACTAGAATAACAAAAAACAATGATTACAATCAATCCAATAATGTTTAAAATCCTGCTAAAAGATGGCTCTAGAATGACTTAAATTAAATGATTTGCTTCTGATATTCATGAACATGGAATAATATATATTTATATTCATGATTGATTGTGATATGATCACGAATAAGGTTGAATGGGAGCTACAATGGGGGCCACTTTTACTTTGATGAATACTTCATTAATTATGGTACATAAAAAATTAACAAAGCTACTTTTCGTAGCCAATGGATGTTCAAGGATTTACCGACATATCGCAAAACAGCTTATATATGCGCAATATAGCGTTATGCCAATTTAGGCATTGCGGAATTTTTGGTTAAAATCTCCGAATAGGTATTTACTGTTTCAATTTTGATTCTCTTCTTTTTTTGACTTCATTAGAGAAAGGAGAAAAGGAGTATATATTTATTGACAGAATCGATCTATTAAAAATTCTGAGTACCTATGTTGCACTTCTTAAGCCTTAAAATAGCTGTCTTAGTCAGACCCCTGAGGCTTTTAGTTCAGTTATAATTGTGAATTACGACTAGGGCCGTCTTAACCGTATTTGGCGCCAGGGTGCAAAAATCAAACATCAAATTCAATTTGCCTAGCTTTTAATTTGGCAAACTTTTTAATGATATCGTCTGTTTTGAAATCTAGGCTTTCGCTTCGATATTTATTATACCCAATTCATCAATCTCTCTTGGGTCATGGCTGATCATAAGTAGTCATTGATTAATTTCAATTACGAAAAGGACCTTTCGTCTTCTGCTACTGTGAAAGAAAGTGTTAAGTATACAGGAGGAGCCATTTTAGTCTATACACCTAAATATCTCGTTTTGTAGTTAGCCAATCAAAAAATAAGTAAAGATTGCAGAGTTTGATGGGGTATATCATTGGACCTTGTTCTTCAGATTTCTTTAATAGCCAATTTAGATCTTAAACGGTAAGAGATAGAATAACACTTTAAATTAGAAAGTTGATCCTTTTTCGAAAATGTTAGCTTTTGGAGGAAATGCGACTTAATATGTCATTATTGCATTTAATCGAAAGAAAACATGCTAACTAGGGGAAAATGTTTTTGCCAAAAGTTTTCAAGGGCAATCGCGGACATTCACCTGTGTCCATGACTTTCACCTACGATTATTGATAAACTTTAAGCGTATTTTCTTTCGATTAAATGCAATAATGACATATTTTTAAGTCACATTTTCTCCGAAAGCTAACGTTTTTCGAAAAAATGTTTTAATCAAAAAAAGTGTTAATTTTTTTATGGCGACCAACTGTCTAATTTATAGTGTTATTCTATCTCTTACCATTTAGGATCTAAATTGGCTATTAAAGAACTCCGTAGAACTAGGTGCAATATGATGTCCGAACATGATGTCCTCAATCAAACTCTGTAACTTTTGTGTAAGTTATTTTTTTTTTTCAATTACAAAACGAGATAATTAGGTGTATAGATTAAAATGGCCCACCCTGTATAAATAAAGGTGTTGAAACATTAGGAAATATGGGCATTAAATTATTAGAATAAATATAATGTAGTACGTCGAGTAGAGTGCCTCTTAATTTAAAAAATAGAGGCAGCAATTCTAAGTCATTAAATAGATCTTCCCCGTCGATGCCCGTTCTATTTCCATGTGTTAACTTTTCTTCTAAGTGGAGATATTGTGCTTTTCTTTAGCCCCTCTCCAGTACCCACCAACGGTCAATGTTTTTAAAAAATAAGTTTTGTTCTCTCATTTCATTGTAAGATCGCAGTGTCAAGTAGCAAAAAATAAAAATGTACTTTGAATTTTGTTTTTTTAATCTGCAGCCTCGTAATTAAAATGTCTTTTTCGGGGCGTAATTTTGAATCAAGTAGCAATTGTTCAAACGCACTGGCTGTGCGATTTGCGAACCCACAGGCCTCTGCACCCGGGTGCCACGCACTTCTTGCACCCCCGGGTAAAGTTAATTGTTAACATAAGAAAGAGTTTCTTAATTTATAAAATTTTGAAAAATGTTGACGAAATATGGCGTTATGCCAGTAGTAGGTTTGGGTAAAAATCTCCTAATTTAAAGAGAGAATATCTGGATGACCGAGCTTTGCTCGGTTATTCGCCAATAGATGTCAGCAAGAGTCATATTTTTCACTTTAGACTACTCAAACGCCTCCTTTTTGTTATGTTATAATTTGCATTGTATTTCATTAACTACGTTATACACCAATAGATGTCTGATGAATTTTTCATGAAAAGACGGATAAAAGGACATTTCTGATAAATGAAACCTAGCTAGATCGACTTATCGCCCCAAAAAACCCCTACATACTCATTTTCATGAAAATCGTTGGAGCCATTTCCAAGATCGTTGATATATATATATATATATATATATATACAAGAATTGCTCGTTTAAATATATAAGATATATTACTAAATAATCAACTAAAATGGAGGCTTCAAAGCAGCTGCCTTATTAAAACCCCTGAGCGTTTTAATTCAGTTAAAATTGTGAATTACGACTGTTGATTGTTAAACGTGTGCCTTAAGTCTGCAACGAAGCCAATTATTAACGATTTCTTATCAAAAAGAAGGAATTTCTTATTTTATAAACTTTTGAAAAATATTAAAGTCATACATTATGTGTTTATACACAAAAGAATAAAAAATACATAAATGTCTACAAAAATTTGTCTTTACTTTCGGCATTTATAGCAATTTCATCCCCTTAGCCAGTACGTAAAATTCCTAGAATTTATTTTATTACAATATACATAGACGATACATTCCCTTAAATTCCTTAGTGATGGATCTTTTTGATTCTTTATAAAAATAAGTAAAAATTTAAACAACAGTTTAGTTTGAACTATTATGTAAGACCTTTTCCTACAATAGAAATATTTCGATAACAATGCCACCATACACATTTTTAAGGGGTTTATAATATTTTTATATTACGGATATGTGCATTTTTTTTAATACACAGGGTCGGAATTAAGAATTATTCAGTTCATTGGATTTTAAACTTGAACCGAGAACCTTAATTCCAAATGGACTTTAGACATCGTTTTCGCCATGGTCAATTTAACTTAAGTGTTCGATTTTTGCCTAAATTTTCTTGATCAATTTTTGTATTATATAAATACGTATTTTGACTACAAAGTAATAATCGTCAGTATAAATCAACTTCGTGCAGATGGCACCAAATTGGCAACGTATAACTTATGTTATTTATAGTTGATTTACACTGATGATGACTAACTTGTAGTCGAAATACAAAAATTGATCTAGGATAAATTGGGGCCAAAATCGAAATTTATTTCGAAAAATCCTAGAATTCTCATTTATTATCTTTGATAATACTTATATTAAGTTTTCATGATAATTGGAGAAAAAATTGGGAATAATGTAAAAAAATATGTTTTCAATTTTATTGAAAATCAGTTAGAAAGATAATTTTCACCCAAAAACTACGAAAATTGGGTTTATTTGAAGGCATTGTCTGCCTATTTAAAGATATGACGCTGTGAGTTCATTCGTTTTCATCAAGTTTAAATTGGCCTGAAACAATCTTTTCGTGAAAATAAGATATTCTGATCCGAAATTTTATTGTTGGGTACTCTGAAATCCCATGTCTGTGCAAACAGTGCTGGTGTTAAAGTTAATTTGCCTCCGAACGTCCTTACAAGCCCCCGAAAATTTTTAATACAGCCCTGCATTTCTTGTCAAACAGACTTAGTAAGCTCTCTTTATCATAAAAATCTAATGTGTAATGAGAGGTATTTTCTATTGTTCAATTTAGTAAACTTCACACAAAATATTATTATGTACAGTTAAAGATAATAAAACATTTCCAACAATGAAATATTTATATTTACTCGATGCATTTTTATTTCCTCGTACAAAAGTAAAGAAAACATTGTAATTGCGAAACAAATTCAGTGTTGAGTTTTCACACTGTAGATAATGCCTCATTTATAACTGTTGTGGTACGTAGACGAATTTTTGGTGGAGGCCCACATAAGCAAAGATGAACTTTTTTTTAGTCCTCGTAAATCTGCCTGAGGCCCCACACGGGAGCCCAGATTTTATCAAAATAAGAAAATATGAGTTTTTTTTTTGGTAGAGGGTAGTCCATTTTAATATATTATGGCAAATAGTCTGTTTTGTAGTTAATCAGATAGAATCTAATTCTCCGGGTTTCTTTAATAGTCAATTTAGATCCTAAAAAAAGTTGTTTATTTTTTTATAAGGAACATTTTTTATATTTAAACTTTTGTTCTATCTCTATCGGTTTACAAGATGGGTCCTACGGATCAAAGACTTAATTGACCTATGTTGCTCATTTACGAACTCGACCTTACTTTCTATGTCTTGAGCACGCTATAAAATTTCAGCTTGATATCTTTTTTACGTTTTTCGCTATCGTGTTGACAGGCAGACGGACAGACAACCGAAAATTGACTAATTAGGCAATTTTATGAATACCTATAGGTACCAAAATTTTGTTCGTAAAACGTATAAACTTGGGACTGAACTTAGTATACCTTGATATATTTCATATACATGGTATAAAAATGAAATTAAATCAAAACTATACGATAAATCGTTTAGAATTTTTATCAGTGTACGTTTGAGGCAGTTCAATATATTTCCATTTTTCACAAATCATCAATTTCCGGCGTTATTGAACAGAGACATTCATAAGAGTCTATGTAATTTTGCATAGTTTTAATTCATTATATCTATTAAACGGTACAATAAAAAAATATTATTATTTTTTCTTAAGTTAATACTATCGGTAATAGACTTTGCAGTCAGAATTTAATGAAACTTGTCATAGTTGTCCATTATTACATCATAATTAACCAGTTAAATTTTTATAGAACTGAAAAAAAGATATTTTAACATTGATCCTTATGGGAAATCACAGATTTTATTTTATTTCACAAAACTGGACGTTCAGATTTTCAGTTCTCCGAAGGCCCCTAAAAATTTAACTGGTTAATTATGATATAATAATGGACAACTATGCCAAGTTTCATTGAATTCTGAATGCAAAGTTTATTACCGATAGTACTACTTTAACTAAGGGAGCTATGATCTTTAATAGTAGGTAACTGTGATTCTCGATACTACGATACTACCTTAATTCTTCATTTAAATACTTAAAACTTTTTGTTACTGCATCTATACATTTAACATACCAGTAATGAACATGGTAGTTAGTGCACATAATATATGAGAACAGTTTTTTCTTTTCTTACTAAGGTCCTCTCTCATCATTCATTTTATGAATATTATTGAATTTTTATTATGTATTGACTTAAAAAAAATAAATATTTAACCACAATGCTCCAAAATAACCATATATTCTTTTCTCCGTTCTGATAGTCAGTATTGGTTCCTTGATTTGGCTTCTTCTTGTAATAAATAAAAATTGATTCAATATGATTTTTTGGATATAAAAACCACATTGAAAAACGTGACTGAATTTTCGGATATGAAAAAAAAATTACCAATAATTATTACATAATTTTGTGGTTTTCCTTTTAATTTCATTCCAAAATACCTGTATATAATGTATGAAAACAACCTCGTTGAGTTTAAATTTGTCTTTACAAATGTGATTAGTTTTCATAAGCATCTTAGGGATTTTTCATATGAAGCAATTGTTCTTTTATTAAGGATGCATGAGCACGAAGTATGGGTACAAATATATATTTTCAATTTTGATGACAAATTACATTATAACTTGACGATATAAGACGAAAAGTTAGAATAAAATTTTTCGATATCTGGTGTAATTTTCAAAATATCGAAAATTGAAAATTTTGTTTCATTATTCAGCTTTCGATATTTCGAAAACCAAGGCATATATCGGAAAATTTTATTCTTTTTTTCGTCTACATTCATGAAGTTATAACAAAATTCATCATGAAAGTTGAAAATAAGATAAAAATAATTTCAATTCTAAATCTACCCTGCTCTTACAACCCTTATATGGACGGAGACACCTGATTTTTTTTCCTATACCATTGCTTATATGTTGACTTTCCATTAAAAAGTTTTTTTTAATTTGTTTTCATTTATTCCATACAAGTGAAAATTATCAAAAACTTTCAAAATATGCCGTTTTTTGAGATTCTTCCATAAGAGCCAATGTATTTTATGTCGATTTTCAATGACTTTTTTCTTAAAAATTTGCATGGATATCAAAGCTGAAATTTTTACCAGATGTTCTTTCAGCCTTTAAATCAAATTTCTTGTCATGCTCGTACATCCTTAAAAGCATGAGCCATTACTTGATGATTACCTAAATTATTGTATTCATTAATTAATAAATATGATGTATTTTCTGCTCCCATTTCTATTTTATATTAAAACAAATACTGACCCGAGAAATTCCAAATTAAGAATTTTAATATTAAAATCTTTACTTTATTATATTTGTAAATACTAGAAGATATTAAAACCATAATTTAAAAAAAAATTAACACTAACAAGTGAAAATAAACATTTGACTAAATTAATTGTTGAAATACCCTGTATAGACCACGTTGAATATTAATTAGTGCCTTGCATTATTTTAATAAATTTAAAAAACTAACCCATTTATCTATTAGTTTTCAAAAAAACAAAATATTTTCTAGAAATTTTTTATCCTGTTTTTCGAAAATATTTTACAAGATTCGAGAGTTGAAGCTTCCTAGAAATTTTTAACTCTTCGTTTTATAATTTAAAAAAAAAAATGGACACCAAAGTTTTGCGCCCTCGCGGGAAAACAATAATATTTACAAAAAATATTTCAAACAAAAGTTTTTTATTTTTTCATAAAAAACAACTTTTGTTGAATCTCTTTCGGTTAACAAGGTGAGTTCTACGGACCCATGACCCGATTGACCTATGTTGCTCATTTACAAACTCAGTAAGTTTTTTTACTCTCTGATTATGCCATATAAATTTCCATTCGATATATTTTTCATATACAGGGTACGAAAATCAATGTTTACTAAATACTCGTCTTCTCGCCACCATGGGCGCAGGTAGGTTGGTTGCAACGGGATGCACTTACACACTCCTGTCGTTAAAGAAAATACACAGAAAAAGATTACAAATTTTTTTAGTCATCGTTTGAATAATAACAATTGAGTTACAATCATATATCGAAAAATTCATTTTCTATTTTTCATAAGGCTTACCTAGCCTTTCCCAAATTTAGTGCCAATATTTTTGTGGACCACACGGTATACTACATTTTCAAACTTTTCGATTGGCAGAAAACTTTTTAAACATTTCTTAACACAGAATATTGTCATATTTCCCTGGAAAATCAGATGTTTTTCCCCACTTTATTGTCATTTATGATTCCTTCCGAGGAAATGGTGAGAAAACGGACCAAATCTTATTGACCCCTGAACCAAAAAAGGGGTGTTACAAGTTTGACCGCTATGTCTGTGTGTGTCTGTCTGTCTGTCATTCTATGACATCGTAGCACCTAAACGGAAGAACAGATATTCATTTTTTTTTGTTTCGTTTGAAAGATAATTTAATGGAGAGTTTTCTTAGCTTTGTTTCAAGTGCGAATGTCTTCAAACTCGGTTCAGTTTGGAGCAGGCTCTTAGGAAAAAGGTAATTTAATGAAGAGAGTTCTTAGATATGTTTTTCAGCGTTTTATGCGAGTTTAGGGTTCCGTACCCAAAATTTGTTCGTTTTTTAAATTTTGTAAATTTCATTTTATACAATTTGTCGTTTAAGGTACCTTTCACTTCATATTTGATGTTCTTCTTACACATTAGTGTAAGTCGAAAACGATAATGCTATCTAGTGTACTACAAGACTATCCTTTTCTACTTACGTAACAAGTGAAAACAAATAATTGACTGAGTTAATTGTTGAAATACCATGTATAGACAGTGTTGATTACTCTGTCACATTACACATACATACATGTCACAAATATATAACTGATATAGCTATAACATACATACTATACAATTTGAAACAAAAGTTGTTTATTTAATTTCAAACAAAAGTTGTTTATTTTTTTATAAAGAACATTTTTTTTTTTACATTTGTTTACATTTAAACTTTTGTTCTATCTCTAACGGTTTACAAGATGGGTCCTACGGACCCAAGACCCAATTGACCTATGTTGCTCATTTACAAACTTTACCTCACTTTTACGTCCTCAGCACGCTATAAAAATTTCGGCTTGATTTCTCTTTTCGTTTTTAAGTAATCGTTATGCCAGACGGACAGACAGACGACAGACAGACAGACAGCCGGAAATGGACTAATTAGGTGATTCTATGAACACCTATACCAAAATTTTTTTCGTAGCATCAATATTTTTAAGCGTTACAAACTTGGGACTAAACTTAATATACTATGTATATATTTCATATATACATACTATAAAAAGTGTAAGAAAAAATAAGGTCCATTTTAAGGAATAGTTTGAGTATTTCCCTTACAAAACAAATATACAATTTCAGTTAACAAATCGTCGGTTAACAAATTGACTATTTATTAATTTAACAACGCTTGTACAAAAAGATTTCCCTTACGAACAACCTTGACTTTAAAGTTCCGTGTGAATGCGTAACGAATACGAGCACACGTTTTAATAACGAATTATAACGAATTTACTTAGTTAAACCAAATAAAGAGATTATTTCAAATGTACATACTTTTATAACTTAAATTAGACACAAAAAAAGTTTTTATTTTTTTATTTTTTTTAAATTAAAAATTCAACGTACACAGAGGTTGAATGAGGTTTATATCATATACACATTTTTATACATAGTTAATTACTCTGACGGATATGTAAATAATTACGTCATATCCGTTTTATTTATACATATTCAATATGAAATATTGAGAAAAAAGTGTTTAGAACTACATATGGATTAAAAATATACCTGATGTTTTCAATTATTTTGTAAACTATAACACGGTAATAAATGCATGGCGTTTACTACAATGCTGGTATGGTATAGAAACAGATACTATAGATCTATGTTAGCATAAATAATATTACCGTATTGAATAGGGCTATTCACCAGAAGTATTGTGGGATCGTCAACGTGTGTGGGCCTGATGCCAATTCTGCATTGACTCGTCCGCCATAACTTTAGTTAATGTTACTATTTCCTCAATGAAGTATACATGGCGTTCACACCGATGCTGACATACTGATATCCATAAAAAATTTCTTACCGTGTATCCATTCATTATTAGTTAGTGGTTCCTACTAGGTTACCTTTTTTCCAACGGAGGTGACTAAAGTTTATTTATTTTGATGTTATGCAAAATGTTTTAACAATTAGGATTAATATTAATGTTAATAAGGTATGAGTTGGTGGAGCACACTGGAGCAACCATTATATTTGTAACTTATTTCACGATAACTTTAGAATGAATTACACAGAATTATTAAGATAACTAATAATTTTATGTAATTTGTTCCAAAATTTTCTTGGAATAAGATACAAATAATACGGCTGTTCCACTATGCCCTGTGTTCCACTGTGCTCCACCTCCCCGTATATGAAGAAATAGTAAAATCCAGGATATCGAGGCATGAAAGAATAAATTGTACACAGCTAATGTGAAACCCGATGACTCAAAATTCTTAAACGATTATAGCGCTGGCCTTGAAAATAAGAAATTGTCGGGTAGTTTTCAATTTTAAAATATTCTATTCGTCTGTATGTCTGTGGCACCCGAATACCGCCTTAACGGATGAACCGATTTTGATTTTTTTGGGTTTTGTTTGAAAGGTAATTTAATGGTGAGTGTTCTTAGCTATATTTTAAGTGCGAGTTTAGGGTTCCAAACCCGAAACAACTAAATAATAGACGATGATCTTCAAAATAGGTTCAGTTTGGAGAAAGCTCTAAGGAAAATTGTAATTTCATAGAAAGTGTTCTTAGATATGTTTTTAGTGCCAGTTTAGTGGTCTGTACCCGAAAAATTAGTCGCGGTTTTTTTTAATTTTTTAAATTTCACTTGGGTTAGTACTATTAGTTGTAGCATCAAGATGGGCATCTGCACATCTCCTTTTTTGTACTATTGATTAACTCTGAATCCATTTCCCATTCATTTAATCTTCATTAATTTCAGAATTTTTTATTTGGATGCTAGTTTAATCTGAATTTTTAACCTCCGACGCAAAAAGGAGAGTGTTGTAAACGGTTCAACTGAATTGAATGCCTTTTTTTTATTACTTTTTGTTTTTTGTTTACTTTTAATCATGCATACGATATTTATTTACATCATGGTCTCTTCGATTATAATTGATGTTTTTAATATGATACATACAGCGTAAACTAAATATTGACATATATCTTGTCTAGTAATCTTAATTAAAGTCTTTTTTTTTTGTTTGAAAGATTTTTTGAAAGCGAGTGTTCTTACCTACGTTTGTAAGAAAGTCTTAGGGGAAGTGGTCGAAGTTTATAAATTTTGTAAATTTCACTTGCTGTTTTATTGAGTTGGATGTTGGATTAAACTTTTGAAGGTCGATAACTCTTAAGAAGCTTTGATGCTGACATGGAAGCTCCAGAAAAAATAAATGAAACAGGTGTGTACATTGCTAATTCCAATATGTATTACTTTCATGTACTATCACCAAAAATATATAATTACTTTTAGCAGTCGATAAAAATCGGTTTCCGCTTTTACCTTGAAGTATTTTTTTCGCTTGGATACTAATGAAACCGTTTCCTCTCCAGGTAAATGATTGTGTTAATTTCGCATAAACATACTGTATACAGATGTTAAGGTTCAAAAAAAATAGTTTCACATGCAAGTGGTAAACACAACAAAAATGATTTTTATAAATTTTTTTTTGTGTCAAATATTGTATAGGATATAAATACTTTTAGGTATTTTTAAATATTATCCTTCCCAAGAAAGTCCTTTTTTGTGATAGTTCACAGGGCACATTTACTACCATCCATCCACAATGTATATGATATTATAAATACAATGTATTATTGTATTATATAGGTATATTTTTCTCACGGTAACATCAAATAGCTTTTATTCACAAACAGCAAAACAAAGTTTTTTAAAAATGAGGAAGTTAAATAGAACATGTATTGTTAAGTGTCATCGGTTTTTGGATATGTAAAAACCGATGAGCATATTCCTTTTGGATTATCTTCGAAAATAAATATATTACATAAATCTAGAAAATGTCAGAAATATTAGAATTTTAGTTTGAAAGAAGATTTTTAGAATGATAAATTGGAACTAACTTGAACCGTTATTCGAATACTTTGAACTTATTCAAAAAAAAAATCTTTGTTTTGAAATTTGAACCATGGGTTTTTAATTTTAACGAGATAAAAACAGATAAAATCAAATTTTTTTTCTAAAAACTTATTCCGAAAAATATCAACTCAAAATTGTACTTAAGGTAGTACCAGCATGGTATTTGCAGTTTCTATGTTAAAGCAATGGTACAATTTTTTTTTCGACAGAATTTAACGAAAAATTAAATTTAAGAATTTAATAATGCTTACTATTAATTCCCAAAGTTTCAGAAATTTTGACCGTTTAAAATGGGAAATAATTATGACAACGTCCCAATTTCGATCAATTTACGTCAAAATTAATATCTCGAAAGTGAAAATTAATTTCTAAATTTTTTTTTTAGAATTTTATTGTATAAACATTTTTTTCTACTTTTTCTTCAATATATAATAATATCATAAAAAATAGTTGGAGAGACCGGACATTTTACATGCTTTAAATGGGACATGACCCTCAAAATCGCGAACTTTGTCTTTAAATATCTCGCAATCTAAACGGTCAAAAATTATGAAATTTTAGGAATTCATAAATAAAGCTATTATAAACCTGAGAAAAAAAATTCGGCCAAATCTGTCGAAAAGTGATTTCATGCTGGTACTACCTTAAATGTCAGGAAAAGTTGTAATAACATACCAAAAAGTTTTTGTGGAAATGACTGGAACTTGAATGGAACTAAAAAGCTCTGTGAATGAAAAATAAAGCATTACAGAAGTGTTTTTTTAGAGTACGTATATCTGCAGGTCTAAAAATGACTTGACAATAAGCACTCACGTTATGAGCATTTTGTTCACGCTCGATTTAAAACATAAATAACTTTTATTTTTCAAATATGTGGTCGAAACTCTTTCTGTTTTCATATACATAATTTTATCTATTTTCGAATTATAAATTATTTTAATCTACTTTTTTTTTTGTAATATATTTTTTTCAAGCTCTTCAGAAATTGTGCGGATTTCTCTCATCACGAGACTAAAGATGTAAGCAAAAAAATATTACCTTCGGAAACCTTTTCGTGTACTTTTTTAAATGATTTATTTATATTATAATTTTTATTGAAAGCATTCTTTCTGGTAGATAACCTATAAGTATATTTATTTATCATTTTTAAAATGCAAAGAATTAATTCCATGCATATTTACAGTATAATTAATTAATGAATATGATTATGATTAGTTTGAATTTTTGTTCTAAAATTATTCACTGATTCAAATTCATACTCAGTAAATTGAAGAATATATAGCGCGAGAAATATTTGACACGTGTGCAGAACGCGTGAGCAAATCTCTCATCACGCGACTAAAGATTACCGAACGGTTGACTTAGGTGCTGGTGGGTTAGGTCTCGAAAATAGGGGATTTGATAAATTTGTAGGGAATAATATTTCACTTTTCCTGTTTTGCGTATACCTTTTAAATTCTATATAACTACCCTCATTTCCCGGTTAAAACATAGAGAAGATGATAAAACTCCCAATCACTGATATTCTGAGAAAGAACTCTTAGCTACCATATAATTATGGTTTGATTTTTTTCCTTTTACCCAATTCAGATTGTTAATAAAAATACCATTAAAAGGTTACGTTAACGAAGGTTGTTAAATAGGACAATTTTTAAATCAATTCATTGTCGATTCTTTTCTGGTCTTAAACAAAAATAATCATATCGTTATCCGATAACATATTTCGTAAACATTTGAATACTGCAGACGATTAAAAAAATTGACTCATCCTTTTTTTTGTACTATCGCAACCGATTAGTGCCTCTAATCTCCGATCTATATACACAAAACTTTGGAAGATAATTAATTTATGAAAAAAATTATTTTTATAAGTTCTCACATAATAAATTTTTACTCACAGGAATATTTTTAACACTTTGTCCGTTTTTCATGGTACAAGTGTTTTAAATGTTTTCTCATATTTATAATTTTTAACGATTTGGATCAAACATATTATGTTAATAGCATTCGTTTATAACTGAAAAGTTTACCATGGTTAGTTGACCATAATTTGTACTGGACACTTTTATTTGTGGGTTTTTATGTGTTTTTCATTTCTCACGTCCCGTGTGATTGGGAATCTTTTTTGTATGTACAACGTACTTTTATAAGCGAAAAGTTCACGATTGTAGATCTTATTATAAGTACTTATCAATAGCCTTTACTTACTGGAAAATAATGAACTTTTTAAAAAGATTTTCAGACAACAATACACGAAAACAATTCCACGTTCTCAAATCTGTTCTTAATTCTGAATTACTTTCTTAAGATATCAGCTAATATAGTCTCTTGAAACAGATAGACAGATATTGAAATATGTATTTTATGGGCCAATTTAAAAATTAGCTTCATAACTTATTTTCATTAACATTGAAAAAACAAATTTGCTCAATTATTTCCCTTATTAATATTTCCCAAAATTGTAAAAATTAGGATTATTGGATGTTAGGTGTTCATAAAATCACCTAATTAGTTCATTTCCGTTTGTCTGTCGGTATGTCTGTCTCAAAAAGTCAGTTTGAGTTGAGTTCGTAAATGAGCAACATAGGTAAATCTTGTAAATCGTTAGATATTGGCACCGTGTGTGAGTTTTTTTGGAGGCGTTTCCATGGTAACGATACACTACTTTAATTATAGAATTGTATGGATGCATATATAATTGTATGGATTGGATTTGTGATTTACATTGAAAATTTAATATTATTGTCTCACAAATTTAAATAAATAATTATGATAATTTACATTTGAAAAATAATATTTGTCCAATTTGATTTCTTATTTTCACAATTTTTAATGCATTCAGTTTAATTAATTAGTGTTTTTCAATAATTTTAATTTGGCATTTTCTATAAGATTAATATGTAAAGAACTGCAAATTAGTCATAACAGCCTACTTTATCGCCAAAATTTTTCACTGGAAGCGCTGGAATCGATTTTATTGTCCCTACCATGACTACGCACACAACGAATAGAACAAAAGTTTAAATGTAAACAAGTGAAAACAAACAATTGACTGAGTTAATTTTTGAAATACCATGTATATATAGTGTTGATTACGGAATCGTTTGGTTTTTCATGTCATGTAAGTAAAGAGAGACAGCCAGCCATACAAAATAAGGACAAAACTTTGGTGTCAATTTTCTCTAAAACTATAAAAGATAGCTGGAGTTGAAAATTTGCTGGAGAGAATTAAAAAGGACGCCATAATTGTGTTGGTTAAAACTAATGCAAGCACTGGCATTCAACACTTTCTATTCAGGGTATTTCAACAATTTTGAATTTTGAAGCAAACATATGCAGTTTCGATTTTAATTACGACTTTAAACTATTTGAATAATTTTCATAATTGAATAAATCTTTTAAACTAAATTTTATTCAAAATCAATGCAAACTAATGTTATTAGAAAAAAAAATAATTCGAATTTCGAGATACCTTATAAAACAGATCACCTTTTTAAAACATTAATTATATACCATATGTGATTATACCTATAAGCAAATGACTCTTTTCAAAAAAGACCAAAAATATGTTTATGTAAAGAAACAATCCCTCAGTATTTAAACATCTGTTTTTTTCTTCATCTGTCTTATAAGGTTCTGTATATTCTGTTTAAGATATTATTAATCTCACTTAACTTACATAGTCAAAGATAAAGAAAGGACCCATTATTTTTGTTGCAAGATGTTTTTTTAAATTTTGATGTGCTTGCTGTGGCGTTTGTAGAGAGTACTTTGAATTTTAAATAATATAATCGATATTATTTATCGATGGTTTTTTAATTTAACGATAAGACCAAACAACGTTATTTGATTATTAAAGTATTCTTCTTAAGGCAATACGATCATGGTTCGATACGGAACAAGGATTTCAAAATTTTCAATATTTATTTTTAAAATCTATATTAAATCAATTTTACTACAAATGTTACGTCAATCAAATGAGCTTGAAAGAAATGCCATCATAGTGGTTTAGGTACTCTCTGAAATTATTCCACGTTTTACATTATTTATCAAGTGGTTTTAAACTCAAGAAAATATTTGAGGAAAAATCAGGAGTATTGTAAATCAAAAAGTATTTAAACACAATATTTAAAAACAAAACATAATTTTATGGCAGGTACAGTTTTCAATCAGTAATTTTATAGGATATACGTATGAAAATACGGCAGTAGAAAAATATATTTTAATTTTCGCACATTAATAAAATTGTGTTTGCTGTTTTTTTTTTTTCTTGTTCATTCAGCTCAATAAAAGCTTGCTTTTAAAAAGTATATTTTACTTAACATTTTTTCTTTTCCTATCAAAATAAAAATGTTCATAACTAGTGATGGCATATTGAAAAATCTCAATTCTGCATTGTTGGGGTAAATTTAATGAGGTTTATGCAAGTTGTCCAGAAACACAAGACTTGATATTCTACTCTAAAACGTACAATTTTCTCATTTTTAGTAGGTACCATGATCGAATTGCCTTAATTTTAGACTATATTTATATGTATTTTCAAAACGCATGTGGGCACGGATAACTAACCTATTAGATATTTATTATTTTTTTACATTAGGTTCATTCTGATTGAATTTTTATATAATTTATTGAAAAATTTAATACAAAATTCTCTTAAAATGTTTTTCACATACCATAGAAATTTTTGTATATGACTCTAATAACTTTATTTTATTCTTTTAGTAGAAAAAAGTACACTACTGAACCATAAGAAGGATGCATTGAAGCAATCACGGGAAACGATGCAGTCGGGATCAACCTGGAAAAACGGAGGATTACAGATGATAACTTCTACGAGGAGAGTGGGGTGGAATATTGAGTAGAATAGCATCTGTCGATGTTCTGTTCTGGAAAAACGTTCGTTTTAAAATATTAGAGCAAGGTTTTCTAAATAATCTGAAAGGAGTGGCTTCCAAGCTAGTCTAACTTATAAGCCAGAGTAAGTCAAATTTTGAATATCAATCTTTTCGCTTTTAAATTGGTTTCTAAGAAGAATTTATATCTCCAATTGTGTTTAGATTCGTTAGAAGGTTATTTTATTGGAAACTTTATAAATTTGGGTAGGTTTTATTATTTTTTAATGAAATTCACTTTGACCCTTTTTATGAAGTGCGTGGAAATGTTAATTTTACATGCTTTCAAAAAACGTTCTATTCAAAGTTTCATTCTCTGTGTTAACGTGTAGGCGTATAAAGATTATTGGGAAAATCGCTAATGACATCAAGCAGCCTGGTGTAGTCATAAGCAATCATAAATCTTAAAAAAACTGCAGTGGTCTATGGAATGATTAGACCATTTTAAGAGTGGATTTATTTTTTACTAGACATATACTCATTTGAACACTATAGTTGTAAATTACTATGGTTTCTCAATATGCATCTATTTATCCACAACTTGCTGAAACCCATTTTAAGCCTGTAATCATATTTCCTAGTTTAAAGTCACCAGTTGTAGAATGGCAAAATGATTTTCCCAATAAAAGAGGGTTTGAATTGGTGGAAGCGCAGATAAATGCATTCAAAATGTCTATTTTTTGTAAAATTGAATGAATCCCGCGCGTCCATCATATAATTCGATAGATATATTCATCATGAAAAAATTTTCACACGTTGGAACTCCCATTGGGGCCTTATTCATCCATTGTGCCTCTTTAAATTTTGATATTTTCACTTGTCAGTGTCACCACATTCATTTCAAAAATATTAATAATCCTAGATATAAAATAAAAATATCATATTATTATTTTTTATTGTTAACACCTGGCATTGTTCACAATAATGATAATCGTCATATGCTGCTGTTGTTTACTGCTCTAGCAGCCTAGCTAAGGCTGGCTATGTTAAAATTATTTGAAATTTGGTTGGTTCGTCGCACGCGCCAAATGTTCAAAACATCTGCCACTAAGTATATTACATATATGTATATAAATTACACATATGAGTATATATATGTGTATATATATATATATATATATATATATTACATGTGTAATAACAAAAAAAAGCGCCCTTATATAGTTCATACAGGATGGCTTGGCTACTTAGAGTCCAAAAATCCAAAAACTAGTTCGTAGGATGATTGGACAAATAATTTCTGTAGTATAACATATACTAAACAAATTTCAGTTGAGATTTTGAAAGCTTCAGAAAACTTTATCAGAATAATACGTATCGGGTATATTTTCGGGGGGTAATAATTGCTTAATAACTTTAAAGCTACTTTCAAACTCAGACTCAGAGTCAGAAAACGTATTCTAATTGAAGGCACTAATTTTATAATATACAATATATCTTGTCATTTATTCTAAAGTGACGGGAAAGTTTTAACTAAAAAAATTACCCACTTCACGAAATTTTTTTATAGAACTCAAAATCAGATAAGTTTTCAAACCCTTTAAAAATTAAATGGAAAATAAAGGAAAGCCTAATATTTCCAACAATTTTAAATCCTCTCAGGTTGAATACAAAGAATAATTTCTAATTTATAAAATTAGAAATAAAATATAATTTTTTTTCTACTTTCTAATTTATAAAAATTTAGGGCATTATAATGCATGGTGTTGATAGAAAATGTGTTTAAAAATAATTTTTTGTATAAGGTGAAACAATATAAACAAATATAATAGTGGATCATTTTACCCATTTTTATACATTTTACCCATTGATAAAACAATATTTCATTCTCATTTTTAACCCCCGAACCAAGAAGAGGGACGTTATAAGTTTTTCCGTCATGTGTATGTGTGTCGTCTGTCTGTCTGTTTGCCTGAGTTCTGTCTGTGGCATCATAGGTCCTAAACGGACGAACCGAATTTGATATTTTTTGTTGTTTGAAAGGTAATTTAATGGAGAGTGTTTTTAGTTATATTTCAAGAAAATCTTTTCAGTTTGGATAGAGCTACAAATAAAAAACTGCATTTGTCGGAGCCTTTTTAAATTTTCTAAATTTCACTTATAATATGAGTTGTTAATGATATTTTGTTAATTTATCCGCTATGTGTGTGTGTCTGTCTGCTTGTCCGTGGCATCAGAGCTAATATAAAATAAATGACTGATTTTGATTGGTTTTTTTTTGGAAAGGTAATTGAATAAAGAGTATTCTTAGCTGCAGTTTGGAGAAAGCTACAAGAAAAATACCGCATTTGTCAGGGGTTTTTAAATTTTGTAAATTTTGCGTGTAATAATACTAGTTAATGATATTTTGTGATAACCATGAACGTAGTATTGAATCAAATGTTATTTTCATTTCCTGATGTACATATTTTTATGATATTTTATAAATTTTTATTATTGTATTTTAAAACAACCCAATTATACACAATTTAAAGACGTAAAAAAAAAATAAAAATTCGCTAAAATATTAATTCCATATGATTTTACAAATTTAAACATCATTACTACCAAATAAGATTGAGAAATATTACTTGATCAGTGGGAGAAAAATTCTTAATAACTCCAAAACTGTTCATTATTTTTAGTTATACAAATTGAGACATTGGTTCAGAATACTTAAAACTATAGCATATCAAAAATCCAGACAGTTTCGCTGGGAGCCAATTCTCATAAATTTTGTGGTATTTAACATATTTAAATGAAAAAAAAGTATTAAATATTTTCTATTTTATATCGGATGTTTTAAAAATGTTGTGTATTTTTACTTGCTAAAATTTTGTTTTATACTTAATTGTGCGACACTCTGTACTAAAACCAAATACATAGACATAATATCAAAAGTATTGGGTACCTATTTTAATATCGACCGGAACAGTGGCAGATGTAGAATTTTTACGATGAATTGCCGCGCGTGTTTAGTTTTAAAAACTTAAAACCAAAATACTAAGTTATTAAACGGCGACACATTTTATGATATAATAATGAAATATATAGCATAGCTTTAAGTAAAAGAAACTACATGAATATTATATGACTATATGTCTTAAGACTTATTTTTGAGTGACCAAACTATAGGGTAGCAATAACAAAGAAGTACCTTCAAGCTGAACTTATAATGCAGAATTTGAACACAAAACATTGAACAAATATTTTTAAAGGAATTCTGAAAATTTAAACCTGATCACAGTGTTTCGTCTAATGCAAGCTAGCGGGACAAAATTATTTTTTGACTTATTTTTATTGTTTATGTATTTTCTAGGTATATTATGCTATTTTAAGAAAGAAAAAACATAATTTGTACACATTAATGTACGTAGACCGTAGATCGGTATTGATATCACAATTTCGCACGTGTCATTACCATTCCCGGGGTGAAATGTAGGTAAACACGCTGTAATTAGGGGTATATACCTACATACGTACCTTCCTTACTTACTAATTTGGGTAGAATTTATCATTTATACTTCCTTCAGGTAGATTTTAACATTAAAAAAAAAAAAGAAAACATATGAATTGTCAAAAACTATATTTGATTCGGTTTCAATATTTTTTCAAATTTTTATATAATAAATTAACTAAAATATGGTAAAAATAAAATAAATAAGCTAAAGTACTACGAAATTATTTAGAAATATAAAAAAACTTAAAACTATGTAGGTTAGTTGCTAGAAATATAAATCTTAAAACGAGTAACATATACTATATTAAAAAAAATACATAATACTACATTAAAAATAAAAAAAATAAATATTAAAAAAAGTTAATCAAGAAAAAATGTAAAGTTAATAGTCGTCATAAGATTCTTCGTCATTACTATCCCATTCTGTAGAGTCTGGCAACAAATAATCCTCCTCATTAATTTCGCGTACTAATGACGTGGATTTTGATGAAATTGAAGGTGGGGCAATTAACGGCAGAGTCTCCGCTGGCAAAGAAGTATAATTCTTCCGTGGTAACTCTCTAAATGCGTTTATTACAGGATCGGAAGTAATCAGAAGCATTCTCAATAGATCTGTATTGGAGGCAACACGTGACCTCGTTCTGGTGTTTTGCTCACTGAATCTACGGCAATCTTTATTTCTTACTTCCTGAGCTTCCTTGGATAGCTGCCCAATTGGAAGAAGACAAGATTAATGACTTCTGTACTGTCTATAAGACTTCGTCTGTAGCGTTGCTGTTCTCGAATCTCTGCTTATATAGAATGTGCCTCGAACTACCATCACAGCCCCATTCACTTATCAAAATGTAGGATGAACGAGGTAGCACACTTCTGATAACTTCCGACTGAGCTGCAACTTAGTTCATTTGCAGATCGAGTTTCCAACAGGTCTACTACTCTTGGTCTCTTTGTTTTCATTGATAAGTCATCAAATGACTTTTTTGGTCGGCCTATATTCTGACCTCCTGAGGTCGTTGAAGATGTTGAAGGGCACGGCTGGTTTACACATACAGTTAATTCCATCCCGCACCCATCCAACCAGTTCTTATGTTTCATTAAAAATATTTACCTATTGCATTTTGATGATGCCCACTTTTCACTAAATTTCGCGGAAAAACTTGAGATTTTCGTCTTGAGTTTTCTTGTAGATTCTTCAGACATTTTATTCAGGCTATGTTTATTACATAAAACATCAAAAATGCGATGAATTCTTTCACTTTTGTCATATTTTAGCCATTCTTCGAAAAAATCCGATTTCGTCATAGTTACGACTCGCTCTGAAAAAAGGACAATATTTTTCCTTGCGGGGGTTTTCGGGCCTTAAAATATATATGAATCTTTTCTTAAATGTTTGAAGTATAATATACAGAAAAATCTAGCTGGATACATGTGGATACAAAAAGTTGCAACCCTTTAAAGTTTAAATTTCACAAAAAATATTAAGTATTTCTATGATATTAGTCTAAGCCATGGTACACGAAAAATGTGAGTGATTTAATTATAAAAAAAACATAAAAATAGAGTACATACCTTCAACTAAATGATCCATCACGAAAATCACTTTCCACTATACCACAAATTTTAAGATATGCTATCGAAAGTGTGAAAAAAATTCAACCGATTTGCAAATGCTACACTACCTTTGTTATCACTGTACTTTGAACACAAACACCTACTTGGGTGGGATGTTTAGCCCAATGGTATCTTCGAATTTGGTACCTACAAAGGGTTGTTAACATAATGTTCTTATCATTTTTTTGAAATTGCGTTATGACTTTTGTCCCGCTAGCTCCATTTAAACGAAACACTGTGCTGATATAAATTATCTCAGATTCACAGAAACGTTAAACTTCGTTAAACACCTCTGTTAGCCGAGAGATAAAAACCCGTCACAATATGCACAAAATACTGAGAATACAACCCAGAAAAATTGTTTTCTTAGCTCAAGAGTATTAAAAGAAAATCGAAAAATTACTTGACCCAAGTAAATATTTCTTGTTACAAGAAATTTTTATTTACCAGAAAGTTGTGTGTGCGATTCTTTTAAGGACGTTTCATGAAAATAACTAGCCTGAAGTTTCATTTACAGGTTCTTTGTAAATATGATTTTTAATAAACAATGAATTTGCCTTTATAATTTATATAATCTAATTAATATAATTTAATTAATTATTATAATTATGACTTTTGTCTTTTGTCTTTTTGTTTCAAAATTTTTCATAAACAGTTTTAGACAAAACCTGAAGGGTATGGCAATAGTTTCAGATTAAAACAGTTTAACAAATTGCATATTGTTTTCTTCTGAAACTTTCATAAAGAATTGAATAAATTTGTATTATCTTTAAAATTATTCGTTCAATTTGAATAAAAAAACTTACACTTATTGACTTAAAAATCCAAGTGTCAGATTCATTTGAAGTGTTTTTGATTATATCGAGAGATAATATTCACTCAAACTCCTGAAGACGGAACCAGAGGAAAATTCGGCTAGTCACCCATCCAATAAGAATGTAAGATTCTGCACAGGTACTCTTATAAAAAACTAATGACACTATTTCCACCTGGAAATCCACAAACTAGTGGAAAATTGATCCATAGATTTTGTCATAAATTGAGCAAAAAGGGCAATATACGGTGTCAATTATTTATGTTAATTCGGCTCTTCTTGAAGTTCAGGAAATCGAAAAACTAGTGGAAAATTGAATTAGAGATTTTGTCATAAATTGGATAAAAAGGGCAATTTACGATGTCAATTTTCTCTGTTAATTCGGTTCTTCTTGAGGTTCAGTTTATTCAGTTTTATTTAAAACTATTTTTACAAACTTATTAACATAATTTTCCTGATAATTTTCAATTATTTTGTATATTTTAAACTTTAAAGTAGCTATGAAAAGAGCTTAAGAAATCTTTATAGACAAATTATTCGATTTTGCTAAACTATGTAATAAACTTATAATAAACAAATTATATTGTCTGGATCATTTGTTCAACAAGTGTCCATAGACATAAGTTTGAACTTTTTTGTGACTGATTTAGGCGGATGATATAAAAAAGAAATTGTTTTATTTGAAATTCTAGCGTAATTGAAGATATTAAAATTTCTTTTTTGATGTATTAGTTAATTAATCTTTTTTCCACCCTCAAATTTGGTGATAACCATCTTAAAAACATTATATATTTTCTATCATATCTTTAGGCTGTAAAATTTAGTGGACAAATTATTATCGATCCTAATTTTAGGGAACATTGTATTAGTTATACATGTATAGAAATATTTAAAAACAATAAATAAGAATCTTTTTATGTGTAAAATGAAAAAAGGGGTTAGATACAACACAGAAAGTTAGTAGTTATTCATTATTTATTGAAGACCGGAAATAAGGAATAAATATATGGAACATATACAACTTGTATATATACATAAGGGGTGTCGCGTTTTTTTTACTATAACAGTCTTCTAAGATCCGTTTCCTGTCTATGCCCACCATATTATACATTTTGTTTGTAACATGGTTAGGTTTATATATATTATATTATGTATATATGGGTATTTTTTCTATTGAATTCCATCAAGGACTGATGGTGAATACCATTTATTGGGTAATAATTACCTCCGATATATAGGTACTTATATAACAAGCTTTTATTTAACTTGTAATATTCGTATGCATCCTTCCGGTTAAAAATTCCTAATCATTTTTTCGGTACAAATTTTTAATTTGATAAAAAAATACCAAGCAAGACTTACAGGTCGCAAAAAGAAACTTTGAAAAATTTCTCTACATTTTTACTTTATAAGAAATCGATTAAAAAACTTCCTGTTCTTTAAAACTATGAAATTTTGAAGACAGAAATAATTTTTGGTGCATTTATTAAAACGAAAAGATATAGAGCAAAACTATCCTATGGGATTTAGCAGGCGTAGCTATTAGCTATATTCGCAATTATGAAATAATTCTGGCAAAATTATTTTGATATTTTTTTTTCTTAGTAAATTTCTGTAGAAATAGATACATGACAAAATTATTCTGTGGGATTTTGTCTGTCAAATCTTTTTTATCAATTTTAGCTCGTTTCTTGTCGAAGGATGATTCAATTTGAATCGTTCTAAGCGATGATTAATGAAATATCACCCTTTAACAATCATCCGCATTTTCTTCTTTTACGTAGGGGTTCTTAAAATGGTGGGAGCGCATGTTAGTGTATTTAGGAAAAATAAATTGGTTTAAATAGTTTTAATATAGTATAATAAAAAGGTTTCTTTAATCCCGAGACACTAAAAAGGCCAAAATAAAATAAAATCTGAAAAAAATAACCCAGTTTACATAATGACTTTAACAGACGGGGCCCATTATTGAGAAGATTTGAGCCGGTCTAGATATTAATGAGCCCCGACTATTAAATTGGCTGTGTAAACTACTGGACTTTTATTTAACGCAGACGAGTTTCTGGTTTTTTTAAATTATTTATTTTATTATTATTATTATTGTTTCAAAATTTAAAGTTTTCAGCACCTCCACAATAATTATGTTATGTTATGATATGATAGTTATTATTAAATATCTTTTTGTTTCAAAATTGAAACTTTTCAAGCGCCTCCACCATAATATCTACCTAACAGAGGCATTGCAACTTTGGAATGGATAAATCGATTAATTTATTTTGGGATCATCGGGTTTTCCTAGTAACTGTATCGAGTAATAATTGAAAAATCGCAGGACCAAAATTGACAAAAATTTGTTTTTCTTTTTTCTTGTTTAACGCTGAGAGTTTTTGAAAATACTTGTTATAAAAGATTCAAGGGTGGATTCCAGAGACAAGAATTGTTAGAGAGCTTTTATCGTTTTTTAAAAATCATTTTTCGATTCATTAAAATAGTTTTCATCATAACTTATACAATCTTTAAAATCGTTAAATAAGGATAAAGATATAATATTTTCATTGAAATATAATATTGCGTTCTTTATTTTCGATATTGTATTTTAATAATGCCTGTATTACTTAATTTACCGAGTATTTCAAAAGGCACAAACATACTTTTTATATTGGAAATGGATTAACTTTTATAGGGCTCTCTTTTTCCTTTTATATGGAGAATATGGCTAAATTAAGAAAACAAATGGAAAATAAGTCTCCCTAATGGATTGTTATATCCAGATTTAAAATCTCTAAAAAAAATCGTCAGATATAAATACAAAAGATTTTCGAATATAAAATCATTTTCAAGCTGGTTTATTTTAATCGAGATGATTTTTAAGGAGGTAAAATGAAAATTTATCCACCGATTTGTTTTTTAGTTGTTATTATGGGAGTTTTCGAATGATTGCGATTAATACCATTTAGTCCCTACTTTTGATTGAGTTGAGGCAATAAAATATAAGGCAATATACAGTTTTTTATTTATTTTTAAATATTTAATGTATTATAGGGTTTGTATAATTCAGTAGTCGTGGGTTATTGCGCCACTTTTTAAGCAAACAACGCGAGAAAAAATGAAACTGCGCATTATAAATTGGCATAACGCTATATTGCGCCTATATAAGATGCTTTGTTAATTTTTTTTATACCATAATTAAGGATGTACGAGCACGTTTTCAAAATATCGAAAATTAAAAATTTTGTTTAATTATTTAGCTTTCGATATTTTGAAAACCAAGGCAGATATCGAAAAATTATATTCTTATTCTTCGTCTACATTCATGAAGTTATAACAAAATTCATAATCAAAGTTGAAAATAAAGTACAAATAATTTCAATCCTAAATCTGAAATTGCCTTGGTGCTCGTACTACTTTAACACATTAAAATCTTCCGCCAAAAAAAGGATAGTAGCATAGAATTATAGCCAAATTAGCTCTGTAGTTAAGGCTTTATTGTTAATGTCATCGTATCACATTTTTATGGCACCTGGTATTTAAACAAAGATGCATATAACAACAATTCCATAAACTATAAGGTAAAACTTATATAACAAAGACAGTCGAACATATTTTATATATAAACATTATAAACCCAATATACCCTTCTCTATTTTCGGAAATTCAGTTCTATTCATCATTAATAATTTATGGTATAACTTCAACGATAGTTTTAATCTGCAAAACTTTTGTGAATCAGTTTATTACCTGTGGTTCTTTGACGGAGTACAGACCTCAACAATACACAGACCGGCTCTAGCGAAGAACGCAATTGTTACCAGAGTTAGTGGAGTGAGTTAGCAAACAATTTTTTTTTTGATTCATTCAAAAAATATCTGCATACTGTGAATGTGTTTAGACTGTGTGCTCTCTTGGTGACAGTACACTTAATCGGGGCAGGTAGACCAGACGCAAAGAGAGTTGAACACCGTGGGAATTTATACATAAATCCATTATTTGTTCATATATTGTGTGACTTATTTATATAGTGTGTGATTTTTCTAAACCGGGTAAACTCACCCGGCTTTTTTTTTACAATTTGGATGTGTTTTCCTCGAAAATGACGCCAATAAAAGTGATAGTATTTCTCTTTACATTATTATCGATTATCTTAACGATTCATTGTGAAGAAGATGATCTTTTAGACGAATACGTTAAATATGTAGAAAGTAATCATCAACAACCAAAACCGGTCCCAAAACGGTTCCAAACTGTTAAAAAAATTCAAAATCGCCGTTTTAAACGTGATTTAGATATCGAATCTAATGATGTTTTACCACCGGTACAAAATCAAAGTGATTATGAATCACAGTGGACGCATCAAGAATATTTGGATACGAAGCGAAAATTTTTAGTGAAATGGTTTCGTAAAGAAAATGAAATAATTTTTCGTATTGAAGCGGAAACTCGTGGATATATTGGTTTTGGGTTTAGTCCGAATGGGAATATGAAAAATGCTGATATGATTCTAGCATGGTTTGATAGTGAAATGAATCAACCTGTAATTTGGGTAAGTTTTACGACTTCAATGTTTTTATGGTTTAAAATTAATAATTAAAAATTTTTAAAAACAATTTATTATAGAAAAAATATATTTAAGGCCATTTTTATTTTAAAATTTTTGAGATTTAATGGTTTTTTTTTTTTGGGATTATATGTAAATTGATTCGTGGCTTTTATTGAATTCAAAAAAAATAATTTATTTTATGTTTTTGATTTATTTTGAAATTTTTACTAATACAGTAATTTAATAATTTTGATTTTTTATGACTTTGTTTGTTTTGATATCAAATTTTTCTATTTTCAAATTGTGGATATGATTTTGGACTTTTTATGGTGAAAATTATAATATGATAAGAAAATATTTATAATATTTAAGATAGGGTGATTTGTGGTACTTAATAGCAACTATTGTCCTTTATTATTCACATAATTGCTAGTATTTCGAGAAAGCTACCACTTTTTTGATTGGTTAAATTAACCAGTTATCTTATATATTAATTCTCTAGCCAATTTTTCTGCGAGTCCACGAGATCTTCCATTCCTTTATTAAATTCCATGATTGACCCCTCATAATAAAGTTTATCGTGCTGGCTAACGACGAAAACTAGACTCACGGTTTATAAACTTACCGCACCGATTTGGTTAATACGATATAATTTTGTTCAGTATGTAATTAGTTTATCATATCTGTAATAAAATTGCCTATTCACAATTAAACGAAACTGTTGATATTTTGTGACGGATCCAATGTCATTTCTACCAAATTTTAAAGAAGGGAATGCCACAGATATCAATTTGGTGCCGACTGTTGAATTCCGCTCGGGCAGGCTAGTATTAATAAAATTGGAAAGAGGTTCGGGTTAAAGGGATAATCTCTTCCTAATTTTAAAATTCATATGTATCATTCAACATTAAAAATTGTTAAACGACACCCCCTCTCCCCATTTTATCAAATGATAATCAAGAAAGTTTTCTTTTAGAAAAATCTATCTAAATATGATAAATAAAACTGACGAAGTTAGTGATTTATGCGAGAATGAATCTTACAAAATCACTGAATCGATTATAATACTTATTTTTATTTGGCTGATCAATTTACGCGATTATTTTATACTAATGAATCAATTCACCCTTATAAAAAGAAACGATGGGAAAAAATCATCAACCCCTTTAACTTATCTGAGAAAAAAAATTTAAAAATAATTAGTAACCAAAAAAAATAGGCAGATGTGAACTTTTTTTTTGGACGGTCATCAAAATTAATCTCTCAGAAAAAAATAAAAAACATAAAAAAAGAATCTCAGCTTCAGTTCTTCTTCATCTGATTGATAAAAATACCTTTTTTTAATAACATAACAAAAAGATTAAAAAAAAAAGTAAGGCTTTTTTTTAATCTATGGGAATATTTTTTTTTTGATGTTGTATATATTCTTCTTTTAAGGGTTGAGTTGTGAGTTTTAGATTGTGGCCTTCTGGTGCAGTAGTAATATTTTATGTGTAGTAGTTTTGCGGTCACACCTCTCCGCGCACCGCTAACTTCTTTAACCAGATGCTCCACTATATAGGTATAATTTTTTTGACTTCCATTGTTGTTTCGGTAAAAAATGAACGTATATTTTTTTTTGGAATTTTTTGCAACAAATCGAAAATTTGCCTCTGCGTAACCCTGAGCAACGCCTCTATTAAAAAAGCCACGATTAATAAGTACGGGACACGGTAAATGTTACTTAATTGTACCAACTTAAAATTGATGTATTTCGGTTTTTTATTGAATAAATTGATAAAGAAAGGAAGAAACAAGTGAAAGCAAACAATTGACTGAGTTAATTGTTGAAGTACCATGTATAGATAGTGTTGATTACTCTATCACATTACACATATATCTGTACATGTCACACATACATAACTGATAATTCCATATTAATACATACTATACAATTTGTATTTAATGTGTGCCCTCGTGGGTGATGTTTACAAAAAAATGTTTCAAACAAAAGACATTTACATTTAAACTTTTCTTCTATCTCTATTTAACTTTTGTTCTATCTCTAACGGTTTACAAGATGGGTCCTACGGACACGATAGACCTGTGTTGCTCATTTACAAACTCGACCTCACTTTTTACGTCCAAAATTGTAGCTTGATATATTTCTTCGTTTTTGAGTTATCGTGTTCACAGACAGACGGACGGTTAGATTAGATGATTCTATGAACACCTATACCAAAATTTGTTTCGTAGCATCAGTATTTTTAAGCGTTACAAACTTGGAACTAAACTTGATATACTATGTATATTTCATATATACATGGTATAAAAATGGTATCATTATTAATATGGTAATCATATTCTATAACTATAATATGTGTGTAGTTTGGATCGCACATAGCTCGAAAACAACCAGTCTAAAAATTTTGTGCCTTTGAGAGCTTTTGATCAGAACGATGCAAAGAACATTTTGGGGACGGTTTGAAAAAATTTCCCAGAATGCCATTTTCCTATCTTATCGTGCGGGGTCTTTTACACTGGTTTTATAAATAATAGGAATCGCAGAGAATCTATTAAATTTTGAAAACAGTACACAAATTAATGTCCTTTATTTTTTGAAAAATCGAAAATTGCCGTTAAATCTACACAAATTTTTGTGGCGAATTTTTTCTTGTATCCTCGAAGATAATTCATGAAAAGTGCAAAAAATTTAATATTTCCAGTGAGAACCAAAAAGAAACAAAAGTGTATTTTTTTATGCGAAAATCATTTTCAAATCTGCATAATAAGTAAGACCTTCATAATCTCCTTAGACAATGGAAGTAATTTGATGTTTTATATTTTGTATTATTATTTTTTGGGATGGATGACCTGTTGTATATATTATGATGGATTTAAGGTTTTTTTTTTGGTTTAGAGTCGAAATAAGTATTTAAAAAAAATTCAAAACAATAAACAGACCCAGAATTTATAATTATATATTTTTGTTATAAAATCGAATAAGTTTATTTTCGTTTATCGATTAAATAATATCCTACTGAGAATTGATCTAATAACTAATTGATGTCTATAATCATTTTGAAAAGTGGCAGATGATTGGTCTTGATCCAAAGATCAATTCATCTAGAAAAAAGGGTCAATTTTAATTTTTAAAATGATATAATTAAGTTATTGAATTGTTTTCTGTCTGATTGTATTTCGATTGATTTATGATTGGTATCAAAAATGAAATTTTAAAAAAAATTAATTATATTAAAAATCTTGTCAGTGAAGAAAGAAGGGAAGGACTGCTTTATTTTTCGTTGTCTGTTTAATGAAACCTGTTCAAAAGTCAATCAAAAGTGATTTAAATTGAAAACTTTTTAGACATCTAAAATTTACTAATTTTATGTCTGGAGGTTCATTTTTTTTGAAAACTTTAAATTAAATAACTTTATTTGATAAGAACCTGTTTGGCTATTTAAAAATCGCCAGTTTTTTCTTAGTTTTCCGAAGAAATGTTTTAAACATATCTCAAACCTTTATTTACTCAACGCTTCCACTAAAATCATATATTTTAATTAACCCTATACACACTGATAGAGTAAAATATTTTAAAATACATTGATCAGACCAAAAAGTTTTGTCTAAAGACGTTTTGTATATACATACTTTTAAGACAAACAGATCAAACAACATTTTCTATTATTGCTATTAAATACATTTTATACAAACAGTCTTAATACGAAGACGTTTTTAAACAAAACACTTTGTTCAATATAAACTTTAAAAAGTTATATACAATTTTGCTTTGTTGGACAAAATTTGTATGATTAGTGTTCAATGTAAATTGAACCAAATTTGTAATAGAGGATAAGATCTGCCTTTGAACATAATTTCAATTATTAGGTTTTTTTTTCGTTTTGTTTTTTGATATTTTTGAACACGAACTTGGAATGTACTAATAAATAGCAACAGAAAGTACAGTAGACCCGCGGTAATCCGACCCCTGTCTAATCCGACACCACTTGTAATCCGACATAACTATAACGGTAATTACAATGCAGATTTATTATAAATACACGAATTCTTCGCGGCAGAAATTAGAAAGTGATTGAAACCTTACCACTTTGACTTGTAATTTGTCGACTTAAAAGGTATTCTTTTTCAACAAATTTCGGACTACAGGGGGTTTGTGGCATCTCTATAGTCCGCCAAATTCGATAATTCGACAACACCTTGCAAAACGTTTGTCGGATTACCGTGGGTCCACTGTATACCTATTAAAAAAGTGTTTTTGATTTTTTTATTTCATATATAGTGCAAATATGAAGGGATCTAGGATTGAACCTTGTGGAACTCCTGAGTATTATTCGTGACATTTAAATAAAGTTTTCACTAATGACAAGCAGTCATTATTGAGGTTAAATCTTAAAAACAGCAGTGGTTTAAGATTAAAAGAATAGACTATATTATTCGACAGTTAGTTTATTAATACATTTGAATAGTATTTTTGTAAATTACTATGGTTTCTTAATATCCATCTATTTATTCAACATTTGCTTAAAAACAGTTTAAGCCTGTTATCGTATTTCGATTTTAAACAACTGGTATACTTTCTAAGAGATGATTGACCAAAAATAACCTTCCATTATTATTTCAAACGTTTCCCATCTTAATTAACGAACAAAGATCGAAAACTACTAATTATTAATGTAACCAAGTTCCTAATAATCACAACAAAACTATTTGTAACTGTTTTTCAAAACTTAAAAATAAATATGCTCTTTTAATACGTATTATATACATCCCGTATCCGCTTTGTCGTCCGTACTTGAACAGCATTGCCAACAGTATACAACAATAATGGAATTTCCTTCCATAGCAATAATAATTTATTAGAAATAAGAAAAAAAATCAAATAAACAATAAATAAAATTAAAATCCGGTCGGATTTTATAATTTGTCGGTTTATATATATATCTTCGATATTACCTATACCTTCCGACTACTAGCTAGGTATGGTTAATAATAATTAAAATTGATCATCCTACTAAGTAGTTAACTTGTAACTCGTAACATTCAATTATTAATCATGATAATTATCTATTAATTTCACAAAAAAAAAGTATTAATTTTAATAGTAAAAGATAGAAGAATAGTCAAATATATTGGATGAAAAGAATTAAACATATGATATAATTTTTGTTAATTACACTTGTCTTGTTAAAAATTATACAGTGTGCTTACATTAATTAGGATGTTACTGAATTCTTTTAAAACAAATTGGAAATTTGTAATTCAATATTAACAGTCTCAACCTTCACTTCAAATTCACTTAAGATGCCTCATTTTAATTTTCCAGCTTAATGCCTCTTCAATGAGTGTATTTTGGAAAAAATGACTGCCGTAAAAAGTTTAAAATGGCCCTGCTTCTATTTAAATTTTATATTCAAAAATAAACATGATTTACTCAAAACACTTTTATTCTAGGACATAACACGTAAAGAAATCAATGAACCCCAACTAACATTTTTGCGGTCGTTAGGGAACTTATTTGGCAAAGAGCAGAAACTTTTTTCAATTTTTACTCATTTTAGGCCCCATTTCTCCTCTATCTCGAAAATGAAAGTGAAAGGTGTCGTATTTATTTCCCATGAGATAAAATGCTCCGCATCGACTCAGGAGCTTATTTACCACGCGACAGCAAGTTAGGGTTCATGCATTTTTTTACGTGCCATATCCTAGAATATTTTTCAAAAGTCACCCAGATTCCGTTGATGCCGAATGCAGAAACAAGTTCAGGCAAATCTTTGCATGCGATTTCTATCGAATTTATTAGGTTTACGAAATATGTTTCGAATAAAAGTTATTTGTTATTTTATGAAGAATAACTTTCTAACATAAACATTTCTCCAACCTAGTCATTTACAATTTTTCGGACACATTAAACGAAAGGTTGAAATCGAAGCTAAGGTGAGCTATCCCCACCCGAATAGAACAATTTACTTGGGTCATTTTTCCAAAAAATGCTTGGAAACAAATACTCGGTTGGAAAAATTTAAATATATTTATAGAACACAAAATGATCACAGAGAAGGCTGACCAATTGCCTCGGAGGAGACAGAAAAGTGTATCACTTTTGATTAGAATGAATTGAAATCAGAAATTTTTATCCCAAAAATTGCATAAACTCAATAGTATTTTGCCAGGTAAATCAATGGTAAATGGCAAAATGGATATAGTATTTGATTTGACATACTTTATTTCATATTTTTGGCCTAGGCAGTTGGCAGTTTACACGTCCTGCAAGGTATCTCGTAATTGGCACTTTGACAGTAAATTGATCAAATAGGAATAATTATATGAATAGTATAACGTGAACCATTGAACACCCTGTAAATTGACGTTAATTTTTGAAATTTTTCATAAATTTTATAGTCTGAAACTAAATTTTAAAGTATAAACAATTTTCTATACTTCTATAGCCAATAAATAATATAAAATATAAATTATAATTATATTGGTACATCCGTTTCTTATTAATAAATGAATAAATCTAAGTTACGAGTAAAGCCATGCATGCATGTAAGCCATACCATGTTGGGTTGCTATATTTAATACCTGGGACATATTATATTGCTAATACCTACCAATACAGTGTCGTCAGTAACGTATGGAATTTCTTTTTTGTAATAAGAAAAAAATAACTAGTTTTTTTTGACATCCGATTTAAAATTGTGTATTTTTATAAAGGACGTTTTTAACAACGTCGTTTTAAACATTAATGTTACCTATTATGGCAAAAATTACTTATAATAATCAAAATGAAGTTATTGTAACGTTTTTCCCCGTAGATACGATATAATAAAAACACAAGTAGATTCATTGTTTGAAAACTTTGATACATTTTATTGTTTAAGAAAGTAACAGGAAAATTTACCTCAAAATCAGTTGACAATATTGACTTTCCAAATTTATTCACAATTAATATATTTATTTTGTTGGTTCTTAATAATCGCAAATTATAATTTTTAATTTAAAACAGATCTCTACCAAATTAGACTGGCCAAATCGTAGTTGTAAAGAAAAGGCGGCGATTACATACAAATAGATAACATTAAAAACAGATGTCCAAAAAATTTCTTTATGATACTTTGCAAGAGTAGTTTGGAATGTAGAATTTAGAGAATGTATCTTACCTTACGAAAAAAACATTAAAGGATCGTTATCCTTCTGTTCCAATTTTTTTTTAAATTTAGATAATTTTAAACTCTTTAAAAAAAAATGTCGTTTGGGTACATTTTTAAAGGAAAAAAATGAACTTAAAACAGTAAATTATCGCCCTAGACATTTATCTAGTGTAAGCAGACCACCCAACAAGTCTAGGTCATCATTAAAATCTCGTTTGTAACTAGATAATTAATTTTTCTACTCTCGTAAAACTGTATCACACGTTTGTCAAAATAAAAACAAGAATTTTATGCCCAATTTTTTTCTCTTATAAATGAAGCTGAGATTCTTCTAAAAGAAAAAAAAATTAATTATTATTTAAACAAATAAATGTCTATTATAAAAATTATGAATATTAAAATTTTTTATGTTTAATTCTTGGAATACCTTTTGAAAAAAAAAAGGTTAATAAATTAATCGATCATTTCAAAATCGAAGAACGTTCGAATGCTTTTAATTTGAAAAACAAATGCAGAAGACTTTAAGGGGTTATAAAAATTAGTATTAAAAAATATTCAAAATTGTAGCAGGTGTATTAATTTTATGATCTAAAAACAATAAAAAATAGTTTTTATCTATTTTTTTTGATTTAATGGGTTGTAAAAAAATAGTTTTTAGGCTACGCATAGATTATTAATAAATCTATTTCGTAGTTTAAAAAAATTAATGTTAATTTTATGTACATAGAGATTAGTGGTGCGTTCGTTCCCACACGCACCTGCAAAATTTAACTCAGTACCGGTATCATACATTTGAAGAATTATTTATTCCTTCACACATTTTCCGGTATATCAACCATCATCAGTAAAAATGCATTGGGGATGAACATGAAAAATTTCTTGTGATTGGAACCTGAAAATTCGGAAGTAGCTGAATACTGCTGATTTTTCTCAAAATAAATTATGAGTATTCGTCAATATAAATGTAATCGGTCCAACTGACCAACAAAGATATTTCGGAGTATTGCGCATCCAAAAACTAGAATTGGAACAATATCATTTACTATCTCCTGGTTAATAGTCGAAGAAATAAAGCCATGAACTGTCGATTTTGTGAGCAGTAAGACGGATCAGGGTGCGATTTTTTTGTGAAAAGTGATGAGAGAGAAATAATAATTTGGAAAAGATGAAAGAACTTAAAAATGCATCCAATTTTGTTTCTCGGGGATTTTTGAGGCCGCTGAACTGGAATATCACAACAAAAATGGCCTCCCGAGGGGTGCCATTCCTGTACCTGGTGTCCAGAGCGGGTAGTATACACCTCTTCTCTTAGAGTGTTACGAGAATATGTAACATATTTCGTCCCTGAACGTCCATCTTTCTTCTATCCTGGGCACTAGGTACCTAGGGGGCTATTTTCGGCATGAAATTCGAGTTCAGCGGCCTCAAAAACTCCCGAGTAACAAAATTAAACCAATTTCCATCGATATTTAGTTTCCAATTTTTCCAGATTTTCATTTCTTCTTCATCACTTTTGTTCACAAAATTTGTAGACGCCGTCACGAATCGAATGCAGAATACCGCATCCCGATTCGTCTTACTGCTTAAAAAATCGACAGTTGATCCGTTGTTAGTGCTCTATTTCTTTGTCTATAATCAAACTTTTATAAAATTATCTTACACAGAGTGGATAATAAAAATCCTAAGAACTTGAGCCTTACAGTGCACCACGATTGCTGTAAGAATTGTCGCGGTTAGAGAAATGGGCAAACGACGAAACATCTTCTCTGTTATTGTCCAGCTTTTGCTATAAGATGTTACATTTAGCTCAGACATTCTTTGACGACCTCTCGGTATTAAAATTGGGTGAAATAAAACCTCTTCTGCTGTTCTTGAAAATTTATAAATACTTGGTGGAATAAAGACTCCTAGTCGGGTGATCTTTTCTACAGGTATCACATAATCCCAACCCTTTGGATTAATTCGTTAAAAAGAAGAATTATATTAAGCTAGAACTCCTGAAAGATGCTTGCAACTAGAATATTTATTTTTAATACAAAATAAAAATAATATTTTTTTGCAATAAGACTCGCCCCGATTCTAACAATAAAAACAATAAAATCGTATTATGAAAATCATTGATGCGATTCGAATAGATACTTTAAAAAAAAAGTTATATTAGCGTGAAGTTAGTTACAAACAATGAATAATAACTATGGGCAGACAAACAGATAGACAGTCGGACTTGTATAGACGGAAATAAGATGTAAAAATAAAAAGTATTAGAATATAAATTTAATAATATAATTTAAAAAAATAAAAGAAAAAAAAACGTTTTAAATTACCAAGAAAATACAGGATTTATGGTTCGTAATTATCTTTGTGAATTAAATGAAATTAATAAATTAACTAAACTCTAACTTCAGTTTGTTCATTTTTAACGAACTTATTATTTAATTGTTTTTTTTTAATTTCGTGTTGTCTAACTATGTAGCAGTGAAGAAGCAATTCTTCTATTGTATTCGGAAGTTCATTGCTGTGTAAAATATTTGATGGAGTGTGAATTTATTCATAATTTGATAACTGTACAGATTTTATCTTCGGTGCTTAGTTTTTGGGCTTTTACCTTTGTTGAATCCTAAGGATAAAGCCAACATAAGGCTTTCCAAAAGTCAGGTGGCTACACAGTTATCTAAGACTATTTTCGAAAAAAAATATACATAAAAGGTGGTACTACATTTCCTAATGAGTGAAATGCGTAGGTCAATTTAAGGATCGTTGTTTGACGGTGAAATATTAAGGGCCACTGAAAGATTTGGCGTACCTGTAGCGTAGCTTATTGAACCATTTTCGACTTTGTATAAACAGCAAAGTCACACTTCAGAATTGGTGTGCTGATAGTCTCCAACGTTCAGTGTGTAACAATTAGCTAGCCCCTCAGAATCAGAATACTACCATCACTACCATCATGCCTTATTAGACATAAGATGCAAAATTTCAAATTAAAAAAATTATCTTTAAAAATTTAAAAAAGTTTAATAGGGGACACCCGGGTTTGAACCGGGGACCTCTCGATCTGCAGTCGAATGCTCTACCACTGAGCTATATCCCCTAATATTTTATAAAAAAAATTTAAATTTTTTGTTAACAAGTGAAAACAAACAATTGACTGAGTTAATTGTTGAAATACCATGTATAGGCAGTGTTGATAACTCTGTCACATTTCACATACATACATATCTGACATATTTAATTGATATTCTCATATAATGCACAAGTGTTGATGCGCAATTGTTTTTTTTGACGTCATGTAAATAACAAAAGATATTCACTTTGATATTCCTATATTAATACATACTATAAAATTTGCACCTAATTAACGTCCTCGTGGGTAAACAGTGATGTTTACAAAAAAATGTTTCAAACAAAAGTTTTTTATTTTTTTATAAGCAACATTTTTTACATTTAAACTTTTGTTCTATCTCTAACGGTTTACAAGATGGGTCCTACGGACCCAAGACCCAATTGACCTATGATGCTCATTTACGAACTTGACCTGACTTTTTACGTCCTGAGTACGCTGTAAAAATTTCAAATCGATATCTTTTTTCGTTTTTGAGTTATCGTGTCCACAGACGGACGGAAGCGTTACAAACTTGGGACGAAACTTAATATACTATGTATATTTCATATATACATGGTATAAAAACACAGCTCTAATTTTGAAATGTTCTTATTGTGCTTAACGGTGTAGTTGTATGACCGAGGTATATTTCAGCAACTCAATTTTTTTTTAAATATAGAATATTACTGTCATGGCTTATTAGAGATGCAAAATGTCAAATTAAAAAAATTACCTTTTAAAAAATTAAAAAATTTTAATAGGGGACACCCGGGTTTGAACCGGGGACCTCTCGATCTGCAGTCGAATGCTCTACCACTGAGCTATATCCCCTGATATTTAATTTAAAAAAATATTTAAAAATTTTTGTTATAAACATACATCTCTAAATTTGAAATGTTTTTGGTGTACTTTACGGTGTAATTGTAAGACCGAGGTATATTTCAACGACTCATTTTTTAAAAATATTATTTCACACATGAAAACTAAAATCTTTTTTTAGATTGCATTATGTTACATCCTGTACATGAATGCAATTAAAATAACATAAAATATATTTTGATAAAATCAATTAATTAATTTTTTTTCAAGTCGGTATATTAAAACCAATAAGCAAATACCATTCGTTTATATAAAATATGTTATTCGAATCTCATCAATAATTCTCGAATGACCTTGTGACTGTGGAATCGAGTGAAGAAATAAATGTTATTTCTTCTTCGTTGAGTGTGTTAATCAGATATAAAAAATAGCTTTGTGTAAATACAATATTTATTACAAGAAACCTGTCTTATCCTGTGTGCGTTGTTGCCTTTGATATATAGGAGAGATTAAAAATGTGGTGTTTTGTATGTCGTGGTAGTTCCATCTCGAAGAACGTAGACATTACACTATTTTATATAAAAATTGTTTATAGTCTAAGAGCGCCGATTCGATTAAAAATCTCATTTACTTCTATGAAAAGTTCATTTCGAAAGAACAAAATTCAACACACACAAAATTTTCATCTTTCTCTACCCCATTTTTGTGTGGCTTGGATATCTTGTTATCGTGTAAGGCCAGGCGTAGTATTTGACAATTATTTCAGAAAGGCTTGAAAATTTGGAAATTTGAAAGGCAGTTATTCAAGTTGCGCTTTACAACTTTTTCCTCTACAAAAATGTTCATTACTCTTTCAAAGTTCCTGGAAAATCTTTAATTCCACGACAATCTTAAAACTAATGAATTAGTATTCATTGATAATGATATTCGAATCAGACTTTAACAGAAAAAAAATTACAAAAATAATTTCTCTGAACCTTCCTCAATAAATTTTCTTAATATTTTAAAAGATACACTGATAAATTTTCCACCAAAAATTACCATTTACCATTCTTGCATGGATAAAATAATTCAAAAAAATAATATCTTTTAGTCTCGCCACTGAACTGAATAGGCCTTAATTGACGTATAACTCTAATTATGGTAAAGGTATTGTTTTTTTAAGCACGGACTTCAATCGGTTCTTTTTTAGGCAAATTGATTATAAATTATAGTTTTAAAAAGAAAATAAAGAACTGATTCAACTTTTTATATCTTTCATTTGTGGTATCGAAAACAATCGAAATTAACGCCCATTGTGTGCTTTCACAAATAATTTGAAATTGAACGAATAGTGATTCGAACGAACAATTCAAAAATTATTTCACACATAACCAAGTTACTGATGGCATGCATGTAAATTTTTGTCGATGAGAGACGTAAAGATTGTAGGACGGTTATAGACCGTGAGACCACAATGAATCGAAATTTCTACAATTAAATAGTATTCTTTTCCCCCCGAAAATATAGACTTATACACTGTTTTGAAACTCAACCAGAAGGGAGTCCATTATAAATCTAATTTATAACTCCTTGAATACGATTTGTAAGGTTTTGGGGATGGCTGATATTTTTTTATATTTTTATTCCCTGTTACATTTGAGGTTTTCCAGCAAAAGTTCAAATGAGATTGAATTCGGTAAGACGAAATGGTGCAATGTTATAAAAGCGGAAAGCATAAAACATTTTCAAAGGTTGATTGAACTCCAGAGAAGTCCCCCTGGAACCTCAGGTTCGATTTCCCCAAAAAATCCTTTTTCAAATTCTTGCAGTGGAAGTTTAAGTGACGGGGTGGAGTGGAAGTGGATGATCAACCCATGGATTATCAATTGGGTTACCTTTGTAACTATATAAGATGCTTTGGTCCCAAAAGAGAAATAAAGTCGATTAAACAAATTCGTTTCCTTAGTTTGTGGGGGATTTACATGGGAAATTTTGCTGTTTTAAAGGATTTCTGCATCTCTATAGCTTCTCCCAATTCGAATTTATGAATATCGAGTATTTCCATTTTTCGTGGTTTGGATGATTTTTTTTGCAAACCGCTTGCTTTGTCATTTCTATAAATGGTTAACAAAATCCTGAAATTTCGTGACATTATAAGATCACGGTCCACTTTGACATATTTTAAAATCAAACAATTTAATAAAACAAATTTATTAAAATGTAATAATAAAAATTTTATCGCTTGCGACGCGATTATCCAATAAACAAACACCATAGTCAGATCCATATACCTGTGTATTGATTTATAAAACACTATTCTGCACTGAAAAAACAATTATTAATTCACAGTTCTCTGCAATTACAAAAATAAATCAATCGTTGCCGGCATTATTACGACCATTAAAAATAACTTGTATGTACATTTATGTTCAAAAAAAAATCGCATCTATTGCACATAGAAAAACAAATCGTGATGGATATGGCCTGCAGGAGCATTGTACTTATAACTTTCTGATTAAAATAATTGTGACAAATATTTCTATTTTGTTTATAATTTTCGAGAAATTGTAAATTTTGTGTTCCTAAATTATTGATAATCATTCAAATAGTTAGTAATACCCAAAGAGACAGGCATGGAAAATTTTGGTCGCCCGGCTCCTAGACTTGTTAACGACGCGAAATATACTGACCAGCCTGTTCGAAATTATAGGTAGATAAGGGTAACTTATGAATAATTCTATCTTTTCGTTCAAGAGACGGTATAAGGTCGATCTTCACCAATGTGATAAGCAGATGAGACATATTTTTTATGAAATTTTATTCATTTTTAAAAAAGTGTTCATGGCTATTTTTAATTAAGTTAATTTTAATCAATTTTTTTCATGAACGGTTTTTGATAGGTCTACACCGATTTTTAACCAATCGAAATTGATTATTTTTTTAACCAATCGAAATAGGCTTGTCTGAAAAAACCGTCCATGGGAAAATTGATTAAAGTTAATTTAATTAATTCATAGCTATGAACACTTTTCGATAGAAAAACCATGATAAGAGTGTTTAAAAATTAATAAAATTTCATAAAAAATATGTCTCATTTGGTTATCAGATGGATGAAGATCGACCTTATACCGTCTCTTAGACCAAGTAACTTCTTTTCAAAATACCATGTGTCAAATTACTTTAAATATCCATCCATCCATGATATTCAAAAAATTTCCAGGAGTAGGTTAGAATTTTATCGAAAGAAGAAGTAAATTTGTGAGTATCTTAACTACTGTTTAGAATAATATGACCAGCGAAATTTTGGCACAATGGGTTTGATCTGATTGCATATTAATACAAATTTGCATATTATAAATAGTTTACGCTTACTTTATTAAAACTCTCCTTTCGAAATATTTTCTATGTTGGTACAATTTTTTTGTAACCGATATGTATAAGATTGTGTTTGAAACTCAATACAACATAAAGCGGTTAAAAATTGATTACTCGAACTATAAAAATAAAAAATAAATATATTTTATTGGTTTTGCAATAAATAGTTCATAAATTAAAAATTATTGTGGATATATTTTTGAGATACATACCAATAAAGTTATACTCAAGCAAAAAGTTCTTGAACTCAGACTCGAAAAATTCAGTTCATCAGAATTTCTTATATTGATTTAGAGTTTAGTTCATAGACATGTAAAACAAGTTTTAAAAATTTTATAATAATTTATATTCGTTTTGGTGTTGTTGAAATTAATTTTTAATAACACAGGAAACAGGAAACTATTTAATTTTTTTTTTTTTGAAAATAGATTATTAAAAAATTTGAATATCAAATAACATAATAAATAAAAGGTAATACGGTCATCAAATTATTTTTTTTGAGAGAAGGAGCAGTTTGGTTAACGTTTAAAAAGAACAAAAACTATATTTTTATATTTTTGCCGAAGCTATTTCATTTATGAATTTGTGAAACGCAAGTGAATTAAAAAATATAATTTTTAGGGGACACCCGGGTTTGAACCGGGGACCTCTCGATCTGCAGTCGAATGCTCTACCACTGAGCTATATCCCCTGTTATGATTTTAAAATTTTGTTCAAAACATAAAGCTTGAAACATGATTGGTCATTTTAGGTCATATATTTGAAAGCTAGGTTTAAAAATAAGGATTTATCAAACTTCATGCTTGGATTGACTTCATAAACACGGTAAGAAATGTATGGCGTTTATTATAATGCTGGTATGTTATATTGTTGTAAGATCCATAACTACGGCGTTATTTACAATACAGTATTGAAAATAACGTCATAGCTATGGATTTGTCTGCAATATTATAGTATTATCAGATACTGCTTGAGTATCTGTCCCTATACCATACTAGCATTGTAATAAACGCCATGCATTTTTTACCGTCTATTAGTACTGAGCATAAATATCCAAGTTCGAAGACATAACTCTATCAAAGGTTGTGTGGTTCAAATATACATTTTTATGTGTTCTGAGGTGAAATCCCCAAAAATTTATGTAATAGTTCTAGCATTGTTATAAATCTTTATAAACAGAGTATCGACGTAAACTTTACCAAAGTTTGTGTGACAAGTGCATCATAGATTTTAAAATCGATAATCAAGAAGATAGTAATCGATTAGCAAACTTAAAAACACCAGACGACAAGGTTACAATCCATCACTTTAAATTACATTTTTAGCCGTCACCAAAAACAAACCACTTGTGTGAAACATTTTAAAGTATGTTAAGGTTGTACGATCACGGTATAGATACGAAATAAATAAGTATCTTATCAATCTTCTCATGTAACTAAGACAGTTGTTTAAATGCCGAGCAATAATCTCTGTCACTTTTCGATTATCCAATTATCAATAAAATCATAACGGTTCGTTTGCGCTGAAAGAAGGGCTCAAATTTAACATACAAAGAAAAGACAGGAAAAGCTCTTAATTAAAACATTAAATTTTCCTAATTTTTGGGTTAAAATTATAATTAATTATTTTTATTAAAATTAATAAAGAAATTAAAAGGATAAATAATTCGTAAAAATTATACCATTTTCACAAACACTTCGCTTTAATCTAGTTTGAATTTTCATAGTTGTCGAGATGTTGGGTTCACAGATGTATTATTTTCGAGGGACAAATTTTCTAATACACCTCTGGCAAAATTTGAACTTTAAACACAGTCTCCGCCAGATACCATGTTCGCACAACCTTAAAGTATGCTAAAATAAATTTTATACGAGTTTACATACACATTATACTTACTTTATAAACTTAAGTTTTACACACTTAAAACTTAAGTATAATTGTATTCTAGAGTTTAAAATGGTGACTTATTCAAATATACAAAAACATATTATGTAGTTTTTACAATGCCAATAAGGCATTACTAAATAAATATTATAAAAAAGACCATGTTCGTTTTATACTTTGTTGTTTTAAAAATACAACAGCGAAAAAAAAAAATAAAAGTTCTTTTTAAATTATTTATTAAAATTTTAAATAATAATTTATGTAAATGTTGTGTTTATAATTATATTACTTATGTTTGTTGAATTAACACAAAATGGTTCGAAAAAAATGTCTACTGCTTGTCTTAAACTCTCTTTAGAAGCGATGTCTAAGTCACTAAGTGATTTATTTCTTATAACGTTAAGAGCTTGAGACCCCCGAAATTGTTTGAAATTTCTTTATTAATATTTAAATCGAACTCATTAACGTGGACAACCGAGTCATATGCGAAATGAACGGTGAACTATATTTATCAGATTTAATTTGTATTTAATTAATTGAGTTTGATATTAACAAGGATAAAGAGCTAGATTTTATAGAAGCTAATACATTTACAAATTTGACAAAGAAATTTTAAAAAATTAAATAAAAGCAAACAAATTAAAAAGTTAAAGTAGGGGACACCCGGGTTTGAACCGGGGACCTCTCGATCTGCAGTCGAATGCTCTACCACTGAGCTATATCCCCTGTTACTATCTTTGTAAAATTTCTTAATCGTTTCGTTGAAGACATGAAGGTTATAAGAAGGAGAATGATCGCTATAGAAAATATTGTCCCCGAAATATGGATAAAATAAGTGAGGCGCTGCGACCGCTAAGTAGTATCAATAAAAGCGGGCTGTTGTGCGCTAATTTGAAATGATATATCAATTTGTACATTATGCAACTAACTTCATCTACTTGTACTCATAAACAGCTAACTTCGCAGATACTACTTCTTGATGACAGCGCGGCTGGTGGCTGAAAAATGAACTATACATTCTACAAATTTTCAGGGAAAGGCGCGCTAATGCTTTAACAAGTAGCGATCGTTCTCCTTCTTTATAACCTTCATGGTTGAAGATATACAGCTCTAATTTTGTAATGTTTCTTCCTGACTTTAAAGTGTAATTGTACATTTTAGTAATTTTCAGTGCTGGATTACCCATTAGGCCGGACTAGGCCATGGCCTAGGGCCCCCGACGGGCAGGGGCCCCCACGAAAATCTGATATGATTATTTTTGAACAAAAATTTTCAATTTCAAGTTATTTTTTTTTTTCAAATTTCGAAATGAGGCTTATTATAAAGTTTATGATTCAATATTTTGTTCATTTTATTTCGTTTATAACCTTGGAATGATATGAATAGGCTGTACGAATGCTATGAATACACAAATAACGATTAATTTTACAATTATTCAAAAAAGGGGGGCCCCAAAATTTTATTGGCCTAGGGCCCCCGATGGGCTTAATCCGGCACTGGTAATTTTATAAAGGATTGTTTGACGAACTTTTGTCAAGAACTACGATTTAAGGTAAAAAAACATATTCCTGTGTCTTGAATTGTGAGAGAATGGACTAATTAGGTAGAGCAGACTTTGGTAGTAAAACTTAAAAACGCCTTTAATACAAAGTAACAAAAACGAATATGTTTGTGAAAATAAAATAAAAATTTTCAAAGTATTTGAGGGTGTTATCCAATAATATCCAGTACTTGGGTTGCTCCCACAAGTTCTGTTTTCAATTAATATTTATCCAAAACCAGTTTTATTTAATAATATCTGAATATGTATGTTTAAAGAATAAGAAGAAGGTATAAATGACCTGTTTAATTACCAGATATATTTTAATTAATACTTTATCTTTAATTAAAATGCAACTGACTGTGATAAAATATAATAAAATGGTAACATAGAGTTCTTCTTTGTTGGAATATAAACTCCATAGGTCTAAAGCCAGTCGTGGTATTTGACAATCATTCAAGAATGGCTGGAAATGTGTTTGACTTGTATAAATAATTATTTTCTACTTTAAGTGCAATGAAAGCTTGTCCTTTAAAACTTTTTTTAAATTATTTATTTAATACTAAAAAAAGTATATATATCTAATATGGTGGAGGCGTTGGAAAAGTCAGGTCAAACTTACAATTAACCATAAATAAAATTTGTATTCTTCCCAGCACCCCCTTTCATTTGATACCTATACTATGGGAGTGAATAAAGAATAACTTATCCGCTATATTGAATATGGAATGACGTCACTTAACTACCCATACATTGTCATTCGAACTGAACGTGTATGTAAAATTTCAGCTCGATTGAGAATAACTGCATTAACACGTTTCGCACATTTCAAAATTTCCCAAGCCCTCTGAAAGAGAAACCCTTTACTAATTTTCTTAGTAGTCAAATAGTACGCTTGTTGCTAGACTTATAGCTTCAACTTCGTTTTATAGTTACTGTCGTCAATTTATAAAAAAAATGATTCAACCAAGACAACCAAAAGAACACAAGAAAAAAGAATTTTAAACTAAAATAAAAAAAATAAATATATTAAATAAATTGTATCGTTTTGTGTTTCGTTGAAAGAGAATTTCCATTTGTGATTATCTCTATTAATTTGCATACATAAATTTGTGGGTACAAAAAAAAAAAATACAAAGCTAACGAAAGGTATTTAAAAGAATAAAAATAAATTAAAATTAAAAATATATTATAAAATGTATTTCTAAAAGCTAGTTTATACGATCAAGTTATGTTAAGGAAAAATCAACAGCTAACCAAGGTTATCAAAACAAAAGTATCGCCTAAATTTTTTATAAATCTGTTTAATAAGCGTAATTTTACTACCGTTTACTTCTTGTAATAAATATAGTTTCATAAAATTGGTGGGAGCGCAAATAAATGTACAATATACAACGAAAATTGATATACTGAATTATTTATCTGCGCTTCCATCATTTATTTACTATTTTTATTTCTCTTTTGAATAATATTGGTGGAAGCAATTTGAAAGAGAAAAATTTTGGTTTTGGTCATAGCTCGAGTGTCGGTTTTTCATGTTTTGTGGCGAATTTTCTGCCATTTGTGTTACCAGAAATATCACTGAAAATAAAATACATACAAAAATAATAGGTTTACAAATACCGAAAAGGTTGTTAAAAGTGACTAGCATCGCAAGTTTAAACTTTTGAACCCCTTGAAAATCTTCTGTCATATTTTTTACGTATTTTATTTACAATGACTTTTTATTTTCATTTATATGGCAATTAAAAAAATTGCCAGAAAACACAGAATTACAAATTATATTTTGCAAAAATTTGTTGTTTTTATGTGTTCTCATGGCTACTGTGGCTCGTAATATAAGTAGTAATAAATAAGGGGAAATTTGTTGAACCTTTAATTTTATATTATCATTTGCTGACTTATGTTTTCTTACAAAAACAGACCCTTATTTCAACCATTTTCTCACTTGCGACCCTTATGCTTATCGTTCTAGGGTGCATAGATTCTATTGTATATTATTTCAGTAAATATGGCAAAGAAGACAAAATTATTACTGGGAAACGAATTTTGCAATGTAATAACCGCACCGAAACCTTGTCAATTCATCTCATTCTTGTCAAAATTATTTCCATCTAGAAAAGAACTAGAAAAAGGCACTCCTTACCATGACTTCATTTTAATTAAGTATGGATCGTCTTAAATAACCTTTACTGTTTCTTTGATTTACACAAAACTACAAATGTAAATAAAAAAAAGGCAAAACAGATAATATTATTTGCCTGCTTTAATTTTAATTTGTGGACTGTCGTGTTGATGTTGTAAATAAAATAGTGTGTCTTCTTAGTTTTATAATATGTTCTTCTTCTGCATTGCTGAATCACAGAATGCACACAACTGAGATATGTTGTTACTTGGGCTGCTATAGCAGAAATAGCAAACCTGTTTTTTTTTTTTACTTTGCAGCAAAAATATATATTCCAACAACTACTTAGGAGGTATCATCAACTTTTAACTAGCTAACATATTAACTAATTCCATAACAAAAAGGACTCAGTTTTATTATATAAAATTTTTAAATTAAAAAAATTTCAAAATCCAAATTAATTTTTCATCATCTTTTGCTCTCTAAAAGCTACACAGATATCCTAAGACAACGAAATCAAAAAACCCACTCTTTTTTCTTATATCATGTGGAATGGTGACTAATCACGAATAGACCATTTAATTGCTTCTGCTTCAAAGTGACTAAGAAACAGTTGAGAAGTAGTCTTCTTGAAGGGCATTGCAGGTCGATCTATCATTCATAATTCGCCTATTTTAGACGATCTCGTTAGTCATAATAGTTGAGTCAGTAGAAACCTATAGGGAAGCAAATATAAAGACTTACTGACCCCTCAAGATTTAGGTCAAAATAAGTACGAAAAAAAGGCGGAACAAAATTTCTGTAATACTGTCCCATTTTTGAACGCAGGGTCCAAGCTTCAGAACCCAACAAACTCCTCTATAGTCGACAAACTAAACCCAACCAACTCGTAATTATAACAATACTCCGGGATTATAAAAAATCCGGTCAATTTTTTCCGATTATCGACTTCTAACGAAAGGTATTTCTTTGCCTCTTGTCTTGATAGAATTTTATAGTTTCATTTGCCTATAGACATAGCAGCATCTTTTAACTCTAGATGATGAAATTTTTTCAAGAAAGATACAAAAATCAGTAGGTAGCCAAGTGAAATAAAATTTTGGTACTCCTTTAATTCTTTGTTTTATTGCGCCATATTGAGAATTTGACAAAACAACCCTTAAAATCGATATATCAAAATTTTAATGATTTCTCTATCCTTTGTTTTTGGTTTTTTTCCCAAATCAATAGTTTTAGTTTTCTACAAACCTTGTTTAAAACATACCTTCGAGATTCACCTTGCATTCGACTCCTGCAAATCCAAATAATTTTCAAGCAAATTTTTCGATTAAAAGTTGATAATGCTTTTCTAGGATACAGCTTTATATGTTTTAGAGGTGTCTCTTGCTTATTTCCATAATATTTACACATTGGTGGTAACAATGAAACGAAATAGCATTTGTCTAGAAATAGAAAGAATTTCAAAACAGTCTTAATACCGAAATCCAAATTTCTGTTAATCTTATTTAATTGGAAAAGATTTTTTATATTTATCATTTAATGATTTGCTTCTGTATTATTTACTTTTTTTAAATACTTTTTACCCTCAGAATTCTTTCTAGAACGTTCCACTTGCACGTGCGTTTATCAAAATAAAAATATTACCGTTTTGTTAAAAACCAAAACAAAAAATTATGTGCTGTACATCTCATTTCAAAATATAGGGTCCTGTTATAACAAACACCGTTTCGCATAACTGTCTAAAACCCTCCAAGGTCAATCATATACAAAATAGCACTCAAAACCGTTAAAAAAATTTGAATAATAGGCTTTTATTATAAAAATAAATAACATTTTCTCTATCCAAAGGGAGAATAAACCGTTTATTTAAGGGTGGGTAAACAGAACATCTGGATACAAATAATTTGGGGACATAACATGAAGAGCTGATGAAACCCCTCAAAACATTATAAAAATACACAACTGTTGATATCAAAAAACCATCGCATGTGCCGTGTCGAAAACAACTGTTCATTATTCGATGAGCCACACAACAGTTGGTCAAGTTTTTTTTTTCTGTGTTGATGATCTGATGAACGAACAGCTTCACCATCATGGACCCAACGGTGAATCCTGATAAATGCAAATATGCATTTTTATTAAAATAAATTATTAATAAAAATGCGTTTTTTTTTACTTTATCGATATAAATCGCGTATGCTAATAAATATGTTTTTTTTTGTGAGCGTCTCTCACGAAATAAATTATACAGGTGTACACTGCAGCGCGCAACAGTAAAATAAGATACGACAATAAACGATGATTTTGAATATTTAAAAAAAATATTATATTATAAAAAAAAAAAATATATTATAAATAATAATTTTAATATTTATTATGTATTGAAGAAAAAATTGCATGTATATTTTAATTTATTTCTTGAATTTTTTTTTTTTTTTTTTGTAAGTATTTACATTTCATTTTATAAATCGTCTTTATATATAAGTTTACAATGTGATCCAGGTCTGTCAGCCCAAATTTTAAATATTTTTTATTAGCAAGTAAGTCTATTTATACTGCGTTCGTTTCTTTTTGCCATTTTTTTATATATATTAGAGAAGAAAAAAAATTGTCGACAAACAAGAAGAAAAGTTCAATTTTTATTTACAAGATAATCTTTCTTACTCTCCTGAATATATGAATCCTTCAAAAGCAGTTAAAAGGATAGTCAGTCATAGGGACTAAAAACTTAAAACTTTGGAATAACTGTGTTTTTTTTTTTAATTTTTAATAAATAAGAGTATGATAATTAAAATTTCATTATTTTTAAATTAAAATAATTAACGTATGTATAAGAAACTATTATATATAATTTTTAAAAGAAACGGCATCTATGAACAGTTATCGGAAGTTATCAAAGATCAGAATCACTTAGTTAGTAGTTAAATAGTACAGTTTTAATTATCATTACATAGGTGTCGTTTTTCGATTGAAAAAAGTTTTAGTTTCCTAGGTTACGATATTATATCTGTAGCTATATTCATAGCTTGTTGATGACGCGAAACCTTAAGATTATACTCCACCAAATATTATTTTTATACATAGGTATATTACTCATCGTCTAACTCCCTTCATAGAAGTTTTCACTTCAAAAATAATTTCCATTTCATTATAGACTCGCGGTCTATTAGAATGAACGGGTAGTGTGAACACTTGTCTCGAAATTAAAACCATCTATCTATAAGGTTGTTGTTTGGCTATGGGCATAGTGACAGGAAATTTCTGAAATATTTTAAACTTATTAAGGATATTATAATACAATAACTGACAGACTCTAACTCGAGATAAAGTTGATTGACAGCCTCTAACTCGAAATAAACTTTACTAAAGTTTAGATCATTAACACGGAGAACCTAGGAGGGGTTTTGCTTTTAACAAGTTTTTTAATTCTAGAAAAAGAATCAACCGCTAGGCATACTCAAAAAACTAACTGATCATTGATGTATCTGTCCTGAGTTAAAAATAAGAAAAACCAATATTATTGACCATTTCATTGTGGAGATATAATAACGCCAAGTTAAACAATTTTATTGTTGAAGAGGAACGAGTATAGTTATAGAGGATTGCAGTTGAAGAGAAATAACAATATTAACAGAATTTTAAACTCATCGTACATTGTATACTATTTTTTCAAATAGTTAAGCGGTATCGTATAGATAAAAATTATACATTTTTTCACTAGAAGCTTTTATACTCTTACCATGTATTATAGAAAGATAACAACCTTAAACAAAATTCCATATTTATTTAACTTGGCCTCACTCTATGTGGACCATTTTGTACATTCATATATGACATAATGGTATTGACTTTAAATATGTACTTTTTTTTGCAAAGAACATATTAACATTACTCCAAAGATGACTCCATACAATATTTATAATAATAATAATAGCATAAGTAATTATTTTTCTACCTGATTTGTTGAACTGGTTTTGATCATCATCTCTCAAAACTGTTCGTTTGCTTTTGCTTTTGCTTCTTCTTCTTCTGACTTACTAATGCCTATTCAAGAATATGTATATAAGATCATTTCGTCTTGCTTCTTATTTCTTAGCTTTATTCTTCTTGCTCTCCGTCAGAAGTAACTTATAAGAAACAGAAATAAATAATAACTCATTCGTCTTTAAATATAATAAGTAAAACCCTTTTTACTTTCAATTACTTACAATTCTTACAAAAAAAACTTACCATATGAGTATGTCTGCCTTTTTATGTTTAATGTACGCTTCTATTTGAAAAATGGAATCTAAACAGAAAAAATCGTTCTTCCCATAAAAATAGTCAGAAAGCACAATTGGTAATTTGTAAGATATACATTTTGATATGCCCTGATAACAATTTTCATCCAGGAACTTGAGAGCATTTGATTCAAAAAGGTTTTTTCTTTAAATTAAAAAACAAATTTTTGGATTTTTCGATTTTTCGAATTTCATACTGGCAGATGCGTAAATCAATGCCTTAGACATATTAAGATGTATGAGCATGACCAACGTTCGATTTAAAGACCCAACATTTTTGTGGTTAAAGCTTCAGTTTAGGTACCCATGCAAATTTTTAAGAAAAAAATCAATGAAAATCGATATAATATATCTACGTCACTCTTATAGAAAAATCTCAAAAAACGATATATTTTGTAAGTTTTTGATAATTTTCACTTGGAACGAATGAAAACAAATTTTTTTAAAATTTTTAATAGAAATTAGAAATATTAGTAATGACATAGAAAGGAAAAAAACCACATGTCTCCATCCATATAAGGGATGTACGAGCAGGGTAGATTTAGGGTTATAATTATTTTTATCTTATTTTCAACTTTGATGATCAATTTTATAATAATTAAATAAAAGCTGAATAATTGAAGATCATTTCCAATTTTTACTATTTTGAGAAATAAGCGAAACGCAACCCTCCAGGAAATCACAAAAACATTTTTTCAAATTTTCATGTTGGGTGTGTTGTCGAAAAAGAAATTTTTCGAATCTTTCTGTTAATTTAAATTTATTTTGAGTCGATCTGTGAAAATCCCATCTTTCTAGTATATATAGAAAAGAAAATCCTAATTATTGGGTGGTTTTGCACGCTCTTTTTACAATTAACAATCAAGCACTTAAAATACAATTAGGCCAAAAATTTTTGCAGGAGGTTTTTTCAAATGTTATGTATTTTTTACTCGAAAACTGGAAGATTTATAGAAAAATGTCTAAAAACATTTTTTGTTATTAGTTTAAACAATATCCTACCGGATTACCCTCCGGCAACCGGTTCTTTTACATTCAGTAGAATATTTTAAACGGGATCCTAGCAAAATTTTCCATGCGAAAATTAAGCATGCTCAATGATGGATTTTGCCGGGACTTTTAGAAATTTCCAATGTTACTAAAATTTTATTGTACCTACTTTAAATCTGAATTCCAATGATTTGGGAATTTTATCTGATTTTATCTTTTAAATAAGATCGATCCTTATTACCATAGAATAATCAACACGTCTTGGAAACAAGGATTATTAATCTTCCTTTAGCAGATTCGCAGGTTTGCCATTTTAATTCAGAAGCTTTTTACAATTTGTGAATTACATCTGTTAATCCAAACTGATCATAATTTATAATTCATGTTGAATCCGTTTCCATCGCATCCATATCTGTAATCGGAATAATTACACACTATACATATTGTCCGTCTGTCTGCCCGCTGTAGTAGTAATTTTATTATGATTGAACTTGAAATATCTGTGCCTAATATTAACATATTTGTATTTCTGTCCTTTTCTACCATTTTAAAAGTTTATTTACTCTTAATACTAATTAGTACTTTACAAATAATGAATAAAAATATTTATATACTGTACTGTTTTCTTTGTCTCTTTTATTCTTTAGTGGCCGACATCTTTTATATTCGTCCATCCATCAATGAGTTTTGTTTGTATTATTTTATTCTTTATAAGTCTTTATAGACACGAAAGGTATTTTGAACCGTATGGTCCAGATTATTGTTCTCCTTTAAATAAGATTCATGTTTGATTTTTTTCAAACTCATTAAAGATGCTGACAAATAGAACGCCATTATTCATTGCGATTATTCATGACGGAGATTTTCCACTCATAATTTCATAAGAATAAACCTTGAAACGATTTTTCGATTGTAGTTACAAAGATAAACTAAAGCTATTATTATAAATATTATCGAAGATAATAAATGAGAACTCTAGGATATTTCGAAATTTATTTCGATTTTTGCCCCAATTTCCTAGATCAGTTTTTTGTATTTTATAAATACGTATTTCGACTACCAAGTAGTCATAATCAATAAGAATTAGCTAGTCGTGATTATTCTTATTATGAATGCTACTCTTTGCTAATTTGGTGCAGTCCGCCACCAAAGATTTATAAAAAAAGATTCCCACCAAATTTCAAAGAAGTCGGTCAAGTAGGACTTGAGATATCATGGCAATCACCTCGCAAAATATGTTTGAGAGACAATTGTGCCACATTGTACAAGTAATTCGGATAATAATATTACTTTGGACTCATCGGCGGTCCCAGATAAAAACGCTACTAACCGAGCTGTTCTGCTTTCTTTTGAAGCAGCAGAAGCTTGCAGTTCGGAGCAATCAATTCGAACATCGCTACCAGAAAATCTGCTATATTTCCGAAAAAAATCGAATTTTAAATCTGTTTAAGGACATATTATTAAGGGTTTAAATTTTAAAAATATGCACACACAATAAATCGATTTTTTTCAAATTTTTTTCAAATCGAGATCAAAATACTGCCTTAATCGTTTACATCTACTTATTAAAATTGTGCCCAGACCAACATAATACCGCAAAAAATTGTTACAACAAAGCTAAAAAACAATAAAATTTGAAAACCTGTCTTTGGAAACTACTTGGTCTACAGAGTATAAACTTATTCTTCTATTGTAGTTACAACTGAAAATTAGAAAATTAGTCTTTTTGAATAATAAAAAAAAATAGTAGAAAATTTCGTGGTTATTTAACTTCTTTAGATTTTTACAAGGCCTTGTTTGGTTTTTGACATGACTCAGTTAAAATAAGAACTACCGTGTCGGAATCCGAACTACCGGTCCGGACACAAGATCCTACTCTTTCTGATAAGAAACTTACTTAAAACGATGTATATCGGAAAATTTATAAGTCGGGTGGATGGGCTTTCTTTCTTGTTTGTTTACATATCAATTTTTGTGAACGATTCTGTTTCAATATCATTTTTAATTGAAGGTGTCTTCATGATTCAAACACAACATACATATCGATCGATATATAATCATTATTGGTATACATTTGATTGATAGTAATCACGGAACGTGTATGTATATTTACTTCTTAGGTTATACAGCTTCAACTTTAGCTACTTTAAGCAGAACTTACTTTTATACATATAATATGAATCAATCACATTCAATACGATCTACTGTCGCCATCGTCAACATTCTTTATAATTGTCTACATCGATAATAATTTACGTTGTGTATACTTCTTTACAATATGATCAATCAAATACATGTTTTTTTTTTATTTTACGTTTAAGAATTTTTGAAAAAATGTTGAAATAAATTCAATTTAAACAATTTATGTGTGTACATACACTGCACAAATAATAAATTTTTATTTCTCTTCCGGGATTTGAGACAATTGTTTATTGTGAGCACACGTCCAAAAAATTATCTCCTAAAATTATATCAATTTAATAAAAAAAATATCGATTGAATTTTGAAGAAATTTTAATTCATTTGTTTTTTTTACTTCCTGACAGGATTTTAACTTCTGTTTTCATCTCGAAAAACGAAATTGGAAATCTTACGCTCATGTTTTGGTGCTGTGAATCTACCTGGTTGTCTGTACCCATCTATCTCCACGCCAAGTTTTTATCGCGTGATTATTATCTTGAACAAATTATCTAATCAATTATAAAATGTCATAGGTGGTGGAATTTATTCCACTCAAATTGGCAGCAAAATCTGAGCATAAGAAAGAGAGGGAATGGACCCCCTCCATTCCCTTTAAACTAAAAATTGGAAGTTGAGAGAACCAATCGATATATATTATAAATGTGAAAGTAAGGTTGTTTGTTTGTTTGTTTGTTCCGCTTTCAAGAAAAAACTACTGAATGAATTTGAATGAAACTTGTCAATAAAATAGCATAGGCATTAGAAAAAATTAAAAAAATTAAATTTAGTGTATGACATTTTATAACTCCATCTATGAGCATTTTTTTTGAACTATAAATTAAATACTTTCTGTAAAAGATATACAATTCATGGCCACCTGTTCTGATACATACAACGAATCAAGACTATATAACTTTTTTTTTTTAATTCTGTACATATATTTTACCTGTGTAAAACAATCCCTACCACTATTTCGAATGTTATAGAAGGGAGATAAGTTAGAGCAAGAGAGGTGGTTTATTCTTTAGTAAATTTCCTTAGAGTATTCTAAACTGAACCGATTTTTGAGGATCATTGATCAGGCGCTACGATGCCACAGACAGACAGACAATTAGACACACACACACACACACATAGCGATCAAATTTATCACACTCCTTTTTCAGTTTGGGGGTTAAACAAATTTATAATAACTTAATAAAAAAACTTCAAAATTACTTCTTGCATTAATTTTGAGACATCCTTGAGTTATGCATGTAATGAAAGTATATAAATTTAATCCTTAGAATCATTTCGAAATGAATACAATAATTAATTAGATTTATCAGAAAGCGATTGATTCAGCTCCTAAATGCCATATCTACAGGACTTGTGCTTAATATTTTAAACTGGAAAATATCGCTATAAAATTATGGATTTAAAGCATTAAAAATAAAAAATTGAAGTATTTTATAAATGAATTGAACAATTATTTTTATTTGGGTCGGCCAAAATTAACCCCCCAAATTATATCGATACATTATATACTTTAATCGATTTTTGAAAGTTATCAATGAAATAATACCTAATTATTTTTCAATCAATAATTTTGAAATAACAGTTCTGTTAATTTGTTTTAAAACAGGTGGACAGTGGTTTTGTTATCAGTAGGTATCCGTTGCAAAGTTTAATTAATTATAATTTTATAATAATATCTAATTTATAAATGGTTTCCAATTACAAGTTATTGCTAATACTTAAATGTAAAATAAACAATCGTATTAAATTTAATCTTTTTGTAAACTGTTTCATTACAATTTGTTCATTTTAAATATATAAAAAGTTGTTATTTAATATACTGTAACATCTCCCCGCCTCGCAGGTTCCATACAATAAAACACCACTAGGTGAATTCTTTGGAAACTTTGCAATAAGTAGGTACTTTAATTTTTTATGCAAAGGTACATTAATAGTTCAACACAAAATAAATTTAAAATTTTGATTTTCAAATATATTGACTGGAAACCACGTTCTGTTTTTGTTATTACAGCCACCTTAGATGTCACATTCCAATTTTATTCTTTTAGAAACTACCTTCACAGCGACACACAATACCAGACTCGTTACAGTATTTAATAGATCGGTTCCTATCTCGAAAAATATGTCGAGATTCTAATCGAGTTGGAACCTCTTCTAATCATTTGTTAAAATCTCTCCAAAATACATTGATAGCCACGATTATTCTTATTCACGTTTACTTCGAAAAATAACGATTTCACGATTTTTTTGTTGGTCACTCAAATTGGATCTAAACGTCATTTATTGTATCGATCAAGATGCAAAACTAAAACAAAATTTATAAATGTCTCTGAATTTAGGACGAGGCAGTTCAAATTCTCTACCTTTTATGTTAGAAATATTTTTGTCTTCTAACAATTGCTGCAAGTGGAGTCCCGGCTCATTTTTCGGGCTAGAAATTTGATAGCTAGTAATTTTTTAATTATTACACAAAGTTTAAATCGAGCATGATAATACATAACAAATTTTTACGCCATGAATATTAATTTCATAATTTATCTGTAATAATAAGATAACTTCGCATTTTAATTACGTCACGGTCATCAAATCATATATAATTGACTATAAATAATTTCCATTAATTATAATTGTTTGCTAATTAAATTTGTTTTTCTTATTTTTTTATTTTAATAAAACACACACATAGTAGGTAGTCGAGTATTTTAAAAACAATACAATACAATGTAACTAGTAATATATCTTTAAGATTCACATACTATACTACAACAATTCAAGTATGAAACAAAAACAAAAATAATAATTTTTATTTATATTATAAAGAATGAACAAAAAAAAAATTGAAATAATTATCAACGGTCTGGTTAATTTACATTTTTAATAATTATTAATAATACAAATTTTTATACCATAAATGTTTATGAATATATGTAGATAGCTGACCTATTACTATCCTTTATAGTCACATAAATTGGTTTTATAAAATTCTAACTGAGGCTGTGACTTCATAGTGAAAGCATTAGTAGAATGGAAACAACGTTCTAATACTTGTTTAGGAATAATACTTGTTTTAGAAATGATGAATCTTTTTTAAACTAAATTAAAGAATTGATAATATAAGAATGATCTGATTCATAAATAGAAGTCCTGAGAAAGCATGATTAGTAGCGATCTAAGTTTAATATAGAAATCGCTGGTGCTTCATAAACTCATATTTATCTTCTTTTTTTTAAACAATAATTTAACAATAGTTGAACAAACATAATAAATAAACATATATAAATAATAATATAATCAGTCTTTTGTTTTCCAGTCTCTTAACACTTTACGAACAAACTAACAGCTAACACGCAGAAATGAAGCGAATTATTAATTTTTACATTCCAGAATACTCATACAATCACAAAGAATATTTAATTTTGTAGATGAAATCTATTGTTTTCAAAGTTTTCTGGTTTGTTTTTATCTTAATGGTGCGAAAAAAATGTACAGTTTTCTCAGTATCATCATTAGTTATTACCAGTATAATTTTATTCGCTTAAGTATCGTTTGTATTTCGATAGCTAGTTAAAAGTATTCTCAAGATATAGTAAACTGTTAACTTTTATTAATGTCTATTTGTTATATCTTGATAGAAATGGTATACATGAAAAACTATCAAAATCATGCTTTTGGTTTTTTAGCGATTAAAAAAAGACATCTAGCTTTTTAGGAAAATAAGAAAAACCACTTAACTTTTAAGGAAAACCAAATAAAATCTATCTGTAGAATACCAATGTAACGATAGTTATACGAATCAAAAATTTTGATAAATTTGGCCAGATTTCATAAAAAATTTGTTTAATCCAAAAAATTTTTTTAAATTATTATTACTATAAAATTTAATTCATATGCTTGAATAAAAAATTATATTTATTTATTTATTCTGTTTATTTATAGGACTGTCATGGTTCTCCAGATTCGAATACCGCACCAATTCGTGATGAAATTGAAAATTATAATCTATTACGTGGTGAACAAATTGATTCTAAAACGATTATTGAATTTAGTCGTTTATTGGATACTTGCGATGAATTCGATTATGTTTTAAATGTAAGTATGATTTTTTATAATATTTATTCTAAAATTTTTAATCAGTGGCGGATTTGTAATTTGTTAAACGAATGATAAATCATTATTTAGATATTCGTCACTATAGTTAATGTACTTATTAGTTATATATGCACTCTTAGTAAATTAAAATTTGAAGGCATATTTCCCAAGCGCAAATTTAGTTGAAGTGTCGTTACTTAAGTCGAATTTTCGATCGTGCAATCTTCTCACATTGCAAGTGTGGTGTGAATGAAATCCCGGATTCTTATATTTACTTCTGATAGTGTTTCTATTCTAGATTTATGATAATGTTTCAATTTACTTTTCCTATTATTGAACCAATCCCTTAAAATTTAACTCTAGATCTGCTCCTGATATCTTCATTGTGCCCATGGATCATTTTGGCTAATAGGACCCAACAACTTTTTTGACGATTACATTTTTTATATCTCCTAAATCGTTCTGAAATCGTTTATATCTCCTAAATCGTCCTAAAAAACTTTTAATATAGGATTTCAGGGGATTCCTAAAGTACTACGTACCCAATTGTTAAATATATCCAATTTTTGTTTTTTCAATGGGTCAAAATTATCCTATACCTATATAAAATTTTACCAAATTCCGAAACAAAAAAACATTTCACATTTTTCTAGACTAAATGTGACCCAGAAAATACGAAAATCAGCCCCCTTTGAAGGTTGGATGGTTAGTTTCTGATATATTGACTGAAATCGTGAAAAGGTGATATCTGATTGCTCTCTCAAATTGGGTGAATAATATGAAGAATAATTTTTGTTATCTTAGAATGAAAATATAACTATTCTTCTTGTCTAATGACTTAATAGATTTACCTAATTGACCCAAAAAAAAGAAACACTTAAGTTAACAAGTGTAAAACAAATTCAAAAGTATTGATAAAAAACCGTACCGCCATCAAAAATAGCTATAAATTAATGTCTTTATCAATATTCGTGTTTTTTTAATCTTTTCCGTTAATTAAAAAACGTAGTTTACTAATTAGTGTGCCCTTAAAAAAACAGATAAAAACTTATGATTAAAAGCACTTTGATCGAAGCATGTGCCAAACAAATACTTTTACAATAAAACCGGTGGTGGTTGGTTAATGTTATCGCCAGCAAGACGGCTGATTATGTAAAAATAACAAATGTACTAAGTCAGGCCCGGCTATTTTTAAATAATATAATAATGACATACACCGTCTCTCTCCCTTAAGCACCTGTATATTACGCATAACACCTGCGACCACATTTATTTAAAAAAAATATATAAAAATAATAAAAAAACAAAAAATTAACTATTTAACGACTTTCGAAACATTATTTTTTTAACGACTCAACAATAACGTATAGCAAATGGTTTCGTATTAATATTAATCATTTATTTAAGGGATAACCAGGATTCAAACTAATGCTCACTAATTATTTTACAAGTGAAATTTAAAAATCCCCCCCAATTTTTCGGGTACGGAACCCTAAACTCGCACTTCAAACATATCTAAGAACACTCTTCATTAAATTATCTTTTTTCTTAGGTTTTTCGGGTACGAAAACCTTAACTCGTACTTGAAACATAGCTAATAACACTCTCCATTAAATTTTGTTTCAGACGAAACAAAAAAAATCAAAATCGGTTCATCCGTTTAGGCACTACGATGGTACAGGCAGACAAACAGACACACACACACATAGCGGTCAAACCTTTAACACCCCTTTTTTAAGTTCGGGGCTTAAAAAATATACAATTTCCATACTCAAAAACGTGTTTATTAGAAATGAGACAAGTAATATGAGTAACAGTTTGTTCGAAAGTTCGACTCATTAACTTCTAAACATTTATTTTGAAATTTTCATATCCGCATGGCTTTTGCGATTGCCTAAACTCAGATATAAATTTTTTTAAATTTTGAAATTATTTAAGAATAATAATTAAAAAGCCCCTAATTTCATATTTGAACATAATTTAACTAAACGAAAATAATGTGAGATCCATAAGATGCTTAAAAAATAATGGTGCCTATCATTTTACTACGGTGCTGTAGTTTTAAAAATAAAAAAATTTATTGGCGTGTGGTAATATTTAAGGGCAGGTGAAGTTTTGCATATTGCGTCCCGCATTAAAATTCATGTTTTAATATTTATTTTAAATAATTTGTTAATTAAGATTTTACGAGGAACAATAATTGTTTAATACCGGTACTTCTAATACTTTTTCTTTTGTTTCCTTTTGGATTTAAAAGCTATTTCAATTATTCTTCGAGAAAAGAAAATTAGTTATTGAATTCAAAAAAATATTAAAGCAAAATTTTTATTTGAAACAAATAGCTAAGTCACCTAAGTACGTTCCTTGCATTCAAATATTCCAAATCTATCGACTTTTCTTCTCCTTCGTGTAAGGGTCTTTGAGGTCGCCTTCGTGTGAGGGCCATTGTCTTTTTGCCTCCTTTCTTTGTTGGTTTTGCATTATATTAGTTCGCTTAGCTTGAAAAACTTTTTCATTATAATTTCATTTTACAACTCTGGAAATGACACAACAGGTGTTCAATTGTTTTCCACTTTATTCCACTCTGTGATTAATTCTGCCTTGTTACACAAAAGGACGTATTTTTCAAAAAATTGTTTTCTAATTTCGACTTCGTACACAGTTAATACTTTTAACCGATCCAAACAGAAGGCTTTTAAGTTACATCTTAGACGTTTAAGAAAATCATATTGAATTTTGACAGGCTTGTGCATAGAAATTGCATCATTCAAGGGCCCACCAGGAAACATCCGAATTCAAAAATCGATCCTGAAAATGTGTCAGAAACAAATCAATGTACGGTAGTAGATTGTGATCCGACATTCGAGCGATGAGTCTGTTTTGACGTGAGCCCTATCTTCCGCAATTCCATGCCGTATTCATCGCTGATTTCGTTCAAGGTTTTGAAAATTTTTCTGAACTCTTGAACTCACGAAACCATTTTTAATTTCTTTACATTAAGCACTACGATTTAATTTTAATATTTCCAATCGCCTGAAGAGGTTGAAGTAATCAAACCAACGCGATTTCAAAATCATTTAACAATAATTAAAATCAATAATAAATCGATGAGTGTTTCCCTTAAATATTAAATTCATCATTACACCTCCAAACCAAAGCAGACAGATAAATCGCTTGTTGATAACAATCTAAAATAAAATAAACGTTTTTATTTTCTATATAAAAATTAACCGGTAATTCTCACGATTAAAAAATGATTGTGTTAGTGTGTGTGTGTGTGTGTGGATTATGTGGAGTGTATTCAAATTAAAATTCTATAACGTCATTTTTTTACAATTATTATTATATGAGTATCATTATTTTTACTGCTAAATAACACAAAACGCCAACAATGTATTTAAAATGCTCACACACATACAAAGTCACAAAACATCCAACTATTTAGTAAAATTGTCAGTTATTTTTTATATACAGGGTGCTAAAATCCCATCCATCTATCCACCTAGTTAAATTAAAACACACAAAAATCCACTAGATTTCCTTGTTTTTGGATAATTTAGAGTATAATATAACAGCAAACAAAATCGATCCGAAAAGAAAAATAATTTGTACACGATATATAGCCATATATCAGAAACTACTCACTTAATCGTTAGATGAATCTAGTTTTTGTACTTAAGGTAAAGGTAAAGATAAACAAAATTGTAAAAAATCGGGGAGTATTTTTGACCAAAAAAATTGACAAAAATTGGGTTCTTTTGACGAATATTTTGACAAATTTAGACGAGTATCTTTTAAGATATCGAATAAAATCGGACACGTGGGTGGCGAAGCAATTTCTTCAGTCGATACCTCAGAAACTTGTTGTTGAATTGCAAAGTTAACCAGACCTTCCCGTTTTGGACTATTTAAAGTAATTGAGACCCAAAAAACATAATAATCCAGCTCATTTAGCGATTAAATGTGTATTTTTGAAACATACTCCGTTTTGCTCGAAACAGAGGTTTTTCGTTCAGGGTTTTAGGTGATATCTCAAAAACTACTTACCCAATCGTTGAATGAAACCGATTTTTGTATTCCCTGTATCAAAATTATCTTGTATATAAGGTTTTATAAAGATTCAAAAAAAAAATTTTTTGCATGGTTTCGAAAACCCTTTAAGAAAATTTATCGTTTTAATTTGTTTGTATTAAATTTGGTTAAAAATCATTTTTTAGGATAATTTTGAACCAAAAAATACAAAAAATTGGTTGCTTTTGAAATTAGGTATAGTCGATGTCGAAGTCGATGTCGTTAAGTATAGGCATTTCTAGCAAGCTATCTCTGGTTCTGAGAAAGCAAAATGTATGTGGATGGATATATTCTTCTTTTTTGTCTATTTTTAACAAATCTATTTTCTTTTCGGAAAACATGTTTCAAGGAATCTGATATTACCATTTCAATGTGAAATTCACTTTGTCCAAAAAGATGTTACCACTTAAATGATTGAGTCCTATATTTTTGAACAATGTGACTATCCCATTTAAGTAGTAACATCTTTTCTGACAAAAGGTCCCGCCATTTACATAGTAACATCTTATTGAACAATGAACAATCCTGTACAATAACTATTTTAAGTATACATTGATATTATACTTAAACAAATTCGTAGAAATAAAGGTATTATAAATATAAAACTGAACACACCATTGACATCAAGTATTTATAGTGGAAAATTAACGTGATTTGATTACAAATAATAAACATACAAAATATAAATTTTATACAAATTAGGTATGATTTGTTTAAATAATACTTTGATTTCAATGAATGAATGTTTAGTTATTACCTACAATATTACATGACTCATGATACGTGAATTATAAAGCCACTTCTATAAAAAAACAACGGCATAACACATTTATTCTACCATCATATTCATTAATAAAAATTTAACGAAAAAATACAAATAATTATTTTTTAATTTAAAGTAATATTGCTTTAAAAAGTATTTTTAATTTAGAACTAAAGATGTGTTCATCAAATATGGTGGAAGCGTTGGGAAAGCCAGGTCATACTTACCATAAAAATGCATTGTCATCCGATTTACATATTTATTGGTTTTCTTCTCAGCAAACCCTTTCATTTGGTACCTATAGGATATGAGTGTAGAAAAAAACTAGTCCGCCATCTTGGGCCATATTGGATTAAGTATTATGTCACTTGACCAACCACACATTTGCATCCAAACTTAGCGTGTTTGCAGCTCAATCGGTTTAGAGACTGCAAAAAATGCCTCAGGAATATTACTCCTCGTATACGATAGAGAATGTCGATGATTTTTTCTTAACAAAATATGAAAATGCCGTAGAAAATGACAAAATGTGAAATACAAATTAAAATCGGCCCAGAAATATGGATTGCTTATATAATTAGCAATAAGTATATTAAACTACTATTCAGAAAGATATTAAACAGAGAGATCTGACATATTATTTGACGTCACAGACTAAGTTTGCTATAAAAACTTCATGCTTAGTTCTGTTTTGCTAGAAAGAGATGCAAACAAATCTTTTATAGCTTTTTTAAGATGGCTTTTTTCTTGGTTGTTTTTTTTTCCCTACGAAAAAAAAGTTTTTATTTCAGTGTGATTCTCAAAATATCTTGAAAAATACTCATCTAAACGTCAAATTTTTATCTTAGCCCTAAATACTCTAAATAATTTTAAAATACGAAATCCTGGTAGATTTTGCGAATGAACAATTAGCATTTCTGAATGGCCTTTCTGAAAAAGTCGTCAAAATCTACCATTAAGTTGAAAATTTTCATTTTAATGTATGCGTGCCTAATGGAAATTTTTTACTGAAGTTAAAACATGCCGTATAGAAGTCCCTTTAGAATATTAACAAAGAGTGCATATAATAACACACACACAAATCACAAATCGTATTAACAATTTTAACATGTTAATTTACAAATTGTTTTTTTTTTATTATTCTAGACGGATACAGTTCGTTTGATATGGGCAATGCACGATACCGACCCACAATTGGGTGTACCATTGATGTATCATGGACCATACGCGCGTGGAACCCGCAGTGTTCATCTATTAACACCAAAATCAATTAAGCCACCATCCTCACACGATTTACATGTTCGTAAATGGGAAGTTACTTTGAATAATGTAAGTATCATAAAATAACCTGGATCACCGTGTATATTTTTGGATTTTTGAAATACTTATAAGTTTCTTTTGTTTCAGTTTATTGTACCTGGTGATATGGACACACTGTACTGGTGTAAAATCTTCAAAACACCAACATTACAAGAAATGCACCATATTATTGGCTACGAACCAATTATTGGAACTAATCACACTGAGCATGCGCATCATATGGTCTTTTACGAGTGTGAACTTGGACGTATACCAAATTTAAGAGAATGGGAAATGTATACACGAAGTTCAGGAGCTGCCTGTTATGGGCCATTTATGCCAAGAGCGTGGGAAGTTTGTATAACACCTGTCGTAGCATGGGCTGTCGGTAGTAAAGGAGAATTTTTACCTGAACATGTTGGTTTACCATTGGCGGAGAAACCAAACACGTTTTACATGTTGGAAATTCATTTTGATAACCCAAATATGAAACGATCCGTTGGAACCACTGGTTTAAAAGTACATTATACACGGCGATTACGGCGACATAACGCTGGAATTATGGTATCAGGTGTTGCCGTGTCTCCAATTCATGTAATTCCACCCAAACAACCAGAGTACAAAACTGCTGGATTATGCAGTGGCGATTGTACTAATGCCGTTTTCCCAGAACGTGGAATTAACATTGTTTCAGTGGTTTTACATTCCCATCTAGCTGGAAAACGTTTAAGCTTACGCCATATTCGAAATGGAGAAGAACTTCCAAAAATTGTTGAGGTAAGTTACATAAGTATTTTAAAGATCTGCATGCACTCAAGAAAATTTTTGGCAGCTGGTAGAGCCCACTTTCAGCTTGCTACTTAAAGTGGCTGAAAAATATTTTGGCTACTGTAACCAAAATATTGTACTATCTAATGCGAGATGGCTGTTCCAACCCCAGCTATATCTATAATTATCTGAATTCAAGAGAAATATTAATCAAAATTTTTTATTTTCAGGATAACAACTATGATTTTGACTTCCAACAAAGTCGGATGTTGAAAAAAGAACGCGTTGTATTCCCAGGAGATACTTTAATCACGGAATGTGTCTACCAAACCAAAAAGCGTACTCGACCCACAGTTGGAGGATATTCAACTAAACAAGAAATGTGTTTAGCTTTCGTTTTACATTATCCACGAACTCAACTCGCCGGTTGTTACTCTATGGCACCCATAAAACAATTCTTCGACATTTTTGGCGTACAAGAATTCTACAGCAATGATATGAAACGTGTTGAAGAAATTTTCCTTGGTACTGGGGCAGATACAGTCGTAGCTACACAAAAACCACAACATCAATATCACCAACAACCGTTCACACTGCCTGGTTCGTTGCCACCCGGTGATGAAATGTCTTATGAAGCTAATCAAAGGCAAATTCAAGCATTACAACAAGCTAAATGGTACACTATTGATGGAGATACAAGTGCTCTCGATGGCCCCTTCGGACAGTTGGTAATTAAGGAACCCGAAGAATTTCAAAATAAAACATTCATGTCTCATTTGAGTGAAATTCCATGGGATGAACCATTATTGACGAAACGTATTGAAGAATCATTCTATAAAGGGCAGCATTTAACATTTTGTCGAAAAAGGGATTATACTCTTGCATTGGTAAGTTTTAAAAGTTATATTTTATTAACTTTTAAATTATTTTCGTATTCATAAACAATTTTCTATTTCGCCTACCACTTTAAACAAGCACTCCTTTAAACTAATTTAAGTACACAACTCTGTTGGAAAGAATTGGAGGGCTATATAAAATAGCTTGAGAGTTCGGAAAAATGACTTGACGGATAGAACTGGGGGGTATTCAGGCCAGAGCGTACGGGGAGCGGTTGGGAGGTCAACCCCTCCCCCATTGATAATCTCTCCTCATAAATTTGAATTAACATAGTTCTGTAAACTATAGTCCTGTCAATTCAGCCATTTATGAAACGAATTTCCACTAGTTATCTGTTCTAGCTGTTTCGACATTTCTTGATATTTATTGATTTTTTATCTTGAGACTGTTTCAAGTCTGTATATTCAAGGCTCGAATATACAGACGACCTAATTTAGTTGAAGATTATTTTCGGATCAAAATCTTCTACTGTAAATCGATTTGTTTCTGACACATTAACAGGATTGATTGTTGAGTCCTCTCAATATTTTATCAAATTTTGCTTATCTCTTTCTCAACAAAATAGAAAATTTTTGGCGGAGACTGTAGCGCTCAAGTTTTTGAACCATAAAAGTTTCTGAACCACAAAGTTCATCTTTGGAGAAAACGCGTCAAAAATTCAATCGAATCACTCGATTTTTTGTGACAACAGCGATGAATGAACGCTCCTTTTCAACTTTGCATCATCACAAAACATACCTTAAATCGACAATATCTGAAGATCGGCTAAACAGTTTAACCTCGCTCAATATACATCGCGATAAAGAGGTCGATGCACACCCTTACGCCCTTAAACTGAAGACGTTCCTAGTTAATATTTAAACATAAATTTTTTCGAATTCTACGGTCTTTGAAACACCAATCCCCAATTTTTAGAAAATTAAATCAATAAATGTACATGAATACGAATGTCAAAATTTTTCTGAATTAAAAATTAATTATGCTTCCTTTTTTTCCAGCCTGAAACAGTTTTAAATTTTCCAAAATTCATCACATATGAAGATAATTCAACAAAAACAAAATGTCCATCAGCCTTTTTATATCATAACGACGCATCAACCACAATAAATACTTCATTTATTCCTAAAATAATTTTCCTAAATATTTTCCTAATTATTGTAACAAATATTAGGAAAAATATTCTATTTATTGCATGAAAATAATTTTATTTATAGACATTTTCCATCCTTTTTTAATTTATTCATTTCCTTTTGTAAATACGTATCTCATTTCCATTTTATTGTAAATATTCCACTTTGAAATTTTGTATATATGAAAATTTTGTCAAAAAAAATCATCAACGGCTGAGAAAAACTTAATTGCAAAACGCACATATTTTTTTACCAAAGTTGTAGGTTTGCAAGAATCATTTTTTAAATTCGTATCCGAAAATTTTGTATAAGAGTGCTGTATGATTGTTGAGTAAATGGGAAGGATTTTTTTAGGGACCAACAATGTAAATGGCCAATAAATATCAAAAAATTAGTTTTTTCAATAAGAAATATTTTTTTTAAACACGCGCCAGATTGTCGAGCGCTGAGTTAAACTTATTGAGAGAACATTTTTTTAAATTATATAAAATTTTGTTAATTTTTTTTATTGAAAATTGTTGAGCCGTGTGACGAACTAGTCGAAAATAAAAATAAATGAGAATTTTTTTTTTTGAAATTTATTGGTCCTCAGATAATATGTGTTTCCTCAGATTAAAATACTTAAAAAAAAATAAATTCCAAAGTTAATTATATCTTATTATTAATTAAAAAATATTAATTATTATTATTGTAAATAGTTTTTTTTGATTTAAGTATTTTTTTTTTTTCAAAGTAATTTATGAGTAATTAATTTTTATTTTATTATAAACAGTTTTGTAAAATTTATATTATAAAAAAATTTTATAACAATTTTTTTTTTACCATAAAATGAAAAACAGAAAAATAAATGCTGTGATAATTATAATTTGCTAATAGTTTTTTATTTTCATACTTTCCTTTTCCATGGCGATTAACTGATTCATTCGGTGATCGTTGTTTTATTTCTTCATTATAGTAAATTGTAAGCTTCATTATAGTAAATTGTATAGTAAATTGTATGCGTTGGCAGGTACGGAACCCTAAACTCACAGTTGAAACGTATCTAAGAACACTTTCCATTAAATTACATTTTACCTCAGAGGCTTCTCCAAATTCAACCGATTTTGAGGATCATCGCCTATTATTTAGTTGTTCCGGGTACGGAATTCTAAACTCACACTTGAATCATAGCTAAGAACACTCCCCATTATTTAATTACCTTTAAAAAATATAAAAAATCATCCAACATTTTTCCCGTTTTCTCGAAATTCCTCAAAATTTTTCATTGATTTTATTTGAAAAAACTTTATAGATAAGAAGTTCAGAAGGCGCTCAAATTCGCCCAATCAGTAAAATATAAAAATAAAATAAAATCATAATTTTCTTCAATCCAATAAAAAAAATTTCCATAATGAAACAAAATATTTTTAATATTTTTATTAGGAGAACATGATGGAAAAGTAAACAGTTTTTTATTTTTTTTTAATCTATCAATTATTTATTTATCCATCTATTTTGAATATTTTGTGTTGGGAGAACATGATTATATTTTTCTAATTATTAGAATACATAAATTATTTTTTTTTTACTTACTAAAAAGCTCCGCGATCTTAGCACCTCATGTGCGGAATTTCGATTGACCAATTATACCATCTGAAAGGTCAGAAATTGGTCATAAAAGGTCAGTTGGTCTCATTAATTGGTCAGCATCAGAAAATTTTTTATTAAAGATTGAAAAAACTCCACCTATGCGCGATCGGGAAGCATTCGCTGATAATTGGTCAGCTAATATAAATAATTGGTCAGTTTAATTTTTTTATATTCAAAAAATAATATAATTTCGAAAAAATTTTCAATTTTTTCAACATTTGTACTAGGAGAACATAAGTGGGAATTAGTAGTTCCTGATAAGGAGCAAGGTGAGTAAGTATTTTCACCCCGAAAGTCTAAAATTTTATTTTGGCAGAAAGTTATTGGTCTGCCCACTAGAGGTCACACTCACCAAACACGGGTGTGCAGACCACTAACTTTCTGACTTACGAGGTGACAACAATTACCTCGCTATCAGGTACTACTTATTCCGTCCGTCCTTGATGTTCTCCTAGTAGAAATGTGAAAAAAATTGAAGTTTTTGAACGAAAAAAAACTAATTTTTTCATCATTTACTAGGCAAACATGCTGTGGTGGAAATTTGAAAAAAAATGAAAATAAAAATCAGATTTTGCTTAAAAGATTTAATGAATTTATTTTTAATATATATCCTCACCTAGTTTCGAACCAAGGGAATATTTATTCGAAGTCAGATACGCTAACCATTATACCATTAGGGCTCTGTTATTCGTATTAATAAATAATTATATTCATATTTTCGACTTTCTTAAATTATAACAAAAAGTAAAACTCATTTTCGGAAAATTTTGAGTAGTATTATTACAAAAAAAAAATGGCAAACGAAGTTTGAAATACTTACCTATCGTGAAGTTCGAAATACTTACCTATTTTTAACTGAAATAATATTGTATAGCTACAGAGAGATGGGGAAAAATAAAATAAAAACAGGGTTTGAGTTTTCAACTTTTTTTAAATGAAATCAAAATACATAAAAACTATTTACGAATTACTTGCACATAATTCCATATAATTAATTTCATCTTAAAAAAATTTTTTTGCATCAACTTTTTTTTTACAAACCAAATACCACACAAAAATAAAATGAAAATCCAAAAAGAATATTACGTATTTACAATCCAACTTCTTTATCTCACCTATATTTTATAAGAATTTGTTTGTACCTTTACTAAAAAAAAATTAATTAGTTAATTAATAATTTTGTTCTGAAAGGAAAAATGGGATAGAATAAAATAAAACAAAATTTAAAATATATAACGATATTTATTTATTTATATTAATTTGAAAACGTTATCCCGAAAATTAATTTTTTACTATATAAAATAACCATTATTATTATTCATTCAAATTTTTTATAGGTGACATATGTACAAATATATATAATACAAGTGAAAACAAACAATTGACTGAGTTAACTGTTGAAATACCATGCATAGTCAGTGTTGATTTATTTATCACATTACACATACAAACATGTGACACATACATAACTGATAATCAAGTATAGTACCTATTATAAAATTTCCGCCTAATTGGCGCCCTCACGAGTAAACAGTGATGTTTATGAAAAAAAATTTTACATTTAAACTTTTGTTCTATCTCTAACGGTTTACAAGATGGGTCCTACGGACCCAAGACCCAATTCACCTATGATGCTCATTTACGAACTTGACCTCACTTTTTACGTCCTGAGTACGCTGTAAAAATTTCAGCTCGATATCTTTTTTCGTTTTTGAGTTATCGTGTCCACAGACGGACGGACACCTATGACAAAATTTTTATACTAACATCATTATTTTTAAGCGTTACAAACTTGGGACTAAACTTAATATACTATGTATATTTCATATATACATGGTATAAAAAGAGTGAAAAATTTAAATAAAAGGAAAAATTCATTTTTTTAAAAGTAAAAATATTATCCATTTTTTTTTTTTTGATATGTACTACTATCAAATATACATGTATATTTGATAGTAGTACATATCAAAAAAAAAAAAATTATAAAAAAAATATTTCCCCTACTCTGTCTGGTTTATAGTGAAGAGCTGTGCGTAAGTACTCACTGCCCTGATAAAACCATCCGGCTCAAAGCATGCGCGTTACGACAGAGACAACTTTTTTAATTTTTTTTAATATTAAATTAAACTGACCAATTATTTATATTAGCTGACCAATTATCAGCGAATGCTTCCCGATCGCGCATAGGTGGAGTTTTTTATTTTTTCTGCGAATGAGGTGCTAAACTTATTAATTGACCTTGAAAAACTTTAATCTTTAATAAAAAATTTTCTGATGCTGACCAATTAATGAGACCAACTGACCTTTTATGACCAATTTCTGACCTTTCAGATGGTATAATTGGTCAATCGAAATTCCGCACATGAGGTGCTAAGATCGCGGAGCTTTACTAATTTACTAAAATAATCAAAATTTTGAATATTTGTATTAGGAGAATATGATAGACTAATTTTTATAATCAATTTTACTAAAATAAAACATAACTTCAGTTGGATACGAACTTCCGTACCTTGTATTCCGAGTCAGGTACGCCAACTAATACTATATTCGAGTCATGTTATATTTATCATTATTTTAAAATCAATGGAAAATTAGTATTAGAATAATTATTTCGAAAAGATATTAAATTTTGAATATTGACACCAACTGGATACGGACGTGTGTACCCTGAGTTCAGAGTTAGATGCGTTAGCAGTATAATATAAATATTTATTATCTATGGTTAGCCTTCTTTTAACTTTTATGCTCATGTTATAACTATCATTAATCGACTTATCATTTTAAAATCACGATTCACTTTTGTTTCGGATTAAATGATTTATAACGAATGTAATAAAATGATTAACAAATATCTCCTACCTTAGTCCATTTTATTGCTGTCAGTCCGAAAAAGAAACTCTGCACTTGCGCTTATGACATGATGTTAAGGCTTATTGGTCTTTCGTTTTTACTTACCTTTTTTGGTACATTGTACTTCTACTTTTATTATTTTAAAAACTCTTTTTTGTTGCCGATCATGTTTTGCATGGAGACTACACAAGAATACCGAACTCAAGCGGGAAAATTGACAAAATTTGTCAACGTAATAGTAGAAATTATTTATACCACTAGTGTCGCTAGTTTTCCTTTTGTACCAAAGTACATTGCACGAAATAAATGAACATAAGAACGAAATCAAGAACATATATATATGAGGACGTAAAACTAGAGGGAAGAGTTTAGCAGGAAAAAAGGCGCCAATCTGGACGAGGGCTAGTCCTCGGTCATTGCTTACTTTGTATTGCGCATCAAGCTGTCTTTCGTTTTCAATTTTTTGTCTTTTGTTTTGATATATGAAGTGAAAGTGATTGAAAACAATTTCAATTGTTTTAAATTAGACCCCGCCCAGATAGGCGCCTTAAATAAATAATATTGTGATTCGGGCTCCAAAAGAAGATTAATTAACGAATTTAATTTTAAATTGATAAAAATTTGGATTCATATTAATTCACTAAATTAAAAAAAACTAAATTACCGTACACAATGAGCCCGAAATATAAGTCTATGATGCCTTAGTCTAAATGAATAAAAAACACAATTTTAAATAATAACGTTTTCTTTTAATGTAAAAAGCTATACGCAAATTATACAGAATTTAATTTTTTTAATTTATTTTACAACGCAATTTTCCTAATTAATACTTTTAAATTATAAATATATCAAAAAAGGTATTTTTTCCACTCTATAAGTGGTACATATTTGGAGAAAACATTGACGTTATAATATCCGCCATCATTGTTTTCCAAAAATTAAGATAAATAAAAATATTGCGTTGAAAGACTATTATTATTGAATACGATTTGTCTTGAATTTCAAATTAATTTTTTCTGGATCCACGTCGACGCATTGCGGATGTACATTGAGGACAATACCACTTACCTTTTGGTGGTGCCGTGATATTAACACAATTATAATGAAACCACTCGAACGGACACTGAAAAATTTGCAATAAAAATTGTATAATCAATATAATCTTGAAAAATTTGAGAGAATAGGATCAAACGTGGTACTTAATAGTGATTTCAGAATAGTTGGAAATGTGAGAAGCTTTCAAAGTCGTGTTAGCAACATTTCCTCTATGAAAATTTTCATAGCCAGGTATTTCTATATCAGGGAACCTAAAAAAATTTGTTAGTTACGTGGTAAGCGTTAGTTACGTTAGTTTAAAAATGGTGAATAATCATTGAAAGATGTTACACACCACAAAAAATTTTGAAGATATAGTACGGCGGGCACCTTGCTTACATTTCTCATGACTGCTTAATTTTTATAACTGGGCTTTTATCTTTCGGGGGCACAAGCAATTTTTAATTATGCGAAAAGTTTAAAATTAACGAATATTTCTTGACGATGATAATTAAATTGATTATCGTTTTCAATGAATATTTATCAATTTTAAGATAGTATATGGCTGTTAAGGGAAAAACAAAGACAAACGCGCAAGTAAAGTTATAGATTAAACAAATTTTTCGAGGCTTCTGAAAAATAAGAACACAAGCTCTGAACATTTATGCAAGGAAAAACTTAGTTGGCCACGACTTTAACAACAACCTCTCAAATTTCCGCTCGTTCTAAAATATTTATCAAATATTACACCTAGCCTTGGACCTATGCCAACGAAACTTACATCTTCGTTATCACATGCAACCATGTCACCATATGAGACTTGATTACAAATACAATAACGGGGTTCATTTGGATCGTATGTCCAATCGGCATCATCAACTACAGCATCTCCTGCTGCTACATTCTCAGAAGTGGGTGGAGTATCGGGTGCCGGTGATGAGGCCGCTGTTACTTGCGCTACTGACGCTGCGATTTGATTAACTGACGATGAACTATTTGAACTATTTGAATTACTACTTGTCCATTTCCTAGAATTGAATTATATCGTTAAAAAATATTCGATTTAACTTTATTTGTATTCGAAATTTACCTATTAACAGACTTTTTCTGTCGTTTAGTATTTGCATGGTCATGTTGGATTGCTTGAAGTGCAGTATGCGCTGCCCCAGCTAATTCACGACCAATACTCAACTCATGCCCATGTACACCCGTATTAATTGCTTCATACGATGCTTTTAAGCTTGCTGTACGCCGACCTTGTTGCATTTGCTGCGTAGCTGCAATCGCTTGTGAAGCGGCTGCAGCTATAGCATTTCCCGCTCCTATATTTCCTAGACTATAACTAACACCACTAGTTTGTGTAGCTGATGGCTGTAAAGATGCAGGAACAGCACTTGCTGTTTGTGGTGCCCCACTATTATTAATTGCCCCACTTGCTATAACATGCCCACGTACTTCTGGTACTTGAGCTGTCAATGCTGATGATAAAACACTTGCCGAAGTTGAGTTTAAAGACGATGCCGTTGTACCACTACCACTTGAGGCCAAACGTTTCTCATGACTATTTGATGCGGAACTATCTCGCCGTTTTTCACTACGTGGACGATACCGATTCTCCTTTTGTACTTGACTACTTCCCCCGCCCCCGCCACCACTACTTTGACTATGTTGACTACTTTGAGGTGCATCTAATTCTAATGATCGTTTTTCTAACAATTGTGTAATTCCTGAATGATCTGCCTCCAATTCACATTTAAATTTATATAATTCGGTATCTAATCGTCTTAAATATCGTTCTACGAAATCATACATATGATTAGCTAAGTGAACTTTTTCATCAGCATCCTCTAACGTTCGATAATAATCTTTCATAAGATTCTTAAATTCTATATCGGCCATTGGAGGTTTTTCACCAGTCGTTTGTATACTTCGTCGACATTCGTTGAATAGTTGATTTTGTCGTTTTTCTAACGAATCTATATTATCTAAATTTGAGAAAAAAAAGTTAATTATCTACAAAATCAAAATGTTTTTTCATTTTGACAACTTCTATCGATAATCCAAAATAGGCAAGTGGATTTAATTTGAGTAGTTTAAAGGATAATACGGACTAGCAGTTTAAGGATCGATTACAAAACTATTACAATATCAAAATCGGTCTTAAAAATTGTATTATCTGAATTCACCTTTCGTCACATGGGTAAATGAATTTCATGAACCTTAACATGCGCGCATTTTACGAAAAACTATGGAGATTTTTCAAATTGGTAATTTTCAACTCATTCTACATAAAATTTTGGAGAGAGAACGACCAGAAACTGTCGTCGATCAATGACGCCAAAAAATAGCAAAGCTTTTTTTGCATAAATATATTCACCTCTCGCCAAAAGTAACAGAAATACAAAAAATCGAATTCGAGAGATTCAAAAATGATGTTGTAGTCATCCAGAAACTGACTTTTTTTTGAGAAGACCTTTATACGGTCAATTTTTTTTGATGTTAATAAATTTCCCAACCAAAAATTTTGGTATTTTATACAACGAACATATTTTCACATACTTCAAGTTCTTCCGCCTAGGAAAAATGAGTCTGAAAATCTCGCAATTTCGTTAATAGAATTACTGAAATTTCCTTTTCTATTGAGAATGATAAAAGAAAATATTAATTTCTCAAGATTACTGACAAAAAAGAAGAGACTTCTTAATTATTGAGAAATCATTAGGCTTAACTGAAAATTTAACAATAACTAAATCTCTAACAATCAACATTGATAAAATTATAATTCTTTTCAAAGTAATAATATTTCAAATTGTTAAGATTTTAATTAAACTTACTTTGTACTGAAAGATCCATTTCACGCATTTCAGTGAAACGATCACGTAATTCTTGAGGAAGGTGCTCAATAACTGAAAAAATAAATTTTGTATGAATTTTTTGAATATTTCGCGCCAGTTGATATAGATTAGTGTGAACATAACAGAATATGAAGCACGTTCTATATATATTTTTCAATCTACTTACTTTCAAGATAATCTTCTAAATATAACATTTTCAATTTCAATATTAACCAGGTAAATTAATAATTTAAAAAATAATTAATATTTAATTTTTATTATATTTAATTTATTTACAAATTTTATTTTATTTTACTATTTTTGTTTGTTTCTTCATATGTCAAAGCGTAATATGAAGTTGTACACAAATTGACGAAGACAGCCTTTTTTCTAGGATCATGTTTACACCGAACGCTGTGTATTTAAATTTATGTGATTACACCATTGCCGATGTATTTTATGCTTTTTAGATAGTAAAGTCGACCAATAAATGACAACTGAAAATGTTAAAAATTCGATTTTAGTCAATTGTTCACGAATATACTTCGATAAAAATTTATAATAATAGTTGAAACGTTTCGAGACGCCGATATTCGTAGTCATTTTTCGAGGAAATAGTATGAATGCTGACGAAGTCGTTCTTAAGAAATGACTATGAATCCGGACCAAAATTATAATAGTCTTGGGTCTAAAGCTACGGTTTATCTTTTAGCTAAAAATTAAAATAAATTTTAAGCGACAGTTTGTTAAACGTCAAAATCTTTCAGAAATATGATTCGGCGCCCACCAATAAGTATCGAATTAAAAATTGACGATCTACAAGAGTATGAAAATTATTGTCGAGAAACAACAACGGCAAAAATTCAAGCTAAAATGACTCAAGCGCCAGCTAGACAACCTCAAAATGAAGTACCATCGTTTCCGGTTGCAAAAACTAAACAAGAAATTCAAGAACGTATTGGATATGTACCCAAAAATAATGGATCTTAGTTTTAATTGAACTTTCAATAAAATATTAAAAAATTAATTTCTGTCTTTTTTTCCTGGAATCAAATGATTTAGTATATACTAATTTATTCCCTTGTCATTTCCTTTTCCTAAAATATTTTCGGTGCAAGATAATAAAAACCAATCCTAAATAGATAAACCAAATATTTAGTCATCCGCCAATCCTTTTTTTTTGTAATCGTGAATCTAGCCTCCATCCTTTTTCCGTTTATGGGCTGCCCTTTACCAAAAACTTAATCGCATCCGTTTCCTTTTTTTAGTTAACAAGTATATCACCACTTTCTACTCTTTAACCTTAGTTCATCCACCATCTGCCCATTTTGTCGGCATCTTTACCCAAAAAATTTTTGCTGGGTACGCGTGACCCTCAATTACGCGATGCCCCTGTATGCTTGTAGAATGATTTATTCTCATAGACTTTCTATTCTTATTTTTGATACCGTAAACCGTTTTCTATTCTTATAGACCCTGTATTTTTATTTCCGCTACCATAGACCCCTTTCACTTTCGAATCGACCCCAAGAGATCGATAAATAAAATCTTGGGAATGATTGCACTAAATTAATAATCCGTTGTAATTATATTTTTAATTATTAATAGGAAAATATTTTTTTAAAGATTTGAATTTGTGTGTGATACATTTAAAATCTCCTTGATTCTGCATGAGCCTCTTGTTACAAAGCTAAGATGACTCAATCCTATACCCCTTAATAATCTTATACCGGTCTCCAATTTGGAAATAATTATAGAAAAAAACCAATACCCATGAAAAGGATTTTAATTAGAAATATTTTAGTACAAGATCCGAATTAGGGTCGACCTTCACCCATCTGTTTACCGAATGAAAGTTATTTTTTATGAAATGTAAAATATTAACAAATATTCCTGTAACGGGTTGCCTTAAAAAATATGGTCAAGACCATTTTTAATATAAATATCAAAACTTGGAAAGCTTGTAAACATTATTTTTGACCAATATTTTGTGGCCAATCATATGCCACCGTAATTGTAACAAAATTATCTTTATTTAGATATGCGAGTCAATGAATTAACAGATGCACGTAATTACTATTTTCAACTTGTATAAATGCGATAATAGTGAACGAAAAAAGGCAGACAACATAGCTGCTGCATATTCTTTATGGCTTTTACTTTCGAGTAGATCAAAATTCGTAAGATATGCAAGTCAGTGAAAAATTTCAAAAAATTTTACTCTTGATATTTTCACTAAAAGTAGTCTGGACCACATTTTTTTAGGCAACCCATTGCAGGGATATTTGTTAACATTTTATATTTCATAAAAAATAACTTTCATCCGGTAAACAGATGGGTGAAGGTCGATCCTAATTGGGATCTTAGACTATTTATTAATATCGGAATTTTTAAGTAAAATGAATTTGTGACATAAAAAATATTAGTTCCTCAAAAATATTTCAATGTCAATGAAAACTCGTATACCATCACCTACTTTTGTTACTGAATGAAAATTTTTCATTATTCTATATTTTATAAGAATTGTATTGATTTTTTCGAAAATAATGTGTTAAATAGAAAATGTTCCCATATTATATGGTAATCGCTTATCGAAAGCATACCGGTTGCACTTAACGACTATTCAATGTATTTAATTCAATATAATAAATGATTATACGATACATATATTTTTGTTTATTACAAGGTATTTCAAAAGTACAATACCGACACAGAATGTTATTCCATTATGCCCCCAAATATTATCGCACATTAAATTTCAATTTACATTTTCAAAATTGATTGTTGGTAGAGAGGAAATGTATTGAAGATATCGAGATATGGTTTTTTTTAGATTCTTGATAGTGATTCACTATAATAGACGTATGCCTAGGCTATCTTTGAAGATAATAAATACCTAGTGTTAAAGGAAAAAAGTAAATTTTTCCTTTCTAAATGCTAGTTATCATCATTAGTTTGTCGATTAATTAAGTATACAAAGCGTGCTATTGTGATTCTTGAAGAGTGTTTTGGAATATACACTAATCGAAGCAAATTATAATTAATTGAGAAAATGTTAATATCCGATTCTCATACAAAAACGTATCTTGAGGCATTTAATACAGCGAAAAAGATTCCACTGGCTAAATTCGTTCCCAATTATAAGTCTTAGGATATCAGCTTCACAGTAAATTCCAATGAACTTATAACATCATATCTTCAAATAGATGGATAATTCGTTTAAATAAATTCGATTTTCGCAATTTTTGGATCGAAATTATCATAACTAAATTAAAAATTTTTTTCATTTTCTAATAGTTAAATTTTAATTCCAATTGTTATGAAAACTTTGATTTAGATTTTTGGGTTGATTTCTTAACATGGCGAAAACTTTAGTTACTGCAGGCTAAAATAAAATACGTTCCGAATTATAGTTTTCGAGATACCAGCTTCATAGCAGGTGTCAAATTTAAAATCTAATGGTCTGTAGACAATGGAATATGTTGAGACAGACAAAAAAATTTGACGTTCATAATTTTGGAAAAAAATTACCTTAATAAATTCGAGTTTCATTGCGATTGGAAACCAAAATCTTAAAATTCTAGGTGGTTCATCTGGATTGGTAAGCCCGTTTTACAATATAAATCGACATTTAACTTTTGAAATACACTGCATATATCGGCATTTTATCATCTATAGATGATTTCAAATTAAGTGACACATCTGTTCAAATAAAATTGAATTATGTAAACCAATTTCTAATCATTTATTTCGATTACCAGCAAAATGAATGGCGCTCGCACATAGAAAATTTCATTCAAAACCACTAGAATGATATATATATATATATATATATAGTTTTACTGTTCATTATTGTGGAAAATTAAAAAGAAAATCATGTGTGTGACGTCATTCCTATAGTATAAAAGCGAACATTTTCCAAAATATTATCACATTCAACGATACAACGTCTTACAAAATAATTCGAAGTATCTCAAACAATTAACAAACATTAACAAACAAAAACAAACAAACACTGTGAAAAAATGTCTCGTAATGAAATTTTGATATTTGTGGCAAAGCTGTTTATGGTTTTCTATTGTTTTGGAAAGTGCAATGCTTTTCAAGACACAAGCTGCAATTCGATAACGTCTATCACGGATTTGGATCTAAAACATGATCAGTGCTTTCTGGATAAACCATCGAATTATTTACAATCCAAGGAACGGAGTTATGATACAATGAAACGGTCAGCTAAAATAAACGGGATCCGTTTTGACCATTTAAATAATAACTGGGCTAAAACGTTAAGATCTCATAATGGTAATGTACGCCAGAATGTTGAGAGTAACATTCGACGTACTGTTAAAAATCCTGAATCATATCGAGTTGATGTACATCGGGACACTGTCTACGACAGTCGATTTAATTCTCGTACAACCAATGACAGAGGAGTTTCGGCTCAACGAAACATCCGCGATTTTGTACGGCAACAACCTCAGCACCGTTTAGGCAATCGAATTGAAAATCGACGAGTTGTATTGGATAATACCAGGGTTGATCGCCGGCGTAGTTTACCAAATAACCAAAGAATTCAACGGGATTTGGAACAATTGTCTCGAGAAAATCTTCGCCGAGTCAATGATCAGCAAACTCTTAATTCAGAACAGAGGTTAATGCAAGCCCGGCGCAATATCCGTAAATTCGAACGGCAAGTTTCCACAAATAGGCGTGACATTCGTCGTGATGCTTTTGATGTTGAACGAAGACTTTCAAAAGATGTTCGTGAAAAGCGCCAATCCCTTGCCTCCAGAGAAACACGCAATTCTGAACGAAGATTATCTCGTAGCACTTTAGATGTTACGCGAGAACTTGAGCGCAAATCTTATGATGTCAACGTGGACAGAAAACTTTCAAGGGAAATTCGCGATACAAAACGAACAGTTCCTTCAAATATTCGAAATGAACGGCGATTTTCCCAAGAATCTCCAGAAAAATTATCAAGGGAAACACGTGAATTTGAAAGAAAACTTTCCCGAGAAGTACTTGATTCAGAACGCCGATTTTCAAGACAAATTCGTGATTCTGAACGACGCATAGCTCCCGTCAATCGTAATGTAGAAGGTCGAATTTATCGCGAAAGTCGAGACAGTGAACGCAAATTTTCAAACGAAATCCGCGATGATGAACGAAGATTATCACGCGAATCATTTGATGCTGAACGACGATTTTCAAGAGACGCAAGTGATGCTGAAAGACGCTTGTCTTTAGCAAACCGAGATGTAAGCCGCCGACTATCGAGAGAAACACGGGACACTGAACGCAGATTATCCCGCGAATCTTTAAATGTTGAACGGCGATTGTCAAAAGAAACTCGTGATAGTGAACGAAGGATGTCTCTTGACAGACGTAGTGTAGACACCAGATTATCAAGAGGTGATGCTGAAAGACGTTTGTCTTTAGCTAGCCGAAGTGCAAGCCGCCAACTATCGAGAGAAACACGAGACCCTGAACGCAGATTATCCCGCGAATCCTTAACTGTTGGACGACGATTGTCAAAAGAAACTCATGACAGTGAAAGAAGAATGTCTCTTGACAGACGTAGTGTAGACACCAGATTATCAAGAGAAACACGTGACACTGAACGCAGATTATCTCGTGAAACCCTTTCTGCTGAACGAGCATTAGCTCGTGAATCCATCAATGCTGGGCGACGACTTTCAAGAGAAACCCGTGACACTGAAAGGAGATTGTCTCGTTCTAGTCGAATTTTAGATCGCCGACTATCAAGAGAAACGCGAGATGCTGAACGAATATTATCCCGTGATTCATTAAATGTTGAACGGCGATTGTCAAAAGAAACTCGTGGTAGTGAACGAAGGATGTCTCTTGCCGGTCGTAGTGTAGATCGAAGATTATCAAGAGAAATACGTGATGCTGAACGAAGATTATCCCGAGAATCCATTAGTGCTGAACGACGATTTTCAAGAAAAACTCTTTCTGCGGAACGTACATTAGCTCGTGATACTGAAAGCCGATTGTCCCTTGCTAGCCGTGGTGTAACAGATCGCAGATTATCAAGAGAAACACGAGATACTGAACGAAGAATATCTCCAAATTCTGAAGAACAAATATCAAGAGAAACTCCCAATACTGAACGTCGCATGTCTCTTGCCATTCGTAATGTAGACCGAAGATTATCAAGAGAAACACGAGACAATGAACGCAGATTATCTCGTGAATCTCTAAATGTTGAACGACGATTGTCAAGAGAAAATCGCAATAGTGAACGGCGTATGTCTTTACCCAACAGATCTATTGATCGCAGATTATCAAGAGAAACGCGAAATTTTGAACGCAGATTAACTCGTGAATCACTTGACACTGAGCGACGACTTTCAAGAACTACTCGTGCGGCTGAACGTCGCATGTCTCTTGCCAATCGCATCACAGACCGTAAATTAACAAGAGAAACACGCAATGCCGAACGAACATTATCCCGTGAATCTATCGAACCTCGTCTTTCTAGAGAAACACGCAATGTTGAAAGGAAAGTATCTCGTGAAGACTTAGTTACACGGGTATCATCAAGAGTGGTACGTAAGCCTGAACAAAGATTGTCACTTCAAATCCGTGACTCAGAAAGACGAATTACACCAATCAGTCAAAATATAGAACGAAGAGTATTAGAAAGTAATGCACGTGAGATCCGTGATGTAAATCGAAGATCTTCACGTAATAATGAAGAAAAAACATCACGAAGGCAAATAGTTCCTCAACAATTTTTAAGAGAAACAAATCGACGTCAAACAATCCAATTTGACCGCCGATTAACAAGCAATGTACCTGAACGTGAAATTCGTCATGAAAGACGCACCACAGTACCTGAAGATCGTCGATTGAATATTGTACGACGTGTAGATAAAAATCGACGATATGCAAATGATTATGAGCAAACCATGATGAAATCACTAATTCATCGGGATACTCGTAATAATGATTTCACTCAACAGATTCCTCTACTAACGTATAAAGCCAATTCGTATGAAATTAGTTTCATACAGATTTTGTTATTAGGATTAATTTCCTATCAATTGCTTAGTGCCAAAATTAAAAATGGAGATAAATTTTATGGGTAAGTATCAAAAAAAGAAAGAAAATTCAAGTTACAGTATATTCTTCTCTTTTGGGTCTAATTAGAATGTTGCTTTCCTTACCCAAAAAAGAAAAATTCCAAGACCAAAAAAATGAATGTCCCAATTTTCTAAAGTACTAATAAATAACTAATTAATTTTTTTTTTTCGTTTCAGGTATTCCATTGTGCCAAAATGGGCATCAAAAATGAAAATGGAATAAACATGCAAGGCAACATCCATAAAACTTATTTCAACTCTAGTCCAAAATATAGTAGAAAAAAAATGTGGCTAAACTAAGTCTATTGTAGAACAAAAATTTTATAAGGTGATTCAATTTTTAGTTCGTTTTTAATACGAATATTAAATAGGTACAAATGCAACAAATACTTTCCAATGATTAGTATTTTATTTTCGAGAGTACATCTTCCAATTAAGAATGGAATAGTATTTCATTCAAATGTTAGCATGTTTTTAATGATTTGAGCTTCTATTTCTCTTTAATTGAGCTTTTTATCGCTTCAAATGATAGTCAAACAGTTCTTCAATATTTGTAATAAATGAAGTTTTGACGGTAAATTTTGAAGTTTGAAACATTTTTAATAAAAAATTTTCAATATTGATCAAGCATATATTATTTCTACTGAATTTCTATTACTTGAAAAATGACCTTAAAACTTCGTGCGGCGAAACAATCGCTAATTAAGAAACGAATCAAAAGATGAATCTCCTTTTATATATTTTATTTATTGTACAGTGTAGAAAAAAATTGTAGTGCTAAAAAATATTAGAGATCTTTATTCTTGTTATGACCTTAGAGCAAATTTTATAATTTTTGTGTGTAGTTTAGCAATATCAAAATAAAAAAAATTAAAAAACAAAATATTGAGTATATTTTTTCAATTTAATTATCCTTTTATTATTTATTATTTTTAAATATATCACAAATTAAAAATTAAGTACAAAAACAAAAAAAATTTTTTTTTAATAATTCAATTCAATTTAATATCGTTATTTCATATTGATAAGTAGCGAATCTTGTTCAAATATTTGCAAGCTTTTTGGATTAATTATCAAAATTTTGGTAATTGAAAAATGTTTCAAAAGATATAATACTTAAGTAGAAGGAACTCTGTTTAATTAATATTTAATATTAATTTCCTAATTATATTTCCTATAACGATAGCTCTTCGTTTCTGCTAAATAACAATTTAGCTCCTCGATTCTGATCGTGACGCCACTTATATCAATTGTTGGGATTCCATCAAACAACATTTCTTGCTTACTCTGATAATTTGCATACGCATTTACTTCGAAATATAAACGATTAGAAATTTTTTTCTCAAATCTGATCGTCATTAATAATAATACAAAACTTTAAGTGTTTGTTATGGAGTGTATATCACTTAACTCTAAATTTGAAACGAATTTTTAAAATAATCGAAAATTTGATCTGTATAGGGTTTTGTATAACAGTGCCTCGCATCCATAAATTCAGACGCCATTTATCAACCTTGTCATAAATGACGATCAGTTCCAGTTAGAAGTAAACGTGAATGAAAACTACAAGAGTAGGCTAAAAATGGTACTTGGTGTAATCACAACAATGAATGGGTGAATGAAATTATTTATTCCGATGAATAATATCTATCCGAAGTTTTGAATAAGGTTTCAATAATATTTATTTCACGGGCGACAAATTTTTAGCGTATTTTAAGCCTGACAGTGATAAGATATAGTATAAGAGGTAGAAACGTCAAGAAAAAGTTGATCTTAAGACGGCTGGATTTTGGATGTTTATTTTGTGTTTGAAATTAGGCAGGAATAAGTATGTCTGGCATATAAGAGCGGTTGCGTTTTTCTAATAATTAAAAAAAAAAAACGTATTTAAATCATTTTGGTGTGGTTGTAATTTAAGCATCATTTAGTTTTATAGTTAAAGAATGTGATTTTAATTTGCCAGACAGAAATTAGGTGCTTTACTAGCGCGAATCCATCTATAATTAATGCAGTCGCTTTTAAATGCAAGACGCCCTTCATCCCTTCTTAATTTCAGTAAGTAAAGAAATACCCGAAATTCAACCATTTTAACTCTTGAAAACTTTGCCAGCTCTTGTACCAATATCAAGTAGGTGCCTTAGGAAGGTACTACTTTATTGAGCTGAGCGATTGTTTATTGCAAACTATTAGACTAAAAATGGAGGCTTTATCGTTCCTTCGTAGCTATCGTTAGAGGAAATAAAAAATTCCAAGGGTTAATTAAAATTTGGCCTACTAGAAACGAACAGTTTTTTTTTTAAAAGATTCGCACGATTGACTCTGTATATTCAATTTCGAAATATAGTTTTTTATAATTAGTAAATTTCATCAAAAATTTTGTTTCAAAAACTTGGAAGCAATGATTAACGATATGGATTAATATCATTGTATACTTTCTTTTGATTAAATTGCGCAAGCGTTTTATTTAGTTATTTTGACTATTTTAAATATTGTGCAGTAAATATTATTATTTATTATTTGTATATTTTTAATATAAAAAAAATTAAAACTATTATTTATTTTCAAAATAAACGTAATAAAAATTTCAAATAAATTCTAGATAATTCTAAATAAATTCTAAGTCTTTGGACGGTTACAATAATTAATTATATATTAAAATCATCACAATTATTATGACTAAAAAATTTGAGATAGATATAGTAAAATAAATGCTGAATTTCCTAATTGAAATTGGTGAGATCCTCATGTAGGCTAATTCACCTTCTTTATATGTCTACTAAAGTGTCGACTCGATTAAAAATTATACCAGGAGCGGTGAAATATAGAGAGCGCAAACAATTCGACAAACTTATTTCTCAATAACCTACAAGTGGTAAATCACCAATAACCCAATACAGCTGATTTTTGTTTATAATCCAAATAAGTAGTAAGTAGTAAATCTCGAAGTTCCAAAGCGAGGTTAAAAACAAATTTTATTCTTTTTGGAATGTCTCACCCACGCTTAAAACGTAAGTACCCCTTAATTCACCCTAGATATTTTACCACACCTGATTAATATTAAACTAAATTGGAGGATTCTTAAAAATTTTGGCTTCACTCTTCCATATTTTACTGACTTAGTTGGAGTACTATTCGCCTATTTTACTACATCCGTGACAAAAATGAATAAAAAGTAGTAAAAACTTTGGTGTTAAGTACTTACCGATCTTTTTTCATGGAAACTATCTACATAAATTGAAAAATAACGTTTCATAACGTATTCAAATTAATTATGAGACTTTTGAAAACAAAGTTCAAAATTTGTCAATAAATTATAATAACAAAATATGAATCTAAGCAAAAATCGCAGCAACTCTGCGTTTATTTTTGAGAGAAGTTATTACTAGGCCACAAACATTTAATAAAGTTCGCAGTACTGTTTTTAGAAAATATCCATCGAATGTAGCCTGATATCACACCGTGAGTCGCAGTTATATACATACATTTCACAACAGTTAGTGATATTTAATCTCGCCGACACTTTTATTTCTCGTGAGATTAACTGTCAAATGTTTTTATAGACGATTCTATTTGACCAAATACACACGAGCCACGAAGTTTCTTAGAAGTCTGAACGTTTGTCTCTATTTCTGAATACATTATATAACATTTTTTCCTAAATTTCTTAAAAATTATTCAATAACACTAGAGAGCTTACATAATTTTTTTAAACACTATTCTAAGAGAGAAATTCGCTACTAAAAACTTCTAAAAATATTTTATTATTTTATTAAATTCGTTTTTAAATCTAGTTTAAAAAAAAAAACAACAGTCTAATGTTCTATTTTCTAGAAAACAAAACTATTCTTATTCATAAGAAATTTATCTCGAGATAATCAGTCCATTTTTTTTAATTCAACAAAATCATTCTTAAAAATCTTCTCATTTAAATATCACAATTAGAAGAAAAAATGATAAATTTCTTAGAAATAGTGTGGGGTTAAATTGTATATAATTTTATTTTAAGGTTTATTTCGTTTCTAGCTAATTCAATGGAAATGGGAATGTTTTTAAATAGGGTTGATTCAATTTTGAAGAACATTCAGTTCTCTTATAAATACTACCCCACAAAAAAGTGACGCACTTAAAAAATTTTTATACCATGTATATATTTTTTCGAAAACATCACTGTTTACCCGTGATGGCTAAACTATACTTGATTATCAGTTATGTATGTGTCACATGTTTGTATGTGTTATGGGATAAAGAAATCAACACTGACTAGGCATGGTATTTCAACAATTAACTCAGTCAATTGTTTGTTTTCACTTGTTTTTCTCAAAATTTCAAACAGGCATATCTCGACGAAAAATGATTGGATCTGAATGGAATATACATCGTCTGATATCTTGTAATTTATGGTTTTTGAAACTGCATCTTAAATATTTTTATCATTCCTTAATATTTTATGGGCAGGGCTGAAACGCTGAGAATATTTTTTTATTATTTTGATAGGAATTTTAAAAGCATGCACGGGGTACATAAGTGTTTTTGCAAAAAATGAGTTGTGAAATCGAAATGCACTTATATTGATCTTTATACGAGTTTAACGGACCCTTTGGTCTAAGTGTGTCCCACCCCAGGACAGCCACTCTAACCTAACTTTATACGAGTTTCTAGGACAGAGTTATTTGCCAACAAAGCCAAAGAGACATTTTTCACATTAAACTGTCGTATCTCCTCAAATAATGACCTTACAGAAATAAATCTGAACTAACTGAAATTTTTGTAATTAAAGACTTTTGATCATTGTTTGTAAATGTTTTTTTGTTGATAGATTAAAATTTTGGGTTTATTGCTTTTTTTTTGTAGCAATTTTTATTTGACAGTGAATAACTTAGCCAAGAAAGCTCGTACGAGATTGAATAGTAGCGAGTTTTAAAGAGAAACAACAAGCTTTGGAGTATATTTATTGGACTTTTTAAAAACAAATTTTTGGACCCCGTGTACCCGTTCAAAGTTCATAAACAATTAGAACAATTATTTTCACAATTTGAACCCTCGTCACAAAGCGATAAAGGATGATATACGTTTTTAACTTTTGTTTCAAATATATAAAGGTTAACGCTTTCGAATTAGTTACGATTTATTTTTTTAATATCATTATTTTAGGAGATAAGGCAGTTTAATGTTAACACTGTCTATTTTGCTTTATCGAAAAATAATTCGATCTTAAAAGCTCGCATAAAGAACAATACAAGCGCATTTTCGCTTTCGATTTCACATACTCAATTTCTATAAAAAAAAAAATAAGACTCCGTCCGCACTTTTAAAATCCATATCAAATAAATTTTCGCAACGTTTCGGCCCTGCGCATAAAATATTAAGGGCTGATAAAAATGTTTAAGATATTAATTCAAAAACAAATAATTACAAGCTATCGGATGATATGTATTTTATTCAGTTCCAATCATTTTTCGTCGAAAAAAACTGTTTGAAATTTCGAAAAAAAATTTTTAAATGCGCCACTTATTTTACGAGGCAGTATGTATAAATTAAGTATTTTTTATTGCACCCATTTCGACTATAAAGTAACCACCATTCATTGAAGGTGTTGAAAAATTGTTTTCATAGCTGAAAAATATACTCGCATAAGTAACGCTAGCAAAAAATCCGAATGCGTCAAATAGTGAAGACGTAATAGCTTCCATTCTTGACAGACAATGATGAAAGAGACCAACAATCTTGACCATAATGAAACGAATTTAGTTAATTTGCTCTTTGAATTTGAATTTTGCAGGGAAGACCGAAAATTTTTTAATGAAATTGAAACGAAATAAACGCTTTAAGTACATCCATAAATAAAATTTCGAAAGTACCCACAACGATTAAAAAAGATATTTTGATAAAATGTCTTCGCAGATTATAAAATATAGTTAACATCCATTTGGATCATGATTATCACTCATACAAAACATTTGTCCAAAACAAAGATTAATCGTTGTTGGCATTTCCATAAAATCATTATTATTGTTATTATTATTAAAAATAAATTGCTGTGATGAAGAAGGTCTTGGCGAAGTTAAAGATAAAAGTAAATTAGGATGACGTGACAAAGTGGATAATGGAGAAGATTTGTATGATGAAGAGGAGGAAGTGGCAGTATTAGTAGTACATGAAGATGATGATGCAATTTTAAAATGTTCCGATAATAATCATAAATTTGTATGATTCCGTAATGTGGACAATACCTGATCCAATTCTGCTTTATAACTACATAATTGTTGTTGACGTATTTGACATTGTTCACAATCGCGCGCACTTTGTGCAGATTGTTGTTTTTGTGCTAAACCTTGCACAATTGCACGTAAACGTAATTCACGTTCTTCGTAACGTTGTTCCAATAATGCAATCTATAAAATAATTTTTAGTAATTCTTTTGGGTGGAATATATAAAATTCATATAAACATGATGTCGAAAAGGGTTCCCCCTTCGGAACTATAACCGTCATGCATCATTTCGAACTTTAACCCAATCCATTGGGCTTTCGAAAAAATATTTATAGTATTTAAAAACTGTTTGCTTATAAATATTTATTGTAATATTTTGATTTCCATATCAATAAAGAATAATAATAATCATTATAGTATTTTTGTGAGTAATATTTTTGTTATTTAAAGTTTTGCTCTATCCTTAGCAGTATTGTTAAAGAGAGAGAGCAAATTGCTCGAAAAATGAAGGAATTCTCTATACCATCGAAGGAGACCGATTTCGGGTCCATGTTCATATGAACTTTTTGTTTTCTATACTAACCTTTCGACGTAAAACATCATATTCACTTCGTGTTGTTATTAAACCACTCGCAGCTGAATTATTTACATCGAATTCAATATTATCATGCGGTGAGTTGGATGAAGATGATGATGAATGACGTAATGTTTTTAAACGTTGTTCTAAATGATCACGTTCCACTGTTAACACAGCAATTTGTTCACGTGCCGTGGACAATTGTTGTTGTAATTTTTTTATTGTTACTTGTTGTACTTCTAATTGTTCACGTAATGGTGCCATTTTACCCATATAATTTGTAAGCTCTTGTTCATGAGCCTCTTGTAATGTATTTAACTAAATTGGTAATAAAAACAGGGGGTAAATATTTGTTTAAATAAACATTTATGGTTAGCCACCACCATTACAAAAGCGATTGTCAAGCATTTATATCACTTAAAATTTTCCAAATGAAATAAACTTTAAAAGATAAAAAAAAAAACTAAAAATGAAAAAAAACTTCAGGGTGTAAATAAAAATAAGTTTGACCACTAATTTTCTTTTACTTTAGTACCAATAAAAATTTCTGGAATAAATCTTATAAAATAGCCTTACTTTTCTGGAATTTTCATAGATAAATATCCAATTAAGCCAAAACCTAGAAGGTTAATTATTTATAAGAATGCTGATTCTGAAATTAAAAAAACCAATAAAATTAAAAAACAAACATTTAAAACTATTTTTGACGATCCTTTGTGTCCGCCTGGGTCATTATCTGTACACGGATGTGCCAAAGTAACGGAGGTCAATCTGGAGTGGGGTTTATAAACTTGAATACGGCCACAGCCATATTTTGTATGCTTCTGTGCTGGCTGGCTCAAGTGAGTCGTCTCCTCATTTCAAGAGCTGAACAGCGACAGAGAAGATGAAACATTGTTTCCTCCTTCTTCCCACTGTGACAGTTCCAACAATAATCGTGATGCACTGCTTGGTCGTTCAGCGTTCTTGCCGCCTAGCCAGTGTCATGCAAGAGCATTGATTTTGATTATAGAGGTCTTTTGAGGCAATATAGGGTCTTTGAAACGCCTACGATTGCATTCAGACTATTTTTGTCTTGTAGTAACACAAGTGCGTTCCTCCCTCCATCTAGACTTTTTTAAGATATCTAATTCAAGAACAGCTTGCAGTTTGCAAACGGAATTCCCGGATTCCAATTGATGCTTGTGTCCAACAGCTTTATTTGTGCTTTTAAAAGCACCCTTTCACCCTTTCTAGCAAGCTCGCCGGGTTCACTATTTCAAGGAATGTCACTGTATTCCGGTACCTATATCAGGTTTACATTCATTTGTTCAGCCAATTCATTTAAGGACGTTCGGCAATCCTGCGCAACTTTAGGGGTTTGATAAACCAAGCTGAAATAAGAGAAAGTGGACAGTCATGTCGCTGTACAATAATGTATATAGAAAATCTCAAATCAATCGGTAAACAGACAACATGAGAAAGTTGTCGAAACGTGAGGTTTGGTCGAGTACTCTTAAAATAACGCCACCGATGATATCGAAATATATGCGATCCAGTAATTAAACATATTTCCATACGTTTCTCTCACTAATTTTTAAAAAAATTGTGTGATATCTCATATTCGAGTTTTTTAATTTAAGTTTAAAATTTATTATCAATTTTAATGGAAACCTTTTTAAAGGTTTTAACTTGATCTAAACTTGAACTTATCATACCTATGTAAATTCCAGAGAAGTTTCATGCATACAGTAATTTTCCCCAAAATGCCACTCACTCACTTTTGATCATGCAGTTTCATTATTTTCATATACGAAGGCACCCACAACAATTTCAACAAGGCACGATCTTTTTTTTTTCATTTTTAATTTTCTTTGGAAAAAATAAATAAAAACCAAAACCAAATCAAAGTGTCGTTAAAAACCGTACGAGACCAACCTTATTTAAAAATATTTACACCCTGTATTTACTTAAAATTTCAAAATAAATTTTTATGGTTAGGAAGTAAACTAAAATACATGTAATTAGTACAATTACAAAATATGCACAATGATAGTTATTATAATGCAAACTCACATCCTGTAAACGTTTTAATTTTAATAATTGATAATCTTCTTCTAAACGACTTAATTGTATCTTTAATTTCTCTCGTTCATCCCGCACAGTGTCCATTTGTATGTTTAAATTATCTAAATCTTGTTGATTTGTTGTTAAATTATCAAATTGATATTCCGTGGGATTATAATTAGCTTTCAAAGAACCTTCACGTTCTTTTTGTAATCGACGATTAGTTTTACGTAATTCCTCCATATCCTTTTGTAATTTCGTGAGCAAGCGATCTTTCGCAAGAATATCTGCATTAAGACCACGGATTGTCGCCAATAAATGTGTGTCTTCTTTAATAATAGACCCGGTTGAACGATATTTCGTATTTTTATTTGCTAATTGTGGTATTTTATTCATAAGAGTTTGGACAGCAACTTCAACAAAATGGACTTCTTTTCGATTTGAATTTGTATCCAAATAAGTTTGAGTTTCCATATCACAAAATTCGATGTTCTTATTTAATTGGGATTTCAAATCAAGAACATGTTTTTCAAGATCATCAATATGACTCTCATATTTACGTTTCATCTCGTTAAACTTCTCTTGTACGTCAGTGAAAATTTTCGTTTGATGTACATCACGTTCTTGTGCTTCTTGTTCTAATTGTTTGATACGATCTTCCAAAATTTTTCGTGCGTTTAGATTTGAATCAATATTTGTGGAGTTTGCGGCTAAGATTAATGCAGAAACTGAATCGGGATGTTTTCGAGTGATAATACGTTCCATTTCTTTGACTTGCCGTTGCAAGTCTTGTATACACTTACTATCTTTATCATTTTGTTGCTTTAAGATTTTATTCTGTTGTTTTTCATTTTCGATGGTTTTTTTAAGTGCACGTTCACTTTCAATCAGAATCGCATGTTTATCTTGCAACGTTTTAAGTTCGTTTTTTAAGCGATTGATCAATGCTTCGTTTTCGATTAGTTTACGTTCTAATGTTTTATTGGTTGTTGAAAGTTCTTCGTTGCATTGTTTTAAAACTTGATGGGAATTATTTAAGCTGTCCAATTGGAGCTGTAATGCTGTATTGTGTTCTTGGAGATCTTTTAGATTTTCAAGTGCTCTATCGAGTTCAGATTGTAATGATTTATCGATTGGTAATTTTGATTTGGATGTCGAACGTAATGATTCGCTGGATAATTTTGTTTTGGTTACTTCCAATTCCTCCTGAAACATGAAAAACATTTAAAATTAATTTAATCTTTAAACATTTATTATATCGATACAAACATAGCACTTTTGCCTGATTTCTACGTAATTTTTTTCGGACCTTCTGGAAATCTATTATTATATGTTGTATATTAATATGCTTTTTATCGGTTTCGAAAATGGGCAAGTATTGATAAGAATTTATAATACGAAAAACATTAAGGAGTTTGTCTCCTTACAATATTGTAAAAATGTTTTGGGCTATATGCACGGTAATAGAATACATGCATACAGTCAAATAATGTGTTACTTTTAACTCTAATGTACAACGAGACTGATTCTCATCATAAATATTGTTTATCAAGTATTGTGTTAATATAGATATCTCTCTTCAACGACTAATAGCATAATTATAGTCGCTTCTCTTCAACAATAAAATTAATTAACTTTGGGTTATTTTTTTTATTCTATACACCTCCCTAAATATATCGTTTTTAGTTAACTAATCGAAAAATAACTTAAACAAATGCTGCAGAGTTTGGTAGCTGACATCATGTCCTGATATCAGATTAAACTTAGTTCTTCGGGTTTCTTTAATAGCCAATTTAGATCCTAAACGGTAAGAGATAGAATAACATTTTAAATTACAAAGTTGATCCTCATAAAAAAACTAACAATTTTTGTATAAAACATTTTTTCGAAAAACGTTAGCTTTCGAAAAAAATGCTTAAAGTTAATCGATAATTGTAGATCATAGTCATGGACACAGGCGAATGTCCTCTATTGCCCTTGACAATTTTTGGCTAAAGCATTTTTCCGAAGTTAGCGTGTTTTCTTTCGATTAAATGCAATAATGGCATATTTTTAAGTTGCATTTCCTCCGAAAGCTGACTATTTTCGAAATAATGGTTTTGATGAAAAATGTTAGTTTTTTTTATTAGGATCAACGTTCTAATTTTAAGTGCTATTCTATCTGTTACCGTTTAGGATCGAAATTGGCTATTAAAGAAACAGGAAGAAGTAGGTCCAATCAGATGTCGGAACATGAAGTCCCCCATAAAACTCTGCAATTTTTGTTTAAATTATTTATCGATTGGATAGCTACAAAACAAGATATTTAGGTGCATAGATAAAATGGCCGACCTGTATATCTCAATAATGAAACGGTAAATACTTTTTTTTTTAACTCGGAACATACTTACTGAACATCAATGTTCAGTTCACATGGAATACATTTTTCCATTTCAGTGTACCTAAAGAGTTTTAAAAGGTTTTATATTTTATAGGAAAGAAAAATAAATGAAACAATTACAATTAAAAATATTAAAAAATAATTTATATTTTAAATAAACTTAAAAACTAAAATTAAAGCGTAAAATTTAGGCAGTCACAACCACAGCCGCAGCTACAACTCGTACAGCAGCCAATGCTTCTTTAGCAGTCACAGTAATAAATGAAGCAGGTAAAACAAATCCATATCGGCCTGAATCTCTCAATTCAATTGTGTACGAGTATTTAACACCATATGCTTTGGCCCAATCATCTGATCCTCCTGACGCAGGATATAATAAATTTGCAGAAGATCCAACTTTATAAGTTGCTCCACCAGTTGTCCGTATAGCTTGAGCCATTTTTTGTCCAACACGTTGTAAATCCATATGATCTGGTGGTACTACATTTTCATAGCCCCATGGGTATAAGATGAATTGTCCATACGAATGGAAGGATAAATATGCTTTAAATTTGGCATTAGCTGATTCGAAAAACGTTTTTACAGCACGTGCCTCAGGTTCAGAGAAAGCACTACGTCCTCCGTATGTTTCTGCGCAGGGATTTTTGGAGTTACCTTTACCGCCCCATCGATAGCTGAAACAAATCATTAAATTAATATCCTTTTTATCAATATTCAAAAGACTAAATTTGAAAAAATTTCGATTCCTTGATTCCAAAAGTATGCAAAAATCGACAGAGGTTATTTATTTTTCATAATCAATTGAAAATATTCAAATTAAACAGATTTTTTTAATTAGAGACATTAATCAGAATCACTAGTCGATACATCGAATAGTCACCATTTTTATAAAAGCTTTGCTGTGCACGACCAACGGCCAACGACCAAAAGAAAATTTGTCTCAAATTTTTATATATTTTCTTTAATAACTTTGTTATTTTTGGTTTTAAGGCAGTATAACACCCCTTTTTGCAAAAACGGCAAAAAATGAATTATTTATGATTTTTTTTTCTGACCGTGCTTCAGACGATAACGACATTTTTCAAAAATATTTTAATTTTTTTTTTGGCCGATGACGATAACGACATCTTTATTAAGAATTATTCAAATTTTTTTGTTTCAGATCACTACAAGGGCTGGAATCGTGTCAACCATGGTGCCGGGTTTTTTATGTAGCCTCCACTTCAACGGCCTGTAATTCGAAGAATTTTTAATTTTTTTCCAATTTTCTTTTTGTATTTTTAAAATGTCAATAAATATCATATGAAAAGATGACTACATAAATGTTTTTCATTTTCTAATAATCTTAGTATAAAAAGTTTCCACAATTGAGGCTTCTAGACCAGAATACCCCCTTAAGACTTAAAGTTACTGAACCAAAATTGTAGAAAGTTTAATATATAGGCAAAAAAATTATAGTTTGTCCGATACAGCGTAAAAATCATTCGAGCCCCTTTTTACAAGATGGCGGCCGCGGGACAAGGGTTGCGACCCCACAAACATGGATTTAACTTTACACTAACTCCCTCTTAATAACCAACAAATAAAATTGCTTCCTCTAACTTTTGCAACCCAAATGTAACTTTTCAATGGACTTAATTGTTATCATAACTTGTTAGTAAAATAATACGGTCCTGTGAATGTACTGTATGTGACACAGTTTTTTGACACTGAATATTAATAAGTTCAATTTTGAATTGGAAATTGATATAATTACAAGCGATGTTTTGATAATTTTAATTATACTTTCTCTTTTTATTTATTTATTATATTTTTCCCAATACATTTTAAATAAATTAATTGAATATTCATTATTCATTTTAAAATGTGTATCACACGACATAGGACGCACGACATAAACAATCCTAATTGTAATACACGTTGTAGTACGTAGTAGTGAGAGTTTCATACAAAAGTGGTACAGTTATGATTTATATTTGCAATTGTGTGTTTTAATTGACATCCTTTATTAGGAAGATTACTATCAATTATTTGTATTTTTTAGTTCCGGATTGGTAAACTTAATTTTAGATTTGTAAACTAAATTGATTCAAATTAATTTTTATTGATTGTTATCTTCCTTCTCGTTGTTTCAATTACGATTTTGTTCTAAAAATCTTTGTTTCCAAAAAAAGATATTTTTTTCTTCCATTTTCATGAAAACTTCGTTTTAGGCTAATTTGAACCTTACAAAAATATTCCCATTAGATAAAAATTGTTCCAAAACATAGTTCTCGAAAATCAATTTCACAGAGCTCTAATTTAAAATACAATATGACAATACAAATCTTGAAGTAGGCCGAGCAGTAGAAATTAATTACTTATTTATTTTTTTTTTTTTTTGCGATGTGTGAGCGTAAATTTTTGGATCCATCTTTGCTATTTAAGATCATTTAAAACAATTGTCATACAGGTAATAAATATTTGCAAAATCTATAATAATATTGCCCCAAGTGAAGCTCACTGACTGACCGATAACAAATTAAAAAGCCACTTCCCTTAGAATTTGTCTTTGTGTTGTTTCCTTTACATTCAGGCGGAAATCATCATCGGAAAACTTCAACTTTATCATTAGAATCCTCTGTAAAATCGGAATGACCTCCCCCCCAAATTACGTTTTCCTGTTCTGTACATGCTAGAAAGATAGGATTTTGCTATACTATAGTTTTCAAATTCGCGGGAGCCAACGCCGAAGGTTGTCTCTGGAATCAAGGGGGGAAATCCCTTCCGAGCAAAGCGAGTATGCGAAATATAAGACAGAACATTTTGAATCATGGAATCGAAAATGTAAAACAATAGTACTGCGTGGTCCTTTACAAACGCGAATTCAGAGAATTTCTTGGAGATGGATTTTTTGAGTAGTTCATAATTTTATGCTTTTCATACTCCGGAATATCACGATTTGGGCGATATCTCAGAAACTCCATGTCCATTTATAAAATGGACTCGATTTTTGCATTTGTATTTGTATTGTATCAAAATTATTTTAGAAAACGATTTTTATGCAAATCAGAGACAAAAAATTTTTTCTACTTATTTGTGGCAATTTTTTAAGGAAACAATTTCTTTGAACAAATCGAGAAAAAAAAAGATTGTTTCGGAATTTGATAAAACAAGGTGTAGTGTAATTTTAATCCAAAAAATACAAAAATAGGATTTATTTATTGATTGGGTGAGTAGGTTTTGAGAAATTCGTGTACGAATAAATTTAATTTCGAATGGATATGGAAGATATCTCGAAAAATAATCATTTAATCGTTTTAATCATCAAATTAGTGAATTGTTCCAATTTAAAATACAATGACAATACATATCTTGAAGTAGGCCGAGCAATAGAAATTAATTACATTTTTAATTACCCTAAATAATCAAACGATTCGAAAATTCTTTGGAAAAATCCACAAATTTTCAAAATAATTTAATAGATATTTCATTCTAACTATGTACGACTGTATTATGTCTTGGATCCGCAAATTATTTGATGGTTACTTAACATTGTTGAATTCCTTACTTTGTTCGCTATTTTAAAATATGAGTAAAAATGCCTTACCAATATTAAAATTTACTTACCCAAAATTCCTATTTAAGTCAGTTCCTGCACAAGCACCAGAAAAACTTTTCCCACGATTTTTACGCCATAATCGATCATTCTTATGTGTGTACTCGTAACCATCAGGATTTAAAACCGGTAAAAAGTACCAATCAATACTTTTAATATCTGAGGATTCATTTTCATAGCCTTCAACAATTTGATTGATAATATATGTTACGGAAGCCGGTGATATCCATTCTCTGGCATGTATTCCACCATCAATCCAAATTGCTTTATTATCGGCATTTCCATTGGATATTTTTAAGATTTTTAGTTCACGTCCTTCAACGGATTTTCCAATTACTTGAGTAGAACATAAATCGGGATAGGTGTTTGCCAAATAATCTAAATATCCATGAATATCGGCGAGACGATGATACGATTGCCAAGTCATACGATGACCTACATTTTGGACAAAATATATCTTAGAAATCGTCAAATTTTTTTAATTGTTTCAAAATTCAATTTGACGTGAATATATGGCAAAATCAATCAGAAATATTTAGAGACTGCCCACAGCGTTCTATGGAGCTCATTCGTCACATGGAAGCAACAACCAATTAGCTCCAAGTTCAATTGAATACTTGAAACTTTTACGTCTATCGGCCAATCTAAAAGAGCTTCTAAGCATTTAAAACATTTCAATCGCTAAATTTTAAAAGCTTTGTATTCCGATTAGTCTTAACAATTTCTTTTGATTTACAAGCCTTATATTCACATCTTCAACAGTTTTTCAAACACAAAATGTTTTTAGGGGTTTGGTTAATCACAAAAAACACATAAAACAAACAATTCAGGCATGCATGTGTACAAACCAATCCAAAATTTTTAAAACTTTACGAAACCGAATAGAAACCCGAAAAAGTGTTTCAAGATTTTTGGATTGTTCTTGGTTATATTGTACATACGCAATTTGAATAATGTAGGGTACCCCAATTTGCAGTTGGCCACATTTTCATATCAGAACCGAATGAATTGTAGCCCATTATTGCCCCAAAACGATGTTTTTGCCAAGACCTTTGCAAACGTTTTGCTGTTGAAAGTAGAAACAATTTAAAATAAAAGTATTTTTTTCGAAATATGAATTCGAAATTTACCTTTGCGATTTGCCAATTCAGCTTCTTCATCAAATTGAGGATTTTCATTATCAATTGCCTCTTGTAAATCATTGATAATTATTTCGTATGGGACTTGATAATTTGTAAGGATCTCATGAGCAACTTGTCGACTTGAAGGTTTTACCATCATATCAATGTACGTGATATTTCCCCCCCACCAGCCAATTTCTATAAAAAATTAATTGGTATTACATCATTTTTTAACAGACAGCCAAATTTTTGTGATAATTTCCTGGAAAAACCCTCACCTTTTTCTTGATTTAATTTATTTAATTCGTTTAATACTTGTAAATTACTTAATCGGAATTTCCAAACTTGAGCACCAGAATACGAAACACGTGCTTCAACACCTTTAGTTACCACATTTTCGCCACTAGAATTATTCGGGATTTCTGGATCTTCAACAGAAACATCTGTGTTACCTTCAATTTTTGTATCTTCAACAATAAATTCCTCTCGACCATTTCTTGATTTACCTAAAAATTTGATTCAATAATAATTTATTGATTACTAATGAAAACAAAGGATTTCGTACTCAAAGAAAATAATCAAACAATTAATAAACGCACGTCATTTTTACCAAACTGGGAATTAATTAAAATATCTATTTATGGCTAACCAAGAAACCAATTCGAAACAATTTTTCTTTGTGTTTTCGCGGCAGTTCCAACCAATTCGTTTTAACAAAGGGCGTAAGTTTATTTCGAAAATGTAAAGACTGTAAGAAGAAAAGGAGTAAAACTCTAAGCTCAAAAGTTATTACTTAAAAAAATTATTCAAAACTTTCCCTGAAATTTTTTTTCGAGATTGAGTTAAATTTTTATAAACATAGCTTTAGAGTTTTTGACTCTCACCTAACAATTTTCGAAATGAATTGAGATTGCTGTTTACGAGATTTTAGTGAGGGGCCATGCATAAAATTCGTCACACTAAAACTCTTTCGAAATTTGCATTTCTCTAAAACATTTTAATTCACTTTTCAGACGAGAATTGGCACTAAAGCGATTTTTTTTTTGTATTAAAATGTTTGAAGATCTTTAAAAATTTGATTCCATTAAATTTTTAGTTCGAAGATTTGCCTACTTGGTTGATTAGATTTCGATAACTCGTATCTTGATAAGTCGAAAAGTTCGATTTTTTACTTCGCTTCGTGAGGTTCGAGTTATAGAAGTTACCATTTATCACTTGCAAAAATGACAGAAGTTATTTATGATTTGTCGCCTTTGAGACTATAAGCGGAATATTTCTGGCGATTTTCCGTTCAAAAATTATGATCCTTTTGGAATTCAAAACGAAATATTTCTGATGATTTTACACTCAAAAATTTCTAAATACCGACTAAAAAATCTTAGTTTTGGAAACATACCATAAAATTAGATATTCAAATTATAATCGGGGGTAAATTTTGCTTTTATATCAGAATTTTTTAGCTTTCAAAAAAAATTAAACTAAAGGCAAAAAATTAAACTTTTTGAAAATAAAAGTGGACAAAAAAAATTTATTTAAAAATTTACTTACCTAGTTGTTTAACAATTGGTTCATCATCTTCAACAAACAAACTTGAGGAATAAGATGATTTAGTGAGATGACAGTTAACAATCGTTGTCAAGAATAATACAAACAACAATGGGAATATTGGATGACCCATTGTTATAAATTAGATGTTATTTTCTTATATTGTTGTTAATTGTTGATGTAGGCTGTTGTTGTGATGATAATTGAATGAATCAAAACTATTCAAATTGTTATTCATAAATGAACATTCAAAACACCAGTAAAGCGGAATAAAGCCGTTTATGAGTATGTATAAATCGGTGAGCACATTTCTATTTAAAATTAAGAAAGTGTCCAGAGAGTAAATTAATGTAACTGAGATATCCAAATTTTGATTTTTCTGTTACCTTGGAAATACCAAAATAAATAATCAAATTTATAGCATCAGCGATTGATCTGTCCAATTTTTTAACTCCCCCTTTCTCCAGGAATGGTCAAATGTGAATTTTTTTAATCAAGTAATGCTATACTAAGTTTTTTGGACCATTTTATGTAAAAAACTCCTCTTGTGATTTTTTCGTTAAGTTCATTGTTTTCGAGTTATTGACATTGGAACGATGTTAACAAATTTGTAGTTCAAAATCAAAATCCTAAAGTTATCTTTGACAATACTTTATAAAGTTCTGAAGAGAAATTGTTTATATGTTCTTTATACCCCGGTGTACTTTATTACATAAGAAAATTCTCGGCAGTGGAAAAATCATTTCAAGCAATCAGCTAACGTATACCCCGTTTTATTAAACGTCGGAGAAAATTATTTTTGCATTTTTATAATCGATGATATTCCTTTTAAATTACAAAATAAACTGATACTTATCAATCTGAAGTTGGGAAGTGCAGTCAAAAATTTTTGGGCTAAAGGACATAAAGAACGCATACAATGTATCAACGATGATGTACACAATAAATTTTTTTTAAGCGTGGGTTTGCGGTCTAAAAGACTTTAGGTGCTTTTTACTTGGTTTGTGCCGAGCTTCGCTCTGCAGCTAAGTACCTGTCAGAAAGGCGATGAAAATCACTTCGTCGTGATGTGCCACGGTATAATAATCACAATAAAAACTTTTTATCATACACAGCTCTGTGCCTGTCAGAGAGGCAATGATAACCACTAAGTGATAATATGCGACGGTATAACAATCACAATACAAAATTGTATATCACGTATATTATAGATTGGGTGATTTTAACAGAAAAAAATGGAATGAAAATTTCAATTTGACTAATATTAATCGAGAAATTCTCAAAACTACAAACGACAATTATTAAGAAAGCTCTATCTCGTTCATGGAAAATCGAATCAAAAAACTGTCAAAGGACTGATAATATCATCCTATATGTCGCTCTGATTGTCAATGATTACCTGCATTGACAGGTAAGTTTTAAGCTCTCTTGGCCAAGATCTAACTCCACTATAAAAAAAAATCGAAACCCACTACAAGGTTTTTGTATAATCAACACCGGTAAGATTCATTCAACACTATAAAATGTTTTTAAAATTTGCCTGCTTAAAAACTGGTATTTTACAAAAGATTCTGATAAACATCACGTGCGATTTTTTAATATGTATACAAAAAAAGGATAATTAATTTGGAGTTTTACTATCGTAACTAAATATTTGTAAAGAGATACTCAATTTTGATTATCAAGTTATGTTACTTCGCTTTCCTAGTCTCAGCCCCTTACTTGGGCTTAGCGATAAAATGATATGTGTTTGCAATCCGGTATTGCTTACACAAATATGTTTATATTTTTAAATACGAAATTAAAATAAAAAAATTCAAAAATTAAAATTTTTCGTGTGAAATAATTCTACATTTTTACGTTTCTCTTAAAAATTTTGGGTATTTTCACAACACAACTTTGCAGAACATTTTTTATTAAGCACTAGAAAACTTTCAAATTGTATTCCAAGATCTTCCAGACAATACTATTTTTTATTTCATATTAAATTTTTTTTATTTCACTTCTTTTATCCTATGCCATACTTTTATCGAAAATACATTTATATTTCATCGAGTAAAAAAACACTTTGATTGACTTAAAAAGGACTAAATCATTTAGAAAATAATTATTAAAATCAATATAAGGTTTTATCTGTTCCATCCTTGACTCTTAAGACTTGGAAAACTTTCTCTTCTCACGCTATTGCATTTGATTGAATTTCAATAAAATAATTGCATTGATGTTTTTAAGTCCAAAGGTTTTTAAAATTTCATTGAAAATGAATTAATGTACACACATGAAGGTCTTAGGCGTGTATTCAACTAATTTGTTAAAATTCAGGGTTCGTAAAATCCAAAAACCGATCTCAAAATAAGCTGAAAGCAGTTCCAGTCTTAGCAATCTAAACGTCCTGGCCGAGTCATGCATTTAAAGCTCTTTTAATTATACTTCACAAAACTTAATTCGAATTTATCATTAATAATAAAATATTTTACCCATTCATTTTCTAAACAATGTACCTACTTATATTGTCTGCCAGTAAAACCTTATTTTTCTAGCTTTTTTTGTCAGCAAACACTCTGATAAGACTGGCAAAATCTAGCTTTTCTCAGCTTGATTTTCAATAAACACCAAATCGCACTACAAATCAATATCAGATTTAAAATTGATCGTAATTTTTCTTGCAGAATACAACAATGTCACATTAGTTCTTCTTTATTTTCATTATTTTGTATATTAAACAAGAAATTCCACATGACAGAAAAGTCTTAATCTGCTGAAATATTTCCTTTATAGATATAAGCATGGTATCGAAAAAAGCATTAAAGAATTCGGCTTTAAATTTTTTTGGAGCAGTTATTGGTTAATTAGTAGCCTCTTCGCCCGAACTACGTTTAATGCGTGTTACTCGCGTTTGTGGTTTGATAAATAGCTGCGTATCAAGTTTGGATGCTAATTTACTTGCGGTTAAGATTGTTCGAAACCTGTTTGTCTAATGCAAGAATTAATGCTCTGAGTTTTGTTTTCCTTTTGATCGATAAAAATAGATATTCAAATTAAGTGGTTAAGTCAAGCTGGCGCGTGTGGCACACTGTAGAACCAGGCGCACCGGACGGCCGCCTCCTCTTAAAGCCGGCACTGGCCGAGAGGTATCATCTTGTTTTATTCAAAAGGCCATCTATTAAAAAGAGGTAAATGCAACACGCAATAAAAAAATTGCAATAAAGAAATAATACTTACAAGTTGTATTAAAATCTTGATTAGACTCATATTAATCTCTAGCTTAGCTTGTTACTTAAAATGACGATCAGAAAATAGCCTGTCTAAAAGAATTTCGATAACGTAAATCAATTTTTTCAATGAAGCAGGTTATATATGAGTTCTAGCTTTTCCGATGTGTGCTCTCACAAACTCGAAATTATGGTGTTGGTTTGAATTTGAATGGTTGTAACTCGACCAGATACAGTGCCATATTAATTATGTTTTGCGTAGGGAAGCACTTATCAGAGCCGTTTATACAACGATCGGGAAAAATGATAACAGAAAATAATTTTGAGAAGTATAACTATTAAGCGAAAAATTTTTTGAAGAAATTGGAGCCTACAGAAACTTGCAACCAAGGAATGGAAAATGTGTAAAAAATTTTACACCAATCGAAACTTTCCTATCACAAAAGTGAACAAAAGTGTGCGAATCAACCTTTTCGTCTTAACATGACTCATGCGGCCTCAACATATTAGCATGTCGACTGATAGGTTGAATAATTTATCTTTTCTGGCATTTGAGTGAAAGCGACTTAATTTTTTACACCTAGGCACAGTTCTTTCACGATTTAATGCACTAAAAAATCGCAAAGTGCAAATTAAAAAACACGAAGGCGGGCGAAGTCCCCTCTATCCCCATAGGTTGCTATGATGCTTTCCGATAACCGATAACTTTTCTCTCTGTTAAATAGCCAAATTTATGTTCTCAAAATTCGGCTAGAGACCAGTAAATTCGAAATAAACGCCTCAAAAAATAATGGTGTACCCGAATCAAGTATCAAATATGTTTTTGTATGAGATTACTAATTTGGTATTCTGGGTGAACTTTTTATTTTGTCCGTTTTTCGCTTAACATTCTTAAAGATATGGTGTCATTAGATCAGTGAACTCATTTATAGAAATCCAAAAATCAAAAATAGTTTGTTGTTAAACAAATTTATGATAATGAGATTCGCAACGAATTTTTGTTTTGATAAAAATGTTACGTGCTTAGAATATTCACAAAAAACACAACATGAAATCGTTATTTACACTTTACATAAATAAAGGTAGTATGTATTTACATTTTTTTCAAAAACAAAACCAGTTGGATTTTTAATAAGTTCTCCGATTTACCGTAATTTTAGTTTTATCAATTCCGTAATAAAATAAAGTGTTTTTAGAGACATTGACCTCAACATCTTAATCAAAATGTCACAGGAGTTTTATCAATTTTTAAAAACATATAAAATCCATTAGGAGGTTTGTTTTTAAGGGGTTTTAGAGGCGTTCATAAGGTATGGCAGTCACAATCACGGAAGAAATATTTTAATGTTTATGATTGAGTTCGCTTGATACATAGTTAATTACCACATTTAGTTAATTTATAATTTTTAGATCTAGGATCAGCCGTAGTATTTGATAAATATTTCAAAAGGGTTGGAAATTTGAGAAATCAAGATCGTGTCTAACAATTATTTTATTATACAAAAATTTGCATGTCCGGGAATTTTTTTCGCTTTTAGAAATTTGGAATATCTATAATTGCGCAGCATACTGAAAATTAACAACGATATTCAAGTAAGAAAAATTAATTAAAAAATGCAAACATTATTTATTCCGACAGTCAAAGAGCGAAATGTCCTTTTAAAATCAAAAATGAATTTATCAAAGTGCGAAATTATTCTTGTTTGAATAACGTCATCAATTTTAAGATTGCCGCACAATTAACAATTTTCCAAGCCCCACAATACGGCCAAAGGCCAAAAATGCAACCAAAACTCGAAAAAAAAATTTTAGAAAGGGCTTTTTCATCAGTAAGTTTGCTGCAGCAGTTCTCTAAGAAATGAAAACCGTTAACAGTAACGTTGAACCCTAATTCTGATACAAAGGGAAAATTCATAAACTTGTGAAAGTATTTCGAGTAAAGAAAAACCAACAAAATAAAATGTAAAATTTTTAAAAACAGAAATATAGTTCTTGTTTTAACAAAATCTAAGTTGTTAATTGGAACAGTAATAAACACGCTGTTGGATGCTGTAATTAAAACTTATCGGAGGTTACTTAGAAAAGTATTAGGTATTGAAAAAACAAAATTCAGCTACTATTATCTGCTTCTTGAATTATATATTTCACGCCAGGGGGGTGGTCGATAAGGGAGGAAGGGGGTAAATTTCCATAAATTTGACCAAAAAATTTTAATCAGCTACCCCAAAAAGTCCTGCGATTCAATTTTGGAGTGAATTACTTAAATTTTTCTAATGTTGGCCGCATTTTTTGTCTTCAGACGCACTATAGGCCCCCTGAAAGTGAAGTCTGGCCCAGGACCAATTAGTACCAGCCTTTTTTTAATAAAAATACAGCCCTGATAATTTTGTAAAAGGAAAAACCCAAAAGAATAATACAGAAACTCTTGTAGGCGTTTAACCTATAATTATGTCCTTGACATTGAATTAAAAATTCCAAACAAAACAATGGAGTCATTTGTTATCAAGTTGTTTCAATTTATCAGATAAATTTTGATCGATTTATCTTAGGAATCCGTACCCATTAAATATAAAAGAAGCTTTAGTAGACTGTCAGCTTGTGACAGAAAAAATAATCAATTTTTTAGAGTCTACCAATGATAGAGGACATATATACAGAAAAATGTATAAATTAACATGCATAATGAATTAAGGCATAGTTAAAAATTAACATTTGTTTGTAAAACAAAGAAAACAACTTTTTACAGTCTGCCATTTATTTTAAATTTTCTACTGATTTTTCTAAGATTGACAAATTTCTTTCTGACTTTTCTAAGATTGACAAACGCAGAGTCAAGATTCAAAATTGAAGTCTATGTCAAATGTCTGGACGTTGTTTGCAGTCAGTTGACCAAGCGTTTTGTAAGTTTACAGTTGATCATCACATATAACGAAGACATCAACGAAAAATTTCCTCAACAAGTGAACCAGTAGCAATCAGCACTGAAGAAAGAAATAACGAAGTGTAAATCTATCAAGGAGTTTGCCAACCTTGTCCTTGTTCAACATTCTGCGTTGTCAACAAATTTTTTTGATTTTTATTATTGCTGCCTTTCTATTATTTTTAATCCTACCTGTCATGACGGCCACAGTTGAACGGTCATTTTCAAAGTTAAACTTGACCAAAACTTATTTGAGGAACAGTGCGAGCGAATCACGTTTGAGTAGTTTCAATAGCAAAAAGTTTGAGAAATGAACTTGAACTTAGCAGTTAATTGATACTTTTGCAGAAACGAAAGTTCGACGGTAAATAATTACAAAAATAATATACTTACACGCGCTATAATCGTGGCATTTAAAGAACTCGAATCATTATTTTATTTAAATTTGTTTTTGAGAGGCCCCTTCCAATAAGTTCAAACGAGTAGCTACGCCCCCTAAATCGTAGCTACGCCACTGATTTTCTAAGCAATTATCTGAAATCGGTCCCCGAAATTAACTTTCGCATGGGGAGCATTACAAATTGTTCTATAAAGGCACGAAAATAATGAATAATAATTCACAAAGTAATTTTAGCTCAAAAAATACAATAATCGTGTTCACTTGCCGATTGGTCGAGTATTTTCTATGATTTTATAATAAAATGAACTCGATTTTTGAATTTTTGTGTCATCTTTATCTTTTCTAAAGTTATTAGAAATGACAAACCCAAAATTAACAAAAATATTTGAATTCCTACGTACAAGATTCAAGATCGCACTCTAGTTTTTTATTTAGTTATGGGTAGATGTAAATGAACTATTTTATGTATTGGAAGATCGATTGTGAAATAGAAGATTAAAATCTTCGAAATAAATTTTATAATTATGAACACATCAAAATGAATAGGTCGATTTAATCAAAGAATATAACGCCTACACATTAGATTTTTATTCACAATCAAAAACATGTTAAACTTGTAACCAGATTCGTTTGAAAAGTTTTTAAGTACCAATTAATTTATGTGTTTTTTTATTTTGACCTAAAAAACCTGCATCTCTTCTTGAACAAGGGATATTAAAATGTTTTTTTAGATATATACTACTACTTACATAAAAGTAATACAATCTGCCTAACTAAATTATTTACTGCTCAAAATAGTCTTTATTATTATAATTATACTTTGATTGTTAAAATGATTTCAATATTTTTCAGGTCTTTTTTTCTTTTACAAGTATAAAATTAAAACTTGGTCTATCTAATTTTCATTTAATGCCTCGTTCAAAGTGCTAATCGCTATGATGGACAATTATTTTACAAAACTATTTATTCACATTATAATTTACTTCTTAAATTTTCTAATAACGGATAATTTACAATGCAAAACTCATTTAAGACCGAACAACTTTCTAGATTTCTACCTATCTTTAAGAAACTCTCTTTTGAAGTCAAAAATAATAGGAATATAAAAACTCGCACATAGGAGATTTCAAAAGCTCGATTAATCATCTTCCTTTTTCAAAATGAACTTTAAGTTCGATATCTTTCTTCTGAGCCTCTTTTCTCTACCATCTTTGGTATTTCAGTTATTTTTGTCAAATGAATGTCTTGAACTACCCTGGTGGAAAAAATATTTGAAGAAAGAATAAGAAATTCTGAAAAAGTCTTAGGAACTTTGAATTTCTCAACGTTTTCGGACTAGTCTAATTCAGAGTTATTCAGAGTTCTTAATACTTTTGTAAAGTTTCTAAGACTTTCCTAAGACTTATTAAGATTTATTCTTTTTTCAAATATTTTTTCCACCAGGGTAGTGATCACTCTTTACCCTTGATTCTCAAAAATTACCGAAAATAAACAAGTTTCGAATAAAAAGCTTGTATTAGGATTCGTACTTTTCTACAAAATTAATAAAGTACATCCGAGTTCATTTCGGGTCTTCTACTCATTTTTTGTTTACTCAAAGAGCATGTATAGGCAAGATTTGAGATTATATGTTATATAATTGCCTATAAATAATAGCAAAATGAATATAGAAATTTTTCATAAAACAATTACAGTAATTTTATAATATAAGAAATTCTCTAGGCAATTGATAAATAATAAACTACATAAAATTAATTCCTAGTATTACCTAATAATTTTATCAAAGACTATCATATAAACTTTTAAAAATCGTTTTCTTTGCAAAATTTGTTTTTATAAAGGTATAACGAGTTTTTATAACTATTATTACATTTTTTGGATAAAAAAACGTTCAACTAACCTTTGTTGTTTTAATTTCCTCCCGTAGTCGGCGATTATCTTTTTCATATTCATTCAAAAGTATATTTTTCTGCTGTACTTCTTCCCGTAAAATATCAATTTCACTTTTATCAACACTCACCGAAACTATTTCATTAATATTATTCACATTTTGGCTATTTTTAACGTCCGTTTCAGGTAAATCAATTTTTTCGTCTGTCGTATCGGTTGAATCATTGGTCATTACAAACATTCGATTTAAATCTAACTTTTCTTCGACCGGTTTAAGCTCAACATTCTCAGATGTACTTTTACTTACAGAATCATTAAAAGTATCATCATACTCATCTTTTGAGGATGATTTTTGAGTGATAATTTCTTGTGATTTGGGTGTTCGTGGGGTTGATTTTGTCGATCTAGGTGATCTAGGCGTACTTCGACTTCGTAACGATGATGTAGATCTTGAAGACGATAACTGTTCGAATGCTTTTGAACTTGTTTCAGATAATTTTTCAGCTTCGCGAATAATATCCTCAATAGTTCGATTACCACCTCCAATTTGGTCAATATCAGCTTTAAGTCCAGGACTTTCAGCTGCTAGACGATTGATTTCTTGTATTAAGCTACTGATATCTGTGTCGGTTATTTCGACAGTCTCACCTTGGCACATTTTTTCTTTTTCTAAGAACTCAGCCATCGAATTTGATAAATCGAAGGGTGATGCGATTTTCGGATTTGATTTAGAATCAGATTTGAAATCTTTCATATACCATAGTCCAGGCGATGGAGTTTTATTTGAACGATTTCTTCCTATATTTCTTTTTGTTGACATTTTTTTGATGAATTTTTTAGCATTTAAAATAGTTTTTTATTTAATTTAGTTTGTTTATAATTTGTTTGTCACAAAAACACAGAACTAGAAATTAATCAATAGCAGCAATTCTACTTTCTATTATTTCAAAAAAGTCAGGGAAGATTTTCCGCAAGGTGAAATTTATTTTTGTTATTTTCCGATGAATACTGTAATTGATATTGAACAAAAATTTTATATGAATATGAATGTAATTTTAACTGAAATTCAATGCAAGAATTTAGCGTATTTTGAGTATTAGTTGCTGTAGTAACTAAATTTCGAATGCTAACGCTATAACTGAGATGTTTCTTATGTGCTTGGTTGTATTTATAAATAAACTTTAACTCTAAAATGTTTTGAATTTTGATATTCCTTAAAGCTCTTCATTCATTCAGCAAATCTCTGAATAATAATTTTTTGGTGTAAGCCTAGTTCATTATTTGTAACGTCATAATCAAAAGGTATCATAACCTTGTTCTTTTCTCTTCTGCTATTGACATTATCAAAACAAAATGGATGACAAAAATACGAATGAAAAAAATGAAGAAAATACAGAAAAACCAAAAACTTTTGCTGAAAAACAAGCAGAACGTATGAAACGTTTACGTGAGTTACATACACAACGAAATCAAGCACGTCAACATAACCATGAAGAAGTTGTCGCTGAAGATGCTCGCAACAAATTACCTACGAACTGGGAATCACGCAAACGACAAGCAGAATGGTTGAAACAAGATCAAGAAGCACGAGAAGCAGCTGCAAAACGTGGTGAGGATTACGATCGTGTAAAATTATTAAATATATCAGCTTTAGAAGCTGAGCAAATGGAACGTAAAAAGAAAAAAAAGAATCCCGATGTAGGTTTCTCAGATTATGAGCAAGCTACAATACGTCAATATAATCGATTAGTTAAAAATATGGCACCTCGAGATATGGAAAAGTATGAGGAACAGAAACAGAAATTAGGTGATGCATTTTATGGAGGGCCTAATGTTATTTTACAAGGTTTACATGAAGATCGATCCGACGCAATTGATAACATGGTAATGGACTTAGAGCAACAAATTGCTAAGCGAGAGAAATACTCTCGAAGACGGACACATAATGACGATGCGGACATTGATTATATTAATGAACGGAATGCTAAATTCAATCAAAAATTGGAACGGTTTTATGGTGAACATACAGCCGAAATTAAACAGAATTTGGAACGAGGTACAGCCGTTTAAATATTGATATATTAAATTCAACTATGTTTGGATCGCAGTGCAGCCGTTTGCAAGAAGTGATTTGGAAAGGAGACTGCTTTAAGGACACTTTTGGCGTTGCTAACATTCAGCTGAAATGGATGAATACATCTAAAGTACCGTTTAAAAGCTGTGTATTTCCTAGAAACCTTTACATGATATTTTTGGCGACGACTTTCACTAATTCACACAAGAAAAACAAAAAGTTTTAATAAAATAAGCTGAATTTATTGATTTTTTTTTCATATGTACAATTTTTTTTAAATAAATATTTTGGTTTTAAACTGTTTTTTTTTTCTGGAATTTCTGGAGCAAATTTATAAAATTTGTTCTTATTTTTTAAAATATTCTTATAAAAAATATTTTTTTCTATGATATGAAATTTTATCTAAATATAAAAATTAATAAAAAAAAATTGAATCTATTTCCTTGATTCGACTGAATTAATGTGCATTAATATTTTGAAAGAAGGGAGGGGGAGGGTCGAGTTATATAGTTTTTGGGAAATGGAGTGATCAGTGTAATGATTTTTGGAAATAGATTCGTTCATTTATTCTTTTTAATGAAGGCACAATCTGTTTTCTGAGATTTAGAATTTTAAGGTATGTGGAAATAAAAAAAATTTAATGGAATTTTGAAATTCATAGAAGTTTTTTTGTTGTTGTTTTTCATTCATTTTTCCAAAGAATATTTTTCTATTTATTGTTGTTCTTATCAAACAACCCACGATCGAAGAATACCTGGAAAATTAAAAAAAAATTGTTATTAAAATTAGATACCTTCATTTATTAATAATTTAAAAAAAAAAAAACAACAACAACAACAAATTCATACTGTTAGGAAATTAGCAGGAAAAACACGGTTACTTACCTTTTAAAAACTTTCGATTAAAGTTATGAAATACTTGAAAGAGATCTCACCATATAAGGTATGGCCTTTTTTGTTCAGTATAGTAAGGATGAACAAATGGAAAAAAAATTTATAATATTTTTTGCCCAAGCCTACAGTATAGTGGAATAATGTAGGATTCAAACTAAACAATCGAGACGCGATTATCGGCAGATTTTTCAAATAAAATTTTTGAAATTGCCTGTTTTTGAAGAACAAATTTTTCAACCATTAATCATAATTTCATTGGACGTTCTTTGTGAATGGAGCCATTTATGAAACGTATTCCACTGACTAGTAATCTGTTCAAGATGTTTTGACATTTATTAAGTTTTTATGCATTTTTTGAGTTCGATACATTCTTTGTTTTTGAGTCAGTACTTCAAACAGAAAACCAGGATCTTGGCGGGGCTATAGCATGTCTCAGATCTCATGTGCATCCCTATACAACAATACATTTGCTCCCTAGATGTGTAATATACTATTGATTGAAAGAAGAGGAACGATGGAGAATTGAGTTCGATGGATGAATACTTTTGCGCTCAACTTTTTGTATCATACTTTTCACTTTGACACGATGATTCCCTTTGACATATGAGTCAACAAAGTACAACTTTCGTGAACACGCATTGCCGGGCAGGACGTTAAAAATTTAACAGAAGCACTCGATATTTGCAATTTAGTTGCGTTTCCAAGTCTACCAAATGCTTCGCGTCTGACAGTTTTGCTTGCAACAACAGGAATGAACGCTCTTTTCCAACTTTGCGTCTTCTCAAAACATATCTTAGATCGACAATGTCTGAAAGTCAGCTCAACGGATTAGCTCAATATATATCGCGATTTAGAAGTCGACACGCATAGAGTTTTGGGAAGGTTTTTTTGTATTTGGTAGAATTAACTTACTATTCGCATGATGAACAAAAATTTAAAGTCTCTCCCTGGATGATTTCTGCCCACGGGCCTGTCCTATTCAAATTGCTAAAAAGAGCAGATTATAACTTTAAAACTTTTGGTCTACCTCAAAGAGAAATTATCTTGGATATTTCATAGCAATAGAATTAGCTTAATTTTAAATTTAATACATGGATTTTCGTCAGAATATTTACTCCTGTAACACAACTTAACAAATTTCGAGACGTTTCCAACAAGTCGAAGCCTATTTTTGATCCTATATCAAAAATTTTGAGTGGATTCTTATGTACATTATGAACATATTTCATGCAGAATTTCATACTATAAACGCAACAACAAAAAATCAAACATGCAAATAAATATGACCACACAACACAAATACACATCAAATCTTACGTCTATTAGGCCCAGGTCGGACATGTATTTGTATATTATCACCAGGTGAAGCAGTAACTATAAAAAATAATGAAAACAAAATTTTAATTTTTAAAAGCAAATAATAATATAAGATATTTATTAAAATTTAATATTATTTACATCAATAATTTTTATATAAATATTTCTTTTTTTGTACAATTTATAACAATGATTAATAACTCATAGTCATAAAGAATTGGAACATACTAAAAAAAAAAATCACTGGATGTTCGTTTTACGATCAACAATTGACCAGTGATCTATTATATTGTTAAAAAAATGAAAATGATAAATTGTAAAATTCAATTATCGTTATTTCATGCCTAATTACTCTCAATTTTAAGACATTGTCCAACTCTTTATGTCTATGAAATAGCCTAGAGACCAATTAATAAAACCTTTTTTTAGTTATTGTCAAGTTTACTGAAATAGAAAAGTGCTTAATTTTGTTTTTACAGGTACTCAAAATGTTATTTATTATTATTAGAGATACCACAAATATTTGGTATTCTAGTATTTGAAATGTTCAGCCACTTCATTTAATATTTGGGATGTGATTGAAGACTGCATATTACTTGAATATTCAGCGCTTCGACACAGAGCGTGACTGAAAAAATGATCAGTATTCATGGCATCTCTACTTTTATTATATTTTGAAAAGCTTAATAGTGATGTCGTAGAATTTTCTATTGCAATTAACACTAATCTCGAAATATATCTCGCCTGGTTGCTATTGTAATACTTAAAAAATTCTTAATAATAAAACTATATTGGTTAAGAATATCTGAGGAATCGGAAGGCTGGAAAATAAAGTCACTGCTGAAGTCTGCACATTCCTGAATGAGGACTGAATATATGATTGAAAAATAAAAGTGTTGATACAGTTTTTCGAAAGTTGTAAGATGGCTCGCAAAACTTGAGAGATAGAAAGTTGAGAAACAATATCTGAGGTTGTGATCCGTAGAAATTGGTACTGTGCACGCCAGATACCATAACGTTAGGTGTTTTATGTGTAGAATCAACCTTTCAGCTTTCCAAAACCATGGAGCCAATTATATTATTAAAAATTTTATTGCTTATTAATCAGACAGATTAATAAAAACTTTCCTAAAAATTGCCACTCAATAAATCCCACGTAATAGCAAAATCCCACTCACTAACCCGGCGTTATGTTTCCCGGATGTCTAATACCCGACGATTTTGAAAACCCTAAATACAAAATACGCTCGTTATTTGCCGCACACAGTAACTGCAGACGGAGGTGAGAAAAAAAAATTGATTGGGAATTTGAAGAGCATAATAGGACTTTCAAGGTGGCAGTGTATCATATATCAAGCAGTTGAAACATTCCTAACTGTATCAATTCCTGTTAAAAATTCATTATTATTATTTGAATTATTACTATTATTATTATATGAGCCCGAAGGAGGAGTTGGTAGATATCCCAATTTACTGAGAATTGTTAATTCATTAAGTGCCTCTGAATTTGGAGACGTACCTCGTCTAATACGTCGTATCATGCCACATTGTTCACATATACTAAGTAACGGATGATTGCTAAACGTACACATATGACATGTCCATGGTGGTCCACCTTCTTGAGGATCTGATATTCGATTGTTATTAAATGAAGGTTGCCGTTGTGCATTTCTAGATGCCGCTGCTGCCGATAATATAAAATGTTGCCCAGTGTAAATGTTTTGATAAAATTCTTCACTTGTTTCACCTAACGGAGCTGCAAAATAAAAATTGATGTATAAATATTAGTCAAAGGCACGAAAATTAGGTTGAATTTCAGATTGAATATGTTTTTGAGGTATCGTATGGCTTCGAGATATCATTCCTCATATACGATTTTAGCAAATATCTCAGAAACTACTCGTCAATTTGCAATTTTAAAACGAATTCAAAATCGAGAAAATCCTTATAAAAATTGTTGTTTCCGAATTTGACGAAAATTGATATATAAGGTAAATGAACCATATTACGGGACGATTAGGCATAACGAGATGTTTAGGCATATACTAATAGGGTAATATTAACTAAAAAATTACAAAAATCGGATTCAATTAACGATTGGGTGAATTATTTTTGAGATATCACGTAAAATCCTTTACCAAAAGCCTTCCTTTTCGGACTGACGCTGGATAGCTCGGAAATAGTAATCTAAGTCTTCAAATGAGCAAGATTTTTATGTTTTTTGGGTTTTAATCACCCCAAATGTTCCGAAGAAATCATATTAATTTAGGTTGCGATTAAACAAATTCTGGTATTAACTGGGGAAATTGAACCGGGATATCATCCTCCGTATACGATTTTAGTCGAAGAAGGGACCCGATTTTTGTGTTTTTTGGGTCTTTTATCTCTAAGGAAGCTTACAGAAAAGCATTTATAAAAATTGGGAGTAACTGTTCGTCGTAGCTTTCCTTACACCAAAATAATTTACCTCTCGAATACGATCGTCGATCGACTTCATCCGCTAACTGTTTACATTGCATCTGAAGATGTCGAATTTCACGTCGAATACGAATATCTTCACTTAACGCCGATGTATTTGTTAGCACTGGTTGCGGTAATGCTTCTAAACTATTTACTTCTTGTTGCATTAATGCTAATTTACGCTTCTCCGCTATTAATTCCAACCGCAAACGCTCTTTACGTTCCAGCTGTCTTTTTATCAGATTTGCTGCAAACAAAAATAAAAAAATTTAATTCAATTATTTTTATAAAAATTTTCATTCAACAAAATATTTTGTATTATTGTATTGCAAGCAATAAAATGGATGCCAATTTATGTTACAAGAAGGCGTGTATATTATGTTCTTAGGATGCTGTATCTTGATTATTATTCGTTTATCGTAAACGATTATCTCAAAAATTAAGATAAATCTTAGGATCTTTTGAGTGTGTACTTCCTTCTAATGGAGAATTCAATAAGTCAGTTAAAAAATAGAAGAAACATGTAGTTACAAAAATCATTTTGTAATAGATTAGTTTGTTGTTGTGCTGAATTGAGAGTTCATGATTGATTTTCCCGATTATTTCCTACCTTTAAAAACACTGAAACGTAAGTAAGAACTAGTATTATTGGTAGAAAATTTCTATATCGAAAATTCTTCTAATTTTACACTTAACATTTGAAAGTCTAAACTACTTCATTGATTCTGCCTGCCTCTTGAAAACAATCAAGAAGCGGAAATCGCTGGACATAAAAATAACTATAATGATGCAAAAATTTCTCGACATTTTACTTAGTTTACGAGTGCTTTTTCACCCCTATATTCAATTTCCACCCTCTAATTTAATAGCACTTTGCGGTTTTTTCTTCTTTAATAAGCCATTGAACAATTCGTGCAATAAAGACCCGTGAACGCCTTAGTTCCTTATTCCCTGTTTTTTAAGACATAATAAAATAGTATTTATGCGTTTCCACTGCTTATGTATAGAAGCTAATTAATAATAGAAGAAAAAATCGAGAAGATTTTCGATTTTCACAGTTTATGTATAATTTCGTTTATTGAATTTAGTAGGAGAATATTCCATAATTTTTGATGTTGAACCCTCGTTACACGAATCAGTCTCACACTCATCCGATATATATTTTTTGCACATTTGCCAATATTTATACAAACGAAATATTTAAACACAAAAATTTGACATTGAAATATAGTGTTTTTGTTCTTTTACGTATAAAATTCACTTATTCTTGTGTATTCTTGTGTTTATATTATTGATTTTTATCTATTTTCTCATTTTCTTCAAATCAATTTTTATTTATTGAGCGTTCATGCATAACGAACGCTTTACGCTTTTAAAATTAAATGAGACACAATTTTTTTTAATTTGTGTGTTTTCACCTTTGTGTGAGAATGAAATAAAGAAGTGTTAGCACAATCATAAAATTCATTTAATGACTCTTGACAATGATCCATCAAAATGATAATAAATGAAAATGTTACGATATTTTTTAAGATATTAATTAACGAATTTTTATACACCCTGCTTACATATTATCAGTATACAGAGTGTTTATTTAAGTTGACATATGCTTGAAATTCGATAAATAAATTTAATCGACGAAAATGCTTCAAACGAATAATGTTAGTTTCAAAGGCGCACTTCCTATACCGGCATCGAATTCGAAGTTTTCAGGTTCAATTAAAACCTCAGTCTGATTCATAACTGACAAACATTAGATGAACGCTTGAAATTAGAAAGTTGTTCTTTATAAATACTCAAACATTTTTTGTTTGAAACATTTTTTTGTAAACCGAATAGTTTAGACAGTAATTCATTTGGAAATTGGATTTATTGGAAAATGTTTTTCGAAGAGTGCCTAAATTTTGCAGAAACAATTATACGAGATAAAAATTTCGATACGAAAAAACAATTTTGGGTAAAACTTTACAGTCTACTTTTTGCCTTAACGGCACTGTTTGCGGAAAAATGTTTCGAATAAAAGTTTTACTTTTTTAATCAATAACAACTTTTTAATTTATATTTTTAATTTTATTTTTATTTATTTTTATCGAAAATGTAACATATTTTTTTCGAAACATTTTTTCGCAAATAGATTCAGAAAAAAGTAAATGTAAAAGTCGATCCTAATTTATAACTCGATTCTAGATTTATAATGTTTCCTAGCAAGAATGTTAGCTTGACTTTTAATCCAATCAAATATTTTTCTGTATCTAACAATAAGTTTTAGTATTTCTTATGGAAAATCAAAACGATCTATTCTGTGCCTAATAAATTGTAAACATCACAAAATCAGTGCAAATACTATTAAGGAAGGGATTACAAAAGCAAAACAGAATTTACTTACAAATTGAAGGAGTAATAATATCCGGTAATGACCCAGCCCGCGGTGATAATTCAATTGGAGATTGTTCATTGTCTGGTGTATAGCTTGATCGCGGGCGAGCACGTATTGCTGACACCGTTCTACCTGCGGGACCCACAGTAATTTGTACACTACTTTGAAATCCTTTACGCGGATCAAATGAACTTGATGAGTAAGTTAATCCCGCATTTGAGGAGCCAATATCAATAGGTGCCTGTGGTTCTGATGTAGGAGTGCGTAGCGTTAAATTTACAGATGTAAAACTTCGTGGAGATTGTTCTGGTAACCATCCTAATTCTGGATTCACATTCAGCACAGTTCTTTGAGTCGGTGATGGTGGAATTACATCAACATTTACATTCAGTGAAACATTAACACTAGTAGGGCTTGGAGTATATGGACTAGTTGGATTTGTAGGAGGTAAGGGTGGAGGAACTTGTGACGCGGTTGGAAGAACAGGTAATGTTGTGGGTCTTTTTGGTAGAGGAGGTTTTTGATTTAAATTTTTTGCTGGTGTGGATTCAGTCTCATTTTCGGTTTGTGGAACTTCTTTGGATACTTTTTTTCGATCTGGTTTTTTTGGTGTTATTGGTTTGGCAGGTAACGGTGGCTTAGTTTTCTCACCAGGTTTAAAATTTGTTACTCGAGTACTTTTTGTTAAACTAAACGGTGATTTTGGAAGAATCATTTCAATTGTATCCCCATCGAAAGTGTTCTCTTCTAGGGAGGTTTGATGATGATGATTGGTCAGTCTTTCTTCTGTGTTGATATCTTGTAACGATGCAGTTTTCTCTTTTAAATCGTCCGATTTTGGTACACTTAGACAATCCATTGATTGACTTTTAACTTTTGAATCACAATTTAAGTTTGAAGGATCTTTTCGAATGGTAAAACCTACAGTGCCACTATTTAAATTTACAGACAAATCTCCACCACTAAATCGATTATCTGAGATACGATTTTGATCCTCCGAATCAACAGGAGAATGGGTTCGAATTTCAGGATTATTGTCACTTACAGTTTTATGTTTTGTAAAATCTAATTTTTTCGATAAACGTCCAGCATATTTGCCAACTTTACTTTTAATACCGTTAAATTTTTTATTTTTTATGTTTTTCGTGTTATTATTTAATAGATCCTCTGAAGAGGATCTTCGTTCATCGGCACTAGGAGGTGATGTATCAATGTTATTATTATTTTCAGTTAGATAGAACTTAGAATTTTTCATTTTTTTTACACTTTGTTTATTATTTGCATTTAAGTCACTTTCTAAATTCACTTTATGTAACTTATCTTTTGTTTCAACTAATAATTTATCAATATTATTATTTAAACATTTATCACGTTTTAAATTTCCTACATTTTTATGTGAACAACAATTTGTACATGTAGAAGGCGGACGAGGGCGTGGAATTGCTAATGATTGTTGTTGTAACCCAGGTGGATATGGAAGGCCACGCGGGATGCGTTCTTGTTCAGCATTCAATACTGAAATACATGTATCACGATCATGATAATATTTATCGGTGCATTGTCGAACAACGTCATCAGGAACAGTTGGAAATTTTGCTTTTAATTCATGAAATAACTGCATTATTAATATGTTAGAGCATGCGCATAAACCACTCTCTTGTTGTTGCGTTGATTCTTCGTCGTTTGTATGATGTGCTACATGTTCGGGATAATCTTCGTCGATGGAGATTGGTGTTGCTGTTGATGACATCATGAAGAAAAAGACGATTTTCAGTAGAACCAAGTGCCATTTCGTGCCGCAACAACACTTAACTTTAAATTGTTTGGGAGTAGTTGAAAATTATCGTGAAATAAAAAGTTTCTTTTCAGACCTGTAAAATAAATAAAAAAGTATAAATAAATTTTTTTTCTGAAGGTTAATTAATAGTTTTTGTATATACTGAGAGGCATAGAAAGTGAGCCGATATACATTTAGAAAATAGTTCATTACGAGGAAAAAGCGCTCTACTTAATTGTTTTAGAGAATTTTTGCTTGATAACAAAATGTTCCATGTTTGTGTTTATCCCTTGTCTTCGAAAAAATTATCTCTACGCTAAATCTGTTTTATCTCTTACCAAGTTCTTAATAGAAATTTCTTGTGACTCCTTCGAGGAATTTCGATCGCATAAGATTTTGTAAGTATGTAGAAAATGGAAGTTTAGAGAGGTAGTGAACAAGATAAAAGTACTTTCTCAGTTATTACCAGGAAAATTTATTATTAGAAAAATTTTACCATAATTTATTGCCCAATAATGATTTTTATGAGTCTAACGTTTACAAATATATTTAGATTTTAATGTTTTATATATGAAACCAAAGTTTATTTACTGAAGAGCTCAATAGGATGCTTTTCTACGTAATTTTGTTTTTAAGTAAAATAGAAATAAATTAGTTTAGTGCAAAGTGAAAATTTTGCATTAACTGTTTGTTTTTATCTACAATCTAACGAAGTGTTTCCTTTTCTCTTCCAATTTCTCCGTTTGAATTTCCTCTTCTTTAATCTTTTGCCTGAAAAATTCCGAAATGAAATAAACATAAGTTTCGAATCGAAGTAAAAATATATTTGTAAACGTCTTTATAGATTGAACATTTTAAACAATAATAAATTTGGTTCGTTTTTCTAAGCCTGCCAGTGTATTTTACATGGATTATTGTCGCGTGCGACTACTACAATGTCACTCAATTTATTAGTTAAGTTTAGCTAAGTAGCTTTTGAGAAATACAAAATTTTTTAAAGTATAATATTTTAAGACTCTGTGTTATAAAATTAGAATACAGGTGTTCGTTTTTAAAAAAAAATTTTATTACTTTCATAAAATTAGTGCGATACTATTATGGCACATACAACTCAACTGACTCAAAGTCATCTCAAAAAATTATTTGAAACACTGAAAATAAATTTTTAAAATTTATCATCCATATCATGTGGTTTTAATCGCGTAAAAATTATGTTATTTCTTAATTTCTACAAATTTTTATGGTTACTTCTAATGTAATCTATAATTTTAGAAAATTCTTTTCGGCCTTTCTAAGATCTAAGTTGCTGATCTCTGTGTATAAAACAATCCCAAACACCTGCTGCTTCGCACCAGGCCAGCTTGCCTCGTTACGCATATCAACTTCAAGAGGCCAAAATACCGCTTGGGTAGCAGTAAAGACGCTTATATGTTCGCCAAATTTTCACGAGTTTCCGTATTAAACACGGTCACATACTGATAGATAGGAATCGCCCTCTTTATTTATTTCCGCTTTGTTCAAATCTTCAGGTAGCTATTACTATAATCTCATGTGAAACTAAAATTTTGTAGAGCTTTTCGGCGGTATCTCGAGAATTATTCAGCCAGTCTTCAAATGAACTATGTATGTATATGTTTTTTTGATCTTGTTTTACAACTTAAGAACGGTTGGACCGATTTTAATAATATCTGATTTTTGGATTCACTGCTCCGAATTTGGAATCCAAATTTAACCGATTTAAAAATAATTATTTCGCCTATAGAATGCTACATGAGGGAAGACAAATGAGGGCAGAGAAAGTAAAAAAGTATAGCGTGGTAAACTTTGTTTCTAATTTTGAAATTGCCCAGCGAACACGACAGTCATTGACTGTTAGACGGTAAGAAGTTCGCCGAGTCAGCCAGTAAATAATATATCAGCGGGAAACACTGCGAAAGTACAAAATTGGAATTTGAATTCTACTCATTTTAAACAAGTTTTGAAAAGTAAAAATATCAGACAATTCGATTATATAATATTTTTAAAGACTAGAGATAAAATCTTTTTAATCTTTATTTTTAGTAAAAAGGCAACAACAAATTTGTTAAACTAAATTTCTTTTAGTTATTGTTAAATCTGAATGGATGCAGACAATTTATTTTGTTTAATCTTTGAATCTACCGCCCAAACAATTTGTAGGAGTAAGTGATTATTACGTTTTTTTAATGAATAAGAGTACAGTAGAACCTGGTTAAGCCATTTTTCAAAGTAGATTCGCTTTGATCTCAAAAGTCAAAATTCCCTAATTTTGAGATGTTTAGGAAATAAAGTATATTTTTACAAATAAGTACTTATTTTAATAAAACACTTAAGGTATTTGTCTTCCAACAATATTATAGAAATGTTTTGGACTATATGCACGTTAAGAGTATACAAGCTTGTCGTGAAATAATGTGTAATTTTTAACTCTAATTTATACCACTCAATTTTTTATCATACAATATGTAGTGTACGAAGTGTTGTTTAAATTCTGTTAATATAGTTATCTCTCTGTTTAACCACAATACTCAAACTATAGTCGTTTCTGTTCAATAATAAAATTGATTAACTTTTCGTTATTATATCTCAGCAATGAAACGGTCAATAATTTTTGTTCTTCTCTTTTTAAATCTGAACAAATACATCAATGTTGAGTTTATTTTTTGAACATTTCTGACAGTTAGTTTTTTTTCTGGAATTAAAAAACTATTAGTTAAGTTTACCTCGAGTTAGAGACGGTCAATCGACTTCAAATTTTTATGGTAATTGTATTATAATATCCTTAATAAGTACCTGACACTATGCCCAAAGCGAGACAACAAACCTTAATATTGGCAGCATTTTTAAATCATTGAATGTATAAAATAACAAAGATTAGGGATATGTAGGAAATAAAGTATAGTTGTTTACAAATGAACATATCTCAAAAAAACACTGAATGTTGACAAAAAATGACTTTCAAAGTAGATTGTCTTTGATATCGAATGGTTTGATTTAGCAAGGTTTGACTGTATTTTTTTAAGTTTTAAAAAATCTATTTTTTTTTAAATGTACAACCTCTATGTACACGCTCGTTTTGATTGACAATTATATATCGATATATCGTTTATTGGCATTTGGTTAAATTTTTTCGAGTCCTTAGACTCCTTGTCCCCTTTGACAGCGGCCTTGAGTATATTTTATCAAAAACAAGTCCGCATCCATCTACATCCGTAGTCCAATGGTTAAAAATTATTTTTTTTTGTATTAGGGAAATCTCAAAACGTAAAAATCCAGTATAAAATTCGATTTCTTTTTGGTGAAGGACATGAGTCTGTATATGGAAGTAAAAAGATGTTAACACCTGATTTTAAAATCAACAAAACTACATTAATTTATTTTTATACAAAATTATTTTACTGTAAATTGTTCTGAAAATATCATTATTTAAAAATGTTATCTTAAGATGAGTTAGGTTAGTTCACAATAGAATTACGGAAAATTATAAAGAGTATTATAAAATCGTGAAAATTGATAAGATAATGCTATTAAAAAATTTCATTATAAACAATTGTTTAAGTGGAAATGGAAAATATTAAGTGCTTAGTGGTTTAATAGTTTAGAAAAAATCTAATATGGAAACCACATGACTTCCAAGTACGTTTTTAAATTAGTCAAAATTGTCAGGGATAGTCACAATGTATATTCTAATTGAAATAGCAAACTTTTTGGTATTCCTTCGTAAGGGGGGGGGGGAGGCTTACAAAAGTGTATAACTAAACTGATGGACTATGGACCGATGATTCCACCACCTATGGAATTCCAGAAATTCCAGAAGCCAGAAATGCCTCAACACAAATAAAGAAACCGGATAAATTTGTTTTTTTAATATTTTTTTAGTTTTGAAAAAAGTACTACAAAAAAATAATAAGGAATCATTCATTATTTTGAACATTCAGCATTTTCCCACCCGCTTCGCAGAGCAATTACAGCTTTTATAACAAAGACTACCCCGTTATAGTGTTCACTTCTGTTGCTCTCATTTACCTACCCCCCCCCCTTTTGTGTGCACAATTTCATATTTTTTAACTTTTTGGTACGGAATCCTATTTTTTTTAAAACAAAATACAGCTCATTTTACTCGCTGATAATGTTGCTTTATATTGCTGAAATAATTTAAAAAAGTATTTTCTCTTTATAATATTAGTTTAGCTGTAGATCATAATTTCACTATTTGAACTTCAATTTCATACAATATTTTTAATCTTCTATATATATATATATAAAACGTTATGCTCGTTATGTCTTACTTATGGACTCAAATTTTGATACGATATACAACCTGCTTCGAAGAGAGTTTTTATCTATATTTACTAACTGTAAGTTACATGAAAATCAGTTCAGCCGTTTAAAAGTTGTGGACTCTTTTATCAGGAGTTTATCAAATTTCATAAAAATTACTAGATATTTTTATCTATTGCTATGCAATCATAATGTCCCCCAAGGAAGTGTGGCGGGGTACAGCTAGTTAATTATAAAGGTTATTTAAACATAACCATGTTTTCTAAATAGTAACAATATAGAGTTGCTGAAAAAGTACATTAATTTCTATCCTAAACACACAAATTAAGTTTATTTGTTTAGTTAGAGTTTTCTCATTTGGTGCAATTTTTATTAAATAAACAATAAATTAATGGTTAACTTTGTAATAACATTATTTTTATTTTAACAAAAAGAAAAATTTGTTTTTGAAGAACAAAGAGTTCCTCCTTAAGTAAATCAGATTGATGCACCGGCTTTTTAGAGTTAAGGAATACGATTATGACTGCTCTCTGATTCTCCCTTACGTGATTATAAAGGCCATGCCGAAACTGATCAAAATGATCAGAGATGTTCAAAATCGATATTTTCGAAACTTCAAAACTCAACACCGATTTTTCGTAATTTTAATATTTTACGTTGGTCAAGGAAGTAAAAACGAGCTTTTAAAAATGTGAAGTATTTTTTTATCAGAAAATAGTGATAACAAAAATCAAATGCTTGTTGTTATTGAGAATTTTTAAAGTTATTCACGTTTCGCATTAAAAAAAACCTATCCTTTGATAGTACTTTTTTTTAATAAAAATTAGCAACGAATTCTAATTTGGGAGGGGAGGGGGTTAGTTTAGAAGTAGAAAAATTTTTATTGAAATCCAATCTTTAGTTCATATAAAACTAAAGTTAGCTTTTTGTATTTATGAAATGTATACCGAATAAAGATTTCTTTTTATTTTACTTACATTTTATCAGAATTTAGTTCATCTTTTTTGGAAATCCATGAAAAAATTTAACTGTTTACTTTTTTTTATCATAACATTTGGGTGAATAATACATCTTTATTGTTTTATTATTTTAATTTAAGATTACATAAACTATTTTTGTTTGTAAACTTTGGTATATTTATTATTGGAAAGGAAGGTCATAGTCGGAGTTGCATAGGCACTAAAAACCGATGAGTACATTGTTCTTTTGGTTCGTGTTTAAAGAGTTACGATTTTCAAAGTACGCAGCTACTTTCATACCATTGATTAGAGCTACGTTTTTGTGCAAGTAAAAGTATCATTTTTTTAGAAATTTGATTCTAACAATCTTTTCAAATGAATAGGCGAGTCATACTGAAGTCAAAATCGTCGATTTCCGTAAGAAAATTGAAAAGGCTAGTTTATTGACTATTTTTATATACAAAAAATGCGCTGGATGATGGCGAAAAAAAGTTATAAAGCCACGGCTTCATTGTCAAAAATTATGTTTTTTAGCAACAATTTCTTCTCTTTTGATGCTTTTTGATATTTTTTCAATAGATAAACAAGTGAAAATAAACAAATGACTGAGTTAATTGTTGATCACATTACACATATACCTATACATGTCACACATACATAACTGATATTCCCATATAATACATACTATACAATTTGCGCTTAATTAGCGCCTTCTCGTGTAAACAGTGACTTTAACGAAAAAATGGTTCAAACAAAATTGATCCATGTTGCTCATTTACGAATTCAACCTCACTTTTTACGCCCTGAGTACGCTCGCTGTAAAAATTTCAGCTTGATATCTTTTTTCGTTTTTGAGTTATCGTGTTGGCAAACGGACGGACTAATTAGAAGATTCTATGAACACCCATACCAAAATTTTTTTCGTTACATCAATATTTTTAAATGTTACAAACTTGGGACTAAACTTAATATACTATGTATATTTCATATATACATGGTATAAAAATGAAGAGTTTAACCAAAATACGTCGTTTAAGATTAGTCGCGACCTTGTATCTTTGATCATTCAATTTTTAGAGCAAATTAATGGACTAAAATTAACAATTTCTTTCTGATTTTTTTTCTGCTCAACAAAAGATCGCGTCGTTTGGATAATTTATTTCGGTTGAAATATTGTGTTTTGTTCATAGAATTCACAATGTTTTTTTTTTTTGAACTGCATATATTTTGCAATTGTTTAAAAAAATTAGCTAATTTTTTATAAAGGATTTGCGGACTCTCTATGACATCTTTTGCACTTTCCACTCCCCATGAGCGATATTAATACAGCACAAGGTCTTGCCGCCCCAAAATTTTTGTTTTTTTGATTCCATCGCTGGAAACCGTAAAAGATAAAATTTTTTTTTTTTTTTTATGAATGGATTAGTAATAAAGAATAAGGATCAGGACATCAGATTGTATTCATAGACGAGTACAATAAACTTTTTTAGCGACATTTTTCATAGTTTGTTTTTCGATTTTTTACGTTAAATGCGTCAAAAAAAAATTGTTCTTATCCCTATTCCTAATTGCTGTTTTTTTTTTATTGCCAAATAAAGGGTACTTTTGTATCTAAATAGTCTTTTGAATCAATTTTGAGCTTAAAAATTCCTGCATTATATTTTGTCCGGTTTGGTATAATTACTCCACTTAGCGACTTCCAATGCTTTAAGTTAAAAAATGCTTTACAAAACTGCACATGTCTCCCTTCTCTAATGGCAGAGTATTTTCCAATCAAAAAATTCTGGTTTGTTATTTCATCAGTTTTTGAAACGCATAGCGCCCGCTCTGTACTCTTAAAAACACGTTTTTCTAGTTGTTTGAATTTGGTAAGGTAGTGGATACATTGTAAACGATGACTCATTTACATTGATCTTATACATTCACCTAAGCAAAGTATACATGCTGAGTGCTAAACGCTGACTATTTGTTTAAGAATTAACGGTATTTTTTATTCTTTTCAATATCAAAACTGTATTTTAATATGTCTATTGTCTTTAAGAATTTTACGGCAATTCTGCAAGTCTAATTTAGAGTCTAGTTCGAGATGCGGAATTTATAAAATATCCCCGTGGTTTCTGTTTCTGAAAAAATACCTGAAAGTAACTATTATTTTGCGAGGATTCAAAGCTTGTTTGATTTAGAACCAGAATTTTATACTGCCTTCAAAACATATAAAGTTCTATCTCCAAAACAGTAAATAAGAAAAACCTGATTTCTTAATGCACATTGAATTTTGATTTTTGCAAATGTTTTTGATATGTACAATTTTTTTATTTTACAAACCTAATTTCTAATAGCTTTCAAATTTCATTGAAAAAAAAATTAAAAAAATCAAATATCTCGAACTATTCGTTATGTCCAAAACTCATTAAGGTAGTACCTACACGAAAGTGATATTCCAAGAATTTCTCAAAACTCAGAATATAAAATATTTAATTCATAATACACTTGCTGTTAAAATTAGAAGATGATTTACCATGCCATACATGAGATATTAGCAATTAAAAGTGACGCAATTTGTACGTGTACATGGGAGAAGTGTATAAAAATACACAAATTTACAAATATTATATTTATTTACCAATGAATGACGTCCACCATCTCTATGAAAAACTAATATAATGTAGAATACTATATTTAGAAAATATATAAATAAAAATAAAAATTATTTACCATATAGTTTCGATAAAAAACTTAAATAAATAACTCGTTTTAGCGATGATTTTTGTGGAAAAGATATGAAGACTAATGTTAAAGGCATATGTCATAGTGTGTGTGCTTATATGTATACTACAAACAGTAGTGAGGAACTACAGTCTTTTGAAAATAATATATGGTATATGTATAATAGTCATAGCACAGTTTATGCACTGAATGATAGTATTAGTTCAAAACTTTTTGACTGGACGGTCGCGGAGGAACTACCTTAATTCGAAATTTTTTGCATTTTCCCTTAAAGCTCGAGTTATCGAGATTCCACTGTATAACCTAAAATCTTGAGCTAACACGTTGATGATGTGAAATTATTTTTTACTGTTTTAAAAAAGCAGCAGGGTCGAAATGGGGGAAAAAGACCTTTTGCCCAAACGTAATATGAAATGCTTCTAAAACATTTACGGAGACACTTTTTCAATTTTATGATTAGACTATTTTTATTTCATTTACTTCCTACATCATTTCAACATAAAAGTATTTACGTAGATTTTCAGCAGGACCAAAAATTTGATCACTTTTTTTTTTTCTTTTCTAATTGCTTATTAGGTTTCATTTTTCATCAGGCCAATTTGGGATATGCAGTAAAATGGTCCTTTTTCTCAGACCTTTCTAACAATCTTAAATAATATTTATGTCATATTTTCTCATAAAATTTAGATGTTTCTGTCTATCTTAAAATTTAATTTCCGTGAATCACTCACGATTTTATGAGGTTATTAGATTTTCTTAAAACAAAAAACAACATAAAATTTGCTCAAATAATGATGATTGCCACGTGAATTTATAAAATTTTCAATTTCAAATAATATACAGGGTGGCGCAGAAAAGTGTTTCATGTTTGTATGTTTGGTCCTTTGAGGCTATAGAGACCAAATGCGCTAGCTTGTCTATTTAATGATTAGTTGTTCAATGATACACCACTAAACCAGGTTTGTCGAATTTCATTTTTTTCTTTTTCACAATATGGCGTTACCAATTTTTATTAGAGGCACATCTCGATTGACGTTAGAATTATCAAGATCGGCCAAAGCCTTTGGTTTCTAGTGTGTCTGAAAGGAACACACATACATATATAGACTGATAAACACATTATCACAGCTTTGCGTTGAGCAGTCGAGTAAAATATACTATTATCGAATTAATTTCATAAATCAAATATAATTTTAACAACTATATTTGAAACTTTTCAAGTTAATAATTATTATCTACAATTTCAGAATTTCAAAAAATTTTTCAATTTTTTATTCATTTAAAATTTACATGCAGTATGGGCGTCAGCAAAGAGATTATATATACTAGAGAGACAAACAAAAAAGAGATCGATAAAAGGGACCGTCTTCCCTCTTTGTCTCACAGCCTGACAAAGCGTGAATATTAATATTTTGAACTATTGTATGAACACTTGCATGTGTGTGTATTTCATAGAGGTAATATAAGACAGACGAAGACGTACTTTTTTAGGTGTCTCTCTATAACGATCAACCGTTTGGATGGCCATATTACGGTTCTATGTTATTACTTCTATGTAACATAGGTACAAGGTACCTACTATATGTATCTGTCTCTATACCATATATGCATTAAAGTAAACGCCATACATTTCTTACCGTGTATAATGGCTTCCTCACGCAACGGGAAGCCACTTAAAAGTTTTACTATAAACTTAAAAATTTTACTAAACTTTTTTATATAGTTTAAGCTGGTAAAAAAGTTATTTAGATCTCTCTGTCACACTCTGTATATAAAATATTATTCATTTAAAATTTTCAGATTTTCATTTAGTCCTTCCAAAAATAAATTTTTAATCATTTTATACCTTATGACTGTGACTCGACTTGATTACTTATTACAATTATTATTAATAATATTATTAATTTGAAAGTTTGTTTTTCAATGTTAAAAAAATTCTTTTCGAATATTCAAAAATTGTTTGAAATAGTTTATAACTAAAATTTCGAAATAAGATTGTTTGTTCTTCGAACATATGTAGTGTTAAATAGAAAGTAGAGAAGGGTGGTTTCATTTCAAATTAAATGAAGTCATAAATTATTCATTTTGAAGAATTATTTATTTATAGTAGGTTCAAAAGATAATACGGAAGAATCTCATTAATGCGACACTATTAAAAAACAGGTCGGATTATTGGACGTATCGATTTATTGAGGTGCCGGATTATCGAAATTATACTGTATAGCACGCATGGGTGAGTTATTTTAAATCGAAGTCACCATTGTTAAAACTTTATTGTGTGCCATAAACTATATTGTGCGTCTCTTTATCCAAGTCCGCAATGAGATAGGCTGAAAAAAACGCTGTCTCTTTGTCTTACTTTTATTTTTGGTTGTCACTGTCTCACTCGTATTTTAGTCAAAGAAATCCGAGGGACTTCTGTAAGTCCTGTTTGCCCAAGCCTACTGTATAGTTTTGTAGCAAAACTAAATCACTACATATTATAAAACAAAGTCGCTTTTTCTGTCCCTATGTCCCTTTGTACGCTTAAATCTTTGAAACTACGCAACGGATTTTGATGCGGTTTTTTTAATAGATAGAGTGATTCAAGAGGAAGGTTTTTATGTATAATACATCCATATTATAGTAGAGTAAGGGGTTGAAAGGGATATGCTTCAAAAACTAAAAAAGTTGTGCATCGATTAAGCTCAAATATTGACACGATATACAACCAGCTTCAAAGATCTATTGTTTTTATCTACTTTTAACCTTCGGAGGGTAGAAAGGTGTAGCGAGAAAGTGGGAAGGAATTATCGAATATTTACAAATATACCTAAGTGGGGTATCAAATAAAAGAGCATGACGTGTACATTACAAAACTGTTCAACGCAAGGAAATGTGGAGGGAGGGGTGCAAGTGGGGATGTTGCCCAGCAAAGCGGGTAGTTCACAGCTAGTTTTTAATAAAACATTGAAATAAATAAAGATTGAATTTAATTTTTTTGAATTTAATTTTTTTGAATTTTGATTCGATTTCCTTTCATGATATTTTATAATTTCCGTAAAGTTTATGAAAAACATTTTCATAATCATCCTGTAAATACACAAATTTTCAAAAGATCACGCTGAGTTATTATCTATTAGTTATGCAATAAAAGAAATTCACTTGAGATCTCAAAACTAATTTATTTGAAGTAAAACAAGTTAGACTGAGATTTTATTTTCAAGATAATTTTCCCCTTTAGTTAAGACAAATAAAGAGAAAACTGGGTTCATATTTAGCACGGGTCATTTAGTATGATATACATCTCAAAATAAATTTAACTTTACCTGCGACTGCTCTGTTTTTCTTTGAATATTTATTTTCCATTTAATTGAATTAAAAGCAATCAATACAAATTTCTATGAACTCATTTCCATTTTGATAATAATTTTCCGTTGAAAAATATTTAAGTATACTTTTCTTTTAATAATTATTAAAAATAGACGAAAAAAAAACAAAAAAAATAACCTCCCAATAAATTAGAAGAAAAACTCTGATATACTTGAATAACAAGAAAATAAACGAGTGATGTTAAGCGCGATCAAAATGTTGAAATGTTAATTATAATACAGCATGACCTCGCAAAGTATAATTTTGGCCTGAATTACTTGTGCACCTGGTCTGTAAGTTATGTTTTGTATGTATGTATGTTTATAAAAAATAAAAACTCGTGAACAGCAGAGTATCATCATTGAAGTCATATTTCCCCCCTTATAACTCCATTCATGGAAAGTACTCACTTCTACAGTGCACAAAGTCTTAAAAATGATGAAAAACTGTTATTTTAACTAAGAAGGAGGAGGAAAGTAGACTGGAAAATTACACCCCCATGGCAAATTTTTAGTTTTAAGAATAACTCAAATACCAATTTTCAACCCTCAATGTGGAAAAACTGTAGAGATGTTCAAAAATTAAGAAACTACGAAAAAACATAACATTTCAATATAAAAGGGAAAGAGAGAGGACGAGGGGCTGCAAAGTTGACACTCCCAAAAGTGCATTCTTGGCACAAACCAACCTACAGACCTATTTTAAATTTTTTAGCTGAATTCGGAGAAACAGTACCGATTTTCAATCTAATACAATTTAATTTGGATAGATTGTACAAATGTTCAAAGCCATAAAAACGTAGAAACCCACAAATCGTGTTCTAAGGCAGGCATGGGCGAGTTACTTTAAGTCGAAGTCACCATTGTTATAACTTTATTGTGTGCCATAAAATTTATTGTGAGTCTCTTTACCCAAGCCCGCATTGCTCATAGAGGTGGAAGCGAGGCGGGTATACGACTCTTCTACCTATCTCAGTTTCTCTTATAGTAATGAGATAGGTAGGGAAAAAATGTTGCCTCTCTGTCTTACTTGTATTTTTGGTTGTCACTGGTTAGGTTGTCACTGCCTTACTCGCATTTTGGATACAGAAGTATGAGTGACTTCTCTAAGCCACGTTTGCCCATGCCTGTTCTAAGGGATCATAAAGCGATCTTCCCCGTTAACCTTTGATACAGTATGTAAATCTATATTTTCGGGGAAAATATGACTAAAAAACACATACTTCATTATGTATTACATATTAATGCTGTTCTTAAGTGAGAGAAGGTGTTATCAAAATTTACATTTCTTAATGTATATAGATTGTAATTTTTGGAATTCAGTAACTAAATTTTTAACAAAACTAAGGTGTTTGTTTTTTATCTACGTATTCGTATTTAAAAAAAAAAAAAAAAAGATATGTATGGAAAGATACATATGGAAAGCATATGTAATGGAATTAGAAAAAGAAATTATAACACCCAACCTCAAAAGTTAAATTTCAAATCATAATTCGAAAATGAAAACAAATCACTGTAGTCATAGTTTCTAGCGATTTTTTCCGAAACTACACTTATTCGTTGTGTGCGTAGTCATGGTGGGGATAATAAAATCGATGCCAGCGCTTTAAGTGAAAAATTTTGGAGATAAAGTGGGCTGTTATGACTAATTTGCAATTATTTACATGTTAATGATATAGAAACTGTCAAATTAAAATGATTGAAAAACACTAATTAATTAAACTTAATGCATTAAAAATTGTGAAAATAAGAAATCAAATTGTACAAATATTATTTTTCAAATGTTAATTATCGTAATTATTTATTTAAATTTGTGAAACAAGAATATTAAATTTTAAATGTAAGTTTTCAATGCAATCCACACAATTATATATGCATCCATTAATTCTATAATTAAAGTAGTGTATCGTTGTCATGGAAACGAAATTCACGCTCGGAGCGAATAGGCGGTTACAGATTTCTAGGTGGTTTCGAGTTTTCTTATCCTAATTTCATGGATAAATGATCCGATCGCCACAGAAAATATGATCGCCTTAATGACGGCATCTTTAGGTACCTATACTTTCAAAATTTTCATTTCAGTAAATTTTATACGGCGAAAATCGAAGAAAAAGCTTTAAATTTCTGTATATTATGATTTAAAACCAATATTAACATATATACAAATTCTAGTACCAAAAATTTTTTTTAATAGAATTTGTTCAAGATTTATCCTAAAATTTTTGTATTGCTCCTAGGACGTTCGTTATCGAGCAAAAACATAGTGTGAAATCAATATAAATAGAAAGAAAAGAAAATAACACTTGGTGGCGTCATAACTTGCAATTGCCATAAAGACTACATATCAAAAGTTGTTTTGCAAGAATAAGACAGAAAAAATTATTTAATTGCTTGCATCTTGTAAATGTTTTTATCAATCGATTTTAAGTTTGTTTTCTGAGCTTATCATCTATTTTCGAGAGAGACATCTATTCTTGTCATCTCTTTTCTATTTGAAGGAAAAAGCGCATTTTTCGGGGTTTTTTAGATTTTGTAAATTTCTCTTCTTTGTAAATTAAGAGAGAGAGACATCTATTCTTGTCATCTCTTTTCTATTTGAAGGAAAAAGCGCATTTTTCGGGGGTTTTTTAGATTTTGTAAATTTCTCGTGTTTGTAAATTAAAAATGCAAAACATAAAACCATAAACCATGTATAAAATTTAAATTGTGTAACAGCATTTTTAATTAATTAATAATATTTTTTATGGTCTTTCAGCTTCTTCAATTAATTAATCATTCGCCATAATGACTTACGTGCACAAAGTACGAATATCCAAATAAATATGACGTACTTTTGTAAAAAAAAAAAAATAAAACTTTTTGGTGAAAGTTTAAAGAACGCATTTTAATATTAAATATTCTTAATTATGACATTTTAGTTAAAATCTAATATAAGACCGCATTCCAGTGGCTTTAGTAGAATAATGAATGTCGTTTAATATGAACTAAATATTGTGTCATATTTTATACAAGTCTTGACGAAAATGGCCTTTGGAAAGCAGACCAATAACTTTCTAATTTAATTATATTAGATCTAGAGCCAGGCGTAGTAAAACATGGGCATTTAGAACGGCTGGAAAGGAATAAGATTTTAATCTGAGGATTTCTCTTTCAAAATGTTTGAAAATTTTTTAATAGCGCAACAAGCTTAAAATTGATGAATATTCATTCAATTTTTAATTTTGTTTTTCGGGGCGGAAACTATAACCATCTATCACAAAGTTAATAAGAATTATAATTATTATTAGGTGATAAATTATTAATGATTTCCTGTTAAAACTAGGTATTCTATATCTATTTATTAATTTCATTGAGATATCTAAACGAGTTTCTTTATTTCTTTCTGAGTAAACTGTTTGAGCTGATGAATTGATTATTGTAGAGGATATAGTTCGAATTTCCCTCACTTTGATTACCTTTATGCTTTCTGGTTAATTGAAACCGAAATTTCAAGGTAAGGATTCAAAACATTTTCACCTGCATATTTACTCAATTCGGCTAAACTTTCTAAAACTATGGATTCTGACAGTACTTGATAAATAAAAAATCTTCACGAACAGATAATTTTGAAAAACATTATACACGTCTAGCCAAAAAAGTCACAAGAAGATTTTAGCAGACCCTTACAAAAATATAAACAATTGACTGAGCTAATTGTTGAAATACCCTATCCTATGTAAACAGTGCTGAACACCAGTGCTGAATATCAGTGCTTGTATTATTTTTATAAATAAGTTAAAAAAATATTCATGTAGTTTTTCTCAAAAATTTCGAATATAATTCGTTTCGGAATTTTTATTTCGTTTTTTGGTATCTGTGTACATTGAAGCGAATATTTACACAACAAAATTTTTATCGGAAAACTGACTCCATTGTGGAATATAAAAAGTTTCACCCAATAATTTTGATTTTCATATATGAAAACACCAATGATAGTTTGCTATCACATGTTCCGACTCTAATAATATTTTACTGTCCACAGTCTCCTTAATATTTGTAATTTAATCAATTTCTTATAAAAAATCAATTAAATCCATATGTAAATTTGCAAATTGAAAATGTTATCACTAACTAAAAATAAACTTTGTAAACTAATTATTTACGTATAAAACAAACAAGTCTTAGCGGATATGATCTTTTGAGGCCAGACCAATAATTTTGTATTCATTGATATTCTAAAATGTATCCATCTATACTGGGTATACCATGCCATTTAATTACCGCTTATGAAACGGAAAAATTTAATCTGATCATTCTTTGTTGAAGTCTCATATTTACAGAGGAATTTACGTTCAAAGTTCATAAAATAAAAAAATTGTTGATTTATTTATTTCAAAGGTCGCTTGCGTTAATATCCCCGGTCAAAATACTTCCACTAGAGTGTGAACGTAAAGTCCAAAAACCCGTAGAACCGTAATTCGTGGCCAGCCAGCGAAGATCCGTACTAACACAGCCCCATTAAAAGCATGGCCATCGCGCAGAACACAGGACGAATGCAATCACAGGGTGAACACACCAGTCTGCAAGTTTTTGCCCCTTGCGTTTACCCTGTGGTTTTGATTATCTATTATTATACGACTAGGATATATAGAAGACATTTTGCCGAAGATATATTTTATCCGAGGATGATTGTGGGTCTTTTTTGTCAATTTGTTTGGGTATTTTCCGAGAATATTTGTTCGAGGAAATTAACGCATTTCAAATTATACCTTTTCAAAGTAAATGATAAACTTAGAGACAAAATTTTCAATTAATAAAATATTATACCATTTATTTTTTACAACTATCTTTATACAAAAATTTCAATGATCCAAATATGATTCGAGAAATTCTGAAAACTAAAAACTATAATTAGCGAAGCCATATATCGTTAATAGAATCAAAAAACTTTTGAGAATGTTTTGAAAAATATTGATTTGACAATTTTTAATGCCCAGAGATTTTTCGTGAGATGATAAACATTGTATAATAAAATAATGAAATTTTAAAAGATTACAGAACAAAAATGTCAGAAGACTTTGAATATGGAAGTAATCGAGAAATTGACATATAAATATTTGAAAACATCTGGAAACGTTAAGGTATAAATTTTTATTTCGATTTTAGGGGTAAGAACGATGAGTTAAAAATTACAATTTAAAATAGTTTTTTTTAATATTAAATATTGATTTTATTAATATTATTACGTGTGTATGTAGAAACAATTGCATCATTTCTAAGAATAAAATTCTTCAATGTTGATAAACAAACATATTACTTATTATATCTTTATTACATGTAAACATGCTGTAAATTATTTATAAAAAAAAAAAAAAAAAAAGTATTAAGAAGTAAAAAGAATAATTGATGAATTTTTTAAGTACGATAAGTAAATCAGAGCATTATTAATGACGTAGGTCGCTTTTAAAATTATAAAAATAAAATTGTATTAAAATATAAGGCTGAGTAGACAATAAAACTATTTGCACATTGTGTAAATTTCTTGTTTTTTAAACATTTCGTGTTATCTTTTATAAAAACTGATGAAAAAATAATTTGTCGAAACGTTTTTCTGAATAATAATTAAACAGTTTTTCACTGAAAAAAAAATTTTAATACCAACGGATATGAGATTGTCTCAACCTCATCGCGAGACAAAATATGGCGAAAGGTGGCACGAATGTGATACAACTACCGTACGGGGTTGAGTGGTTAAGTTGACACAAACGCATAAGTTCATTGTATATAATATACTATCTAAAAATTTCAAATATTGTTGTTTTGAAATGCAACATAGTTTTAAACAAATGCAACATCTTTTTTTGATTGTTTCTTCCACTTATAAATATTATAACAAAATAGTGATGTGATTGTCACAACTACATGAACAGATTAAATAATAAAAGGTTTATACCTGCTAATAGATTTATTTAAAAAAACGGTTAGATTCCTTCGGGACGGATTTGAACCAGCAACATATAGATTACTATTGATTCTAGTAGCCTAAATCTACAGCGTAACCAACTGCGCTATCGATGCTTGTATATTACATTTGCTATATTATGAAAATGATCAATAAGTTTATTTCAAACTTTCTGCAAGTTAGTAACAACAATCTTCATGTAGTTAGCTCAATCACATATGGACTAGATATGCTATTATTATAACCAAATCTTCTATTAAAAGCAAACGCAAAGAAATTTTCCTTTATTTCATCAGTTCGCTTTATTTACCATTATACATTCTAACTAAGTACAATTTTATTTTCCACCAATAAAATGTATGACTATTAAACTAAAATCAATCTCTTTCATAGAAGTTATGATTTTGTTTATTTAACTCCAGTGATTTTGTATTCATGAATTCATATTTTAAATTCAATTCCATTCTGTTGTAAATAAAAATATTAAGATGTACTTGTTCCAATCGTTAAGAAATTGTTTGAAAGTATTTTTACTTTATTTCAATATGAAACGGTCAACTTCGGGATGAGGTTGTCACTATTTTAATTTTCAGTGTAGATATGTTTCAACCTTTAAAAATAATTGTTCTGACATTAGGAAAAAAATAAAATTGTAATGGTGTTTTCGCGATATTCGTAATGATTCGAAAGCTATGTTATCAAGAATTTTTATATTATGGGCCATATTTTTTTCAAAAGAAAATAGCATTGTTATTACGGCGAAGAAGCATTAAATTACGTGAAATCATTACTAAACAAAAATTTCATAATCCAATGTCCGAAAATGAAAAAGAATCATATCGAAATATCATACTGTTTTGATTTTATTTAAAATTAACACAATAATGGGGTTTAACCTCCGTTTCTCAGACCACGTCCATAACAGAGGTCAACCACATCAGTATTTTTAACCGTTATTATTTGTTAAACTACATCCGAATATACAATTAATTTTATGATGTAGGGGGGGGGGGGGAGTCGGCTACTTTATTCTTATCCAAGGGACGACAGTGTGATCAATTTACCGCTCCATAAACTCTTTTGTTCACACTGCCGCTGTCTGGATTCGAATCCGCAACCTCCCAGCCATAGTCAAAGCAAGTTAAGACGCCCTAACAAGCTCTGCTATTAGCAGTTTCTGTATTTCAAATTAAAAGTGTATGAAGTCAATTTAATCACCCTATATATAAAGTTTGTGTTGAGTTCACACCATATTTTTTGCTAGCTTTTTACGCTAATCAATAAATAATTTATCTTTTTCTGAAATTTAAATAAAGAAATTCTCTCTAATTTATTTTTTTACACATAAGATCATAAAAGCTTAAATTTTATTGCTGTACATAATTTATGTAGAGCAATAAATATAACAATTTCTTAGAATTATACTGTTTTTTTTAAAATTTATTACAATCCATGACTTAATATCATTGTTACTGATAACGCAGCAAATATTACAAAATAATTTTTTACTTATTTATATGATAAATTTATTAGAAAATCATTTATAAAAATGTTAGCAATAATAAGCATTTATTTGGAAATTCCAATAAAGTTTATCGCAAAAATTTTTTGGAAAGTACACTGTAAGCCTACAATAAATGAATTAAATGTATTCTACATTCTCGTATATTATTTGAAAGTAGCCAAGGAAATTAAAAAATAAAAATTCAAAATTATTTCAATAAACTTGACTCGCTAATTAAATGTTTTTATATTTATACCACATTTAGGATGAGTTTGACACTATCCTCTGCTTGTTTATAAAGATTAAACAAAAACAAGTGAAAACAAACAATTGACTGAGTTAATTGTTGAAATACATATCCAGTATTGATAAGTCTGTCACATTACACGTATACATAAATGTCATATATGCATAACTGATAATCCCATATTAATACATACTATAAAATTTGCATCTAATGTGTGTCCTCGTGTGTAAACGGTGATGTTTACAAAAAAAATGTTTCAAACAAAAGTTGTTTATTTTTTACATTTAAACTTTTGTTCTATCTCGAACGGTTTACAAAATGGGTCCTACGGACCCAAGACCCAATTGATCTATGTTGCTCATTTACGAACTCGGCCTCACTTTTTACGTCATGAGTCTGCTGTAAAATTTCAGCTTGATACTCTTTGCATTTTTTAGTTATTGTGTTTACGGACGGGTGGACAACCGGAAATAGACTAATAAGGTGATTTTATGAACACCTATACCAAAATTTTGTTCGTAGTATCAATATTTTGAAACGTTACAAACTTGGGACTAAAATTAGTATACCTTGATATATATTACATATATTCAGGGTATAAATATACAATAAAATACCGACAAGTGAATTTTTTGAAACTTTGCGATACTTCAATTTTTAATACAAAGGTGCATTAATTGTTTCACACAAAATCAATTTACAATCTTTATTTCCAAATATATTTAACAATAATTCAAAAATTACTGTTCGTACTGCACTGTAATATGCAGCATTCACAATGACTGTCCATAGAGCACTGCCCATATAGACTATTCACACTGAACTCTCCATATCGACTGACTTGTTATTTTACAGTATCCATAACTACACTTTTACATATAACTCGTTTCCATGGAAACCGTGTACTATTTTTATTATTCGCGCAACACGGTACTCGTTACAATGTATAAACATTCACATCAAAACGGATTTTATAGGTCTAGGGCCAGAGGTAGGACTTGACAATCATTTCAAAACTACTGTTTAGAGAGATCGTTGGCAAAGTTGTGCCTTTTTCCGCTATGAAAATTTTCATAGCATGACACTTTTTTAATGATGCTTTTATGAGGAAAAGTTGTTAAACACGACAGTGACAACAGCCTATCGAATTTCTAACATTTCTAAAATGACTGTGAAATCAAATATAATGTCATTATAGGATTAATTTTGGACCTCGATTTTAAATAAACACTCTGTATATTTAATAAATAGTACAATAAAATAAATAATACATAAATTAAATATTTTTAAAACGATTTAATCCCACAATGCCTTATATTATGACGTATTTTGAGAATCGAATAATAAATATTTGAAAGACATATTGAAAAAATAATCAAAAAATTGATACAAACAAATTTTCACCTATTTTCAAAAATAAAAAATTGCAAACAAATTTATTTTCAAATATTACGCATACAATAATTTTTTGATTATTTTTATAAAAAAAAAAGTAATTTTTTTATACACTCGCGAACAAAGAAATCTAATCACCGTGTCAACACAATGTTTTTTACCCGACTGCGCTACGCCTAAGAGTGGTAATGTACTTATCCTATGTGGCACACAAGAGGCCAAATGCCGGCCGATTTTGATGATTCTTACGTCAATCGATTCGTTTTAACCTTGTTAGTGCTACTGAAGATATGGCAGTAATGAAAACTTAATATGGCGACCATCAGAATCCATATTGTGAAAAAGAATAAAATAAATGTCGGCAAACTATGCTAAGTGGGCTATTAAACAGACAAATCGATAATGCAATAGTCATTAAAATCGGGTCATGCGTTTGGTCTCTAGAGCACCTCAAAGGATCAAACATACATACATAGGCTGAAAATGAATGTTGACAAACTATGGTAAGTGGTGTATCGTTGAAGAGGTATTTGAAAATCCTAACTAAAAAGAGTAAAATAAAAAAATAAGTTTAAAAAATCAAAAAACCCGACTGCGTTAAATTAGTAGGGTATCGTTGAATAGGTATTTGAAAATCCTAACTAAAAGAGGTAAAATAAAGAAATAGTTTAGAAAATCTAAAAACCCGACTGCGTTAAATATAAACTGAAAAGAAAAAAAAAAGTCACGCAGCGACTTTAACAGCCGGGACCCATTAAAATCTACACCGGCTCAAATTTTTCCAATAATGGATCCCGACTGTTAAAGTTGCTATGTAAACTGCTGTACTTAAGAAAATTGCAAAAAATCGAAAAAGTTTTTTGTCTCCGATTTGGTTAAAAATTATTTTCCAGGATAATTTTGATCTTTTTGAAATTGAATGAATACTTTCTGAGACGACTAGAATCCAATACGACCCATCCATTGGATCCAAGGATCTATGCCCTTCAATTAGATCTTGGTTACCTCAGAAACTGTATGTCTTTTAATTATTTAGGGTAATTAGGACCTAAAAACAGAAAACCCCAGCTCATTTAAAGTAAAACAAAACATAAATAGAAAATTCTGAAAAAAGTTAATGACCCAGTTTCTTTGCCCATAAGTGTACATTTTTCGAAAAAAAAAGTATGTGGGCGCTTCGCTGTACTGATAGATATGAGGACAGACCACCCGGTGATCTACAAACAGACTTTTTGTGTAAATATTTTTTAATACATGTTTTAAAATTAATGCTGATTCGACATTATTATGACGTCATGAACTTTCTGTTGTATGTACTGTGTATGTATGTTTTTGTATTATTCTGGTTGACGTCTTCTCTGCATTCCATGTGACACCTACTACAACCTGCTAATAATTGCGCTGATGCGACTCAATTTTTGATCCAAAACATTTTATGTGTTTATTTTAAATGTTTTCCAACTAATTAGTGTAAAATTTTATATTTTATAAATAACACCATAATTCTTAAAATAAATACTATTCGAAAATCGTTTTATTCTTTTTGTATAATACATTTTTTATTTGGAACTTTCCCGTTCTCATTTATCAAAGAAGAACTTTTAATGTGTGTTATTGCTTACTAATTAAACCATGTATATATGAAATATACATAGTATATAAAGTTTAATTCCAAGTTTGTAACGCTTAAAAATATTGATGCTACGAAAAAAATTTTGGTTTAGGTGTTCATAAAATCATCTAATTAGTCCATTTCCGTATGTCTGTCTGTTTGTCTGTCGTCTGTCCGTCTGTCATCACGTGGTCAATTCTGTCATCACGTGTCAAACATAGGTCAATTGGGTCTTGAGTCCCTAGGACCCATCTTGTAAACCGTTAGAGATATAACAAATGTTTAAATGTAAAAAATATTCCTTATAAAAAAATAAACAACTTTTGTTTGAACCATTTTCTTGTAAACATCACTGTTTACCCACGAGGGCGCTAATTAGAAGAAAATTTTGTGGTATGTATTAATATGTTACTACAGTGCAACCTCGATATAACAAATTGGTAGGGAACAAGAAAGTATTCGTTATATCAAGTAATTCGTTAAACTGAGGCTTGTTATATTGAGGTTAGGTTGGTCTAAAATTTGTTATAAAGAGGTAATTAATTATGTTTCGTGTTATATAAAGGTTTTGGGTTGACAAAATTCGTTAATTAGAGATATTTTTGCACATTTTTGATAGTTTAAAATTATTGCACTTTTTTGGATAGTTGAAAATTCGTTATAAAGAGATTGTTCTCAAAAAAATGTTCGTAATGTAAAGGTTTATTTGACATTGACTTTTATTAGCAATTCAAGGGGATTACGAAAAATTTGTTAAATCGAGGAATTCGTAATATTGAGGTACGTTATATTAAGGTTACAGTGCAACCTAAATATATACTTTGATATATTTCATATATACATGGTATAATAAAAAATTCCATTACTATTAATCTATATGTATACATGGTGTTCTATAATTGACTGCAGAACACTGAACTTGATGAATAAGCTAATAAAGATGAACGAAAAAGCTCCTTATCAAATTTTGACCTGAGGTCTAATTTCCGAGATACTTAACTAAATCAGTTCATAAAAAATCAATAAATTTAACCAATGACAAAGGTACTTAGATGTGGGAGGTATCATAGTATGTATTAATCACATAAAGGGTATGTATAACATAAGGAAATTAATTGCTTAGTTTTAAGGCATCTCCGAAACTCTGTAGGTAATGGTATACAATTTAACTGATATCAACGTAACCACCTAGCACGAATTTTCCTCGTACATCTCTCGGTCATGAATTTATACCTATAGTTTCTATTTTTTTTAATACTTCACGAATATTTTATACGATTAACAAAAATTGGGACAATTTAGTAATAAATTTCATAACATAAACATTATAAATTTTATTATATACATATATTGAAAGTCGTGAAATTTTTATTGATATTAATATTTCCTTGAATTTCTTTTTATATTTTAATGTAAATTTTTCTAGTTCGTGTTTCTACATTGTGGTTGCCAATGTCATCGTACCACAGACATAATCTGTATTATTAAAATTTTTTTGTTCGTTTGGTTCTAGTGAATAAACACGAATCACGCATTTTAATCAGCTCACGTTGATATAATGTTTGAATACAGTGGAGTCTCACTAATTCACACTCATTAAAAACTAGATGGTGTCGAATTACTGGAGTTGTATAGAAAATGCATGATAGATAAAATAAAGCTTTTCAAATTGTACTAATTTAATAAGGCTTATATATTTCAATTTAATATACAGCGTGTCTACTTAAGTTGGCTCCATATGCATAACTTTTTATACCATGTATATGAAATATATCAAGGTATTCTAAGTTTAGTCCCAAATTTGTAACGTTTAAAAATATTGACGCTACGAACAAAATTTTGGTAAAGGTGTTCATAAAATCACCTAATTAGTCTCTTTTCAGTTGTCTGTCCATCTGTCTGTCAACACGATAGCTAAAAAACGAAAAATGATATCAAAAATGAGCCACATAGGTTAAATAGGTCTTGGGTCCGTAGGACCTATCTTGTAAACCGTTAGAGATTGAACAAAAGTTTAAACATTTTTTCGTAAACATCACTGTTTACTCGTGAGAATCACTGTTTACTCGCGCAAATTATATAGTATGTATTATATGGGAATATCAGTTAAGTGTGTGTGACATGTATGTATATATGTTTGGCTATTTTTCTTTACTTATATGACGTTAAAAAAAAACAAACAATTGCATAATCAACACTGTCTTTACATGGTATTTCAACAATTAACTCAGTCAATTTTATTTTTCACTTGTTTAGTATAAGGTTTACGAAAAAAAATTATTATTTATAAAAATCTCTGCTTTCGAAAATGTTAGCATTAAGTTATTCACTTTTGACATCGAAGTACAGAGTGTCACAAATTGAAAAAGTTCGATAAGAATGTGGATGATCGTTTTGAAATGTAGATCATTTAGAACAGATAATAAAGGAAACGGTTCAAGAAATCAATCTCGAGATATCTAGGAATGTTTTTAAACAATTTTGTAAAAGAACGTTGTACGTTGAGACAAAAACGAACTGAAAACAGTTCTTCTCTGTTTCCTGAATCCAATATCTTCTGTTTGTTTTTGCCTCAACGTTTCCACCTTCACGTTCTATACATTTAATTGTTCTTTTACAAAATTCTTTAAATAGACTTCTAAATATCTCGGGAGTGATTTCTTGAACAGTTTATCTTATTATCTATTCTCAATGGTTAACTTTTCTAAACGACCATTAACATTCCTATCGAACTTTATCAATTTGTGGACACCCTCTACATTTAATGTCAAAGTGAATAACTGAATGTTAATATTTTTCGAAAGAGATTAGTATAAAGAATTACCCTTTTTCGCAAACTAAACAATAAAAAAGTTTTCCATATGGAGGCAACTTAAATAGACACGCTGTATAAAACTACATGGAGGATGAAAAGTGTTCGGATTACTGTATGTGCCGGACTAATAAGTATTCGGATTATCAAGACTCTACTGTATTCTTTTTTTATATATACATATTCAATTCGCAATTTATCATTTTGGAATTCCCAATGTATTTCCATAGAATGCAGTTGATATTTCCAAGGACTAAATAAGTATAAATTATTAATTAAAATGTTTTTCTCATTTGAATAATGATTTTCAAATTTTACAAATAGCTTTTTTTGTATCATGCAGTACATGACAGTTTAGTATAATTCCTTTACAAGTGCGGATTCAAGGTTTTCGTGGGATAGGTCATTTTGTATTTAAAATTAATAAATCTACATAGACGGTCACATATCACACACACTCGGACATACTAATATCTCTGCTGAGACTTAGATTATTTAAACTTTAAAACGAGCAATTTCTCAAGTTGTAGCTTTTTACTTTATTATATTATAAATATAATAAAGTATTGCGATCGAAAAAAAAATCGATATCGAGGTTTCAACGGAAATACACGTTTTGACGATCCCTGATTCCAAAAAAGTGGTTTTTTAAAAATTTTGCGTCCGTCGGTATGTCTGTTACCAAGCTGGAGTCTTCAATTTTCAACCGATTTTTCTCAAACTCGGTACATAGGTTCAGTTTGGTCATAATTCCAGGCCTTTTTTTCAAGGGTACTTCCCTCTAACAGGATTTTTGGGGTTTTCTCAAAAACGGATCTAACGATTTCGATTAAACTTGGCACAAGGCTAGACCTTAATATGTTCCTAGGATTGGTATAAGCCACATATCCGGGAAAATTCGAGAAGGCACACACCCTAGGGAAAGCCTTTCCAAATACAGGAAAATGGTATTTTCTAGAGAGATGCTGAGGGGACAGCAGTGAAACTTCCTATCAGGGTTTATATCAACAAGGTCCTAGGTTTGATATAACTTCCATCTGGGACCCCCCCCCCTGGAGCTGGAGGGGATGAAATCATCAAAAGTGGTCAAATCAACCCTACCCAAAATTGATCAAATATTATTTAAAATCTCTTTTTAAGTAAATTAAGTATCGACGGGTTTTTACCCAAAACAATAATCGCATCATGTCAAGAGTTATTAAGGATGGATACTTTTGAAATGAAAACATTGTATACAATTTTCCATGTGCTGTGAGAATACGGGTCCCGAAAATCCTTTAATAAATTAAAAATCTACAACTTTATGTTGAGCAGCTGCTCGTTTCAAAATAAACAATTATCATTTTGCTTGGGTTAATACGTTTCTAACGGGAACTCAAGAAGGCAGTCAAGATGTGTGTACAGTTTTTCATGTCTGTTTTTATTGTTATTATAGTAGGTCTTTGCCCTAAAAATTTTTTAATGTTTCAATCGACGATCGTTATCGAGCCAAAACATCGCGTGAAATCAATTTTTAGATAACATCAAAAACTATGAAAATATAAAGGATTTAAATGTACAAATAGAAAGAGATGAAAATAGCACGTCATGACGTCATACTTACGACTGCCGTAGAGACTACTTATCAAAAGTTGTTTTGCAAGAAAAAGATATTTATATAATTATTTAATTGCTTATATCTTTCAAATCGATTTTAATTTTTATTTCAGATCTTGTTATCTATTCTCTCACATTTTCAAATTATAAGGAATTAAAATTTAGTAAAACCTCAACGGCTGTCAATTTCAAATTTATCTCAACATTCATTTGGGAGTTATCACGCAAGAAACATATACACATGCGGAAGGTGGATGTCATAAAATTTGTAATTTCGAGAAGCAAGAACATTCTATCAGAAATTTATTCGATCTTCAGTTAATATCATAGCAAATTTTCCAATGTGTTCTAGATGTGTTTCATCATCTAGAAATTTATATTCAAAAAAAATTCTCTTATCAATAAATTCCATGAATAATAATAATATGACTCCCACTTATAGTTTTAGCAATTTTTTTTTTTTTGCAGAAAGTTATTTTCTTTTAAGAGGCAATAGGATTTATTAATGTACATTTTTCCTTCTTATTACTAAATTTAGTAGCAATATTGAATCATTTTATTATACAGTATAAAATTAAGACATATGTTTTCAAAGAAGTGACCACCTCAAGGAAATTGAAAATGTAAACATATGATAAGAGACAAAAATCTATAAATAAACTATTGTGCGATAAGCGGAAAAAATGAAGTTTCCACTTTCCACAGCTCACCTATATACAGAATTTTCTTTTAAAAAATAAATTTTTGGTTGCCAACAAAAAATTTCAAAACAACAAACATTTTAGAACGAAAAAAAATAAATATATAAATTAACATACGAAAAATAAAAAAGAATTTTCATACATTAAAATATGTCCAATATTATTTTAAGAAATTTGTGCGGAGGCGAAAAAATGACATACATCAACCCAGAAAAACTTATTTTACACACATACCAATTAAGACGAGATATTTTGATTATTCCATTAAAGACAACTAATAAAATGCAATCTTTTTAATTAAATCACTAATTAACAACAAAAATTAACAAAATGTTATCACATTATTTTTTTCGAACACTTTGTACAAGATTAAAGTAAATATCACTTAAGTAATTTTTACTTAAATTACACTTTTTTTTTGTTTATCACACTTTTTAACAAAAAAATAACTAAAATTTTAAAAACATTTCACTGAGGATCCTTGTTCACTGTCTGTAGAACCTTACTAAACTACATGATACAATAAATTTCACCTACAAAAATTGTTATTAATATTTACACTTTGAAATATATCAAGATATTTTTGTGTAGGTTCTATCTATCCTCTACATAACTAAATACTTTTTTAGTCTTTGTATCTATGGTATTATGACTGTGATCACACTTTATGACGTCATTTACGTCAAGTAAGAATTTGTTCGTATGGAATAAGTACGAATACATTGTAGCAGAAGCACCTGATGTGTTTTTGTTGACTAGATTTACACCTGTTTGCAAAACAAAATATTGATGTTTGGGTGTTTTTTAGTTAGTTATGCATAGAAAATTTATTTTATTCACTTCACTACACGTGCTTCTCATTCACTGCTACAAAGTTACAAAAGCAAAAACTATATATGTAAATATAACTCTTACGTCACAAAATCTGCTCTAAGCAAATGTAAAAAAAGATGCCATACTTTTTTCTCTAAAATATATTTGATGATATACTTGTGATGTACCTATCAAAACCTTAGAATTTTTACTGATTTAATAAATATTGATAATTAACTTGTGCAGATTTTGTGACACAGTATCAGTATTGTTCTCTTGAGTATATATCTTGTTCTAAGGTCTGCTATGTAAAAACAACGTGTGTTAATGGCTGATACTCAAGCTAAGCCCGTTTAAAATTGGAATCTTAATATATATATTTCTTGTGTGCGTGTGTATGTAATTGAACTCCTCCTAGACGGCTGGACCGATTTTGATGAAATTTTTTGTGTGTGTTCGTGGAGATTCGAGAATGGTTTAGATTTACAATTTGGTCCAGTACAACTGTTTTTGAGGGCTCCGTACCAAAAAAATGAAATTTCATTAAATGGTGGGAGCGCATATAAATCATATCACATTATGTATACTATGTGTACTATGTATTTTTAATAGTATTCAGGTATTGTCAATAGGCATTTATTAGAGCCATATGCGAGCGCAGCGAGCTCTACTATCAAAGGTCAGGCCAAAGGTCGAAGGTCAGGCCACTCCAATAAATAGGAGTTAAATTGGGGTTTAGCGGGATGGGTTTAGCGGACAGGCTAAACGTAGTATCCCTGATAAAAAAGTTGAATTCAATTCGAATTAAAATTTTCGAGTTCATTTCGCTTTGATTTCGAGTTCAAAGGGAATAGAAATTCAAAGCGAAATGAACTCGAAAATTCACATAAAATTTTTTTTTGTTTTTAAAATTACAATTTAGGGGATTGAATTCACATTGGCCCAGTTTATACATATTGAGTAATTTAGTTCATTTTAAAATTTGTTTATGCAACACCAATTACATGTTTGGTGTAATATTTTATAACTTTCTGCATTACCATCTGAGATTGCAAATTTCTAGTACTTTGCTGTCACGTTCAGATGGCACAATTTTATATAATTTTAGGCATTTTTAGCAAAATAGCGTCAAAAATGGCTTTTTTCTGAAATTTTATCATTTTTATTTTCTATTCGCAAGAGGAGAAATTTGTTGGGTTTGTAGTAAAGCTTCAATAGTAAACCCCATATTTTTATAGGAGCATTCGCACCAGCCCCCTCGAGTTATAAATATATGTTTACATACATGAGGTAAAACAATTCATTTGATTGTAAATAAAAAATATTTGACTGATTTAAATGAAACTAATACCAAAAGTAGGTTTTAATACTTACAACTTTCAATTAAAATTTTAGCCAAATCCAACAAATAGTTCAGCCAAAATTTGAAATTTAGTAAATTTTTTTAAATGGCTGCCATTTTATGCCATTTTTTACAACGGAGTAGCATTTTTTATTATCTTTCGATTTCATAATAGGTTACATATCCGTAATCTATTAATAAATAATGTCTCCTTAACCCATTTTTTTTGAAAAACAGAAACTTTATCATTTTTTGAAAATAATTGTTTGCTGGTTTTATTGACTGGCATTTTGTATAGGTACCATGTATATATGAAATATACATAATATATTAAGTTTCGAAGAGAATCATCTTATTAGTCCATTTTCGGTCGTCCGTCCGTCTGTGAACACGATAACTCAAAAACGAAAAAAATATCAAGCTGAAATTTTTACAGCGCACTCAGGACGTAAAAAGTGAGGTCAAGTTCGTAAATGAGCAACATAGGTCAATTGGGTCTTGGGTTCGTAGGACCCGTCTTGTAAACCGTTAGAGATAGAACAAAAGTTTAAATATAAAAAATGTCCTTATCAAAAAATAAAGAACTTTTTTTTAAACATTTTCTTGTAGTTATCACTGTTTAATCACGAGGGCACACATTAGATGCAAATTTTATAGTATGTATTAATATGGGATTATCAGTCATGTATGTGTGACATGTATAGGTATATGTGTTATGTGATAGAGTAATCAACACTGTCTATACATGGTATTTCAACAATTAACTCAGTCAATCGTTTGTTTTCACTTAAAAATTTTTAGTTTTAACCCCCGCGCTATTGGGGTGAAGAAATCTAAGGCATGTAAGGTAGTTTTTAAAGTTGCTGATCTCGTGTTTATGGAAGAGATTTTTCAATTTTCAGATTTTTTCCCTCTTTTTTAGTTCAAATTAAAAAGTCGTTGAGAATCACCATTTTTTTGCTATTAAATCTTCTTTTAGGTTTTTAAAAAGGTTTTTTTTTGTGTCTTTGTTATCGAATCTAGTACCAATACATTGAAATCATAGCTTGTATGTTCCTATTTCTTACTACGAACAACAAACTTGGCGCATTTCATGCCAATAAATGGTACAAACAATTTAGGGGGGGTCTAATTTTTAAAACTAAACAAAGGGGGGGGGGGGAATGAAACTTGTATCAATTTGATCATAAATTCGAGATCAAAGACTATACAAAAACGCTTACATGGCTTGAAAAGGTTAAATTTTCAAAAAAATGGTAACTTTTTTAGGGAGTGTAAATGTGGGCTAACAGAGGACGAAGAGTAACAAATTTAACACTTAAACTGAAATTTCAAGATCAGCAACCCAAAAATTCTCTTATACGGCGGGAGGGGGGTGGATAGTGTAAAAAAGAGTATATTAATAAAAATATCATTAAAATCTTTTAAAAGGTATTTATTCTTTACACCTTTTTCCCCAATAGCATGGAGGTTAAAACTCAAAATTTCCGCTTTAAACCATTTATACCTTTTTAGAATAACTTTTTTAGCCAAAGCAAAAAACCGCCAGTCAATACACCCAGCAAAAAATTATTTTCAAAAAATGATAAATTTTCGGTTTTTCGCAAAAATATGAGTCAAGGAGTCATTTTACGGATATGCAACCTATTATGAAATCGAAAGATAATAAAAAGTGCTATAATTTAAAAAAATTCAACTCCGTAGGACAAAATGTAAATAAATTTAAAATTTTGGCTGAACTATTTAGCGGATTTTTAACTAAAAGTTGTAAGTATTACAACCTACTTTTGGTGATAGTTTCATTAAAATCTGTAAATCTGTATGTATACATATATCTATAACTTGAGGGAAGGGGGCAAAACTTCCCCAAAAAAATATGAGGTGTAGTTTTGAATCTTTACAACAAACCCACCAAATTTGGATATGGACCGAAGTCTTCCCTTGCGAATATAAAATAAAAACAAGTGAAAACAAACAATTGACTGAGTTAATTGTTGAAATACCATGCATAATCAGTGTAAGTTGATTTTTTTATCACATGTGACACATGTGACACATACATAACTGATAATCAAGTATAGACGGACGGGCGGACAACCGGAAATGGGCTAATTAGGTGATTTTATGAACAGCTATGACAAAATTTTTTTCCTAGCATCATTATTTTTAAGCGTTACAAACTTGGGACTAAATTTAATATACTATGTATATTTCATATATACATGGTATAATGATAAAATTTCTGAAAAAAAGCCATTTTTGATGCCATTTTGTTGGTTAGACATTTTGCACCACTCCGGGAAAGTAACAAAATAAAAAAAAAAACTTATTTTTATGTGAAAAGTAAAACCCCAAAGTTTTGCTGCCCGAACTTTTAATCTAAACATGTCGTAATTTTATTCAAATAATATAATTATCTATTTGTCCTTTACAATGATAAAATGTCGCAGTATATTGTCATTTTAAATCATTTTTGAGGTAATTGTTAAAATACTCTGTATACACAGAGTTGAAAATCAGTGCCTGCATTATTTTTATAAATTAAAAAACCAACCTAGTTACAGCAGTTTGAAGAATTTTCTAAAAAAAATATTTTTGTTTTAGAAATTCTTTTGCAAGACTTGTTATTTGAAGCTCCTACTATAATCAATTCTATCTTTTATAGTTTTGGAGAAACTAGACATCAAAATTTTGCACCCTTACGGAAAAACAATGATATTTACACGGATAATCAAACATTATTTTAGAATTTTGATAAGCTAAAATATAATTTGAAGACCCGTTTTTCAGCTTTTACAATGGCCTTTTTGGAGTTTTTCCGAACATGAAACTGTTAATATCTCGAAAACGAAGAAGTTTAAGAAAAAATCACAAAGCCTTTTTGACGTTAAATAACCCATGGAATCAAGAATAACTTTTACTTGATTCAAAAAAATTTCATTTAACTTTTTCTTTGGAGGGTGGGGGGGGGTGTATACAAAACTTGGACCAAAAGGGTTTCTGGCAAGATTCACAATATTAATCTATAAGCTTTTCTAATCAAGAAACAATTGACAAAATGTGGTACTCATATTTTACACACTCAACCATATTCACCGCCTGTTCTAAATTAATAATACCTACTTGATATTCATACATACAGTTCAGGTATAAAAATTCAAAAATGAAAAAATATAGTTTGTATGGCAAAAATATATTATTACCATGTAGAATTATTACTTTATAAATTACAGGGTGGTCCCATCATACAAAGAATACTCAAAAAGTACATAAATTTAGTGTTTTACTTTAATAAGTAAATTCTTGGTAAACTTGACTAAACACAGTAAACGTAAAGGCCAAAAACCCGCGGACCCACACTAACACGATCCAATTAAAGCCATGGACAACCCATAGATCACACGCTATTCCTGTTATTCGCGGGGTTGACCATACCTTTAATGGAATCGTGTTAGCACTGTTTTCTGTGTCATCTTCGTTCATCGTGATCTTCGTCAAACTTTAACTGTAGTCTTTTTCAAAAGATTGGAAGTTATTACGACAATATATCTTGTTATTGTTCAAAATTTAATTTAAAAAAAATTATTATTTTATTAATTTTCCACACACTCTAATGCATACACCCCCGGCTAAATAGTTAACAGTCACACTGTTCTCACCAGCATAATATGGCGTCGGATTTATCAAGTCATTATTGGATAGTATATTGATGTATATTTCGGAAAACGCCTAATGCTGTGACAATTGTTTCGATCGATTAGGTCAAATATATTATTTACATAAAAAAATTTAAAACATTAAATTACATTTAGTTTCATTGATTTTACTTTTGTCGTGTTAAATGCAACTTGTATATAATGTGTCAGATAGAGAATTCTGGCAGGAAGCGGTCTCCAACATCTCTTAGGAAATACCAGAACGGAACATGATTGGATTTGGATATAATATTCTTATTATAGTAAAATCTAATCGTTTCCTTACATGTTTTATTATTTTACATAAGAAAGAAAGTATTCCACAGAAAGCTGTAATTAGGTAGTGGCTACAGCCTTGTGGTGTGATATTTAAAGTACTCGATTTTGAGAAAACCGGTATTTCTAACCGATGCATTGAAAAATGTCGATGAATAGTCTCGACGTATTGCATTCAAGAAAACATCGATGTATTTTCTTAGTGGACACTCCTAGTTATAATTCTTTCAAAAATATTCCTAGCCTATTCTAATAAATTGTAAATTAATGTTTACTTCAAAATACAGGTGTGTTCAATAAGATTTTACCAAGTAGCTGAGAGACATTTTGTTCAAAATGGCAGAAAAACATTGTTGAACAAGATGTTAACATTTAAATGAGGAAGACATGTATTATTTTAAGCAGTAAATTAATATTTTATTTTTAATAGCAACTTGTATTAACATAATTTTTATTTTTATACTATATTAACTGTATGGTTTGGAGATCTATTTTTTAACATTCCTTCTTATACTATATTCTTAAAATACATCTTGCATTTATGTGGAAAAATTTTTTTGACCATATATTTCACATTTACATGTTAAAATTGTATTGAACAACACTGTACAACGATATAAACATTTTTTTCATATTTTTACCAAAAATCTACTTAACCAAAAGCAGGTAGAAAAGTACAGTTTTTTAATAAATTGAATAGTAATACTAGGTACAATTGTCCATTCATAAATGTTTAGTTTTGAAACAAGACACTATGTTTTGGTAAACCGTACTATATACTAGGTACAATTGTTCATTCATATAATGTTTAGTTCCTGTGAAATTTTTGTGACGTGAAGACATGTGTATTTAACAAAATTTTTAATGTAAGTAAATTATATTCAGATTTTCAAAATATTTTAATAATTATATTATAATATAATTTTAAATTAAAACAAAAATCTTTTTTACAGATACAATGAGAACGAATGGAAAATAGAATTATGGATCGATAATAAGGTAAATATTTTTCAATTATTAGTTTTATATGTGCGTATTATATTAATTTTAGAAAATACCTGAATAATTTTGAATTCTACTTGTGAACAATATGAAAATATTCTTTATATATTCCTTTTTATTTTTAATTATCCGTTTATTCAAAATTAACTGCAAGCAGCTTAACTGAGCGATTGAATTGAACTTGCTTTTACTTGAATGGGATGCCGATAATACCATGAAAATTGTAAAATCGTTTATTAAATAGTTGATTGAGAATTTTGTTTTTATACCTAGAATACAATGAAAATCAGTTGCTTTAATACTAAATTTTTTAATGTAACAATATAGTCTAGTCATTCTGTTTTGAGCGAAATATTAATTTTCCGTAACCAATATACAGGAAACCGAGACATATAAAAATGGAAATTTTTCTGGAGAATTCAATGCTCTATTTTTCTATAAACTGGCATTAGGGGCTCTTGTAGAAATGCAGCGGAAGTTGGTAAAACCGGGTTACTTAGTTTAAAAAAAAAGGATTTGTTTCAAAAACAGTTCCGTACAAGTAATTGTTAAATAAATTAATTTAAAAAATATCCTTAAAAATGGGATTTTTAGAAACGCGCGCACCTCTTTAAAAAAAAAATTTATACGAAACTTGGTGAAAAGTTCTAAATAAGCCAAAGAAGAGCGCTTTTGAAAATTTGAAAATTATTCAAAATTTTTGGAAAATCGATTAAAAAAAAAAAAGAAAAGTTTTTAAAAATCCAATTTAATCACATCCCCGTGCGTTTTTATAAATGTTTTTTCGCTTAAAATTTGCATACTTAGTTGCAGTAATGTATGTGAAATGTCTGTTTTTTTTTTTTCAAAAAGTCCGTTTTCTTCTTTTATAAAATTGTATTAAAGGCCATGCTATAGCTGGGACTTTTCAAATTTTCAAATATAAAACAATACGTTCGACTAGTGTATATAATATATTAGGCTGCGACACAACGCCCTCTTTCTTTAAACAAGTTACGGCGACCTCGCACAGTTATTGCTGAAGTCGGATACGAAATAATTTCAATTTTGTATTCTAAAAAATGCATCGGTGCCTCTGAGTGATGATTTGTCCAGTTTAAAGTTCACTTTTTTTTTATTTATTATTTATTTTTTTTATATAAATAATTTATTTAACAATTTTTTGACATCGGCCTGGACTAGATCGATCCGAAATAAATAGTTAAAAAAATTTTGTACGAAATTTTTTTTTTACAAAGCCTATTTTTTTAAACTAAATAAACCGGTTTGCACCAACTTTGGTCGCCATTTTTTATTATAATTTTTTAAGGCCCTTTTACACTAGTTTAATTAAGATTTTTTCAGTCCAAATTATATGAATTAATAACACTGAGCGACTTGGTGAAAATATTAGTTGGCGGTGTAAGTAACATAATATAAAGAGCTTACTTGAACCGTTACAAATGTCTGTTTTAAATTGGTCTATTTATGTATATTGTTTACTAAACCGCTTAAAATCTAGAAAAACCGAAAATCAGGATTTTTCGTCCCATAGCTCAAAAACGAAAAGAGATATTTATAGCGTGTTCAGGAAAGAGTGTTAATACGTAAATAATCAACATAGTTCAATTGGGTTTTTTGATTCGTAGCACCCATCTTGTAAAGCGTTAGAGACAAAACAAAAGTTGAAATATAAAAAGTGTTTCCTATAAAAAAAATAAGCAACTTTTGTTTGAAACATTTTTTCCTAAACATCACTCGTGAGGCCGAAAATTAGGTTAGAAAGACGATCTTTAATGATTTTCTGTTTACTTATTATGGCAACTTCAAAAGCTCAACCTTGGTCAATTTGTACATTTTAAAGTTATTTTTACAATACCTAACAACTGGGAAGATGCATTTTACAATATTTTTCGAAGACTTACATTTTCACATTTTTTGGACTTAATTAATCGTTATAAGTAAGTTTCTTTCGTCTTTGGTCAAATTGTATTTATAAAAATTTTTAAATTTTTACGACGTTTCAAGCCATGCAACCGGACCTTGCAACGTATACGGGAAAATCAATAGCTTACTCATTGGGTTAGAACTATCGATAAAATGTGGTCTCAGCTTTGCCCAAAATTTGAGAAAACTTTTGTCACCCCTACCATTACATGACATTGTAATTACTTTTTATCTCTTTTTTATATATAAAATACATGCATACTTGATACAATATCAGTAATGTATGCATATTATATCACGTTTCTAACATAATTTTCGCCCTCACAGGTGAACAGTGATGTTTACGAAAAAATGTTTCAAACACAAGTAGTTTTTGATAGGGAACACTTTTTATATTTAAAGTTTTGTTCTATCTCTGACGGTTTATAAAATGGGTTCTACGAATCCAAGGCATAATTGACTTATTTACGAATTCACACTCATTTTTTACGTCCTGAACACACTATAAAAATTTCAGCTAGACATTTCTTTTCGTTCATGAGTTATCGTGTTTACGGACGAAAAATAGTTTTTTCGGTTTTACTGGATTTTAAAATATCTAATAAAAATTATAAAAATTATTTTTCAGTTTCATAAAAATTCATGCTTATTCTGTAATACAAATGAAACACTCTCCATGTTTCATAAAAATTGAATGTTTTTTGCGCGAGAAAAAATAAAATCGAAAAAAACAATTTTTCGCGATTTTCTCATAAAATTTGAGGTTATGTTGAAAAAAGTTCAGTACAAAAATTTTTCAATTTTTTATTATCTCGAAGTTTCTTGCTGAACATTTTTCCATAGGAAGTCATTTTTTCCCTTAAATCGTCAAAAAACAATTTCAACCCCTGAAATCAACCCTCATTTCACAATTTCCAAGGTTCTCGAGTTTAATTGTTTTTTACTATGTTACTTACACCCCAAACTAGCATTTCCACCAAGTCGCTGCCTGCTAGTAATTTATTTGTCTAAAAACCTAACTACACTAGCCTATTGAATGTAAAAAAATAGGGCATTACGAAAAATTTCCGATAGTTTACATCTCTTAGTTCCCTATGTATTGATCTGAATAATTGTTAACAGGCTTCACGAAAACGACACTTTGTTTTGGTAAACCGTACTATATACAGAGTGTTTTTTTGAGTTGACATATGCTTGAAACGTAAAAAAATAAATTTTATCGATAAAAATGCATTAATTTTTTTTTTTTTTTTTTGGTATCAAAATTGTTATTTCGTATATTTGTTTCTGCCATATCTAGGCGCTCTTCGCCAAAAATTTTCGAATAAATCAGATCAAAGTGGTTTGTTTTTCTTTGAAGACCACTTTTGTTCAAATTGAATGAACAAATACACAAAAAGCTATATTTTTTTCTAAACTATTCGCTTTACAAAAAAAAAATTTCAAACAAAAAACATTATGGGTCCTAAAGGGGATATATTTTAAAAAAGCGTTTATATAATATTAGTTAGTTATTAATATCAAATAAGCTTTTAATTGAACTTTAAAACTTCGATCCATGTTGGTATAACATTTGTGGCTTTAAAACTAATATTTTTCGTTTGAAGCATTTTCTTCGATTAAATTTATTTATCGAGTTTCAAGCATATGCCAACTTAAAAAAGACACCCCGTAATTATACAACCAAATTTTTAAGTAAAAAAAATTTTACCTAAATGTGTCGCATAGGCTTAAAAATTCTTACTCCTTCCCCTTTACACGGAGAGTTAAAAAAGTGAGAAATGTTATCTCTAACTTTCATATAAGGTAAATGTACCATATTACGGGATATTTAGGCATAATGCACTTTGAAGCTGATTATTGAAGTAAATATAAATATTTCCACTATAAAAATTGATTTGTCGTACAAAATGATTTATTGAGAATTAGTTTTAATCATTTTTTCACGCCAAAGTCTTTAATTTATAGTATTAAACGTTAATTTTCTGGACTTCGAGTTCGTCTCTAATTCCATTATAAAATTTGGCTTTGAACCTGATTCCGGGAATGAAAGTACATAATTCTAGGATACACACACTTAACATAGGTAAATTAAAAATTTTTTTTGTTTAATGTAAATAAGATAATTGAGTATTATCATAAAAAATTTGATTAAAAAATAAAAATTTTTAATTTTTAATTAATTTTAAAAAAAATCATAACATATTTCGGAATACTAATGACAATAAATCATTGGTATTATAAACATTATCGTTATTAAATTAATGAAGTTAATAGAATTGTTATTTTTTTAAATTCTTTTTATAATAGTAAACGTTATTTTAACAATAAGAATCATCAAAAATTAATTAAAATAACAAATAAATTCAAGTTTCAATTTTCTCCGTTACAATGTGATATTTCCGGAATTGTATACATAAGTAAAAACTCTGCTCATTATTCCGGGAGTTAAAAACACATTATATACTTATCATAAAAAGCAAGTATTTAAGCATAAATTAGCCAAATTAAAAAAAAAATACATCCCGTAATTACCTCACAAAAATCTACGGCATCTACTGCTTCAATCGGTATAAAATATTTTAATAATTAAAACACCAATTTAAAAATAATTACTTCTTATTTTCCCTAATTACGGTAGACTCCCGTAATATAGTTCACTATCACTGAGTTAAGTAAATAATTCCGGGAATCATAATTTAAAGAAAATAATTAATTAAAATAATTTGAAAAAGCTTTAAAACGATTTATTTATTCATTCTAATCAATATTTTTACATATTCAAAAATGATAAACTTTACCAGTAAACTAAAAAAAGCTAACAATCTATCACTGTCATCTTACGTTTACAGACAACATATTTTTTATAAAACCAGATGTTAACCGATCGATCACTTTTTCGATTGATATAAGTATGTAAGTGTGATTTGATTTGTTCAAAAGTCGATTTTTTTTTTTTTTTTTTGTTCATATTTTAGTGCTAGAGGCTCTGTTATTTTTTAAATTTAAAAATTTATTTAGTGTTTCTTATTTTTTGATTAAAATAAAAAACTCCCGGAATAACGTACTAGCCCGTAATAATGTACATTTACCTTAAAGTTTAGAAGCGTACCCAAATTAAAAAAATAATTTTAAAACAAATTCATTTAGAACACCCGAAAGCTTGTTTATTTCTCCTGAAAATGAGTTATAAAAAATTACTGTACGTAGTTTCAGTTATTCCTCTTATATCTTGATAGTTCATATTGGTCACATAGATAAACTTTGAAACTTCGAGATGCCCGTATGCGATCAGTGGCAGGAAACATATTTAATGTTAAAAATAATGTCAGTTTCTATTTTTTGTCGAAAATAACTCTGCTTAAATTTTGGAAAATTTTCAATGAATATATCTTACAAATTATTTAATAAATAATTACTAAATGATAATTTTTTTCCAGATAAAATTGGTCGCGAAAATGGAAACAGTACAGATGCTATTTTAAAAGTATCATTTTAATTTTTTTTTTGCAATCATATCTGATTCAAGAGAAAACAAATGAATTAAAATTTCACAAAACCCGCTAGGCCTATGGTATCCAACTATGGGGAAGTGCTAGCAACAGTAACATCGAAATTCTTCAACGGTTTCAATCAAAAGTGCTATAAAAAATTGTGAATCTCCGTGGTATGTATTGTACGTAATCACGCCATTCACCGTAGTATCATAGTGTCCACAGAACGTGAAGAAATTTCGCCATCCAGTGGTCAAAACGTTAAAGTGATCAATGTTTAGACAGTTTGTGAAACCATAAACAGGCTTAACTGACAGAGTGTACTTAATTTAAGATTTATAATTACGTAGTTTCCTATAATTTCAACTAGGTATTTATAGTATACATACTATAATTGCCATCAGGTTATTCCCAGTGGGTTATTCCCATATAGCATATAGTAAATAAACTTGATACTGACAATAAAAGATCTATCTTAACTAATATTGAATATAAAAAAAAATTTGGTAAACAATTTTGAAATTAATTTTAAATTAAATTGAGTTTAAACTTAGAAATAGAAATATTAATGATAGAATCCACAATTTGTTATAATTTTTCGTATATGTGTATATGTCGTCTTGAGTCGTCCAAAATTAGTTCAACAGCTGAAAATACATATTGGTGCAATGACTCTTTAATTTTTCACTAATATTTATGATTTGGATCATACTTATTGATAAATGTCTATAGTAATTTCAATTATGTAAATGGTTAAAAGATCGGCGTAATTTATTATAATTTTAAATAATATCCATTTTATTTTATTTATTATAGGAGTAATCAAAAATTTGTGATAACTATCTCTACCCGTCTGTGGTCCGTCTCATCCAAAATTTGTCAAATTATTGAAAATATTCGCAATGGTGCAATGATTTTTAAATGTTTCAGTAATATTTATAATTTTATTTCATATTAATTGATGAATCTTTAATGTTTGTATATATTTATTAATTTCGATTATGTAAATTGTTAATACTAAACCGTAAAATGCTCCTTTGATCTGTAGCAAGTTCTTGCATTTGGGTTTGGACATTGACATTTTCCATAAAATAACTAATTATTAATAATAATACAAACGACATTAAGATTGTACAATGATAGAAATAAAAAGAATTTATATTAAAAAATCATTGTTGTCATTGTAAATTTTCGTATGTGTTCGACGAAACTACAGTTTTAAATAATTTTTAATTATCACAACTTGTACCTATTAGTTTTTTAATTATAGCAATTTTTTTTTATAGTCATTTTGTAGTCATAATCAAAACTTTGTGATAGCTATCTCTACCCGTCTGTTGGCTGTCTGATCCAAAATTTGTCAAATTATTGAAAATATTCGCAATGGTGCAATGATTTTTTAAATGTTTCAGTAATATTTATAATTTTATTTCATATTAATTGATGAATCTTTAATGTTTGTATATATTTATTAATTTCGATTATGTAAATTGTTAATACTAAACCGTAAAATGCTCCTTTGATCTGTAGCAAGTTCTTGCATTTGGGTTTGGACATTGACATTTTCCATAAAATAACTAATTATTAATAATAATACAAACGACATTAAGATTGTACAATGATAGAAATAAAAAGAATTTATATTAAAAAATCATTGTTGTCATTGTAAATTTTCGTATGTGTTCGACGAAACTATAGTTTTAAATAATTTTTAATTATCACAACTTTTATTAGTTTTTTAATTATAGCAATTTTTTTTTATAGTCATTTTGTAGTCATAATCAAAACTTTGTGATAGCTATCTCTACCCGTCTGTTGGCTGTCTGATCCAAAATTTGTCAAATTATTGAAAATATTCGCAGTGGTGCAATGATTTTTAAATGTTTCAGTAATATTTATAATTTTATTTCATATTAATTGATGAATCTTTAATGTTTGTATATATTTATTAATTTCGATTATGTAAATTGTTAATACTAAACCGTAAAATGCTCCTTTGATCTGTAGCAAGTTCTTGCATTTGGGTTTGGACATTGACATTTTCCATAAAATAACTAATTATTAATAATAATACAAACGACATTAAGATTGTACAATGATAGAAATAAAAAGAATTTATATTAAAAAATCATTGTTGTCATTGTAAATTTTCGTATGTGTTCGACGAAACTACAGTTTTAAATAATTTTTAATTATCACAACTTGTATTAGTTTTTTAATTATAGCAATTTTTTTTTATAGTCATTTTGTAGTCATAATCAAAACTTTGTGATAGCTATCTCTACCCGTCTGTTGGCTGTCTGATCCAAAATTTGTCAAATTATTGAAAATATTCGCAATGGTGCAATGATTTTTAAATGTTTCAGTAATATTTATAATTTTATTTCATATTAATTGATGAATCTTTAATGTTTGTATATATTTATTAATTTCGATTATGTAAATTGTTAATACTAAACCGTAAAATGCTCCTTTGATCTGTAGCAAGTTCTTGCATTTGGGTTTGGACATTGACATTTTCCATAAAATAACTAATTATTAATAATAATACAAACGACATTAAGATTGTACAATGATAGAAATAAAAAGAATTTATATTAAAAAATCATTGTTGTCATTGTAAATTTTCGTATGTGTTCGACGAAACTACAGTTTTAAATAATTTTTAATTATCACAACTTGTATTAGTTTTTTAATTATAGCAATTTTTTTTTATAGTCATTTTGTAGTCATAATCAAAACTTTGTGATAGCTATCTCTACCCGTCTGTTGGCTGTCTGATCCAAAATTTGTCAAATTATTGAAAATATTCGCAATGGTGCAATGATTTTTAAATGTTTCAGTAATATTTATAATTTTATTTCATATTAATTGATGAATCTTTAATGTTTGTAAATATTTATTAATTTCGAATGTGTAAATTGTTAATACTAAACCGTAAAATGCTCCTTTGATCTGTAGCAAGTTCTTGTATTTGGGTTTGGACATTGACATTTTCCATAAAATAACTAATTATTAATAATAATACAAACGACATTAAGATTGTACAATGATAGAAATAAAAAGAATTTATATTAAAAAATCATTGTTGTCATTGTAAATTTTCGTATGTGTTCGACGAAACTATAGTTTTAAATAATTTTTAATTATCACAACTTTTATTAGTTTTTTAATTATAGCAATTTTTTTTTATAGTCATTTTGTAGTCATAATCAAAACTTTGTGATAGCTATCTCTACCCGTCTGTTGGCTGTCTGATCCAAAATTTGTCAAATTATTGAAAATATTCGCAGTGGTGCAATGATTTTTAAATGTTTCAGTAATATTTATAATTTTATTTCATATTAATTGATGAATCTTTAATGTTTGTATATATTTATTAATTTCGATTATGTAAATTGTTAATACTAAACCGTAAAATGCTCCTTTGATCTGTAGCAAGTTCTTGCATTTGGGTTTGGACATTGACATTTTCCATAAAATAACTAATTATTAATAATAATACAAACGACATTAAGATTGTACAATGATAGAAATAAAAAGAATTTATATTAAAAAATCATTGTTGTCATTGTAAATTTTCGTATGTGTTCGACGAAACTACAGTTTTAAATAATTTTTAATTATCACAACTTGTATTAGTTTTTTAATTATAGCAATTTTTTTTTATAGTCATTTTGTAGTCATAATCAAAACTTTGTGATAGCTATCTCTACCCGTCTGTTGGCTGTCTGATCCAAAATTTGTCAAATTATTGAAAATATTCGCAATGGTGCAATGATTTTTAAATGTTTCAGTAATATTTATAATTTTATTTCATATTAATTGATGAATCTTTAATGTTAGTATATATTTATTAATTTCGATTATGTAAATTGTTAATACTAAACCGTAAAATGCTCCTTTGATCTGTAGCAAGTTCTTGCATTTGGGTTTGGACATTGACATTTTCCATAAAATAACTAATTATTAATAATAATACAAACGACATTAAGATTGTACAATGATAGAAATAAAAAGTTTATTTACAAATGTGCCATTGCCATTAAATTTGCAGGACTAACCAAAAATTTATTATAACTTTGTCAACCCGTTTACGGTCTGTTTCATTAAAAATTTGTTAAAAACAACTGAAAATACATAGCGGTGCAATGATTTTGTTACTTTTGTAGTATTTATGATTTTCTTTCGTTTTTATTGATGAATCTTAAATGTTTATATATATTTACTAATTTTGATTTTGATGTAAATGGTTAACAGTTCGATGTAAAATGCTCTCTTGCATACTGGTACCTGTCATGAACTCCGACAAACGTACATTGTCGTTTATAATCAGCCTTTATGGCATACATAATAAACGAGGAGTGTTAATGTCATAGCTTCAGGACCTCTTAAAATGTACAATTTGGCTACGAGTGATACAAATCAGCGCATTGCTGTCGTCAGGTCCGGGATCTTAAACTGATTTTAACAATTTTGCATAAAATCATTGACAATTAATAATAATATAAACGAAATTAAGATTGTACAATAATAGAAATAAAATACTAATTACAATAAATTTAACATCAATTTTTATTAGGTGTCCGAATCTACTGATTAATGCTTATACATTCTATTGTTTTCAAATAGCAAAAATTGTATTAGTGTTGTAAATATTTGTTTTTTTTTTTTTTTTTTTTTTTTTTTTTTTGTTAATAATATCCATTTTTTTAGAGTTACTTCGATTTAAGTCCTATGATTAAGAAATAAAAAGACATTTTTTCCATAAAGTAACTAATTGTTAATAAAAATACAAACGACATTAAGATTGTACAATGATAGAAAAAGAAGTAACTATATAAAAAAATATGTCATGGTAAATTTTCGTATGTGTTCGACGAAACTACAGTTTTAAATAATTTTTAATTATCACAACTTGTATTAGTTTTTTAATTATAGCAATTTTTTTTATAGTCATTTTGTAGTCATAATCAAAACTTTGTGATAGCTATCTCTACCCGTCTGTTGGCTGTCTGATCCAAAATTTGTCAAATTATTGAAAATATTCGCAGTGGTGCAATGATTTTTAAATGTTTCAGTAATATTTATAATTTTATTTCATATTAATTGATGAATCTTTAATGTTTGTATATATTTATTAATTTCGATTATGTAAATTGTTAATACTAAACCGTAAAATGCTCCTTTGATCTGTAGCAAGTTCTTGCATTTGGGTTTGGACATTGACATTTTCCATAAAATAACTAATTATTAATAATAATACAAACGACATTAAGATTGTACAATGATAGAAATAAAAAGTTTATTTACAAATGTGCCATTGCCATTAAATTTGCAGGACTAACCAAAAATTTATTATAACTTTGTCAACCCGTTTACGGTCTGTTTCATTAAAAATTTGTTAAAAACAACTGAAAATACATAGCGGTGCAATGATTTTGTTACTTTTGTAGTATTTATGATTTTCTTTCGTTTTTATTGATGAATCTTAAATGTTTATATATATTTACTAATTTTGATTTTGATGTAAATGGTTAACAGTTCGATGTAAAATGCTCTCTTGCATACTGGTACCTGTCATGAACTCCGACAAACGTACATTGTCGTTTATAATCAGCCTTTATGGCATACATAATAAACGAGGAGTGTTAATGTCATAGCTTCAGGACCTCTTAAAATGTACAATTTGGCTACGAGTGATACAAATCAGCGCATTGCTGTCGTCAGGTCCGGGATCTTAAACTGATTTTAACAATTTTGCATAAAATCATTGACAATTAATAATAATATAAACGAAATTAAGATTGTACAATAATAGAAATAAAATACTAATTACAATAAATTTAACATCAATTTTTATTAGGTGTCCGAATCTACTGATTTATGCTTATACATTCTCACCATACATTCTATTAAATTGTTTTAAAATAAATAAATAAATAATAAATTGTATTATTGTTGTAAATTTTTGTTTTTTTTTGTTTGTTAGTAATATCCATTTTCTTTCAGTTACTTCGATTTTAGTCCTACGATTAAGAAATAGTCCAAGTTGGCCTATTAATTCATTTTGTGAAAAGAGGCGGTTTATATTCATTTGAATAACAGATTTTTTAAAAATATTATGTGTTTTTAATTATTTTAGCAAAAACAAGTCCAAATAAATTATTACTTTTAATTATTAAAATTAGTATTAAGCGGTCTATTCAATAAAACTTAATTTTAAATTTATATTATTTTTGAAAATTGATTTATAAAATTTATGTAATTTATTGTGTCAAGTATGTAAATTTATTATGAATGTATAAAAACAGTATTAATAAAATAATTGTAAAGAAAATTTAGCGTAATATTTTACCCAAGTCCTGTACGAAATTAGCTTAAGAATAATTAGTTACTCATTCCCGGAGTTTCTTTTATTCCAGCATATGAGGGAAGTTTTTAAATAAAATGCAACATTGTTATAAATTACTAAAATGAAAGAAATGAACGTGCTGTCATAAAGCATGATACAACTGTAGTAAAATATTTTATTTTCTTAAACACTAATTAACTAATTCATTCCAACAGTTGGTGAAACAAATCCACCTAAAATGCTCATACGGTTAAAATTTTAGAACTATTTTTAAATTTATTTCTCCCACAACAGTTACAATGTTTTGTATAGCATAGAGTTCTAGAGAGGTGAATGGGAAGATTTTCTTGGTTTATCCCCTCACAAAGCTAAAAATTATTATATTTCTCTCGCAGACAGAGTATTTTAATTTCTTCTACGTCTAGCCAACATTAACAACATATAGATATGTTATCTTTGTATAAAAAAATTGTTTTACGTTTTGAATGGAAGTAGATCTTTATAAAAGGTTTGCATTATTGAATCGCTTTCAAAGTCATTTAATCGAAAATTTTTCATAGCTTGGTTCTTGACTCTTCATCTAGACAACAGAAACACCATATAAACATGTGCAAATTGCATAAAAATATTATTTTATGTCTTAAAAAAAGTCAAGATTTTGTACAAAGGATTGTATCATTTCTTTACATTTCCTCTTCCTCTATATCTAGGCAACAATAACAACATATAAACATGTGCAAATTGCATAAAAATATTATTTTATGTCTTAAAAGTAGCCAAAATTTTGTAAAAAGGATTGTATTAATTTTTTTAGTTTCGTTTACTCTATATCTAGGCAACAGTAACAACATATATACATGTACAAATTGCATATAAGTCTTATTTTAGGTCAAATTTTTAAAAAAAGTTTGAATATTTTTTCGAATTATTTTCGCATTGAAGCCTGAATTCGGTTTATTTTTAAGAACTCCAACTTTTTTTTAAGTTTTAGTTCATCTAAAATTTAAAAATTTGTAATTTTAATGAATCGAATTGTATCGCTTTCAAATCGAATTTATTAATTCGAATATTCGAATTTATTAATACCCTTTTTGTATCAGGGATAGGTATTCATGAATTGGAGTTACGTTTTTACGGGACAACGTCCGTCGGGGCCGCTAGTAACTCTATATATTTTTGTATTTTGTATTTCACCTTATTGATTTTATTTCCCAAGCTTTTTACTAATTAGTTTTATATCATGTATATGAAATATATCATGGTATACTAAGTTTATTCCCAAGTTTGTAACGCTTAAAAATATTGATATTGAAAATTTTGGTATAGGTGTTCATAAAATCCATTACCAGTTGTCCGTTTGAATGTCCGCCCGTTCATCGGCCTGCCGTCTGTTCGTCCTTGAACACGATAACTCAAAAACGAAGAGATATCAAACTGAAATTTTTAAGCATCCTCAAGACGTATTGGGTCTTGGGTCTGTAGGACCCATCTTGTTAGCCGTTAGAGATAGAACAAAATTTTAAGTGTAAAAAATGTTCCTTATAAAAAATTGAAACAATTTTTTCGTAGACATCACTACCAGCGAGAGTCCAAATTAGACGCAAATTATATAGTATGTATTATATGGGAATATCAGCGATGTGTGTGTGACATGCATATATGTGTGGTAATCTAAGAGTGGCTATCTTTCTTTACTTACATGATGTGAAAAAAAACCAATTACGTAATCTACATTGTCTATTCATGGTATTTCAAACTTAACTTAGTCAATTGTTTGTTTTATTTGTTATTTTTGCTTTTTTGATTGTTAACGAATTTTCCGAAAAAAGTTATTGAATATGTACCAATGACCAATGTCCATTGATCCAATTAAGCTGATGTTACAGTACGACTCAAGGCATCCCTTAAGCCACAGTCTCAGAAGAAATAGAGCCTGTGAATTCCCGGACGTCAACAGATTTTCACTATATGCGTGGCATTTTTAGCTAATTTAAACCTGGTGAAAACGATGCCATCGGCTTAAATCTGCTCCTACTTATGGTTCTCGAGATATAAGTTTCACAGAACTGTAATTGAACACATAATGGATTAACTACGTCATATCTTGAAATTTATCAACACAAATTATTTTCATTGAATTTGAAAATAACCAATTTTTTCACATTTTCTGTATCACTCCAAGAAAATCGGAGTGAAAGCATACTATAAATATTGAAAAACTCGTGATAAGTAAAGATGTCACCTAAATACAGAGAGTTCATTTTATTTCATGACCGACTGGATAATTTCCAAGCCACGCCGCGTTTTTATGGGCACATAGGACCCCTTGGATTATGTGCTAGGGACCCATTTGCGGTCCCCTCTTATGTATTATTATCACTTTCATGTACGATTTCTGATTTTCAAAAATTAAAGTTGGTTTGAAAATTCAACAAAATTTTCACGATAGTCTCTCTTTGTTAACGGTTTAGCAAAACGAATCATCTTTTTTTATTATTTAAAACTGCAAGGCAACTCAAATATTTTTCCTGGATATAAAAATTAATGTTTTTCTATATTGATACAAAGCCAAAAAGTTTTAATTTTAAGTTAGTTCGTTCTTCAATTTCTAGAAAAAACCGAACAAAAATTGAGTAAAATCATGTTATGACCTAAAAACACATTTATTCCAAAGCAATCATTACCAATAATAGAAGCATATGGAAATTACCCATTTCAACAAATGAGAACAACAATATTATAGTCAGAAAAAAAACTTTACTTTATATAGGAAACCAAACACCCACTTGTTTGATCGCATTATCACCCCCGTCATTACATATAAATTCAACTACATTATTGATTTGCGTCGTCCAGCGTCGTATATGCGTCCGACGACAACACGACGAATATATACACTCATTTGTTTTTACCACTGATTATCATCCATAATACGTTGTATTTATCCGGCATCGAAAAAAACCACAAACCATATTGTTGATAAAAATTTATAGTTTAAATAATCAAAATTAGTACAAAAATGATTACAACAATGTTAATCCAAAAAGTACAAACAATTTATCATTTTGTTTAAATTTTGTTGCAAAAATTGTGTAAAATATGGAAGATTTGTTATTAAACATTGTAAAAGAGGCAAGTGGCCAAAAGTTAGCACATTTAAGGAAAACCGCCCAAGATGCTCATGGTATGACATTACAACAAACCCTTAAAATAATCAATTGGATACAATATTGTGTATTTTTTTTAGATTTACTTATTTCCCAAACAAATATTCATCGAACACCGTCACATGAGCTTCGAACAACTTGTTTCTTACCCCTACGATTAGCTTTAGAGAGCAAGCGAAATAAATTAGTTTCATACGCCCTAACTGGATTGCACGTAAGTAGAATGAAAACTTAATCTCACTTCAGAACGTCTTATTTCTCTTTTATTCGTAGAAAATTGTTCGAGATGAAAGGTTTCAAGCTGGAACAGAACCTGAAGACGATTCTTTATGGTTACCTGCTCAATTATTGTATGCAACTGCGTCAATGCTGACACATTCGGAAGATACTCAAGTCCACATCTTAAGAGTTTTATTAAGTTTAGCTTGTGGAACATGTTGGGCCTTAAATGGTCGGTTAGTCATGTTAATCCTAGGTCGATGTGGTGAAGCATGTGAAATTGGCACCCAACCAGTTCGTGCTGCAGCTCAAGCAGCTGCTAGCCAAACTGTACGTGCATTCACTACCTTCTTGGACGAAGAGTGTCAGGATATTTTACAACAGCAACAAAAACAACAAAAAGGCACTGTTGGAGGCCCCACTGATGGTTTGTTACAAACTTCCGCGGTGACATGTTTTAATGAAGCTATACCAGTGATGCAATATATTTGCAGTCGTTTAGAAGAATCAAAAGTGTGCCAAAAATCTAATGAAACTACAGTATTCCTTTTAGAATGTTTACTGACATTAGTGTCAACACTTCCACAAATTGTACATAAAAATACACATTTTACGACATTTTTATGGCAACGATTTTGCCCGGCATTAATTGCCTTACTTGGTGCTCCAAGTGAACCCGCGGCACATTGTTTAACATCACAACAAGCAAAAACCGTTTACAGGTACAAATTAATAGCCAAAATAAATAAGTTGTTCTTAACATGAAATTTTTGGATTTTTAGTATTGGAATACAATTAGTACGACTGGTTGGATGTGTAGGATCATTACGTCCAGTGTTGGAAGCATTATTCCATCGTATGGTCTTATTACCAGCTGCACCAAAAAGATTAGAGCCTCTAAGGTCATTACGAGAGTTATTAAGGTCCCCAGAACGATTAGTGGACTTGCTATTGTTACCGGAATGTAAAGACAAGCCAAGCAATAGTGACGATATGGCGATAATTCGATTGTAAGTTCAATTAATCAATTTATTAACTTCATTATTACTGATTTTTTTTTTCGTTTAGAATTATGGATTCAATTGAAGAATCAGCCATTTGTAACGACATTTCTGTAATGTTAGCAAGCGTCGAATGTGTAGTAGCCATGCTAACGTCACTAGAAGCACTGTGTAAAGGTGAAGGCATTAACGCCGAGGCTGCTGTTTTAGTAAACCAACGATATCCATTCCTGGAACAAGTTGATTATAAAGGACCATTAACGTATCAATCACTTGCACGATTACCAAAACCTTATAGAGATGTTGTGGCTAATTTAAAATATTCAAGTGACAGTGATAGTAGTGGAATTGATGGTGGTCCAGGAGACCCTATCGATGAAGATGGATTGGATTCAGATGATTCAGGAGCGACAGAGGGTCCTGAAGATGATGCAGAGAATGAATCTGACGACAGTATTATGGATGATGAATCTTTTTTGACCAATCATGAATTAACAATACAAAAACTACCAAAATCATTGAATTTCGTATGTTTCGAAAAATTTGCACTTTGAATTTTTATTAAATTTTGCTCCTTTTTTAGGGTCGAACAGGAATTAATGAATGTAATGTGGATGTGGAACGGCATAATGCGAAACATTTCGTAAAAACTTTGCAAAATATTCTTCTTCCAAATTTATTATCTCTAAGATCATCCATTCAGGTCGGTAAATAACTAATAAAAAATAATACACGACTATCAAAAAACTTCAAAAATTATGTGGTTTTTTGATAAAATATAATTTGATTTAGGTCGATGAAGTTTTACAAGAATTTGCATCAAAATGTTGCGAACATAATTCAGCTCAAAATAATTTATTTTCTACAATTATGAATGCAGATGGAATTTATTTGGCTACATATTCTGCACTTTTATTGAATTATAAATTAATCCAACTTGGATATTATAATAATGAAAACAAAGCTTCCGTAAGTATGAGTTGACCAAATCCCAAATTGCGGTAGTAAAAAAAGTGTGTTATTTTAGATTCAAATACCTTTAACTGAAGATCAATTTGTGGATGAAGTTCATGGCAGTGGAGTTTTAGTTTATCTTTCTGCTACTTGGTTATCGGAGCTATATCAGCATGTTTTGGCCACATCTTTGCTTGAAGAAAGTGGATATGACTCAAACAGTGGCCAACAATATGCTTTAATTAATTTATTAACAGGTTTGTTTCCAAAAATTGCATGTGTTTTTCAAAATTAATAATTCAATATTGTATCTTTAGATGTGGGAGGTTTAAATCAGTACAAATTATTAACAGATTGGCAAAAATTGGAACGGGTACAAGGTTCAGCTAATTTTGAACCAACTCCAGAATCGGAAGCTGGCATTAAATTGTCACGCCGTGTATTGACTTGCTGCTGGGACTCCATGGTTACCGTTTTAAGTGATGCTTTAGCATACACTCCCGCAAGTACACTTGGATCGTTAGGCGGGAAAGCATCTAAGCTTGAACTATTAATACCGCGACGTGCTAGGAGAATGCAAGGGAAGAAAAAAATACGTGATAATTTAATTGCATCCAGTTTAGATGGATTACACAAAGCGGCATCATTGAGTAACATTTTAAAGTTACAATCGCGCAGTAATAGTATTTTAGCATTGCTAAGTTCATCGGCATGCCAATCATCGGCAAATAAGTTACACGCCGCGCATGCCCTATCTTTAGATGTTTTGTTATCAAAAGGTTTAGCGTTAGGGTCGCATAGTACAGATTGTTGGCCGCATGTTTTTGCCGCATGTATTCATGTGGCACGGTTAGAGCATGCACTATTTAGTAAAGCTGGTAACGCTCAAATGTTAATGGTTGCTCAAAATGCTAATACAGTTGTAACATCAACCACAAATGAACGGCTGAATTTAAGCTTTAATATTTCCTCAAGTCAAGACGAAGAAACTTGGTAAGTTTTTAGCTTTTTCTATTTAAATTTTTCGTGCTGATTTGTTCCTGATTATTTCAGCGTGGATGTTTATAGTTTCTTGCAATCACCAACTTATTCATATAATAATCAAAAATCGTTCGATTTTATGGAAACTACAGTTTCAATGATTGTCAATAAAAGTGGAGCTCATAATACAAGCCATGGAATTTTGAGCAATGTAGACGCAGCAAAAGTGTGTTGTGTGTTATCGCAACAAGTTGATTCACTATTCCATGAAGCTGCTTTAAAACTTAATCTTCCTGTTTTATGTGAATTTTTGGATAAACTTTGTATGGCATCACAGCGACAGGTAAAATAAAACCATTTTTTCTAGACTTTTTACGATTTAATTAAATTTTACGATCTTTTAGCTATTTTCTCATGCGAACGAAACACCTGACAGTAAATCGAATAAATGGTGGCGTCGTCCCAATTTCCATAAAACTTCTCCAAGTATTAACAACAAAAACAGTTCCCAGTTAGAAGCGTCATTACTTTTACATCGCATCGGTGACGTTACGCTAAAATGCATTCGTGCTGGTCGTCCTTTAATACATACTATGCATGTTTGGTCAATCGTAGGACCACATTTAATGGAAGCCGCTTGTCATAAAGATCGTGCCGTTTCAAAGAAAGCAATTACGTGTATTCATGACGCAGTTACAGCAATATTAAATGAACAACTCGAATTACCCCATTTCCACTTTAATGAAGCATTATTTAAACCTTTTGAAAACTTGCTATGTTTAGAACTATGTGATTTAGATGTCCAAGATCAAATTGTATCGTGTCTTTGTGAATTTGTTGAGGCAAATCAAACAGAAATACGTTCTGGATGGCGACCACTATTTGGTACTTTGCGGGTTGCCAACACAAATGCACAAAATAATGCTGCGGCTATACTTGAAGTATTCCAAGTATTTTTATCTACTGATAATACGCTGGTGTTTGCTAATGCAGCACTAGACTACATATTTTGCCTTTTAACACATATCCGCGGATCAGATCAACAAACATCACAAGGATATGAGCAAATAGAATCGCCCAAATCTCAAGATCCACCATTAATCGCTTCCTTTACAAAATCTAGAAATGTGGATAACATTTTCAATTTCTTACAAAGTGGTGATAAAAGTACAGGATTCTTTGATATTTTAGAAACAAAAACCAACTCGGAGAAAATTGTTACAGCTAAACCACCATCTTTGGAAAATGTTGACCTATGTTTAGAATCGTTGAAGTACTTAGAAAATTGTGTATCGATTTTAACCGCCATGTACAATATGCCTCAATGCCCCACTTTCAATATGGCACATCGAATTCAAATTAATACCCAACCTCAATTGGTAGATTCTGTAATCCAAGACATTGATGTTGTCTACTTTAATACAAATCCAAACGATATTCGAATTAACGATAATGAAATATCCTACAAAATTCTGGCAACCGTTGATGATTTAGAAGAGTGTGTTGAGAATAATTTAACTCTGGTTCATATGGATAAGCCCAGTGGGGTACTAAAAATTTGGTACATTTTATTAGAAGGTCTAGCATCAGCCACAATAGTTTGCGCTCGTAAAAATCAACCACATACTTTAGAAACGTTGTTCAAACTTTTACGTGATTTAATCCATTGTCCAGGAATCAATTTCGGATTGTATTGTATAAATCATTTATTACTACCCATGGTCCAAAATTGGCTACGCCAAAATGCAGCACAAAGTCAACGAACATGGGATATAATTGGTTCAAATTTTAAACAATGCTGTGGCATGGCTAGTGAATTAGTTGTCGAATATTTATTCCAAATTCATACAAATAATGAAAAAAATAAGTCTATAGGCACAGTATCGGAGTCTGAAAATATTGCTGCAACATTGGCATTAAAACAGTTGCTATTAATTTTAGTTGAGTGCGTGATACAACCAAATGAGACCGTTGCTCGGTTAGGTACTTCATGTATTCGTCATGTTATCTTATCGAGTGGTCATATTCTTACTACCAAACAATGGGAAATTATGGCAACTGCTTTACACCGTGCTTGCACTATAAGTCTGAATCCTCTACAACAACTGACCTTAGCATTTAAAAAAGACTCAGACAGTTTTTATGGAGATTTAGCGGTCGTCAAAGTTGCAGCACGCCGTGACTGCACAATAAACGATAATATTCGTTTGAACCAATTAACTCAGCAAGTTTATTTACTTCCCACTCAACGTGATGGATCGCCAAATTTGTGTGTAAATTGTTTAATTCAAAATAAAACATATAAAAGTGATTGTCCAAATTGTAAAAAAGATGAAAATTCGACAGAACAAATCCTATTGGATGATCGTAGTTATATATTTTTATTATATCCCTTAGATATTCCACAATCTACAAGTCCAGAAATGTATACGGTCCGTGTACCGTTCCGTAACTTAATTGTAGGTATTTTGGCACATCAAATGTTAGTTCAAACTATTGCTAGTGTTCTGTTACAAAGTTTAACACACATTACACCCATTTCTATAATTATCCAAATGACAACTAATCATAATTTGCGAGGAAAATTACAAAATTTACTACCAAAACATGTTGATATTTTGTTAAAATGTTTAAATTTATCGAATCAACGTGCAGTAGCATTTGATGCTAGACCTGGTCTGAAATTTTTAACACAAAAAGTAGGAAATATAGACAGGGCCGCTAACTTGTATACACAATGCAGCACAGCTGAAGTGGTCCAAATTATAATTTATATCGAACTATGTATTGATGGTATTTTGAAACAAAACTTACAGCCAAATGAGTTGCAAATAATTTTAAGCCAAGAAAATTATGTAGATTGTAATGAAGTTGATTATTTTCCTTCCTTTGTTCGTCAATTGAAAAATGTCTGGGAAAATTTATGTGATTCGTACATAAATCTTTCGTTACAAATCCCTCCAGAAGAGATTATAACGCCTACAACTCCCCCTACGTCACCGACACAATTAGAAAGTCCATCCACTTTAGAATCCAGCAAATCTACTCCTGATGCACCATTTAAATTTTCTGATTTCGTTAATAATGATCATGAGAAGACTGAAGATAATATCGAGGAATCACAACAATTAGATAATAATTCCACTGATGATGTAATCGAGATAAAAGAACGACATTTGTCTGAATCCTCGCTATCAGTTCATAGTAATGATTCAACAAAAGATATAGAAAAAGAAACCGAACGACAGGTTGAAATCATGATGGAACAGTATAGAAATCGTAAAAGTTATCATTCAGCAATTGTCACACCACCAAGAATTAATCCATTCACTGTGAATTCTGTGAATGTTATGCCTCAGCCTCAACCAGTTCCTCCCGAGATTCAGCAACAAAGAAGTTTAAGTATTCGAAAGGTATACAAGAAATTTCAAAATTTTGTGACAAATTAATACAAAAAAATCTTTTAATTTTCAGGATTACGAATATTATAAACGAACACGTTTCGAAACAATTTCAGCATGTTTAGAACTATTGAAAAATTTACCAGTATCAAGACTGCAACTACTTTATCCAATTTTGAAAAATGGTATTCAAAATTTACTTTCAGCGCCTTCTGATAATGTTAAAAACGATGCTCGAGATTTGATATCGTCTATTTTAGACGAAAGGCACGAAGAATAGATAAAACAAATTAACCTTTATAAATTACTGGACCATCATAATTAAAAAATAATTTTAAGAATTTCTAGCTTAGAGATACTAGAATAAGAGTCTGACCACAATATTTTTATGATGAGAACTATGCCAAAAGGCAAAAGAGTCAGAACCATTGTTAGTCAGAACCAAAGTCTTATTTTAGTGACTCTACAACTTAGACTTATTATTTATTTAATAAGTCTATACTCTGCTACCATTGGTTTCTTCTTAGAGGAGTTAGGCCAACCGAGGCGGTGTTATCCTAACTTTTCATTCCGTCTTAACACATTTTGACACCTGATAATAAAAATAGAAAATATAAAACCACCCTCTACAGTTATTCAATTTAACATATAAGGCAAATACAAAACAAAAGAGTAGAAAACTATTTTTTTAGAGCAAACTGAAATTAACTTTCCAAAAAAAAAAATGTAATTTCTTTTACGACTTCATAATTAAAGTGGTGTCATATTGTCATTGTACTTTCTAATAACCAAATAAACCGAAATTGTATTGAATTTAGAGAAATCTACCCAAGGTATGTTATTTTTGTGGAAGTTTAATACAATTTGGGTCTTTTCCTTACTTAATCCTATATGTGTTAGATTCTATCTTTAACCACCATTTTCAATACAATACCAAAACCAGATATTGGAATCAATATTCATATTTAATTTATACTAAAAATAATATTCCATATAAAATAAATTATAACCAATAAATAAATCTATACCCAAGAACATATTATACCCTCTACATTACAAATCAATATTTTAACAGTAAAAAATAAACAAGTATTCTCTCCACTTCAAAATCTTGAGATAAAACTATTTATTATCTTCTGTTCATGAAACTGTGTATACATAAAAAATAAAATAATAAAACCTGATAAACTATGATTGGCGTTGTTTTTATTATCTTATTTCATCATAAAAGAGTTATCAATCAAATTTTTAACAAAAATAATTAAAAAAAACATTACTTTCTCTTTTTGATTTCGTAATAATCAACTTACACAATTTTTCGCATTAGTCCGCATATTCGTCACATGAGTACATGTTACTCGGTAATCATCGGTTTATTTTGAATGGTATGATTTTATTGTTCATTGAGTAAAGAGATTGATAGAGGATATTACTGCAATGCTGCATTTAAAGTTGGTTCAATAAAATTGTAGGAGATATCTCTTACTTACTCCAAAAACAAACGTGATACAAGGAGGAGATAATGAACACAACCCTTCTATATATTATTCCAAATGTGTATGGAAAAAGAAAATATGATAAAATATGAAAAGTATGAACTCATCTTTTATGGAAAACAGGTTGATATTTGGTTGGAGCTCGTAGAAACTGGAGATATTATTCACAGCAGAGTATATACTTCGTGCTAAATAACCATGACCAATTAATCAAATAACCCATGCGGATCTTGATCCACAGTCCAGACCTGTATAACTTCCCAGTTCTAAGTGCTAAAAGATTTCCGCCTTAGCCTGTTCTCACAACTCGATTGATTCAATAGACTTATGCATGTATACATACACATATTAAAACAGCCAGCCAATTATGGGGGGGGGTCTGCCACCCCTATGATTCCCATCTTGGACCTGCGCTTATCTAGACTTATGTTTCAATATCGCTTAAAATATGGAACTTTATGGCTATGTGGCAGTAACTTCATTTTTTTTTTGAGTCTAAATAAAGTCTATAGAACTGTTTTCAGGGCCAGATTAACCTATCTAGGGGCCTATATTGGCAATGGAATCTCCAGGCAATATGACAAACAGTTTTTTTAGTCTTCGTAAATCAACTTGGTGCCCCTTTGTGGTGACCTTTTCCTACATATTTGTCTTGTTTCTATTGTTTTTTCTTCGGGGCCCATGGCCAATGCGGGCCCCTAGACAGTTGTCTACTCCTCCTAATGGTAATCATCACTCAATGCTTTCATGGAAATTAGAAGACAAATTTTGTTTTTCCAATCTTTGTAAGGAAAGCTATTTTAAGTTCAATTTTTACTTTAATTCCAATCGAGTCGATTTTATTAAATAAGACGTATTATGTATTTGAATATTTAAACAATAGGCGAGTGAATCAATGATTTTAAAAATCTATAGACTTCTATGCATACACTTAAATGTACTGAAATGTACACATAAATATTAGGAAATAGAGTTATACTACAAAACACAAAAGATTTCTTCAATGTTTCAATCAAAACTATTTTTGTGATCTGTCATAACTTTTCATTTTAAAAATAAGTAGTGTATTTACAATTATTAAAATAATGGATGGAAATTTTAGTCTTGTTCATTATGTTTCTGAACAAGAAAAACATAAATGTGGTTATTGTAAAAAATTAAAGTCAAGTGCAACTTATGGTAACTTTTTTTTCGTAAAAAATTTATTGTTCATAATTAATTAGCTTAAAATTTAATCATATCTTCAAAAAATGACCTTGTTTTAATTCATTAAATATACAAAATTTTCATTACATATGCAAAATTTCCACTGTTTCTTTTATTCAAAATTTGTACCAACTAAATATAATGAATCTTTTACAAAGGTATGTGGGCACAATATCTCACTGTACAAGATTATCAAGAGTTAATAGACCGAGGATGGCGTCGATCTGGAAAATATTGTTATAAACCTATTATGGATGTCACTTGCTGTCCTATGTATACGATCAGGTATGATACATTTTTGGAAATAGAATACTTTTGGGGGCAGAATACAGTCCAACATTTTTGGGTTTTACCCAGTGGTTGACCAGATTACATTATCAGAGAAAGGGTTGTCACTTCTAAATTCCGGGAAGTCGGGAGATAAATCAGAAAGTCGGGAAATAGTGAAATTTATCTAATTATATCACCGAATCATAATACTGTACGATATTTTTGATGTTTTGTATACCCAGTTTTTCCATAATTAAAAATTTAAAAAAATATTCTTCAGATAATTTAATTTACCTGAAAATAAAATAAATAATAATTTAAGGCTTTTCGTACACAATCGTGTCTTCAGCGTGAATACTTTTTAAGATAAATTATATAAAAACAAGCGTAAATATTAAATTATCTGCAAACTGCATTTTGTCAAAATATATCCCCTTCAGGACCCACAATAAAAACATCATCTTATTATTGTGGGTCCTGAAGGGGATATATTTTAACAAAATGCATAATACAGCCCACAGAAATGTTCATCTTAAATTGAATAATATCTGCAAACTGGTTATTATTATTTGCGAATTCGTCGGGTTGAGTTTGTCGACTATAGAAAAATTGGTTGGGTTGTTTTTTTCAGCCCTTGTGTTCAAAAATTGGACACTATTACAGAAAACGGAAATATTCTATTCATACTAGAGACTCACTTGTGTACGTATAGCCTCGCCCTAATAAAAAAATCTCTTTATTTTCTGAATTTTGGGTCAAATCTGAATTTTAGAAGAATTTTAATAGAATTTTAAATTAGGAAACGAAATGTTAATTTATTTCATTACCTTTTGATTTAAGAATAAATTAATTTCCCTTTTTGAAATATTTGAAGAGAAATTTCAAACTGTAATCATGAACAATATAAGTTCAAAACACAAATTGAGCCGTTATTAATTAGCATTCCAGAAATTTGAATCAAAACTCAATGCTTACTTTCCAGTTCTAATAATATCCTAATAAATTTGATTTTGTTTTATAGATGCGAAGCATTAAATTTAAAATTATCAAAATCCCAAAAGAAAATTTTAAAACGTGTGAATAAATTTTTAACGGATGGTATTAAAGAAAAACCGAATAAATATGAAGAAAATAATGAAGCGCATACTCCAATGGATACAATGGCTGCAAACATTAGTCAAAAACCCGCAGATATTGATGCCTCAAAAATAGATAGAGAAAATTATTTAAATGTAACTCAATCAATTGATGAAAACGATGCTGAATTAGATGCTACCACAAAAAGTCATACAGACGCTGAAGGTAAGCATTACCAATATTGAGAAATATTGTGTGTATTTGTTAGTGAGGAGGGGGAGGGGTTAGAATGTTCCTTTTTCCATGTCTTAGAATATTTAGTAATATTATGATCATTTTATCAGCTGCATCATTTGACTTCCATAGAAAAATAAATGACCTTAAAATACGGATCCGGCTTTACGAAGTTCTCCGGCTAGTATTATGTATAAAATCATTATTGCCAAGTCAGCCAGTCAATGAATGTCGTATTCTTTGGGCAATTTCAACTTTAAAAACAAATACTACCACGCTTTAGCCTTCACTTCCTCTGCTCTCTCTTGTCGCCCGGCTATGGTTCACAATTTCAAGGGCTTTAATTTTTTGGTTTTTAGAAAATAAAATATAGAACATATTATTTGCTGACAATGTAGCATTCTATAGGCGTTTTATGCAAACTTTCACACTAATCGCCTTAATCCGGAGAGGGGGCATTTCAATAGTTATTCTGCTATCCGGGGCGGTGAAGAATCCAAAAATCAGAGATCATTAAAATCAGTTAAGCCGTTCTCAAAGTGGTCGGTAAAGGGAACTAAAACGTTGATCTAGAACGTTGATAATATGCGTCAGACGTTGACTGTATAAACCAAAAAATATTTGTAAAACTTCACATTTGTATGAACATGATTGAATAGATCGAAACAATTTCCACAGACTTGTATAAAATATAAGTGGATATTGCAAAAAAAATAAAAATTAGTTTTCTAATTATTTACAAATTCACAAACTAAAGCTCTGGACAGTCAATAACCCGACTTTGTTTTATATATTATGTAATAATAATAATTAATTTTCTTTTACAGTAGCTGTTAGTAAACCAAAAGATAAAAGTGAATTGAACACGAAAGAATCGTTAGAAACAAGAAAACATACTGCACCTCTTGCAATAATAGTACCATCTAGTGATAGTGATCGGCCTCAACAACCAGAACAAATTTCAGATGAACAAAATGAAATTCAAGATTTGAACAAAGATACTATATTTACCTTCCATTACAAGCAAGGTAATCTTAACGGTAATTATACAAAACTTTTGAAATATTTTTCCATCGGTCTGTTTTAATACTTTTCATTGTCAAAATTTGCACTTAATTTTACATTATTTTTCATGGGATATAATGAAAAAACATTAATTTTCATTCATTTGAATGCTGGTTCATTCATTCGATCAAAAATTAGGAAGTAAAGCATGATTTGGGGAAGAACAGTTGAAATGGGTTTCTCATCTTACCCTCCTTCGTTTGTTCCTTTCTCTTGACAATTTTCATTAAATGATTTTGTCTAATCAAGTTTATAGCAAGTTGAGAACAAAACAAATCTTTTTTAGGTTAAGAAATAATTTTTGTCTCCGATAGGGCTTTTCATTTAAAAAATGATTACTAAAGTGTAAAAGATTATTTTGACCATTTAATGCAAAAAAAGAATTAATTTGATGATTGGATACATAGTTTTTGAGATATCGTTCAAAAATTCGATCGATTTCACATTATTAGTTTGCAAATATCTGTCAAAGTCAGATGAACTGAATATTCATCACTTTTGAGTCCTTGGTACTCCAGAAAAACCAAAAACTGATATAAACATTTCTTGGAATTTTTTGCAATTTTTTAATTTACTGATTAAATCGCTTAAAAATTAGATTACATTTATATTAAGGTTAATTAATTCCCTAAAACAAATTTACTTGATCGTTTAAGGGTTGATATTTGACTGCCCCCACTTAATCAACGAAATAAGTCATTTGACCCAAAAATTGACTCCGCGCCGGTATATTTTTATGGGCGCCAGTTGAAAAAGTTTGTCCGAGTGTACTCAACAAAATCATATTCATGATGACTTGTGTTTCTTCGATTTACATCCATAAAGTGGGACCGAAGTACCCTATTTTCGGACACCACATTTTCTTTATTTAACATTTTTTTAAAAAGGACGCTTGTATATCAAAAAGAGGTTTCGCGAAAATTGTCGATAATCAAAAATGCTTAGAATAGTCCAAAATATAATATCCTATAGTTATTTTTAATATTAAATAAAGAAAATGTGGTTTCCGGAAGTAGGATACTTCTGTCCCACTTTATGGGGGTAAATCGAAAAAACACAAGTTCGCATAAATATGATCTTGTTGAGTACACTCATACAAACATTTTCCAACTCTTCTCATAAAACTCCATTGTTGCGAAGTCGTTTCCTGGGTCAGGCTGTTTTATCGGTTTTATTTCCTTTTAATTAACTACTATCGAGGGTGTAATGACATTGTAATTGCGTTTCTATCGAATGTGTAATGACATTGTAATTGCGTTTCTATCGAATGTATGTACATTCGATAGATACGACTTTGCTTTGTATACAAACATTACCTTAGCAACGCCTGTTGTATTTGTCAAACATAACCTTATTCTATTTGTGTATCAATGCGGGAATTAGAATTCTTAAATTTTGAATGCGCACTATAAAATATTCATTTTAGTGAGTATTTTAGATTTATTTCAATAACTTAAACAAAATCGAAAGTTGTTTATTCCTATCTTAATTATATTTTCATAAAAATGGAAATTTCATATAATTTTCAATGCTAATAATAATATTTTAAATACATCTCTTAAAAGCATTAAAACAGACCTAGGAAAAAATTCTAAATAATATGTTGCGTTGAGAATTGTAGGATGAATGAAATTAATTTAAAAACTAAATTACTTTTTTCTATAAAAAAATAACTTTTTAACAACGCGATTTAAATAAAAGATTTGATTGTTGTTTTTCTGATAGTAATTTTTTTGTTTGTTTGTTTTATATGATGAATTGATGCTACATGCTACAGTTCCCTACGTGAACATAAACCTACTCTACGTATGGATAGAACAATATCTAACATATCCTACTAACATATCAGAATCATTCACCATATGGCTTGACAGTTTATCAATTAATGATATGTTACGAATACTTTGTAAGTTTTTATTATTTTTTTAATTTAATTTTGGGCGCCTAAAATAATTTTTAAGCTTTTGGTATGTGTTTTTGCTAGGTTTTCAAACTATTTAAAACAAACAATTAACATTGAAATAATTTCTTACAGTTTGAAAAGAATCCGGTACTAAGCTTATCGGATACTGGAGTATAATTGAATTGTCAAAAATTGAAGTACTCAATAGTCCTCCGTTTCTTAAGCAAAGGGCCAAAGTTCAATCATAGGCAATACACGTCATCGGAAGTGTCATATCAACACTACCGATGACGTGTATTGCCTATACTGTTCACCTGACGAGAAAAATCACTGAAAAGGGTGTTATTCTAATTTTGAAGAATTATCCAAAATACCCTACTCATTAGTAAAGAAAAAGACCCATCTATCAGTTTTCATAAAAAGAATCGTGCGCGCGAGGGAAGAGGAGTTGGGGCATATTTTATCAGATCTTTCCCAACAAAATGAATAATTTTTATGAAGACTCTTGTGCTCTTTTTGAATCGTACTCTTCAAAAAACGCATTGCCGGGCAGGACAACAAAAATTCACTCAAACACTCGATATTTTAAATTAAGATGCGTTTACCAAATTCTTCGCGTTCTGGTAGTTTTAACTGTGACAACAGGGACAAATGAACGCTGCTTTTAAACTTTGCGTCATCTCAAAACCTACCTTAAAACAACAATGTCATAAGATTAATATATATCACTATGTAGAAGTCAATGGCACAGAGTTTTGGAAAACTTTTTTTTTGTACCTCGCAGAATTAATTTATTGAAAAAGGATGATTGAATATCACATTTTGACATAATAAAATGTTCTCTTACTCGAAAAAGAGTTGATGACCTAACAAATGAACAAAAGTTTGACACCCCACCCCCCTGGGATGATTCCAAAGCGCAAGCCTCTGAAGTCTTTAAATAAAATTGCTGGTTCGTTTTCGTACAACCCATTTTTTGGGTTTGGCTCCTCCTCAGGCGAATAATTACACCAAATATAAGTTCCGGAAAAGTTGTAGTGTTGCCTATGGTTGAAATGTAATCCCCTGCGTATCATGACAACTATTGGCAATCGAACTTTGCGCCCAAGGAGGCTTTTGCTCAGGAAGCCGAGGACTACACAACATACTAGTATCCCATATGCTATGTCCCTGGTCCTTTGGATACGGCAGATATTTGAATATTTATTTTGTTTGTAGGGGAAGGTATGGATGTTACAAAGCCACCATGTAAAAAGGCAAAATTAATGCGTATTGAACGTAAACGACAAAAGCTAGTTGCAGCCGGTATAGATCCTGAAACTGTACAGCAGCAAACGCAAAAAACAAAACCACAAAATGAGGCGAAATCATTAGAACAATTTTTATCCGAATTACCAGAAAATACAAAACATAAATTACGAGTATGTAGCGTATTAATTTTACTTCTATTGATTTTGGCCGTATTTATTTTGCCCCTCTTTTTCCGCAGATACAATTAGTACGTACTACACCTAAATCCGAGGAATGGTATAAAACCTCAAAAGCATCGCATGAGGTTTATACTAAATATCAAATGGCAATACATGGTGATTCAAGGGAAAAATGTTCTGAAATAGAATTTCATAGATTTTTAGTTGATTCGCCATTACAGGTATTTGGTAACAATTTTTACTTTTTTTTCTCGCATGGTGTAAGGTGTGGTACTTTATACTTTTATACAAACTAACCTGACATTTTATAATGATAAGTTAAATTTTAACATAGTCATTAAATAAGCTAAATCTATTTGCTTTAGAATCCTCTTGACTCGACTTTTCTAATAACATTTCTTTTATTACGTAATCCAAAAACTTTCAGAGCAAAGACGTCTGTAAAAAATACGTTCATTTCAGGATAAGCTGCGATCAATATCTGTCAATATTTCGATTAAAAGATTGAAAAGCTTTGTCTTTGTCACTTTATTAAACCATTAATTTTATAATAAAAATAACCTAGTCCAGTTTATCCAGAAGAAGAGTCTCGTATTTTTTATTTTGATAGATTTTAATCACACTTAGTATGCGAAACTCTGTGGAGGTGTGGAAACACAAAAAAAGGGGGCAAAATAAATACATGCAAATTGAAATATCTTTATAAATTTTATAAAAATGTATAGTTAGTTCTGAAACGAATGGATACTTCTGATGAAACATTCAATGTTAGTGCACAGCTGTTTGCGAAGTATCAAATGCGTATCCATCGAGAACCTCCAGATGAATGTGATGAAGAAACGTTTACTGAATTTTTAGTCGATAGTCCATTAAAGGTATCACAAACATTTTTCATGTATTTTATTATGCTTCATTTTTTACTGTTCATAAATTTTGCGATTCTCAAGAGAGTTTAAAATATGGAAACTAGATAAAAGAGATACATTTTAAGAGTTCATAGAAGCATTAGATAGAAGCTAATATGTATTTCATGCTTATTGATTAGAAAGAAAAATTTTTATGGGCAATTTTTGTTTTCAATGTAGGCCTATTATTCATCTCAAGGTCCATCACATGGCTATGGATCTTTTCATCAACAGTATTGGTTAGACGATAATTTAATTGCTGTCGGAGTAATTGATATATTACCGAAATGTATTAGTTCGGTTTATTTCTTTTATGATCCCGACTATAGTTTTTTAAGCTTAGGCACATATGGATCTCTAAGGTAAGTGTAAAGATTTTTTTGAAGATATATTCCATATTATCTGAATTTTGAATCACATTTTACATAAAACCTTCTTCTGACGGCAGTTAGCACAACCAATCGTAGCGTCATAGCTTGTCGCAAAAATTGTCCATTGAATGGATGGTTTAAACTTAAAAAATAGTATTATTCTGTTACGGCCTATCTAGTGTCTTAGTTGGTTGTGTCGTAACTACTTCCGTACACAGTATGCCTAGTGTAGCGGGTTCGATCCCCGTAGTCACAACAAAATATTAATTTAGTTAAGCATTGAAATGGGTTAGTATAGTTCTTGGTATATGCACGAAAGAGGTGGTAACACACATTTACGGTACCACAATGGGCCCTATAGTTTAAATGTGTCCTTCGTGAAAAGCCATTGTAAACTAAATTAATCTAACCACTATTCAATTAATTGAGGACTAAAGTGACAATAAAGAAACGCGAAAGATAATCGGCGTTCACTGCATCATCAAGGAAAAAAACCTAACTTATATAAGATACATTTTATATATAATATAACTACCCATTACCCACTTTGCTAAAAAATTCCAACTTTACTAGCAAATACTACCACATATAATCTCATCAAATTAGGTTAAATTTTTAATATACCTAAGTTTTGAGTTCAACAATGTAGAATAAAAATTTTCCCCAACGTTTTGTTATTTACTCGAAAGCTATGCATTTTAGAGATAAAATAGGCCTATCCAAAGTTATCGGCGTTACATATGGAAAACTTATTTATTATAAGGTTTACGAAAAAAAAGTATTATTTATAAAAATCTCTGCTTTCGAAAATATGAACATTCAGCTACTAACTTTCGACATCGAATGCACAGGTGTCAACAAATTGAGAAAGTACGATAGGAATGCTTATGGTCGTTTAGAAATGTAGATCATTTTGAACAGATAATAAGGGAAATGGTTTAAGAAATCACTCCCGAGATATGTAGAGGTGTATTTAAATAATTTTGTAAAAGAACAATTAAATGTATGGAAGGCGAAGGTGGATACGTTGAGGCAAAAACGAAATGAAGATAACTGTTTAGGAATGAATTGTGAACGATGGAAATGTTTTGACCACTTCAATTATAAATTAAATTTTGCAAATCGTATTTATAAAACACGTTATCTGCTATCCAAATTAACCAGTCGTCGTAATTAAAATGCTTATTTGCTAATTTGAAACATTTATTACCAAATAATTAATACAGAACATTTATTTTTCATACATTACGTTATAATTATTATTATTGACGTAAGTAAAACAGTTATCTTCAGTTCGTTTTTGCCTCAACGTTTAGAACTTCACGTTCCATACATTTAATTGTTTTTTTAACAAAATTCTTTCCTACATTTTTCGGGAGTGGTTTCTTGAACCGTTTCCTTTATTATCTGTTCTAAACATTTATAAACGGCCATTAACTTTTTCAATTTGCGGACACCCTGTTCATTCAGAATAATTTTTTTTCGCAAACCTTATAAAAAAAAGTTTTCCATATGTAGCCAACTTAAGCAGCATCCCGTATATAAACTTTTTGTTATCTTTTATAATTTCTGAAAAATCTACTTCAATGCAATTTCCGTGTTTTTGAACGTTTTTTAAATTCTTCTTAAAAACCTAGGATATTAGAGAAAAATTAATTTGAATAAAAGTTGTTAAACATAAAATTTTCAACCGATCTGTATATTTTGATTGTTCCCAATCATTCGCATTCTTCATAGTTTTCGAGTAAATTGCAAAAAATTGTGGATAATTGATTTTTTCGAAATCATCCTTTTTTTCTGCGCATATGAAAATTTTTCTTCAGCTAAAAGCTAAAAATTAGCGTTTGTTATATCCAAAACTTCAGTAAATCATATGAAATTTCATTTAATTTGATGGGAGTAGTAATATCATAAAATTTTAACCATATCACAAATGACACGTTTCACTTCATTTGAGGGTGTCCTTATAAAATTTATAATAATTTTTTGTTTTTTAGGGAATTACAATTAACACGTGAACTAAACAAAACAATATCAGATCTGAAATACTACTACATGGGATACTACATCCATTCATGCCCTAAAATGCGTTATAAAGCCAATTTAACACCATCATATTTACTATGTGCAGAAACATATCACTGGGTACCGATTGAATCATGTTTACCAAAATTAAACATAGACGCATATGTACGTTTTAATGATGACTCAACAGCAATAGATCCAAATAATTGTCCACGACAAGATATTCGTAAAATACCAATATTTCATAATTATATTGTTATGAAATATTTACATTTTCGTCAACGGTATGGTACTCAATCCGATCATGAGTTATATGAATATGCAAATTTAGTTGGTAAACGTTGTGCTATGCGTATGTTACTTTTTAAAGAATAAATTATTTAATTACTAATTAATTATAATCAAATATTATTATATTAATATTATTTAGTTATTGTTTTGTTGTTTTTCTTTTTTTTTTGATGATCGTTTTAATTTGTTTTTTAATAAAATTTTGATAAATTATGACGTAACATAGATTTAAAAAATATTATCTTTTGGTATTACCACTGCTTAGAACTTACGATATCATACATTACCGCGTCTAAAACGTTTACGGCTTCATTTTTAGAAATAATCTAATAAAGAAATTTTCATTGATGCTCAAAATGCATTTTATCCGGAAAAGCAATTTTTGTGTGTAATAGTTGAAGAATTCTCTCATAATATAATTCTTCGTTCCCTCTGGTGAATTGCTTGAATACATAATTTTTAAAAACTTGTTTTATTAAATAGTACGAAAATAGCTTACAATAAAATGAGCAAGAGCCTTTTTTATAGAAAATAAAATGTTCTATAACTCCAAATATTTTAAAACACATTTCATTTAGTTGAATAGCGTTAGCATAGCGTCCATCAGGTGAGTTATAACGTCCTGTATAGTCGAATATTAAAAATTTATCACTTTTTTTGAAGCCCAGTCTACGTAACTAGATTCACCTGAATAGCTGTTTTTTCTTTGCCAGTATTTAGTATAATTTAATTATATGAGCAAAAATATATATTAAGGACGTTAAACTAGAGTGGAGAGAGTAGCAGGAAAAAAAGCACTTATCTAGGCGAGTCGGTCGTTGTTAATTTTGAGGTTAAATAACTCGAAGTTGATTATTTAAACCTCAATACTATGAATTTTGATAAGTTGAAAAACATCATAGTAATTTGAATATTTTGGTGCTTTCAAACCCTAAAACTCTGAAGTTAATATTTATGACATTCGGATATTTGGTGGAACAACCAACCGTTACGTACTGTCTCTAATCGCTATTCTAAAATACTTATTTAAGGGGTTTCCCCCGTGTGACGGTCCATTTTTGACAAACAATGAAAAAATAGAACTTTGAGATTTTTATCATGTCTTTATTATTATTTTAAGATTATGTAAAACAAATTTCAAATAAAAATCTTCATTGGAACGGAAGTTGTACCACTCTGAGATATCCGGCTAGAAAAAAATTCGACTAACTTTCAGCATTTTTAATTTTTGGCAGACTGCTAAAAAAAAATTTTCAATTGTCAAGATTTCTATTTACTTTTTTATACGAAAAAATAGAAATACTCGGAACTTTTGGATGATTTTAGTACATCCGTACGTTTTACATGTGCTGAGCACCCTATAAATTTCAAATGAATCGGTTGAACCGTTCTCGAGTTATGATGGAAAAAAGTTTAAGATATACAGTTTTGAGAAAAATGTGTTTAAAAAATATATACCTGTTTCTTCTAACTACTGTATCTTCACGGTAGGGCCGCCTTAAAAAAATGTTTTAATAAAATTTTAATTTCCATAAAAAACATTTGTACTAATTTTGTTGCAAGCTTAACCGTTCTCGAGATATTTAATAAAACTCGCCGTTCAAAGCACCGGACCATTATAAATTGCAGTTTGAGGATAATTTAAAAAAAAAAAAAAAAGATAATTCGAATAAGAAACAGGAATCAATTTTTAAATCTATGAGACGATTATATTGAAAAAAAGTTTATTTAATATTTGTTTTTAAAAAGTATTTCCCAATAAGGGTCATCACATACTGCATACTTTTTTCGGTCAACAAACAGTTTAGTAATTGACAACTGCTTACTTATTAGAAGTGTGGTCGAAATGTACTGCATTAAGTCTACAATATGTGAAACTCTTAAACTTTCTTCTATTTTGTAAATATCCTTCTATATCACCGATATTATATTTCAAAGCATAATTTTTAAACAATAAAAGTTACTTATAATAAAAGTTACTTAGCTTTTGCTAACATTTAGCATTAATAGAAAAGAAATACTAGTTTTTTAAAATTGAAGTAATGTCCATAAAACACGGTCATTGTTAATTTGGTACATTCTTTTATGGCTCGTTAATTCAGTCCTGTTATGATCACAGTGTTGTCAGGGGATGTGACTAATTATAAAAGTAACAAATATATGAAATTTTAATGCTCTAGAAAATTATACCATTTAGCAGAAAAATATGCATTTTCAAGACTTCTTATAGGCAATTCGCCCGTTAAGTATTAGGTATAATCCTTTCTGATCAAATGCTTTTGGAATTAATTTTACTTTACAGCCAGTTGGTATTTTGAACCAAATTTTTTTTGACAAAAACGGAAAGATCATATATAAGTTTTATAACAAAACTGTTTTTATTTTTTCATGATCATTTTAAAGTTACAGACAGTTTTTAAAAAACTTTTCAAGAGAGGAACGAAAAAATGTTAATTAGTAATTGTATACAGTGTATACTATACAATTAACATTATTACGTCACAACGATGTTTAACGAACATTGTTTTTGTCGGGCGCTTACGTTTCTTTTTTGAAAAGTTCTTTTAAAACTGTCTGTAACTTTCAAATTTTCATAAAAAAGTAAAAATAAAAACAGTTTTGTTATAAAATTTATATATTATCTATCCATTTTTGTCAAAAAAGAAATTTTTTTTTTCAAAACCTTAATTATTGAACATTGTAATTTAATAACTCCGATTACTTTGAGACTGTCTTGTGACATAGTTGCCTTGAAATCCATTAAAGAGGTTCCTACACTAATAATAATCGTGGGATATGACCATAATTGTTAAATTTTAATAGTGAGAATAACTTTTACGAACGAAATTCCGTACTAATAATAGCCCATTTAACCCAAACTATCCATGAGTTTCTCTCTACAGAGAATAATTTTATCGCTTAACAATTGTTGATTAAAAATAACTAGACAACTAAACATAAAACAACTACATAGGTACTACAATATTTTAATTTTGTATTTTTGAGTCACTTAAATACAGATTTTCATAAATTTTGAGTTCCGTTTTCAATTTTTGGATTAAATCAATTTTAGATTCACGTTTTTATAAAAAGGAGTGATTTGAAGCAACAATTTTCTTTTATTTTAGTACTAAGTACATGTTCTACAATTATTGGCCCCAATTACGTTAAACTGTATTATGTAGATAAGTTGTAAAAAGAAATGAAAGAATAAATTATTTTTTTGTCTTTTGATTTTGTAAATAAAATATAAAATATCCAAGGGTTTATTATTTCTCTACCAATTATCTCAAATTTTAAGTACAAAAGTTTTTAAGATTTAGATTATTGTTCCAGAGGAACTACAAACGAAAATGGAACCAATAAGTTATAAATTATTTATACAGGTGGTCCAAGTAATAACAACAAGACATACATTAGTTAGATGCTTGAATAATAATACAGGATGGACTAGAATTAACTTTCAAAATTCCCTGATTATTCCCGTTTTCCAGTGTTGGAAACAAAGATATTTACTATTATTTTATCTATGGTTGGAAATAACAGTAATAAATTTAGGGTCCAATAAAACGAAAATCCGGTTCATTTGACCAATAGATAAATATTTTCCAAAATATTATCTAAATTCGATTCTATAAATTGATCTTCGTAAGGGATTTTGTACGATATATCAGGAATTGTGCATGCAATCGTCAATTTCTGAAACAAAATTTTTTTGTGATGTTTTCAAATTGCAAATAATTGTGATATAATTACTGTTATTTCCAACCATAGATAAAATAATAGTAAATATCTTTGTTTCCAACACTGGAAAACGGGAATAATCAGGGAATTTTGAAAATTAATTCTAGTCCATCCTGTATTATTATTCAAGCATCTAACTAATGTATGTCTGTGATGCAAATTTTCTGAGATCGTCATAGAATTTTCGCACAAGAGCCATCTAGACTAGAGTTCTTTTTCTAATTATAAAAATGAATCAAATTCTAAAATATATTTTTCACAATTCAATTTTAATTAAATATTTTTATTTATATAAAATTAACGCATATGTGTAGAACATAAATAAACTTTTTAATAAAAAATACTGCAAAAGAAGAATAAAAATGGATAAATTTAGTTTAGACCAACTAAATTTTCAATTTAAAATGTCAAAAAATTTTTAGTGATGGATAGAATATATATTTGTCATCATATTAGATATTTGGTAAGATTTTATAGGCTTTTGGTAAGGGATTTCTTAACTTACCCATTTTTCCAAGTACATATCAAATAATTTGAATTTTTTGAACCGTAGATATTGGTAATGATAGCAACAGGAACATTTTTTCAATATATTTTAAATCATGATTTTGGATTGATAAGTTATCCAGAAAATTTTAATACATCAATGAGTTACAGTAGTGATAGTAGATGTCCATCTTTTGACCATTTCATTATTCCTGACTTCTTATGGTTACCTATTGTTAATTTAAACTCACAAAATATTAAAAAATATGTAAATGAAAATTTATTTATGTTTTGAATCGCTCTGTATGCGTGAGCTTCGTAACAATTAATAGATCTTCGCTTTTCGTCAATTATACGTATTTTTGCCTTAAATCAACTTTATAGTCCGTTTTTCAGGCAAGAACGGGTGACACTGGATGGAACCATCTTTAACCCCTGGCGTTGTTTGAAAAGCAATTTAATGGAGAGCGTTCTTAACTATGTTTCAAGAAAATCGGCTCAGTTTGGAGAGAGCTACAAAGGAAAAACCGCATTTGTCGAGGGTTTTTAAATTTTGTAAATTTCACTTGTTTACTTAAGAAATTAAATTTCAGGAAATTATTAATTAAATGAAATTTATATGCCTTCACCGCCCTTGTAAAAATTCCAATCGATTTTCTATTGAAGTAAATTACAAAGCACACCTGCTGTTCTTAAACAGCTCCAAATGGTTCATGAAGTAGTGGCCAGGGATGATCCAAACCCTTTTTCTGTATTACAACGGATTCTATGGTCTAAGTGAATCCCAAACTACGACAGCCACTCTCACCTAATTTCTGCTTTATTTTCATTCATTATGATTCAAAATGTTGAATGCATTTAAAGAAAACCATTGTTTTTTCAAAAACTTGAGCGTAATGAAAACGATGGCAATGCCTAAAACCCATTTTCAATAATCGATATTGAGATATCAGATTCTCATAAATTTATATTCCAAAGAATCGCGACGCGATGAAAAACAATGCCGTATCTTAAAATAGACAATACATTTAATTATATTTGTCCAGATCATTCCCTGGTTGATATGAAACTCTATGCATGCAGACTTAATTCGTATTCGATTCGACTATTTTTTTTATTACTGAATTTTTTAATTTTACAGAGAAATTTAAATTTATCACCGAATCAACGAATGTCAATAACAGATACATATTTATATGGAATTATATGTTCACAAGTGTGTTCAGCATATCTTTGTTTAAAATTTAGTGTTAAAAATGTTGTTGGTTATGCTTCGGTTGCCGCAGCTATTTGTAATATGTTCACATTCACATCGAATCATCTCAATTTTTGGCCACTCTTTGTTTTACGATTTTTTATCGCATTCTTTTCAGTAAAGTCTTTATTTTTCGATTAACCTCTTCTTCACAAACCTTATGGAAAATGGTTTTCAGAGAGTATAACGTTTATACGACATAGTCTTAGTTTCAACAGTTACGATCTCTGGGATTTAGTGAGATTTGAAAACATAGTCTAAAACAAGTGAAAACAAACAATTGACTGAGTTAATTGTTGAAATACAATGCATGTGACACATACATAACTGATAATCAAGTATAGTACATTTTATAAAATTTGGCGCCCTCACGGGTAAACAGTGATGTTTACGAAAAAATGTTTCAAACAAAAGTTGTTTAATTTTTGATAAGGAAAATTTTTTACGTTTAAACTTTTGTTCTATCTCTAAAGGTTTACAAGATGGGTCCTACGGACCCAAGACCTAATTGACCTATGATGCTCATTTACGAACTTGATCTCACTTTTTACGTCCTGAGTACGCTGTAAAAATTTCAGCTCGATATCTTTTTTCGTTTTTGAGTTATCGTGTCCACAGGCGGACGGGCGGACGGACAACCGGAAATGGACTAACTAGGTGATTTTATGAACACCTATGACAAAATTTTTTTCCTAGCATCATTATTTTTAAGCGTTACAAACTTGGGACTAAATTTAATATACTATGTATATTTCATATATACATGGTATAACAAGACTCAGAAATACTACCAGATATACTAATAAAATCATTTCATCGATGCCCATGTTCCATAAGCTTTGAAAACGGATTATTATTATTATTTTTTCTTTATCTGACGTAATTATTTTAGACTTTTTTGTTTCCTGGTTCTTTTTTGTTAATTTCAAAATGGTCGCCACCATATGAACGATCATATTTTATTTTTGGAATGTTGAGTAAGTATATCATTTAGAAATAGGAATAGAACCATTGAGTTTCTGAGTCAAAGATACGAAGGATTATAATCAGAGGCTAAAGAGTTTTTTCCACTGTTTTTAAACCTAACCGTCGGTTTGCAAGAGAGCATCTTTACTTTCACAAAAACTGCATTTAATGAAAAATAAATCACAGTATTTCAAATCAGTCTTATTATTTATTCCTGTGGAAACCCCAATAATCGCAATACCTTGCTCCATAAGTCATAATTATTTACAAGTCTCTTATCAATTATAATAAGACCATAAAGATGTAAGCTCTTGATGACGCTTGGTGTTGGTTTTGAGCATCAAATTAGGGTGCCGCCTAGATGGAAAAAAAGATTTATGTTCAGCATCAAATTGATTGTCGTGACCTAATTTGATTCCGAAACTCAGCGTCAAGCTCCAACATGAAAATACATCTTTTGACGTGTATTATTTTTTTAGTGTCTTTTAATTTAGGCTACATTTTAATAAAGCCATTCGTTTGTGTTGTGTCAATGTTAATGACGAAAGAAGCTTGGTGTTCAACTTTAAGTTTTTTAATCCTAATTTGGACCATTTTATGGTTTAGTATAGTACAAGAATCCCCTCATAATAACACATGGATTAGTTACAGCGAAGTGGTTCACATTACGGATGCTCAGGAAGAAGAAGGATTTTATCAGATTTTTTCGATTTATGTTCGTAACAAATGCGAATTTCTATCATCGACATATAAAGTATACATAGCCTTTTCGCTAATGATCATATCTAAACTAATGACGACACTGATCTGTATACTAATTGGATCATCAGAGGTCATGATTTGAGCTGTTGGTTTTAATTTGAAATAATAATCAGTGCTTCTTTAGCTAGACACCGAACTAAATTTAATATTGATCTCTTTGTTGACTGTATAGATTACGTAGGTTACTAATAATAAAACGCTACACTCTAGGATAAGGGTGATGAACCTTTATGTATCAACGTGCCATTTTTTTAAAGAAATGTTTAATGAGGCCATACAGGCCATGAGAAAATAATATTACTATACAAAATATATCACCCCCGTTCGTTCGTAATATTATATACTTTATAGTGAACTTTGTGATCGGTGACGTGTCCAATTTATTGTGTCACGTAAGACCAAGGACACACCTGCTTTTGATTAGCCATCCCTGCTTTAGAATCAAGTACCTTGATTAGTTGGGACATTGCGACTCTTTTAAATGTTTCTGTGGCTTCAAGTATAGGTCCATAATAACATATCTCCATCAGGAAGCATAGAACTTGTTTATCCTGCAAGCTATGTCAGAATTATATGCCGTTGGTTTTCGTAGAGTTTACGATTATTTTTTACAATTTTACTTTTTATAGGAAACTCATGGTGCTTGGAAAAAAATATTTAAATCTCAACAGGTTTGGGCCTTAATAATAACTTCATGCTGTTATTATTGGAATTTCATGATGTTGTTAATGTATTACTCTTGGACAATTACCCGATACTTGGGAATGGGTGTTAATAGAGTAAATTTAAAATTATTCTTCCAAATCTCAACTATAATAGCTACATTTTATAGATTCTTCTTTTTTATAGACAAGTCTATTGGTAATGTTGCCTAATATTGTTCATATTTTGGGGGGACTAATTTACTCGGTAATGCAACATTACTTCCTCAAATCTCGCATGATTTCATTGTCAGCATGCCGAAAATTTTTTTCGTCAGTTGGTAAGTTAAATAGAAAATCCTTTTTTCATAACAGACCCCCCCCCCACCTAAAAGTCTATATATAATTTAAGTACTGGATTTTGAATGAAAGGAATTTTATTTTTACAATATTTGGATAAAATTTTTTAATGTTTTATTATTTTTCAGCGCATATTATACCTGGACTTCTACTGTTTTTGGAAGCTAATTCAGATTGCGATCAAATATCCTTGACTTATTTGTTTGTAATTTTCTTTCTAAATTCAGCAGCGGTCGCATCAATTTTACCAAATTCTATAGATTTAACTCCCCCAAAATCTTCAGCAACATTTGCCATTGTTAACACTTTATCCTCTCTTGGTTTGGTAACGGTTCGGCAATTCGTTCAACCGGTAAGTGATATCAGGATGCAAAATGAGCGAAGTAATTGTACTGCCTGAAAAATAATTACTCTACGAAATTTGCTACCTTTTCGTAATTTTAGGATTCATTGGATGATTGGCGAGAAATACTTGTTGTTGGCGGAATTTTATATGTATTATCTGGCACCATCTTCTTATGGGTTGGATCTGGTGAAGTATTAAACTGGTGTAAACCTAAAATACACTTTCGATTACAGAATAAACTATGGCATCGTAAAGTACGTCGTTTAACTTTACCATTATCGAAAGTATTATCGGATATTATGGAAGAAACCGAAAGTAAATTAAAATTCTCACAAAGTCATATTGTCGATAGTTCATAATTTTGTACAATGTATTTAAATAACCTCCTCTATGAATAAAATAAGTAACTAATTTAAACAGCTATCTGTATTTCATTCAGTTGTCTTTATTTAAAAATTAAAACACATAGCAGCGCTTCAATCGTTTTTATAAGACTACCGATTACGTGACGAAATAAATATTGACGTGGAATTTTGTTTGAAGGGGGAGAGGTTGGTGGTTAGATTGATGGTGACAAACACTGTTTGTGTATTTCTTTTTCTGCATTTCTCCATATTAGTCTAGGCGTTGTCGTTTTGTAAATATAATGCTTTTTCAGAATGCAGTTAAAAGAATTTAATGCTCATTATATTTGCTAAAAATCTAAATCAAAAGAAAATTTTTAAATAAATCGTATAGCTCATAAACTCGAAATAGTTTTCGAAGGATTTTTAGTTACACAGCTCAATAAAATTTTACTGGAAGATCGATGTTTTAATTTTAAAATTTGAAAAAATAATTTTTAAATGAAATATTGAAGTATTTCTCGTAAAAATAATTTAAAATGTTATTATGGTCGCCGGTACTTATAATAAACAAGAATGTGTATTTTATATAATAAGAGATAGCTATATAGAGTTATCCTCACGCATCATATTCTTCACGTAATCATCATGTGCTATGAAAATTCAGATTCAATTTCCATTCACAACATTCATTCCTCTCTCTATCTTCATCATACACATTATAAATTAGAAACGTTCTGTAACGTACGTCCGAACTCAGCATATTGTGTATATGAAATGGTTTATGAAAGGCGTGGTTTCGAGTTCAACTCGATCCAAGGCTTGCGCGCGCACTCAGTGACCGTTTCTGCACTCAGTTAGATGGCATCAGTTGAGCAAAGAGTTTCTCTATGTGAAGAGTGATGTTTGCTGTGTTATTTTATTTCTAAATATGTAATATAGATGTAAAAATAAATATATAAGATATTATTATTAAAAAATAAATAAAAAAGAGAAAAATTATTAATAAATAAATTATTTATTTAAAAATGCTACAAAGTGATTTTCAATGCGTAAGTAAAAAAGTTGTTCAAGTTAGTTTTTTTTCAAGTGTACAAGAAGTTGAAAATATGTGCTTAAGTGTGTTAAAATACGTTTGTGTTTTATTCAATAAATTTGTGTTAAAAGTGATATAAAAAAAAGCGCCTCACTTGAGAATTTCAGTTTGAGTTTTTTGAGTTTGATCCAGTATATAAGTTTTATTTTATTTTTTATTAAAATTTTTTTATATTATTATTTTTTTTGAATTGAGTTTAAAAATAATGTAGTGTGTGGATTAAAAAAATAAGTGCTCTGCGAAAAAAAACAATTTCCTCATGTTTTGCTCGGACCAAAATGGTTAGAGAGACTAGGCATTTGTGGGTTGGTAATTTGCCCGACAACATTCGCGAAGATCGTATTCGAGAACATTTTAAACGGTAATAATAATCATAAAATGTCTTCACACAAATTTTCACCCCCTGAAATTTTATAGTCTCTTGTGTTTTTCTCAAATTTTTGTTTTTGTATACAAGTTGTGAAGTGTTTTTTAATTTTTCTTTTTGAAATTGTGTAATTTGTGAAAATTCTTGTGTTTTTCCTTTAATTTGGGTATCTTCGTGTTATTTTCTTAGCTAATATTTCCATTTCAGCTCCATGGATATTATTTCTCCCCATTTTTTAATACATTTCTAGGTACCACTTCTTCCAGTCTGTATATTAATCAACAGTTTTGTGAGTCGATTCCATTTTATTTATATTTTTTTCTAAATTCCATATATTTTTATATATTCTAAGATTTTACATGTTATCTCTATATATATTTGATGTATACTCTCCCGGAAGTTATTACAATTCACCTGTATTCTATGAAATTCATGTAAACTGATATCTTATGGAAGGCTATTTTTTAATCAATTTTGTTGAAACTTTTTGTTTTTTTGATTCCTGAATTTTAGATGACGAAACCTTTTTTTCGTAATGTATTAGACAAGGGTAGCTAAACATATACATATACTGGGATAATGCGTGTTAACAATCTATATTTCCCATGTATATGCCTATCCTCTTTTCTCTTATGTAATATAATAAAGACAAACATAATAAATTCGATTTTCCATGATAATACTGTTTTTTCATAAGAAATTTAATGATATTTTCTAAATTATATGAAAAATTTCACATAAATCTTGATATTTTTCATGTATTTCCATTAATTCAATCATTTTTTATATAGTTGTTTCATTCTAACATATGGTTTACGATAGAGATAAAGTAATTTTATTAAATATTAGCTAATATTTTCACATCTAATAGAAAATTGATTTAATTTTTATTAAATATATATTTATAGTTAATAAATACAACTAATTTGTCCTGAAAAATGATATTTTTATAAAATTTAGGGAGATTTTTGTAAATTTTAGATTTTGATCTCTTTCTAGCACATAAGTATAAAGAAAGATGTATATATAGTTTTATGTATACTTCAGAATAATCCGTCTGTTTAAATGGAAATTTAAGGAAAAGTTTAATCAATAAAACATATATTTTTTGAACTGTATTCTACATTTTTGTGGATGGTTAGCCCATTTACTTGGTAAAGCATTACTTCGAACAATTTTAAAATTGGTTGCTTCAACAGATTATGATTTTTTTAAACATTTCTTAACGTCGTTCGAGCCTTAGATTTTGGAGAAAGTAAAACTTAAAAAGAAGCTTATTGTCTTAAATATTAGATTTTTCGAAAATGATTAATTGCTTATTGTAGGTGGGGGGGGGGGCGGAAATTTTACCATATTTATTCGAAATCTGTTCATTTTAAAGTAGTTGTTTGTACACCCCCTCCAATTTTTTTTTAATTTCCAAAATTTTTACGGTTTTCTAGATTTTCAACTTTTATTCGAAATCCTAAACGGTTAAGTAAAAATTAAATTTAGAGGTTATTTGCTTGCAATAAACTATAAAGTGCTCACGGATTGACTTGACAGAGGAACAGTTTGTCGGGAAAATAAGTATATCATACAAAAATCGTTGATTTGCTTATAAAATGTTCAGGACTAATTAGAAATGCAAATTATTTCCAGAGAAAGAAGTAACATTATTGTTTATGGTAATGGTATATTTTTAAAAAATATTCAAGGAACATCTGCTTGAAGTTTTAAAATAGTGTTTAAATATAATTTTTTTTAACAAAACTTTACACTTAATGGGTTGCAAGTTTTGTTAAAACGTTCGAGTAATTTTGGTTAATGCCTTAAAACCCAGCAGTTTATCTTAAGAATTTACAGTTTGATAATCTTATTTTCTCGGCAAGAGTAAACCTTTTTAAATGAGTTTTTATCGAAAATTACATTCAACCATGCACACTTATAGTTTTTTGGTGAATTTTTATACCAAATTCTTTCGATTTTTGTGGTTTCTACCTTCCCAAAGCTCGTTGCGCGTTATTTTTAATAGATCCCTCGTTGGTAGATATTTAAAATTTATGTTTCTATTCGAAATTGTTATGCGTTTTGAGATATTTTTGAAGAAATTATGTTTTTACCCCCCTCCTCCCTTCCCCAATTTAAGATTTTCAAAATACTTACAAAGCAATTCAGAGATCTTTTTACGAACAATATGCGCAAAAAATTTTAGTTAAATTCCGATCATAAAAAGTTAAAATAAATAGGATTTTTGAAAAATTTTCCACAAAATTTCTTTTTAACGAACCATATTTGGGCACTTTGAAAAGAATTTCATACTTTTTTTTTTGTTGGTAAAATCGTTTAATAAGACTCCATAACATCCATATATATAAAATTGATTTGTTTTTTAAACATTATATTTCAGTTTTTTTATTTTATTTTTTTTAAATAAATTTAAAATGGTAGAGTTTTTTAAAAACTTAATATGGTTTTTAAATACCTATTATTTAAAATGCATGTATTGGTTTGTGTATTGAAGGGTACATTTCTTTTTTTTATGTTTCTATGTGTCGTATTTCACCCTACCTAAATAATAAGGGTAAGTTTTTAGTGTACAGTCTGATATAAATTTTTTCGATATTTATATATATGTATTTTTTTTAAACAATATATTTCAGGTAAATTGACTCTGGCTATATAAGATATTTTTGTGAATAGGGGCAATTTACAAAGTTCTTTTGAAAATTCAATGTAATTTGTGTGTAAATATTTTTGTTCAATTTTTCAACGAATATTTTTCAAGGGTTTTGAAGGATAACACCTAAGATTTAAGTTTTATTTGCATTTATGATATTTTTTAACAGACAAATTTTTTGATGAATATATCGATTTTCTGAATATTTTAAGTAAAAATTATCTTTTTAAAGTTAGAAAATTGTATTTTCTACAATTTATCGCTTGGACATATTTTTTCTGTAGGATATTTACGATTTGAATGCCCAACTTCTAATATCGATAAAATAGTTTGTAAAAGTCGCTGCCATGTTGATTCGTAGTGTATTTTATCTTTTTGTGAAAATTTTGCAATTACAGTAATACGCCGTTAAGTTAAAATGAAAAAAAAAAAAACATAAGAATAAAAAATAGTTACTATAAAAACACGCTTTTGTAACTAACTGAACTTAAAAGTAGGAAATAATTCTCCCAAAAGAAATTGAGTGGTTGGGAACAAAATTATTTTATCGTTAATAAAGCGTGGGGAGCTGCTAGATTTACATTTGAATATTTAAGGTGTGTTTTCTGATTGCCATATCTGCTGATTTTGGATATCTATTCAGTTATTCAAGGGCAGTATCCAAATATCTATAAATTATATTTTTGGGTCGTTTGGAGAAAAGGAGATAACATATTTTTTTGCCAAAATTTATAAATGTTTTTATTTTATCCAGATTTGGTTGATTAAAAAATATTTTATCAAAATTTTTAACCATTAAAAATAAATGGTTATCAATTAAATATATTTGATGATCTAAAGAAATTAAGAAATTTGAAAATAATTCAAGGTTTTTTGATTGATACTAAAATATTTTCAGTCTTGGTATTGGTTTCAAAACAAATTCATATTTTTGTGTCTAATAAAATTGATTGATTAAAACTTTGAATTGGTTGAACCCATAATCACATGTCTGCTTACATCACACCAAATTATGTTTGGAAAATTTTTATTGTTCTCATTTCATCGAGGCTTATAATTAAATTTTTTTCCATTGTAGTTAAATTTTACCGAGGTAACGAAAACCGCTATAGTATTTTATTTTAAGACAAGCCTGCGTAATACTAGTGGGCACATAAAAATTTAATTCCCGATTGATATAGGACTTCGCACAATTGTTTTGAAAATAAATTTCGACCAAACTTTTCGAAATTATGAAATATGATAGTTGAAATAATTCTTGGTGAAAAGATAATTCTCCATGAGTTGAAAATCTTACACATTGCGGTTTTAGAGATATGAGAGTCTTAGTACTATGGCGGATAATTCTAGAGATATTACATTTGGACTACATTTTTACACGTAATGTATATTGCTTTCTTTAAAATCCAAAATTGTGTACAATCACTATATTGTGATGTAATTTCTAATAATCCAAATACAAGTTTTAACCTGTCTAGTAATTATAAGTAATTTTTGGCGCCATTGGTAATTGAGGATACTTACAAAAAAGATGTAAGTAATTTAAGTAAGGGATCATAGATGAACAGGTCAAAAACAAACTCTTAACAAAGATTTAAAAACACCTACACTTGTGCATTTAGAGAAATTTTTGTTGGCCACAGTCATGTATGTCTTCTTACTCGACCATGAAGTGGAATGTTTAAACTTTTTACTGTTGAAAGAATTAGCAAATGTCTCTCTATTCGTTAAGTTTCAAAAATAAGAATAACAATAGAAACTTACCAAATGTAGTAAAATTTGTTATCTATAACTTATTTTATGGTGAAATGCTCTTTTTAGTAGTTAGTTTTGAGATATTCCATACTGCAAATTATTAAAACAGGTTATGGGCCCAGGTATCCATGAATAGTAACCACGCTCTGTTACCAATATGTCTAAACAATGATTAAGTTTTTGAATGTATTAATTTCCACAATTTTAAGATTATAAAACATATAAAAAGAAAAAAATTTAAAAATAAAATACTGACGAGTTATAAACAAAACAAAATATTCTTTTAAGAAATTAATGAAACGATTAATATAAACACTTGTCTCTGTGGAGAGATGAATTTCCAAAAAAAATTAACACAATATAAAACTTTTGTAATAATAATAATTTTTTTTATTTTTCTTCAGAGAAATAATACCTACTCCGTCATAATACACAATAAGAAATCTTTTCAAAAAAATATAAAATAAATTTTGAAATAATTATACCGTTAAATAATGTTTAAAAAAAAAGAGAAGTTAAATATTTAATGTTATTTTTTTTCGTAAAATTTTTATTACTTGTATGTTGATACTTCTTATAAACGTACGAATTTTGTTTTTATATTTATCAACCCGTTGAAAGAAAGAAAACTTACTTACCGTGGTTTTCACTCGAGCTTTCAATATTTTCTTAATCTTTCACTTAGAGGGGCTAACTTTTTCACAAATTTTCTCAAAAATATCGACATCGCTTTTTAGATTATGCTTATTGGAGTATACCTAAGCATCACCTCTTCATCAGCATTCGAAAGCCTTATTTATTGCTGAAAGGTGGAACTAAAATTTATTTTTTCTTATTATATAATACATCAATGAGTGTGAGAGAGTATTGTGGTAACTTTTAAAATGTGTTTTTATTTATTTATCTGGCTGACTGTTAATTTTCTTTATCGGGATTCCTCATCTTAATGGTGATTTTCTTAGAATAAACTATTATGTTCAAATTATCTTAAAATTCGATATTTCCAAGTGTTCATAATATGTATTGGTTTTGGCTAATTTCGTGCATCGAACATTCAACCAAATAAAATAAATGTTGATGAATATTATTGTTGCGAAATTATAATTAATTTTTTTTTATTAAAGAGTATAAAAATATTAAAATAAAAAAGACAATAAACAATAATATATTTTTTAGACCAAAACGTTAATTATCATTTTTTTTTTTTTGTAGTTCTATCTTTCTAAATATATATTTTATTATTTATTTGTTACAGGCTGATTATAAACTAACTGTTTTTGTTTATAAATTATGCGTAAAATTTTTATCACTTATGTTTTGCTTACCGTTAAAGATATTTAAAATTTATCGCTAATTTTTTTTCTTTTCAACTTTATTTTAAAATAGCGTAGAGTTTTTAAATATTTTCGTCGTTGATTTTGATAAAATTTTTGTGGATTGAAATTTTTCGTTTCGAGCTTGTGATTGAAAGGAAAACATGTTTAATTTTTCGATTATATCATTGTTAAATCGATGCATATATTTGTTTTTCTATAAAGACAACTTTTATTTAGTTTGGCGGTTTATTTTTTTCATTCAATTTTCAGAATTAGCATTTGTCTACCGTTAAAGCAGGCATGGGCGAGTTATTTTATTTCGAAGTCACCATTGTTATAACTTTATTGTGTGTCATAAACCTTATTGTGTGTCTCTTTATCCAAGTCCGCATTGCTCATACAGGAGGAAGCGAAATGAGTATACGATTCTTCTACCTATCTCAGTTTCTCTAATAGTAAAGAGATTGGTAGAAAGAATGTTGTCTTTCTGTCTTTCTCGTATTTTTGGTTGTCACTGGTTAGGTTATCACTGTCTTACTCGTATTTTAGTTACATAAGTGTGAGGGACTTCTCTAAGCCACATTTGCCCATGCCTGCGTTAAAGTTAAGGCTAATTATTTTTGGTTTTCCCTGAAATATGCTTACTATAAAAGGTATTAAATATGTATTAACAATAATGTTATTGTCTAGTTAATTAAAATCAGCCACAGCGAATTATTCAGAAGTTTTAAGGCTAGTACCCGTTGGGGAAATAACAAACGGGCTCATGTTGATTCAATCACGGTTAAAAATTGTTGAACATTGGACCAAACTTGAAATCCAAGACTGGATCAATCTTATATAGCTAAATTATTTGAAATTATACTCGATTCTAAGCTGTAAGTGTATTTCTAATGACTTTTGAGTTAGTTGCAGCAAACAGGCATACTTAAGGTTTAAGACAGGCAGATGATTAAGTGCGTAGTGATAAGATTCGATTTATACTGTGATATTGGAATGGTCTACGCAGTTTCACCTTAGGGACTAAATTTGTACTCTTTAAGACTATACAAGATTGTTGCTACTAGTAGTCTTGCAATGTTGAACTTTTTCAAGTAAAAATACTGAATTTGAGTCTCTATAATCTAAACGTGTAGATCTTTGAATCTTCAATATTAGTTTCATTAATCTCTTAAAAGAATATTTTGTTTTGTTTAATTAACTCTTAACGCAAAATTTTATTAAAAAAAATTTTTTTTTGCCTGTTTTATAATCTTAAATTAAATTAAGTTTAAAATGAACTTTAATTCACTTAAAATTCTTAACCATTGTTTAAACATTTGGACCTTACCGATTTTAATAATTGGCCATATAGAATTATGGACGGAAGAGATGAAATTTGTTTATTTATCGAAATATATTTGATAGAAATCATACATGCTGGGTCAAATTTTGCCCTTCTCAATGGTATCAAATATTAAGACTCCTAAGGGGCTTATATATTTATACTTCTAAACTATAATAAAGATTAATTAAAATGAATTTTCAAGCTACATATTTGTTACTAACTAATAATTATTCCATGTAATTGTATAGTTCTTTCATTGAATCGAATGTATTACACATAGTTACAAGAATAGTTGTTGCTTACTCTACACTTATAATCTTGATAAGTTTGTTCTTTTTAATGCTGTAATACATTTCAGGGTAATACGATTATTTTTCTTCACTTTAAAACTTAGTCTACAGTGTACACTGAAGAGCCACAAAGAACAAACGCTATAAGTACACCTCTATAATAAAATAATATAAAAATTGAATAAATATTACAATAAAATAGATATTAGATAGATAGATAGATAGATCTATGCAATGAGTATGTATGTACAAACATAACACTTCATATAACCATTGGCAAAAGGTGAATGTACGGTAGATATACATATAAATATGTACGTATGTGTATGTATAGATGTATGTATCTATGTATGTATGTATGTATTTATACATCTAAAATAACTATTTTGTTTTAGATGTAACAAAATAATAGTTTTGCTGTGTTTAAATTAATTTATTGTTGATTTCATGTACTTTGGGTTTTGGTTGTTGATTCAAAAGATTTTAATTTTAACGATTAGAATTGATATCATTAACGTTATAACTAGCTAATACCCGCGAATTCTAAGCTATGTCTAATGAGGTAGAACTAATTTCCTCTCTATCGCTTGTAAGATCAGTGCAGGGATCTACTCTCTACCCCTAAATCTAGCAAATTAGAAAGAATTCCCCTTTATCATCTGTAAGATCAATGCAGATGTTTACCCTCTACACAAAGATCTAGCAGTTTGTATTCGCAAATTCTTATTTAAATCTAAAAAGAAAAATAATTTTTTTTACATATAAACTCGAATATCAAAAAAACCAGATTTATAAGTAAGACTTCTTCTATAGAATGCTTGCCAAACATTGTTACACGATCACTAATGAACACATGTATTAAAGTCTAATACTATTATTGACGGGCTACAGTAAAACTAAAAAGCATGGCGTGTAAATCATTTTTGACAAACATAGAGGAAACCCCGAAAAACCGCGGTAAGTTTTGGAATAGAAATTAAAAATCTCTTGTTAGATATATGTATAACATAAAAGTGTTTTAAAAATATCTTTAAACACAGAATTGCCTATATTCTTAACTAGCTGACCCGGGAAACTTCGTACCACATAACAGTTGATTTGTCCGCCGTCTTATAGGAGGCATATTTAGTAAGTCACAAACACAACACTTTTTTAATTTTATAGATATTTGTTATATTTAGTAGTATTATAGATGCACTGCAAAGAGACGTTTACATTTCAATTGACATTTTACCACAGACAATTTTTACCATAAACAATTTGTTTTTGAGTAATGTTACAATAGTATAAATAAGAACCACCTCGCTCTTCAAAGACTATTACAAAAAGAAAAAAAGAATTAGCGAAATCGGTTCAGTTGCTCTCGAGATTTGTGCTTAGCAACACATTCAGCGATTCATTTTTATATTATAGATTATTTTTTGGTCTTTCGAGCCGAATCAAAGAGCACATACTATGAATTAAATACCATTAAATATGAAATACACTATAAATGATTTGAAACATTACATATTATTTCGCTACTAGTACTAGTTTTGTGTGTATTTATTTAATTTAGTTAGTTCAAATACATTCATCCATACATTACATTACATGCAGCAAACAGCATTACTACACCAAGCTATATGAGCTAAAAGTTGAAATTCTATGCCAGTTACTATCGGTCTAGAGTCAAGGGACGTATTTGATAGTCATTTATAGATGCCACTCAAAGTAATTGTTATCTGGCCTGGACTGGTGTCATCGAGATGCTACTCATAGTTATTGTTCCCCTCTTTCCTCCAAATTTATAGTCATTTATCAATTATTTCGAGAAATAAGGATAATGTAATCTTTTTTCCTTATGCAAACTTGCCATCAGGATTTTTAAATATTTTAGGGTGAGACAGACTTTTAAGCAAGTCTATGCGCCTTTATCAAATTCTTGACCCTTTTTTCAAATTTTCGGCAACTAATACTTCTACGATTAATCAAGCAATTTCAGAACGGGTCAAAGAAAATTTTTGATATTTTTCTATTTCTAAGTAAACGTGAATGAAAATTATTGAAAGAATTCTAGCAATTGATGCGGTGCGAGTCCAAATTAGAGTCTTTACCCATTTTAACTCTCTTTTATTAGCTTGGTATGTATCTATACGTAACGGAAACTTGAACGTAATTTTCACCCAATTCCAAATGTTTGAATGAATTGAAACTTCGCCCACTTATCAAGAATCGATGATAAAAAATATACGGCTATGCAAATGTTCTGGCACCGAGAAACACTATGCCTGGCCCTAGTCCTAAACCATGCATAATATTATCAATGCGTATATTAACTTGATTATATTCAATTTGAAGAGAACATTTGTTTTTTTTTACTAGCAGAGTGAGTGAGTGCTTGTACTTACTCGTCCATATAAGTAACGCAACTTAGTTAGACAGAGATAGCAAACCTCTTCAGCAAGTTTATCATTATTATCATCGTCTAAAACTAAATTCATCTAAAAGTTTAAATAAATAAATAAAAAATCCATTACTGTACTAAGTGATTCAGAATAAGTGTTACTCTTTTAACACTTAAAAACTGGTCGATGTTAATTCAAACAAGTGAAAACAAAAAATTGACAGAGTTAACTGATATTTCCATATAATACATACTATACAATTTGCGCCTAGTTTGCACCCTCACGGGTAAACAGTGATGTTTACGAAAAAATGTTTCAAACAAAAGTTGTTTATTTTTTTATAAGGAACATTTTTTACATTTAAACTTTTGTTCTATCTCTAACGGTTTACAAGATGGACCCTATGGACCCAAGACCCAAAGGACCTATGTTGTTCATTTATGAACTCGACCTCACTTTTTACGTCCTGAGTACGCTGTAAAAATTTCAGCTTGATATCTATTTTCGTTTTTGATTTATCGTGTTGACAGATGGACGGACGGACAACCGAAAATGGACTAATTAGTGGATTTTATGAACATCTATACCAAAATTTTGTTGGTAGCATCAATATTTTTAAACGTTACAAACTTGGGACTAAACTTAGTATACCTTGATATATAACATATATACATGGTATAAAAAGCAAGCTAAAAATGTTTTCTAAATAGGAAAGATTCCTATCCTTTACGTATTAAATATCGTCAACTTTGAAAATTTACTACCTCTTGGAATAATCTCGTACAAAACTTCTTTTAGTCGCATAATATTAGAAATACCATTATTACTTACATTTCAAGTTAATTATTGTTTGCTTTTCTGAGACACTCGGTACCCCATAAACACATACATAAAATGCACTGTTATTTTTACCTTACACTGCTTGGAACCGTATATTTTGCATACCTTTGATTAAAAAAAAACATTAGACATTAGATTGTCATTTGTGTTGTTTTTTTGCTGAGTTCCCGCTGTGCCCCGTGCTATGCTGGCTGACTATTTTGTTCTGTTCAATTGTTTTAAATTTTTTTTGTTGTAAAAACTTTTTTTTAATTGTCATTAAAATAAGATAAAACAGTTATTAAAATATTTTATTCATTATTATGGATTGTGATTGCGTTTTGCTGTTTTTATTTTGGGTGGTATTAAACTTTTTAGCGGTATTGTTTTGTTCATTGAATGATTCGTAGAAGTGATTAATGGATTTCTTTTAGCTTAAAGATCAACGGTTGCTGTGTTAAAATTGAAAAATCTTTTTGTCACCTTTATCAAAATTAACTTTCTAGAAATTTGGGAAATATTTATTCTTGAAGCGTATGAAAAAAGTTTCAATAGTATCAAAAACCAAAAGTTTCGGTTAAAGAAAATATTTACTTGCTTTATTTTATTTTTTTAAGATAGCTGATAGATCATTCGTAATATTAGAGTCCGTATAAAAACATGCTTTTAATATTTGATTGTTTGACCGTGAGAATGCTAATTAGGTTAGAACATAAATGTAAGTGATATATGTTAAACTTATTGTCAAATACTTATTTTCTTGAATTAAGTATTAAGATCGTTGACTCAAGAAATATTTACTTGTTATAAGAACATCAACAGTAAACGCGTTTTCTTCAATCCAGTAAATTTTTTACTGTGCATGACTAAGTTCTACTTAGTAGTACTTTTTCAAATATCATACGCAAGCAATTTACTAATTTTCTGTAAGAGTGGTGCATTATTTTTCTATTTCAAAGACGCCAAATTGGGAATCGCCTCTCAGTAGTTAACTTATTAGAAATTGCAAACCATGCAGCTTAGAATATCTAGCCCCTTGGGATTCTGGCAGATGTTAAAATATGCACAATTACACGGCAAGTATCATGGCTACCTGCATCAAAGGCGTGGAAAACCTATGACATGTGCCTGGCACGATGTATATGGTTTTTTAAATCCAAAGAGTGTTTTCCACTCCTATCTTCCTTGAATTTGACCTCGCATCTTCTAAGAAGTGATGACCACTAAAATAAAAGTTGAATTCAATATTTATTAAAACAGTCCTTGGGTTAAACAGAAAGTCAATGAAATTTTTATGTATTTGTACCTAATAAACGATTGTATTTGCGTTTCTGAACCGTAATATATTTCTAAGAATTAAGTAGCGATTATAGAAATATATATAAACATTATATGTTTACATAAAGTGAATGGCTTTTAAACAGAAGTTTATTTCCAAGAAGATAGTTAAATTTATCAATCAGACAGTTTAATTAAATTATTGAATCAAAAATAAGGTTTATGTCCTTTTAAGTCAAATAAACAAACTGTTGATTTTATCGACATATGCTTAAAAATATGCAAGAAATTAAAAAAAAAAAAAAACACAAAAATGACTCCATTTGGCGTTGGTTTATATAAATATTTCTTGAGATACCATCGAAAGTCTATAAAATTAACGCTTGATTTATACACGATTTCGAGAGATTTCATAGAAATTAATCGGCCAATCGTCAAATGTATTTCATTTTTCTATTCTCTTACCATTGACGATTATAATATAGGATTTCATAGACAAGTTAGGACAAAATTTTTTTGTCAACTTTATCCAAAACTATAACAAATATTCAACATTATCTATACACGTTCGACTGGGTAAACCGATTTTTTCATTTGTAAGCTGGTGCTTCCCGTGTGGTCCCATTTTAATTTAGTTCAGTTCTGACAATGGCATCCATGAGAAAACAAATTAGTTAGCGTACTTCAGATTCACTAAAAATCACAAAATAAAAATTTAAAAAAAAAAAATCTACTTAAAAAAAAATTTTTAAACAAATTAATAAGTAAAAAATAAAACGATAATATAATGTAATTACAATAATTGTTATTTTTGGAGTCCTAGTCGGTGTCAGCCAAGTTAATATAGCAAACTGTTCTGCCACAGTTTTTCTCTTGGCAGACACTGACTCCAAAAATAACAATAATTGTAACTACATTGTATTATCGTTTTTTTTACTTTTTAGTGCATATTAATTTTTTTTGGAATTTTTTTGAAGTGAAAATCTTTTTAAAGAAAAAATTGATTTAGAACCATCCAAAACGATCTCGAAACTGGAATTAGGACTAACATATATTTCATTACTTTATCTGATTTTTAGCTTTGTTATACCATAAAGAGTTAAAAAATATCAATTGTACCTTATGGTTAAAGGTTAGGGCTTTATAATTATGACGGTAGTATTTCGGGTAATATCAATGTTTACCAATAAAGTAATTTACCCTATTATAAGTATTATTCAACATTTTTATCGATTTGGTATATTTCGATGTATGTATATTAATTGTAAACCAGAAAAACTTTACTATACCCAGAGAGAAAACTTTATTTCTATATCGATTGATTCTAAGTTTAATATATATATTGTTTTGTATAATATTTTATATAAGTATATGTATATTATTATTCGATAAATTGTAGTGAAAGTTTGATTCGAGTTAAAATACAAAACCCAACCCTATATACATGGATGGTATATTATGGTATGTATCCCTTTCAAACATTTTATAATACGCAGTACCAAGCCACTACCAGTTTATAACAAACCAGCACAAGTAAAGTGTTTGCTGTCTGGGCGAACTCTTTAAACAGAAATATGTGGTATACTCTTTAATACAATAAATCTCCAATATTAATAATGTAGAAGGTTATTATGATTGAGAAGAAAACTGAACACACCCAATGTTATTAATTTTAATATAAACTTATTTTAGGTTGGGAACTTAATGGAATTGAGTGTGCAAAAACCGTTAGAGCGAAGTTTCTAGAGAAATCCTCGAACTATGGAGAAAAACACCAATGACGTCAAAGAGTTACTATAACAGTCATAAGCAAGTTTAAAAAAAACAGTGGTCTATGGAATGATTAGAACATTAAAAGAATAGGATATTGTTTATTAGACATTCATCCATATATTTGAAAAGTTTTGTTTTAAATTACTATGGTTTTTTCTCACTTCTTTATTCTACTTAAACCTAATTTAAGCATGTTATCGTTAAGCATATTTTAAGCCACCGGTTGTCGCATGACAAAATAATTTTCCCAAAAGGTATGATAACATCACACGAAATTTAACAGTTTTCGAGATATTGGGTTCCGAAATTTTAAAGGAAGCTATTTTTTGCTTGTCAACATAAATTTTCTTTTAACTCTTCCATCCTCTTGAGCTATGACATTTTTTTTCTAGCAAATAATCCCTGGCATGGTGGGATTTTACAAATACTACAAGAGACGGTATAAGGTCGAAATTCATCCATCTGATGAGACATAATTTTTATGAAATTTTATTTTTAAACACTCCTATCATAGTTTTTCTATCGAAAAATGTTCATGGCTATTCTTAATCAAATTAATTTTAACCATTTTTTCCATGAACGGTCTTTTTCAGGCAAGCCTATGCCATTATTTTCGTAATTAAATTATCTTTTTTCTGATACCAATTTCGATTGGTTAATAGATCGGTGTAGATCTGTTCATACCATATGAATAGGTGAGCCAATATAGGTAAATACATCGACCTGTTAACCAATCGAAATCGATATCAGAAGAAAGAAAATTTTATTACGAAAATAATGGCATAGGCTTGCCTGAAAAAACCCCTCATGGAAAAAATTGATTAAAATTATTTTAGTTAAAATTATCTATGAACACGTTTCGATAGAAAAGCTATGGTAGACATGTTTAAAATTCAATAAAATTTCATTATGTCTCATTTATATGTCTCATGTGGTGTCAAGATGAAGGCCTTATACCGACCAAAATATCGTGTCTTGATGTAACAAATTGCAGAGAAAATTAATTTTTTGAATAACTATAAAAACAAAAACAACCTAAATAATAGTCATCAAAGATTTGTTTGTATCTCTTTCTAATAAAACAGAATTCAACATAGGGTTCTTATGGCAAACATAATATTTGGTACTTCTTGGCCAATTTTACTTTTGGTCTTCACTTTTCATCTCAAAATTATCGACATTCCCTATTGTAAAATAAAAAATTCCACAAGTAAAGCTATCACTACACTAAATAAAAATAAGGTATTAATTTCTTACTTATTAACACAATTTTGGATGTTTGACAAACAAATCTAATTAATACGTTATGTGATCAATTTAACCTTAGAAAAAGACGATTTGTGTGGAGTAGAGGGGAGACGTAAATAAAGATTATTATTAAATGAATTTTTGTTGATTACAGCACAGTAATTTTATGTACTTTAAACTTTACGTTTGAATGTTTATTTAAATAATTAGGAGCCGTAGTAGGTGAGTGAGAAGTCAAGAGGGAGGAGGTGGCTACTGATTATGTTTTTTTTTTTTTGATGTGGTCATTACTTGAATGTTTTGCTGCCTACATAAAAATTTACTACAACTACAATTTAATGTAACAATTTGGCATTTAATCAAAAATTATAAAAATAAATTTTCTATTTGAAATATTAGAGATATTTTTGCCTTTTACTTATACTTTTAAAAATTTGTTCGATAATCAATTTTATTTAAGAAAAAGTGGAAAATCTTTTGGCATGAAATGTGTTGTCTGGTGTTTTAAAAATTATTTGGTGTTCTTCGTTTATATTAATTTGATTAATTCTTCGTCTATCTTGAAATTTTGTAACGTAGTCCATAGTCCCAAGTGGCAAATGACGCTATGTAATTTCAAAATAACTTTTTATAGCACAGGGGAGACTTCAAAGAGTTAGTGCACCAATCTAATATAATTTTTTTTTTAAATATTTATAATCAATTGTTAATAAAATATTTGGTGTTTATTAAATTGCATCAAAAAGAGATATTTTGGTAACCTGTTTCATAAATTCACAAATACGCAGTTAATCATAAAATTTGATAAAAATTGCACAAAAAATGAATAAAAACTCTGAATAACAAGAAACAATTGATTGAGTTTATTGTTGAAATACTCTGTATAGAAAGCGTTGAATACATAATTTTTTTTATAAATTAGAAGAGTTTAAAAAACCAACACAACTATGGTGATATAAATATATGGTTTTTGCAAATTTCGAAAATTTTCGAAAGTATTTTCTAGAAATTTTCGAGAATGTTCAAGATTATGTCTTATATTGTTGGAGAAATTGGATGCCAAAGTTTTGTTATAATTTGCGCCCTCACAGGTAGAGAATGTTGTTTACGAAAAAATGTTTCAAACAAAAGTTGTTTATTTTTTTTTATAAAGAACACTTTTTTAGAATTTAGAATTTAGAACTTTTGTTCTATCTCTAACAGTTTACCAGATGGGTCGTACAGATCCAAGACCTAATTAATCTATGTTGCTAATTTTCGAACTTAACCTCACTATCGTAAAATTGATATATCTCAGCCAATTTTGATGCTAGAAATATAAAACGACCATGTGCAAATTTACTTTAGCTATAGCTCTAGTGCAGGGCTTCTTAAACTTTTGTAATTCACGACCCCATTTATGATTGCCAGTTTCTTGACGACCCCATACAAATATAAAAGAAAAATAAATTAATATTTTTTGATGATTTATTTATTAGGTAACAATATACATATACCTATGAAAATATATAAGTTTAGAATTCGTTTTGAAACATTCAAAAATCTAAAATTAAAAATTGCACAAAAAATTATAAAATTGTATTTATTATAGTTTCAAAAATAAAAGTGGATTCTGACCTTCTTAATTCTCTGAAATATATTCAAGTACATGCATGGTAAGTATTAAATTAAAGTTAAAAATTTAATGAGATGGATGTGCCTGTTTTTTATTGCATAACAAATCAAATCTTGGTGGAATGTTTGAAACTGCTGGACGTAAAACCTCTTCAACATTTTTTATCGCTGAACGATATTGGGATTTAATATGTGTTAAAGCTGTTTCTTCAGCATTAATACCTAGAAATTTTGTTGATAATTATTTCTCGGGATTATTTCGGCTTTTAGAGATTGACAAAAATAAATTTATATTTTTTATTAATTCCAATAACATTTCATAATTCATAGTAAATGTTATTCAAGTTATTATAATACTCTTAATAGAAATGCAGGTACAAACAATCTTTCCAAACTAGAAGATTTTATGATATATTTATCTACGATAATTGTTATTTTATCTTTATAACAATAATTTTACAAGTTAAAAAACATTTTCTGTTAAATTGTATTCTTACCTCTCGCGACCCCAGAATTTTGCTACGCGACCCCAAATGGGGTCGCGACCCATAGTTTAAGAAGCCCTGCTCTAGTGTGAAAATTTTTAATTAATAAAACATTCAACTATTTTACTCAATATAGCCTGTACTTTATTGACAAAATTCAATAGTGCCCATAACTCCTTAACTATTGGGTTTTGGACAAAAGTCTAAAAGACACTTTCGACTTAAAATTGTTCAAAGAATACACTCGTAAGCTTTAACCATCGAGTCACGGGACACCCTGTATATCATTATTTATGAGAACCAACACGTAATAGGTAATTCACTTTGGATATTCAACAAATTATAATTTTCGATAGTAACCTATTAAAAGAACCTTACACAACATTGTATTTATCTAGTTTAATCAAACAATGTAAATTTTTCTAGATACCATGAAGCCATAAATAACAATTTTGAATAGATCAAAATGTGTCACACATGATTTAATCTACAGAATAAAAATAGTTCCCACAGGACCATTTTTCATCAAATTACATTCCCCTCTCCTCCCTTCAAAATATACACATAACAATAAAAACAACTATAAATAATGTTTCCTGCTCTCTGATAAATAACAAAAAAAAAATACAATAATTATATTTTCAAATTTGACATTTGATTCGATCGAACGACCTACGTGTAACAAAAAAACACATCAAAATATGTAAATAAATATTCCAACCCCTAAAATATTACGCATAAAAATTAGGTTAAATAACAAAAAAAACCCATCCTCCCCGTTTTATCAGCGCATAACGTAACAACATAGGAATATATTTATGTGACGCGTTAAAGGAAATCATACGTTGACGGGGGGTTGAGATGAGGTGGATGCGAGGTAACAGCGTACTAGTTTACGTGCGAGAATACAGGCTTCTTAACTGACAACAATAATATAGTATAATGATGGAATGAACTTGTATGCAAAATATCTTTTTTTATAAGTATATTATGTAAATTATTTTGGTAAATAGTGTTTATAATGTATGAAGGTCCTCTGCCTAAAGTTTTTTTTTTCATGTTTCCGGTATGTCTGATGTGATTTATTTAGGAAATATAAAAATAATTTTTTTTTTCGGGAGTAGAAGACTATGTGTGGAAATCACTACATATTATAAAACAAAGTCGCTTTTTCTGTCCCTATGTCCCTTTGTACGCTTAAATCTTTGAAACTACGCAACGGATTTTGATGCGGTTTTTTTAATAGATAGAGTGATTCAAGAGGAAGGTTTTTATTTTCTATCTATCTATATATATATAGGAGACTTTCTATAGATCTATATAGATAGTCACTCATCACGATATCTCTGGAACTATAAGACCTAGAGACTTGACATTTGGCAGGAATATTCCTTTTGCCAAGTAAAGGTCAGCTAAGAACGGATTTTACGAAATTCCACCCACAAGGGGGGTTGCGGGAGTGTTCATGAATAAAAAATTCATATTTTTAAATTATGGCTTTTAATAGTTCAAAACTTGGTCAGAATGTTTTAAATTACATTTAGAAATTTTTTTAACCTTCGGAGGGTAGAAAGGTGTAGCGAGAAAGTGGGAAGGAAATATCGAATATTTACAAATATACCTAAGTGGGGTATCAAATAAAAGAGCATGACGTGTACATTACAAAAATGTTATCCAACGCGAGGAAATGTGGAGGGAGGGGTGCAAGTGAGGATGTTGCCCAGCAAAGCGGGTAGTTCACAGCTAGTATCTTTATATATTAAGGTTTAAGGTTCAGTTGGATAAAAAGATTTGAACATATTTTTAGGAACGAGTATCATGACTACTTGGTGGATATTTCATTTTGCCTACAATTAAGGTACACAAGGTCATCCTCCAGCATGGTTTTCCAGTTTCTTTGCTAAAACTATGTTAAACTACAGGGTGATAAAAAGAATAACTTAATTTCTCCACTTTTGCTTATGATAAATATTTCCATTTTTAAAAAGCATATAACTGCCGTAAATTTTTTGTCCTCATTTGCAAACAAGTAAAAAAATTTATTTGGGCGTAGTCTGGCATCACTGAGCAAAGGCGATGTTGAGAGAGTTTGTTTAAGTTTGGGTTCAGAAAATTTTTAATTGTCCCGCAAGTTATTAACGAATATTTGCTTTTTTTCCTTATTTTAGTTGGAAGGTAAATTGTCTCTCCGACACTGAAGACTTTGGTCCAACATTCAACAAAGCGGCATATATGTAGTCTGATATTTAATTTCTAAGTACCAGAAAATCATTTTATCGGATTAAAGTTGACGATATCGAAGCGTAGATTACCTTCTTAAAATAATAGGATATATATATATATATATATATATATATATATATATATATATATATATATATATATATATATATATATATATATATATATATATATATATATATCAATTTGGAACTGGTAGAGAAATTAAAAAATATATCGGGCCCATAACTTAAAAAAAGGCAGATCTCTCGATACCACCTTTGCTCAATGTTGTTACCAAAGGAGCTCACACAAATTTTTGAATTGTTGAGCATCTGTTAAAAAAATTTACGATTATAAATTGAAATCTCATTTGAAGATCAATAGAAAAGAATTTACCCTTAATTTATTGTTAAATTAAATGATGATATCAATTAAAAAAATTTGTAAAATTTTTCGATTTTCGATTATAAATAAATGAATATATTATTTAAAATAGAGTGGTGTATAATATAACATAAATATTTGGGATACTTGAAAATATTTGACGATGTTCCAGAAAAGGTAAACTATAAATAAAATTTTGCAAAAAGTGTATTAATTTATTAAAATTATTAAATATTATAGCAATAATACAAGTGAAAATGATAATATTACATTTTCAAGTAGTAGAAAATTTATTAAATTATATTGAAAAATATTTTAATACGAGGAGATTTTGAAATAATAAATTGAAATACAGTCAAACTTGGATAAGCGAAAGTTCAAGGAAGCACAATCTCATTCTCGCTTATAGAGGTTTCTCACTAACCCGAGTTTCTCTCTAATGCAGGTAGACGGCTAGCGTTTCTCTCTTACAGAGATACACAGCAATAACAACTCACAACAAGTACGAATGTAGTAAATATGTAATATGATTGTAGTTATAGTTCCTACTAAATAATAAAAATAAATAAAGCTCGACTGTCGCTTATAGAGGTATAGATAAGTAGCAGTCTCACTTACGGACGTCCATGAGGGAAAAACGATTCTCTCTTACAGAGGTTTCTGTTTCTCGCTAATAGAGTTTTTGGAAGCTTAAAATGATGGGTCCTGGCCATCACTCTCACTTATAGAGTTTTCTCACTTATCCAGTTCTCACTTACCCAGGTTTGACTGTATATGAATTTATTTTAAATACTACTAAAAACCTACTTGAAAAATGTTTTGTCTATTCATAAACGTTTGTATGAATTTAATTTAATTTTGGCAATAATAATTATTACTTCATTACTTTGTAAAACTTTTTGCTAATGGACGTAACCAGTATTGGATCTAGGGTTAAATTAATCAAGTTTTTCTGACCTAGAGGTGGAAAATCCACGAAGTTTTTTACAATATTTAAAGATAAATACATACTTAACCAGCTAACGAATCGAGTGAGCTCTTTAACCTCTCGAATATATGCTATTTTTGTTTCGAATGCCGTATTATTTTTCTTTTTCTACACGATTTTCCTTGCAATGGCAAATAAATAATTTTCCCACTGCATGCGACAAGTAAATTTGGCACAAAGTGGGTAATAAGCTACCTATTTGTCGCAAGAAAAACAGTGCAGAAAGAGACTACTTATCCTTCATGAATAGAAAATATGCCTTATACGGTATTTAATCATCAGAAGAGTTTTTCAGTTTCAAAGTTTTTTAATTCTTAAGGCATTGTATAATAGAAAAGAGCATTTTATAGCAAAATTTTAATTGATTAACTAAAAAAATGTCATTAATCTTCAGATAACACATATTTAACGATCAACTCTGCTGGAAGAGGTCGCCTGGTTAGGTCAAACCATGAAAGATCGCGATGGTTGTTAGTTTAGTATTGAATGTAATTTTTACTGTTTAAAAATATAATTTATCGAGTCCTTGTCCGTCAAGTAAAATAAAGGCTAATTTAAAATACTTTGATATTGAAATGATCTCATAAAATCTTAAGGCCTGAGGTACAATAAAGGTCAATAAGACAATAACATTGGTTATAATCAATTTGCATATAGATTTACCATTGAAAAGTCAATAAAAACACCCAAAATTTACTTCCTCGCTAATAAAACTGTCTAAAAGCATAAACAAAACACAATATCTCAAGGTATTTTTTATTCCAAAAAAAAAAAAAACTCAAATATTAAAAATATATATACCTTGATTCTCTATTGAAATTCAAAACAAAAAATCAAATCAGATAAAAACCACATAAGAATCTTACCTACCTAGTAATAAATTATTCTTGAAATATTGCAACATTGCTTTGTCTGTATGTGCTTATTAGTTTGCAAAGAATATATATTATTAAGAGAGAGGCTAAGCACACCCTGTGTGTGATTATTATATTGTTTGTGTTGTTGTCGTGCGACGAAGTGTGCGGTAAGAGGGGAGATAGTTTTTTTTTGTAATATTATTTTGATGAGAAACATTGTTAAATGCAGGTCATGCGTTCGTTCATTTCTTCAGGTTTAAAATAATAATATATACGTTGTTGTTAAATATTGCAACGTTGTATTTCAAAAATAATATTATATATTTAAAAACAACACACCATCAATTTATCTATCTATATCTATATACGATCTATCGCCATCATTGTTTTATTTATATACAATAAATAAAGACAACAATAGTATATATGTTGTTGTCCGTATGTTTTCGTGATCGGTTCGGAACTCGCTTCGTGTTATGTGTATGCTGCTGACTCACTATACTCCATTCATTGTATTGTGTATGTGAGCGTGTATTTTATTATTTGTGTATGTTTGGTTTGAACAGTTGAACTACTACTTTTATGTATTTTACAGTGTTGCCATTTTTGTTTTTATTTTGTTATTGGAAATATATTGCTTTATTGTAGTTTTTAAGCATCATTATAAGATCTTAATTTGTTAAGATATTGTTGAGGGTTTGGAATAAGCTATAAAATTGTATCAATAACAAACGAAACCACAATAAAAATAGAGCTATGCTTTTAATTCTTAAACAATGATTTGTATCTATATCTCTTACAAATATGAACTTTTTTCGATTTAACCTGATTTTTAGGATTTTATCACTTCGGCAAATATTAAGGAATTCAAAATTTTTGTCTATTCCAGTTTTAGATTTTTGATTTTAAGGGGTAATATAAAATTTACTTACTTATAATGGGCATTAACAAGAATATACACGATTTAAAGGTGATCCTAAGAAAACGTGATTTTTAGGGAATGCCCATGATTTTTTTAAGTAGGTAATTCGAAAGTCATTTCTCAGAACTTCATAATTGCGACATTTTTCTTCACTGAGTATATTCTATTTTGGACTTATAATCCTTCTTATTTCTTATAAATGAAATAAAATTTTAAATTACATAATAATACCATTAAAACCATATAAAATATCCTTCGACGAAGATTATATAATCAGTTCATAAACTTTATAATCATTCCTTTTCAAAGTATTGTGCCCTTACAGAGTACGTAACCTTTTTTTTCCATACAAAGTTCGTTAATCTATTTATGATTAAAATCAAGTATAAAATTCATAAGGGATAGATTAGATAAATTATATGTATAGGCAACCAGAGCAAAAGCTTACTACGACATAGTATAACGTAACTAGTAAATCTTATACTTATTCAACATTTCCTACAATAATCTTTTAATAAGATTGTAAAAAATAAAAAATTAAATAAAATTACATATTATTATCGTTGATAGCAAAATTTAATTTGTGTAGATGGCTTACTTACGAGCTTCTCAAATGTTACCTAATTTTATTTTAATACTAGAGTGATACCCACCCGCTTCGCTGGATTTAAAAGTAGAGATTTATAAAGATTGCTATCGCTAATCCCCTTTCTATAACACTCGAAATAATGGTAAGGATTGTTTTACACAGGTAAAATATGTGTATGGTTTTCTATTTTTTAATTATTCATTGAGTATATCAGAGAAGATGGCCATAAAATATTTTATATTGAATATTTTTACAGAAATCTGTAATTTATGGTAATGCCAAATGTCAAATTTTTTTATTTTTTTAAATATATTTTTATAAATTATATCTCATGTGTTATTCTGATATATCAGCTTTATTGCTGTACAGTTGCATTAAAAACCATTCGCTAGTTTAAGCGTGAAAGCGTAACAAACAAACAAACAAACATGCTTACTTTCGCATTTATAATATATTGAGATAGAGATAATGACAAAATCCATTTTATACTATGACTAAAATTTAAATCCCTGGGAAGTTAACATTATTGAATTTAAAATTAGTTTTAAAGCATTCTAATGAAATTTTAGCGTTTTTTTTTTTGTATATGAGAGCAATCTTTATCAATCTTTACTTTTAAACTCAGCGAAGCGGGCGGGTATCACTCTAGTAATACAATAAGACTCAATTGAAACTTAAAAATTGAAAACATGGTTGATGCAAGATCAAAAATAAGACTAAAACTAATAATGTGAGACAAATACCAAGATTCAATCGTCAAAACCAAGATAACTATGGTCTTAGTCTTGATTTTGGTCACGCTCATCACTAGCTGTGGCATCTTTTTTTTGGATATGACTTAGAAAGAAGTATTGAAAGAATTTCAGGGGTGGAAAATAATATTACCACGAATGATAGTAGTGAAAGGGTCAGGGTCTTATTGTACAGGATGTCTGAAGTGCTGTAAGATAACACCTGAAAATTTATACCCTAGTAATACAATTTTAGGTTTAGCTGAAGTTTATTACTTATAAGAAACATTTCAAGGGCTTTTTTGTTGATTTTGGCATTGTTAGTTCATTTAGAATCTTACTTAATTTTTAATAGTTATGTAATCGAATATTGTTTACAAAAAATTACAATAAATTGGTTGGTAATTATAAATATTTATTTATAAATTTATTTCTAATCAGTAATTAAATATTTAATTTGAAATATGAAAAACAAATTATATTTTTATGTGGTGTGCATGCAGTAAAAATAAACGTTCAATAAAATTTAAAAAAAGTAGTTAGTACAGAAAAAGAATCTTTTTTTCTTGGAACTTTTTTTCGTTAAACTCAGAAAGTTGAATTTTGTATTCAGTAAAGAAAATTATTTGAAAAAGAGTTTTAAGTATGTATAAAATTTATCCAATTCCCTATTATTTTAACCTTAACGCTTAAACGCAACTCTCTTAGTTCAGCGAAAAAAATTTCCTTAGAACTTGAATCTAGGCTCATTTTTTTTGCTTTAATAAGAGGTCATTCATGAAACAAACAGCAGAGAAAAATTTTTAAAATTATTATGGCATGGAGTTCTTATGGCAAACATGTTATATGCCGTTAAGTACTATGTCCAATCTCTCCGTCTAATATCTGTTTAATTAGTAGTTTAAAGCTGGCATGGGCGTGTTATTTTAAAACGAAGTCAACATGCTTATAACTTTATTGTGTGCCATAAACGTTAATATATGTCTATTTATCCGAGTCAGCATTGCTCATAGAGGAGGAAGAAAGACGGGTATACGACTCTTCTACCTATCTCAGTTTCTATAAATGTAATGAGATAGGTAGAAAAAAAAATTTTCTCTCTGTCTTACTCGTATTTTTGGTTGTCACTGCCTTACTCGTATTTTAGATATATAAGTCTGAGGGACTTCTCTAAGCCACGTTTGTCCATGTCTGGTTTAAAGCAGGCATGGACAAATGGGACTTACAGAAGTCCCTCGGACTCCTTACTTAAAATACGAGTAAGACAGCGAGACAAAATTTTTTGTATACCTATCTCAATACTATTAGAGAAACTGAGATAGGTAGAAGAGTCGTATACCCGTCTCGCTTCTTCCTCTATGAGCAATGCGGAGTTGGATAAAGAGACACACAATAAAGTTTATGACACGCAATAAAGTTATAACAATGGCGACTTCAACTTAAAATAACTCGCCCGTGCCTGGTTTAAAGTGATAATATCATCTGTATTTCTTGATTGATATTAATTTTATTTTCCATTTTTGTCATCTCTTTTACGGTATTTTTATATTTTGTTCAGAAATAAAATCATCGATATTTCCTATTGTACCACCTTTTGGAAATTTTTTTCTGTTCAAAGGAGGGAAGGGTTCTGTTTTCTGTTGGAGGGGTGCGATTTTCTAGTTAGAATAAATAAAAGTACTCTAAAGAAGTATATTGTTTGTTTGAAGTAAATTAAAAAATGAGGATTTCGACTGAATGTCAAAAATTGCAACTCTCTAAGGTAAAAGGTAAAAATTCCTAATTACAATCAAAACTAAGGTTTTATTTACTGTACTAATTGTACCTAGAATTTACTATGAGTAATGCAAGTTAGTAATTATTAGATAATTTTTTTTTTACAATTATTGATTACTTATTTTTTATTTACATAGATTTTCAAGGTTATTTTTTCTCAATATTTGTTTAAAAACATTAATATCTACAACAAATGACAATTTTTTTCATCTACAAGGCTTTGCTCGCACGTTTTTGTGTAGCCTTCATGAAAATCACTACAGTTTGTGAATCATTGAATTATATATACAGTGAATTTTCTGAAATTTTCCTAAAATAAATTATTTTATATTCTTAACAATAATCACAAACTCGTTTAAAAATACAATAATTTATGGAAATTTTTTCTCAAATCATTCTTTAACAAAATCAGAAATGTTATGTAATGAACAAATCGAAGTCTAGTTATAGTCAGGGAAAATGATAAAAATATTTCTCCGAGTCTCTGATATTAGACTCTGAAAATCTGATTCTATATCAATGTCGATATTTTATTTAGAGTATTGTTTTTATTTTTTGCATTATCGCGATATTTAAAAACAGTTAGGGAATTGTGAGTTGTGGTTCAAAGTTGAGACAAAAGTCTATTTTCCTTAGAAAATTAAATTCTCTACAACTTTTGTTTGAAATTTGGTAACTACCATAGTATTCTAGAATTTTTCCGTAAAATGATATTTTTACCTACTTAATAATTTTTTCTACCTTAAGTAGTAATAATTACATCTGATATGTTTATATGAAAATTCTCTCCAAGTTCAAAGTGGATAAAAAAATTGATCGGAATTAGATTCAAAAAAATGAACCTTGAAAACACTGAATAAAATTAGAGTAAATCATCTATCTTATCAAGATCTATATAGCTTCCAAGTAAATAAAACGCCCTTACGGTTAAAAACTGGTTGTAATTAACAAAAATATATGTAATAAATTCCAAAATTGTCAATTCTAATCTAGATTTTGAATAAATTTTTAAACCAAGCAATATTTTATAAAACCTACGTAAAATTATAAATATCTATCTCTAGCGGGCTAAAGATCTCTACACAAACCCAAACAAAAAATTCAATCATATTTTTGTTTTTATAAATAATTTGAATATTCGCTGAACGATGTCCTCTAATATTTATTAGACACAGGCAGTGAAATTTTGCATGAACGCTGATGTTACCTCAAACTCCACTGCTATATTATATTAAAATTTTGTCATGGTTACATATTTTTCAACTAATATAGTGAAATTATTTTAATGTCAATAATAAATGACTCCACACGATAGAAAAATGACTTTCTGTGAGACTTTTTCCAATTTTGATCAGAACGATCCGAAGAGCATTTTGGGAGCGATTTGAAAAAGTTTCTCAGAAAGCCATTTTCCAACGTAATCGTGCGGGGTCCTTTTATCATTTGGTCATTTTATAGTCCGTACTCAATTAATTTATGTTATCTAACAAATATTAATGAATATGAAACTCGTGATAGCGTTTTAAAGAGCATTTTGGAACTTTTACTTCTAAAAAAGGGTATTGTCGATTTTTCAACGTGCTTACTCCTTTATATGAAAATATTTTGCGTAAATCACTTTAGGAGACAAAATATTAAACTAAAATTATATATGTAATTTATAAATTTGTTCTGTGAAGTGAAAGTTCACAAAATTTAAGTTATAAAATTAATATTCAATGCTGATTCAATAATATTTATTTTTTGAGGGCTAATTATATTGAAAATTTCATATATGGTTATACTGTATTATGTGGTATAAACAACAAGAAATATAGGTGGGGGATTTCTGTTAAATGTGTACACTCATATGTGAATTTGAGGCCAAATATATATAATCATAATAAAAATATAATATTTTTAATAAAAAAAAGGGTCATTCACTTTTAATTAATCAAAATAATAAGGTTTTTTTTTATTTACAAAATTTCTAACAAAAATATTGTATATTAGGTATATGGAACCAATTTTTAAGGTCTGTTTTACCTTCGTTTTCTTTTTTTTTTTGAAATATGTACTCAGTTTTATCTTCAACTTTTAATGAACTCTTTAAAAGTGGCTTTAGTAGCTTAAATGGTTGATTCTTGTAGTTCTAGGCAAATAAAAATTAACCCTACAAAGTGCCCACAAAAAGGAAAATACAAATTTTTGAAATGTCTCTGTTTTTGGAATATAAGAGAGTAAAGAATATCTCATCTGATATCTAAAAAAAATTTAGTTAGGGGGCTTCCATTAATTACGTGAGGCATTTTTAAGGATTTTTTTACACCCTTCCCTCATCCTTTGGTGAGATGTCGTAAGGTTTTTCGCAAACCCCTCTCCCCTACCTCAATCTCACGTGAGATTTTCAAAATTTATACTTTAGATATAAAAGTATTGGATTTATTTAAAAAAAATGAACGCAATTTGCTCAATTACTTTTTATTATTATTTAAGACTAACAAGACTAGTAGAGCTATTTTAAGAGTTACTATGCTGCTCTGTGGCGTTCGGACAAAAATGTTAAATATAATTGTGTCAAATTTTGCCATATTTGATTCAAGATACGTTTTTTACTTTCATTCAACTTTAAGTTAACTCAATTTTCACGCAGCTTTACAACATTTTCCGAAGTGAGATTTATTAAGATTCGGCTCGACCCCCCCCTCTAAATACCTCACGTAATTAATGGACGCCACCAAAGTTAATTTTACGATTGTTTGATAAGCAAGTTTCGACATGTCGCTGAAAACTCTTAAAAATTTAGTTTCTTATCGGATTTCAGAAAATACTTCACCAATTTTGGATTAATAATCTTCTAAATTCTATTTGGTCCCAATTATCGAGATAAAAAATTTTAATACGCTTTTTTACAATTTCTTTACTAATTCTTTTTTTAGAAACCTGAAGATTTTCAAGGCTAGTCAAACTTTATTTCAACAGGTTCTTTTTGTTTACAAGATATATTTATTAATTACTTAAAACAAACCCACGTTCATACGTATGCGCTTAAACTACAATATTAATAATGATGAAATAACTGAAAATAGAAATATTAACCTTAGGGGTATTTTTATACATATAAATGAAATTTTGTCGTTATTACATAAGTTTTTTATTATATATATTAAGTACCTATTTAAATGAAACATTATATCTAAACACAAAACTGAAGTCCTGTTGAAAAAAGATCAACTTATCCTTTTCGTTCAAAGAAGACATCTCAAAGAAAGTCGACTTTGTCGACTACGTGATTTTTCTCGATCTAGCCTCGTAATTTTCTAAATGATACATTTATTTGTGATATTATTTAAAATACTCGACCAATCTTAGTCCACATTTCTGTATTTTTTGGGTCAAAATTACTATATAAACCAAAGAGTTTTATCGAATTCTGAAACAAAAAGTTTTCATGATTTTTTGTCCTCAATTTAAATAATACTCCGTAGGTACTTAAGATAGTTTTGACCCCAGAAGTACAAAAAAAGGTTTCGTTGGGTGATAGGATGCATAGTTTCTGAAATATCGTTTAAAATCCTTTTTGAAGAGTTATTATCGAATCGCTTTTCGGCAATTTCTTAGAAAATGATTGCCTCAAAGTAAAATTTATTGTATTTTAGTGACTTCCATCCTAGAGAGAAATTCAAAACAGGTATAAATTATTAAGAGTTTTCGAGATATTGCCTAAAAATCTGTTCATACTTGCCGAGAAACATTTAAAAGAAACATTCATAATGGGAAACTTATGATATTTATGAGCATCGAATATCGAACATAGGATATTCAATCGTTTGTTATAATAATATAATATACCGTATACACGTTAATTATTATTTTAATATTTAATAATAATATAAGTATTTTTTTACTAATTATTATTTAAAAAAATTTTATATTTTGAAGGAAGTGTTAAATATTATTTGAATATTATTACTTTTTTATTTGGTCATTTTTTCATATTATTAAATTATTAATTTATAATTGAAACACCTAATAAACTTTTACTTTTAATATAATAAAAAAATATGTGATTTTATTTTTGGGTATGTCACGATATTTTGACATTAATCAAAATTTATCTAGTTACAAATTTGTAATAAATAATTTTTGAAAGAAGGGATACCTCTGCATAGAAACTGGCCGGAAATTGGTTCAAAAAAATGTAGAAAAAAATTACATTAATTTTACCAATTTTCGATCTCAGGGCTGTCTTTTCTTATCCAAAATTTGACTTAAAAATTGTATTTAAATTACTAACAAAAATCGAAATACTCGTACAATTTTCTTGATTTAAGATTGAAACGCTTTAATTCAAAATAATCTTTTGAATAAGAATGCTGCAAACCCTAGCATTAATGCCTGCTATAAAGAGTTGAACGGATCTTAGCGGGAAAGCTCGAAATATTCAGCTATTGATTGAAAGTGTAAAAACCTTGTGAAAATTAAAAAAAAATTCTATAACAAGCCCAAGAGCTTTATATGTGGGTAGAGTATTCAATTTTTAAGTGGAGATAAGAGTAAGGAGGATAATTTTCAATAATAGAAAATGTATTTACTTTAATAGGTCTAAGGCCATGCGTAGTATTTGAGTCATTTTAGAAAGGCTGGGAATTGAGGCTATTGTCAATCCCGTGTCTAATTTCTTCTTTGTCGAAAAATCTCCAGAGACGGGATCTGGCACTCTGTTTTGTTGATTATTGGATAAAATTGAAGATTATTGTTGCAAAAGGAGGCTTTATATGTTTATTACTCGTTTACTACGCCAATGGTGTACTGATTTTGTTTAAAAAGGTTTAATTTGAAGGTGATCCCATAATCGTTTCATCAAAATCGGTTCGATAGTTTTTAAGAAAACTTTTGAAAATACTATTTAATACACAATAGGTGTTTTCTACATGGTACTTTGACTCGCATAGGGACTTTATTACTTCATAACGTGTGTATAAACTACTACTTCACTAATATGTATAAAATAAAAAATTTAAACGAAAAAAATACCGGCTCAAAAATTTCCTTTTGAGCAATTACGCTTTGAAGTCGACGCTAATATCTCCCTCAATGCATATTCATCAATTTTAAACTTGTTACGCAATTAATGTCTCCCTGAAAATGAAATACGCGGCTCTGGCAATCGTAGAGGAAAAAGTTGTTTGACACAACATCCTCTCAAATTGCCAGCCCATCTAAAATAACTACCAAATACTACACCAGGCTCTTGACTAATAAGATTGTGTGTGTGTTTTCAATTTAATTTTACATGATGTGTTTTTTTTTTGCTTTCAACTCTTAAATGAAATTGGTGTTTCAAATTACATTCAAAGAAAATAATTTTCCAAATCCCTTTTCAACACAGCAAAAGTAAGCAGATGATATTTGATTTGAGAAAATTGTGTAGTAGTTTTTCGTGTATTCAACCGAGATCACAAACTGTGATTTAAAAAAAAAACACCGAGCTTTTTGTGTGTGCTTATTCTAAAGCTCTAAAAACTATACATACCCGATTTCTTTTGATAACTTTCAAAAGTATATACAGTATAGTGTTATCTCATTCCAACACATTAATCTTTTTCTTTTTCGTTTCTATATCGTATGACGTAAATCACTATCTCGTATATACCGTATATATGTATTTGGAATCACTATTTCTATAAAGCGTTTTTGATTATCATTTAAACTAGAAAGTTTTTGCAAAGGCATTATATTATTGTCGTTTGATAATTTATTTTTATTGATTTGCGCGCTTGGCTTTTTTTTCTTTTTCTCTTTTAGAAAAATAGAAAAGTCAATTTTCCGATTCAGAACATTTTATGGTACAGTAATCATATGAAAAAATGTTACAATCTTGTTAAGTTGGAATAAAGCCTCAGTTAAATTACCTCGTGAATCACCTTTTAATATGATTGTTGATTCGAGCTGTAAAGCTATTTTAGAGCTAATTCTGTCGACGCCTTGTGATTTATTGCTTCCTACAGTATTAACAAAGGCTTCTAAAGCCAAAAAAAGCAGGCTTTCCTGAATTTATATAAATAAAAACAAATTGACCGAAATATTGTATAAAGGTACTTAGGTCTCAGAACCCAAAGTGCCAAAATAATCAGTTTTTGAGATAATTATTAGTCCCCGAACGTTAGTCTTGATTGATGGGAAATTTAACCAAAAGTTTAACGATGAAGTATAATCTCTATTTTTTATCTTATAAATGCGAAAGTAAGCATGTTTGTTTGTTTGTGTGTGTTTGTTATGCTTTCACGCTAAAACTAGCGAATGATTTTTAATGAAACTGTACAGTAATAGAGCTCATACTTCAGAATAACACATGAGATATAATTTATTGATTAAAAATTATTAAAGTATATTAAGATATATTGATTAAAAAAAAAAAATTTAATTTAATTTAATTTGACATACTCATACATTACAGATTTCTGTAAAAATAGTCATTTGACATTACCATAAATTACAGATTTCTGTAAAAATGGTCAATATAAAATATTTCACGGCCATCTTTTCTGATATACTCAATGAATAATTACAACTATTTAACAAGAATAGAAAACCATACATATATTTTACCTGTGTAAAACAATCCTTACCATTATTTCGAGTGTTATAGAAAGGGGATAAGCGAGAGCAATCTTTATCTTTACTTTTAAACCCAGCGAAGCGGGTGGGTATCACTCTAGTTCAATATCAAATTCTCTTTATCAATATCAAGTTGCATATTGGAAATGTTTATACCATGAAAACTGTACATTTATATGATTTGAACTGAATGTTTTTAAAATGGTTTTATTTTATTTTATTTTTTTTTTTAAATAATGGATTTCTTATTTTAATAGCCTCGATTTTCATATCTTTAAATGGGTGGAATGTTTTGTTTTTCTCTCCTGTAGATAACGATCATGATCCCCAATAAGGATTACATAATTTATTAGTTCTTTCTGCTGTAAATATATATTCCTTGAAATTACATATAAATTTGTTTTTTGGCATACATTTTAAAAGCTATTAAGCACATAAAAATTAAGAGCTGACCTAGCTTAAAATTTTAATGGCTTTTGATGAGAAATTAGTTTTTTTGTTTGTGTTTTGCGTAAGGTGATAATAAATGAAAAATTACGAAGTAATGAACTGCTTTGATTTTCAGAGTGAAATACTTATTTTGAGAGGGCACGAATTTTTAGTTACACCAAAAAAATGGGCTTAACGAGTTCTTTGTCAAAGAAGTATTTGTTTCAAAAATTTTCGGCAAGGAAAACTTGCTAGACATGAGTAACCAAAATATAAACCACCCCAAATAAATCCTTCTTACTTGATTTTAAGCAAGTTTAACTCACACAGTTGGGCAAGGCACTAGAGTGTGGATGAAAAACTTGGATCAAAAATAGAAAATGCGAGAGTTAGAGTGGAGTGTTAGGTAAAACCGGCTGGATAAAAGATTGCAAGAAAGGGCAATTTCCGGGATCGAAATATATCAAAACTAGAGTGATACTTACCCGCTTCGCTGGGTTTAAAAGTAAAGATTGCTCTCGCTTATCCCCTTTCTATAACACTCGAAATAATGGTAAGGAATGTTTTACACAGGTAAAATATATGTATGGTTTTCTATTTTTTTAAATGTATAATAGTTGTAATTATTCATTGGGTATATCAGAGTAGATGGCCTTGAAATATTTTATATTGACTATTTTACAGAAATCTCTAATTTATGGTAATGTCAAATGACTACTTTTACAGAAATCTGTAATTTATGGTAATGTCAAGTTAAATTAATTATTAATTTTTTTTTTATTAAGTAATACATCTTTGTAAATTATATCTCATGTGTTATTCTGAAGTATCAGCTATATTGCTGTGCAGTTAAAAAAAAATCGCTAGTTTTAGCGTGAAAGCGTAACAAACAAACAAACAAACATGGTAACTTTCGCATTTATAATATATAGAGATAGAGATTGTAAATTTTCACTAAGAAAGTAAGAGATACTTGCATAGATCACAAAAATAATCACAATTTATTACAAAGATCTTTATAATTAATTACAACTTTATAATTAGATTTTTTTTATATTAAATTTTCAACTTCAGTGTAATAAGAGCTCTTGAAATTTTATATAAAAAAGTACCTACTTTAAAACTCGATCAGCATGAAAATGAAAAGAAATATGTAGTTTTGTATTTAATGAAACATAATTTTTCTCACAACTTGTAATTGTTTTCAATATAATTTTACGTATGTTGTGTAATTTTCTTTCTTTTTTTCCAACATTTTTCACAATTTATTAAAATTTTTTAATTAAAAATATTGTATAATAGTACTTAAGATATATTGTATATAGCTAAAAATAAAAATACACTAATACACACACGCTGAAAAAATATATATAAAAGAAAAACGTGTTGGAAAAAAAAATCCTCGTGTGCGAAAAACTAATTAATTTTTTTTTACTCTATACGTAATGAAAATTGTGTTTTTCTAATATTGTTACATAATTCATTATATGTATTATAAGGGGTGGATTTTATTTTATTCCTAATGGTATTTCCTGGCTAATACTGTGGAGATAGGGATAGAGATTCTATCTTAAAAATGAGGAGTCTCTAAGAGAAATATTCTAGTGTTGATGTAATTTGAACATTTTATTTTATGGTCAATTATATAATATATCTCGGATCTTAGGTGAACAATTGGGAATGAAAATGTTTTGGGTAAGTTTTTGTGAAACAGAAGATTTTCCCTCGGTATGGTTACGAAAAATTTTACGAAACATATACTTTTCTATTGTGTATGAATTTGAATTTGTGAAGAATCTTACATACACAAATTGTACGATTGCTTTGAATTTAACTTCATGTAGCTCTGACGAGCTGTTGTATATTTTCAAGACGAAATTGAAACAAATCTCGTTAATATACCTAGCTTCTTTCCTCAAATCGTTAAAGACAACTTTTTTGTTTTGCAACTTGTTGTTTTGCAAATTTGAGTAAAGTTTCTAGAAATCTTATAAATAACTTCGACAAGTTGTTTTGAAATTCTCTAATAAACAGATTTGTCAAAAAAGTCTGCTGAAACTAGAAATAAAAGAGGGTAATTTTATACCCTGTATATAGGAAATATATATCAAGGTAAACTTATTTTAGTCCCAAGTTTGTAAATATTGATGATACGAACAAAATTTTGGTATAGGTGCTCACAAAATCACCTAATTAGTCGTTTCCTGCTCGTCTGTCTGCCAGCACAATAACTCAAAAGCGAAAAGAGATATCGAGGTGAAATTTTTATGTGCGTGCTTAGGTCATAAAATGAGAGCTCATAAATCAGCAACATTGGTCAACTGGGTCTTGGGTCCGTAGTACCCACCTTTAATGTAAAACGTTAGAGATAGAACAAAAGTTCCTTATAAAAAAATAAGCAATTTTTGTTTCATTTTTTCGTAATAATCACTGTTTACTCGTGAAGGCGCAAATTAGGTCAAAACTTTGGTGCTAATTTTCTCAAAAACTATAAAACATAGAGAGTTGAAAATTTTCAGATAGCTTCAATTAGTGGTCCTGTGATACATTCTCGACGAACGAAAAAAATCCTAGAAAATACTTTTAGAAAATAATTTTTGAAAACCATATAAATGGCGCTCGAAACGCCACCATAATTGTGTTGAAAAATAATGCAAGCACTATTTCAATTCATTCAATTGTTTGTTTTCATTTGTTTGGTCTTCGTTCTTGAATCTCTTAGAAGGTATCTCTAACCTGTGCTTCCAAAATCTAAGGCGCTATGATATGATATTCTAATAGAAACGACTTTTATAACCCATGAAAAGTTTCTAGTTTGTTACTAATTTCCATTAGTCATTCTGTATTTAATACATAATTTTTTATATTCTTTCTATAATCATACTCATTGAATATACTCGAACTTTCTATACAAGAAAAAAAACATACGAGCCAAAAAGAAATACACACACATACCTACAAATTTTTTTTTCTCTACGATATTCCGTTCACTTCACTGATTGTCTTCTTTCACACTCTTGTATATGTCCGCCCGCTAGTCTCCGCAAGCTACATAGCTTGGTGCTACCGTTTCTAACTTTAGTAGTGGTAGTATAGTAGTTGCTCGTCATTGAATGAGTAACGAGTCGAAGTTTTTTCCCCTGAGTCATCACTCTCTCATTTCACATCTATAGAAACGAAGTAATTCTCGATGTTGAAAAAAAAGAGCTGATGTTGCCTGTACAGAGCAAATAGGTCATCGAAACATACAAAGTGGTACTCATATTTATTACCCATCTCGACCTTAAGTAAATTTTCCAATAATTCGTATGCATGCAATAAATTTGATAATCGTTCTTATCGAATTCGATTAAACCCACCTTCTCGAATATTCAGGAAATCAGTGTACACCAACCGGTAGATACATATTCTCAATTCATGTGTATATATGTGTATGCGGTCGTTGTATATTTAGAAGAGCGTAGAACCCTTCGACATTACATCTTTGTCGACCGAGCAGAGACGATCGTAAAATGTACCATCATCACACCACTTCCAACCCATTCAATGTAAGGTAGTGAGTGTATAGTACTCTTTAACCGTCGCTTTTTCCTTCTTTAATATAATATTATATATCCCGGTCACCAGTGTCTAAAGTTCGACATTCCCCGGGAATTCCCGCTTCAATATAAATACCATTCACGTTCTTCTTTTCTACTATACACATACACAACCCTCCACTCTTACTCATTCTACATCGTATATCCATTATTGCTATTCTCACCCCCCTCCCCCATTGCCTGTTTCCACCACGAACTCCCTCTGTATCATAACGTCATGCCGTGACTCATACTCTATGTACAAAACTTGATATAACCAGGCAGGCAGAATCAGCTTGTTTTCGAAGTCTTCTATGTGTGTGTATGTATGTGAGTTGTGTCGTTAAACAACAAAGTCAAGCATTTTTCTCTCGAAACTTTTCGAGTTGTAGTATTATTGTTAATTTTATGACGATGCAGTTAAGGGATTTTTTTATATGTATTTTTGTTTTGAAATATATTATTTTGACATTGTTTTTAGTTTAAATTTATGACGTCATGAAAAATTATACAAAATTTGTTGTTTTCATTTGGCTATTTTCAATATTATGCTGTCTAGAAGTAGGTCATACTTATTGTAGCCGAAGTTTGAGACGATGTAAACTTTTATGAACAATTTTATTTGTAATAAATTTGTTTATAGTTCGAAGAGATTATTGTTTCAATTTTCGATTGTAGTATTTCGTAACATAATTCTATACATGCTCAGACATCTGATCCCTGGTGAATTTTTTGTTTTGCCATGATCGAAGACTGCAAAGTAGAGTAAACATTTAAATGAGGAGATTTTGTATATTCGGTAATCTGTTTCTAAAGTAATAAAAGCAGCTTTAATAGAATTCGATATGAGTTAATGTGCTGATCTCGACTCTTTGGCGAATCAGTATTATTGCCATGTTGCGGAAAGTACCCCTATCCAAAAATTGTTGCTACACGGTAAGAAATTTTTTGTGGATATCACTATGTCAGTATCGGTGTGAATGCCATTCTGTATTGGGGGAGTAGTAACATTAGCAATAGCTATGGAAGGTGAGTCAATGCTGTATGGACGTCAGGCCCATACTGGTTGGCGATACCCACAATACCACTGACAGAGAGTCCTATTCAATACTGTAATATTAATTACGCTAACATAGATACTATATATATTTGTTTGTATACCATACTAGCATTGTAGTAAACGCCATGCATTTCTTACCGTGTGTTAACTTTTCTTTACGTGCTCTGGTGGTACCAATAGACGCTGTGGTGGTAGAACCTTCCAAGTTTCCACACTTCCTCTCGTTACTGGTTGCCACTAAAGCCACTGCTGTTTTTTTATAGCATTTCTTAGCGGCTATTTGTAGGGATTCTCCGTATTTAGAGGCTTGGCATTTCCCTTTCAAGATGCTAATTGTGTTTGGCAGAATAAAAGCCCGTTGTTTTTCTGATGCCACTTATAATACATACTCGGCGAGTACGAGGTATACGAAAAAAAGGGAAGATATATCAGAAAGTAAATTCCACAATTGCAAATATAGAGAATCAAGAAATTGTCTTTCAATTCATTAATTTTCCAATGAGAAAAGCTAATAAAAAAGAAATTGGATTTATTCGGATGCATAAATTGTGCAAGAAAATTAATTTTGAAAAGAAAATGAAGAAACCACAAGAAAATATGATAATATTATAGCTATGAAAGTAAAAATGAATTTCCCAGGATACAATTTTCTACATTTTTTTGTGAACCAACAAATAAATTCATTCGAGAATTATCTTCTTATGATATAAAATCTCAAAATAATTTCGTTTCCCCGTCTTATTTAAACTTCCTGTTAGGCGTATTCTATGTATAAAATATACAATACATAAAATAGAATTACCCTCCTTGAAACGCAAAAAAAGGAACAGGAAACAATTGGATATTATCGAGTAAGTTGTCATAGTAGCAACAATCACATTTTCAACCCTATTTTTTCTCATGGGTTAGTATAATTAAATTATTTAAAATGCAAATTGAATTTTGTTAATTTTGCTGTGTCTGTGGATGCTAACAGCCCATAATTATTTAGGGATTAAGTGATTTTTTTTTTCTGGTAAATAAAATTAGAGAAACATCTAGAATGTTTTTAAAATTGGATAATAGTTTTTTTTTTTATAATCCATGTGCATGTATGTGTGTATAATAGTAGTAACTGAAAATAAATTTGACAACATTGTAAATATCGATCGGGTTGAGCACCACAGCTCGTTTTGTTCCCTACACACATACATCCAAACATACATATGATAGCCACCAGGAGGTGCTGTTTCATTAGAATACATGTATGTATGTGTATACTCATATAAGGGTTATCATAGTTTTGTTCCTTTTCGACATCGACTGTGTAACCTTAGAAAAGAAGAAAAAATATTTAAACTTGGTTTTACAATTGTGTATGATATTTCTCTTCTTATAAGAGGTCATTAGTGGCACAAGTTATTTGAAAAGGAAAGGAAACAAAACTCACTGAAGCTTAATAAATTTACTTATTTCAATTTGCAGCCTCCTATTAATTTATCGATTTTTATTTTATACTTGCAAGCTGTAATTTTCACCTCGTAGCATACTTACGAGAAAATAAAAAAAAAAACCCGACTGCGTTAAATGAAATTTGAAAAGAAAGAAACATGTCCAGTAGCTTACATAGCGACTTTAACAGTCGCTATGTCGCCATTACTAGAAAGATTTGATCCATTCTAGATTTTAATGGATCTCGACTGTGAAAGTCGCTGTGTAAACTATTGTACTTGTTCCTCTCTTTTCAGATTTCATTTAACGCAGTAAGGTTTTTTATTATTTTTATTATTTATTTTATTTTAGTCTTTTAGTGTCCCAGAACTAAACCATTTTATTATAGGTACTATATTAAAACTTTTTAACAAAATTATTTCTAATTAACTTGAAATATATAACTATATAACTTACATGTATTTTTGTAATTCCCTTTAAATTTCCTTTATTATAATACCCAACTCGATAGGTTTTATTAATTTTTTTACATATTACTATTTCGCTCCCAAATTCGCCATTTTGTTTTACTTTTTCAAATACCTATCTAAGAACATTTGGGTTTTTGAGACAAATATGATGTTACTTAAAATGTTGAAATCCATTGAGCCGTTTGAAAGATACGAGATAATAAAGAAATTTACTAATATACATACATGCATACATACATACAAGAAAACGTGCGAAAAACCTCCTTAACAGTCGGGTAAAATTAGATTTGATCAAATATTCTGCATATTTGAGATGTTGATTTCGAAGATTAGAACAAAAGTCTCAATTTAAAAACGTTTTTAATTTTCGAGGTATTTTACCTAGGAGTTGAGATAAAATATTTTCCCTATTTCTGGGTAAATATCTTGAAAATTAAGAACTTTGAGGTCTAAGATCATTAAAGCTTTTGTTTAAGGGCTAGAAAATTGCAAGTTTTTTGAAGTTAAACTGAAAGACATTTTCCATAAGGATGTTGCAGGAGAAAGGATCAGTGAAAAGTAGTCGAGACGTGTCAAATCTCAAAAATCTCCGGAGCTTTGATAAGACGTTTAACAATAACTAAAGACTCCCATACGTGTGCTAAGACTTATTTTGCTATCAAAGCAAAAATGTTTGTTAGGCTGTTTCTTGGCCTTAAAAGTTTTCTATCCAAAAAATTGATTTCAGTGAAATTTTGAGGCTGGAAATGGGGTTCTTCCTTTCGAATATATTTAAACTATACCATCGGTTTTTTCTACATTCCTTTCCCAACTTGCTGCATTATGAATTTGCTGACAATTTTCGTATTGCTTGATTGTATAGGCAAATATAGTGCAACCTAATTTACCAGTATAGTAAACTTCAGAATAGTTTTAAAATAAATGTACTAAATTCTAAATTTTAGAAAATAATCAGATTGTCTGGTGAACTAAGAACTTTGCACTGCAGATATAACCCAAGTTTCTAGGTAAAGAGCACAAGATAATGAATGCTATTTTTAGCATGACTATGTTTTTTTTTTGGATGTAATGTTAAAATAGCATATAAATATTGACATTAACTATAATTTTATCTCTATTTGAAAATTTTCTATATATGTATGTGATTCGTTCGCCGTGCGCGGTTGTTCTCGCATCACATTATTGTATGGTATGTTGCCTGCCTGCTGTTGTTACTCATTGTGATTATTATTATGACGAACTGAAAAACCCATTGAAAAATCAATGTCTAATGTGTTTTTTCTCTAATTTTTTATTGGGAAAAGAAATAAAATGCCATAAAAACCCTTATAAATTACTCTTTTTTCACATTTCTTTTACGTGGAGATGGTGCTGCAAATTGTTACAAATGCGATTTTTCGGGTTGCATGTAATTGTGTACAATTCCTACTTCAACTAATTGAACCTTGAGAACCAAAAATCTAGTTCACTTGACGATTAGATGGAGAAATATTCGAGATACCATTAAAAATCTTAGAAAAAAGAAGTAGGATGTGATTTTTTTCACATTTTCCCCTTAAGAATATTTTTGGTATCCAATTTCGATAAAACTCAAAAATGACAAAATTTGGGTTTCTATGATGATTTACAAATAAGAAACGATTTTTTGGATAAATTTCTCACAATTCTTAGAGAATATTTTTCTTAAGTCAAATTTAAATATTTCTCATAAGTTAAGTAAAATGAATTAGATTTTTGTGACTTTTAGGTGCTAATTACTCTAAGAGTCTAGAGAATCCATTAACCGAAATAATTCCTATTTTGGTATGAAAAAGATAATACTTCAATCTACATACAGTGGGTGACTGAGACCTGGGTAAGCTAGAGTTACTTATAAGTGAGAAATAGGACCTCTCCATGAGAAAATCGTTTTCCTTTTTTTCGCTCGTGAGCCTCTATAACTGAAAATGCTATTTCAGTTCCTTTTACTTCCCTGCACTTCCATATAAAATATGCTATGCATGGTCCATTCTTCTTCAATGGTTTCTGAAGACCTTTGGACATTCTTGAAGAAATGAAAACTTTTTAAGGTATTTCCAGCATGGTATTGCAGTTCCTTGCTAAAGCTAGGGAGAAATGAAACTTAAGAATTTAATAAGACTTACTATTAAACGACCAAAAATAAAGCTTAAAAGCTCCCAGGCGCATCAATATTTGTACGATTCTGCAATATCATAAAAAAGTTATAATAACCTAAACAGATATAGTGAATTTGGCACATAAATAAAAAAATGGACTATTTATTTCCCCCAAAAAACCCTGCTTTTATTTCATCCCTCTGCTTTTATATTCAGATTATGTGCATGCCAAATTTCATTACATTTGGATAATTAATGCTCGAGCTATTTGTGAAAAGAAATTGATAAAACAAACAAAATTTTAACTTTTAGATAAGATAATGCAAAACCTAAAGGTCTTTAAATAATTGAATTTTGAGTTATTTGCGTGCAGAGAATATTCAAGATAATTTCATACACGTTTATATGATTGTGATGGGTTAGGTTTGGTTAGTTGGTTGGCACTGACTGACTGGCTCACACTGTTATGTGTGGCTGCTGTTGGCTCTCTTGCTTGCTTTTGCCTTGCTTGCTTGTGCACGCTGGCGACGACGTAAATGAACGAACGACCCTTGTTCATTCGACCATGGACGTAATCATTATCCCATACTTCCTTTTCTATATCTGTATACATATATAAACCAGCCTGGTGCAACCATCATTGCTGCTTACTATATTCACATGCTCTGGGTATGTGCTTGTGTAATGTGGATGATTCAGTTTTCGTGTTATTTGTTCTTTTTACATTTGTGTACTACACTAAGTGTAAGTAGAAAAAGATAGTGTTATGTCAATGTGTTACTACAACTACTCTTTTCTATTTATCGTAAGTAGTGTAGGTATCAAAAAAGAACATATCTGATATACACATACAACCACACTAACACACCCGTGTACTTTTTTTAAACGTGGTCTGTCTATATGTCTGTCTGTCAGTTTTTGTTTCGAGAGTTTTATCGTTGTATCGAATATATATAGAATTTTTTTTTATATTTTGTCTTGGAGACGTATAACGATCATAACATTGAATTCACACGAACTCCAGGACTTGACTACTTTACTGTGCTATACAGTGGTGTGAATGCTTCCTTTATATTTTATCATGAATGTTATGAATTTTTTTAATTTAGTTTTTTTTCAAGAAAAATTCGAGAGATAAATTTATTAATTTATTTGACATTTTTCTGTATACCTTTCTTTCGGATCTCAAAAGAAAATATGTTTCTTTTAATAGTAAGAGACATTGGTTGTTTTTATACAAAACCTGATAATCAATGTTTATGATAGCTTGGCAATCTAGACGAAAACATGGTCAGGTGTAAATAATAAATGCGTAAAAAATCAGATTTTGTTATAGTATTTTGACACTAGCATAATACGCACCCGCTTCGCTGGGTTTAAAAGTAAAGCCTTCCGATATATAGCGCTCACCTCCCTTGATCTCATTTATCTCCCTTCCATAACACTCGATATAGAGATACAGATTGTTTTACACAGGTAAAATAATCATTATGCATTGAGTATATTAGAAAACTTTGGTTGAACAGATGTCCATAAATTTTATCTCGTTTAACCGTTTCACAGAAATCTTTAATTTATGCTTTACAATGATGTTTATAAAAAGCAGAAATATATTCAATTTTTTTAAATATTTTTATAAATTATAGCACATGTGTTATTCTGATGTATGAGCTATATTATTGTAAAGTTTCATTAAAATCCATTGATTAGTTTTTGCGCGAAAGCATAACAAACAAACTCACTTTCACGTTTACAATATTTAGGGATTTTTATTTAGGTAGCTGTTACCAAAACTACTTATCTTAATCCCTTAGTAAGTTAAAAACTCAATTTAACATTTCTCTTGATTTTAAAATTCGAGATTCAACAATATACACTTATTTATATAAATATCTCGAAAACTAAGAACTTTTGAGTTTTCTTTCCATTGAGGCTTTTGTCTGACTCTTAAGAACCAACAAGTTTCCAAATTTTCAGAAAAGTTGATTGATAAATAATTTCTATCTAAGTCTTTGCTGTTGGATTCGTTTTTCTCGATTTCATTTCGATATTAAAAATTAATTTCGAACTGTATGGTTTGTTACCATTGACTTTCTAATTTTATTTAGACTAAGCATCGCCTATCTTTCCGTATATTGATAAACGTGCCTACTACTGAGGTAATTGCTTAGGTCAGCTAGGGATATTTATTTAAAAAAAAAATACATTTTTCAAAAAAAATATACATTGAATATTGGGACATATATCAAAAACACATGCATTGATTGAATGTCTTTTCATATCACAAAATGTTTTACATAAAACATCGTGATTTCACTGAACTTTATCGCTTTTTGACTTATATATATCACATATCACTTTACATTTTTTCTTACGAATTTACAATAAAAAATCATTCAAATCATTTGACACTCAGTCTATATAACTCTAACGTCAATGTTTGGTACCAACAACGGACATAGTGTTAATTTTGTTGTCAAAGAATTCTAAGAATTGCTCAAAAATTAAAAAGACCAGACAGTTAAATTAAGTAATGTCGTAAATAATATTTTGATGACATTAAAATGTGACAACATATACTTTGTTTTTTTAAATCGAATAATTTTTAATTTATTACAATCGTGATGTGTGGGTTAAATTAAATGTGGTCTTTTGTGTTTGTACTTAAGTTTAACAAAAAAAAAATTGGTTACTTTATAGTTTATATATAGGGGCCTTAATAATTTTAATTACTAGACATTGTTTTCAAGTATTTTTAAATTGATTTTAATTACTTACTGAAAAAAACAAACTTATGGAAGTATTAACAGGGTACGATGTATGACTTAAGTTATTGCGATAATTTACAATAATTGAAGTAATAAATTTTGGTGAGAATGGATGTGGTTTATTTACGTCACTTTATTTAATGCAGAAAAACACTCCCTAGCATGAAGACATCTCAAATCTTTGTAAACTATTGTATCCCTTTATATTATAAATGTGAAAGTAAGGATGTGTGTTTGTTACGCTTTCACGAAAAAATCAGCTAATGGTTTTTAATGAAACTGTACAGCAATATAGGTCATTTAGTAGTCAATCCAATATGTGCGTACATTTCATTTAGTTTGATCAGGATATTTATTATGACATAACATTAAATTTCCTTAAACTTACTTTAAATCATCTCTATTATCTTTTTATGATAACTCATTTTCATAACTCAGTTTTTTCATTTAAAAAACATAAAATTTTGACAAAAAATACAAATGACAAATTATAAAAATATTGTTACATATTCTCAAATTCATTACAAGCTGAGTTTTCTAGGTGACCTAGGTTAAAATGGTCAGATTTAAGTGTCGTTTTTTTGCTACACTTTTCTTGGTTTAACCTCTCAACTCGCAAACAATTCAGAACGATAACTCGCGGTAAGGAACATAGTTTCAATTATGATTTATATCTCAATTATAATTTTTCAATGGAAAATAGGTATGAAATATGTAGGTAAATTTTCATATATTAAATTTTGAACAAAAAACCTTCAAACATATTCCAAAAATACATTCTGAAAATTAATTATTAATAAGAATAATAATTTTCTGCATCGTAAAGTTTGATTTATGTTTCATTTGTTTTAAATACGTTCAAAAATAAAAGCAAATAAACAATTCAAGTCAAATTGCAAGTAATTTAAGACCTAATTTTAGAATTTAAAGTCAGCCAAACCGGAGATTGTCACACATGAAGTAATTGGTTTGTATTTTGATATCAGATTCAGTTTTAAATTTAGGTTAAAATTTTAATAAAAATAATAATAATACGCCATCGTACCATTTCGTTTAAAACACCCAAAAATAAATATTAAAAAAAAACCCTTATATTTATTGTTATTATTTAAAACCGGAAGTAAAATGTATATATACATATAAACAGGAAACACGGTATGGTAGGTAAATTTAACAACAAAAATAAACACAACAGTAGTAGTAACAAAATAATGGAAAAATCGGGCGCGAATTTTTGTATACAAAAACTGCGATGAGTTTTATACACAATATACAGTAAAAACTGTTCAAAGTTTTATAACAAGTTTACAAAAATACAAACATATTTACTGAAATTTATGTAAATATAAGGCAGAACGATCACTCAAATTGTGATAAAGTCTGCTTTAGAAGGATCAAACATGAAATAATTTTACTATAAATTTTCTTCATATCTGTAATTAATAGAAAATATATTTATTGTTCTAAAAAGAACCCCTTGGATATTCTCATTCTCTTCAAAATCATAGAGTTGTAGATAATTTCAATACGAAAACTTTTTCTAAAGCTTTTTTGCGATAATTAAAAATGTTTTTAATTAATGTAGAAAAAGTTGATCCTTCGACATCAGAAAATATTACTACCCACATAAAAAACATACCAAAATCGACCGTTATTAAAAAACTACCATAACATTATATAAAAATATATAACCGCGCATATATAGGTATTAAACCATTCGACAGCTTTATGCCTGGAAGCGATAAAAAATACTACGCGATGTATTTACGAACTTTTTGTGTTGTTGATAAATTTATTAACTAACGTACACAGAAAAAAGTGTAGAACCGTTCTTCTAAGCTTGGTTTATTAAACAAAGTGTAAGTAAAAAAAGATAGCACTATCGCAGTAAAATAAAACGATTTTTTTTTCTTCTTACACTGACGTACTACACTGGGGGTAAGAAGAACAAACTTATATTTATAGGGGGTAAACCTGCTGCATTGTTAACGAACGAATACGTATATGTTGAAATTTTTGTGGTTACGAAATAATATTAATGTAATAAAAATTCACCTGTAAGCCATATTTTTATATCGTAAGGTTTCTTATTTTAATGTAAGTTATATGTTTTTATTTTTCTGTGTGTACTTTTAGAACTTGTTCACCCTCGAAAAAATATTACTAATTGTTATTATACTCTGTCTATGTGTCGCACATACGGGGGTATTAACGTATGTACAACGATTGTCTAAAGTTAGTAACAAAACTAATTAAAAATAATGTTTTGGAGAAAGATTTATGGCGTTACGGTCTAAAATTGCACATGAAAAATTTACGGGGTGGTAAAATAAATGAACAATTAAATTTTTTTGTTTAATTTTCTTTCCCTAGCTGATATTCACCTTACTTCGTGTATCGTGATAGTTTGATCGCCCAGAAACTTTTATTTATAACAGCTGAATTGTTTCGCAATAAACCATCGTAAGAATGCTAACAAACAAAAGAGTTCCGCAATCGGTGGAGATTTCCCTACCAAAAGTGTTGAACTACGAAATTCTCTAGAGCCCAGAGTCAATGCAAAACTCTAAAGAACTCTTCTGGGATTGCAAGTTAAGCCTGAATTCTTATAAATTTATCTTCTAAGGTGCAAAAAAACATGAATAAAGCTTTCATTATTCTTCATACCCGCCCTGCATGTTAGTCGCCTGAAGTCTTCAAAATACGAAGATGGCAATTCAAGCGACAATGTTCTGCCAGCATCGCAGAGACCTTGCTGAAGGCATTACTGGTTCAGGCGAGAGAGACACATGGAACAACCTCTTCTGTGCTAGCAGTTTGCTATTTCGCTTTCCTTTATATCCTCATTCCATTCAGCGAAAGACTGTTCAGTTTCTCGAAGCATCTATCCGATATTGGAACTTCGAATTCTGAATGACTTTTAAGCAACTTAACTGTCAAAGAAAATGCTAATATATGTTCTTTTCGACAGAACTAGAACTTGACTGATGATTTCATACTCAACCTACAATGTTCTGACAACATCACAGAACCTTGCTGAAGCCATTACTGGCTCAAGCAAGAGAGACATCTGGAACAATCTGTTTTCTGTCAGAAAGTCTGCTATTTCGCTTTATATTAAGGCCGATATCTTTGTCAGTCTGATCATGCTATTCTGGAAAGGCTGTTCGATATCTGGAAGCATCTCAATGACTTGGCTATCAAAGAAAATACTAATATGTGTTCCACTGAAACACTTAGTGTTTCAGACTCTTGCCAGGTCGAAAATTTCATACATCATAGAGAATTTTAACCGTATAAAAACAAGTATATTGTGTGATGAGTCATGAGTCATTGAGAAACAATTTGACTGTGGACCTGAACTCACTTTAGTGCATAATTTTGTGACGATATATGTCGTTTGAATATCATACAATATACAGGATATCTACAGAATAATGCATGTACAAACTTGTAGTATTAATAATAAAAATTGTAAGCAGCAGGTGTTATTCTTCCATTTCTCTGATGAATTTTTATATTTTGTGTATTTCTCTTTTTTTTATAATATTTTCTTACCTTTTCTATCAAAAAGGATTTTGACAATAAGAATTGGAGGGAACCCAACGAGTTTTTTTGTTGTTGTTGGTATTATCAATTTTTATTTATAATAATTATTATTATTAAAAGTTGTTGAAAATTTGTTGTATGTACAGGTGATTTAATTTTAGCTGCAGGTGAAATGACGTGTAGAAATATTGCACTTAAAATAACTAATTCTTTTTGTTGATATTATATTCATAAATTTTAATACCAGGTTATTTTATAGTGTTCATTACTCTACTCGAGAAATATTGGGGTTCACTTATGAAGTTACTATAAAATCTAGTTTTCATAGAAATTTTCCCAGAAACAAAATTTATTAAAAATTTGGGTAATATTAGTTCTTAAATCCTAAAACAAAAGCATTCAAGTTTATTAAGATTATGTGGGGATAATTTACTAGTTTAAATGTATCTGTACTGTACCTTACCAACAACTTATACAACGGAACACTGATTGTGTAAATTATTTGCATTTGATTATTTTACTTAAATTAAATTTGACTAAATATCAAATATCTTCACAAATCAAATGGAAAAAATGGATTCGACAATAATTTGTTTGAAATTTAAATACAGATATTCTAGTTTCACTAAGGATGTACGAGCAAAAGGGTAATTTTGGATAAAAGGCTTGATTTTTTTTTATATAGAGTTGTACTAAGTCTAAATCAATTCTTAATTTAAGGAGGCGTTGTCCGATTTTTAAATAAATAAATGACTTTAAAAGTAGGCATATTTAACATTGGTCTCGTGAGAAAAGGGTAGATGGATGATATATTTTCATAAATATCTCCAAAACTAGTCGGTGTATGAGCACGGTGGTGGAGAACTTGTCAATGTAAGACGAAAAGTAAGAATACAATTTTTCGTTATCTGGAATAATTTTCAAAATATCGAAAATTGAAAATTTTGTCTAATTATTTAGCCTTAGACATTTCGAAAACCAAGGTAGATATCGACAAATTTTATTATCATTTTTCGTCTACATTCATGAAGTTAAACAAAATTAATAATCATAGTTGAATATAAGGTGCAAATTATTTCAACCACTCTAAAACTTGCCTCGGCACTCGAACTACTTTAAATGCCACAAAATTAGAATTTTCAAAAATAGACTATACCAACGTATAAAACATTATCCTAGCGAAGAAACTGTTCAAAATACCTCTACGCCTGCAAATAATTTTCCCGGTGAGGTTCCTATAATATCAAAATATTCACCAGTTTCACCAAAACCTGGGGCGACTTCCTTTAACTTTTTAAAAATGAACAAGAGCCAAAATAAAATAGATAATTCCTCTTTTGACACAAATTTCAATTTGATAGACAGATAAATACTTTTTTTGTGTTTTTTATATTGAAACTACAAAAAGATAATATACATTAAAAAAAAACAACATTCCATCTCTTTCACTCTTATCATTTTAAATAATTAATAACATTGTATATATAAAATTAATAACAGTTATTTAATAATAATATATATATTTGTTATCTTTGTTTAACATATATACATATATACATATATATAAAATATTGTTCTAAATTTATGCTTTATATAAAATAATGACGTCGTTCGAGTTCGTCGTTTATATGTTTATTTTGTGCTAATTTTCATCTTTTATTTTGAATGACAGTAGAGACAGACAGATGGACGGACAATGAACATTAAAGTCATGACGCGATATATTTATACCATGTATATATTCAATAAAATTATTCAGGTAAAAATTTTGTAGTATCAAATGAAAACAATGTATGATCATGATAAACATTATTCTATAGTGACACTAATTCGAAATAGATCGTACCGAATTATACAGAAAAGTACCGCGCAAACTTCGAATGGAAAAAGTGTCATGATCAAATAGGGAATATTTATGTATTTCTTTTATATTTTTAGTTCATTGTTTACACCGTTATAACATTATGTTTAAAAATGCTGTAATTAAGTGCGAAAAAAAATATTTAAAATAGAGAATAATTTTGAGATGTTTAAACGCAGTCATTTTGGCGCTGTCAGTTGGTGACAGTGTAATGTACTGTTTACTACAGGTGTAATACCCACAGATAAAGTAATTGTAGTATATATCCATGGTAATACCATACAAAATATAAGTAATTAAAATCATACAGTATGTCAACAAGTCTGACAAGGCACATACTATGATGTCACGTCCGTTTTAGAAATTTGAGTTTCTCTCACTGTATTTCCCAGCATTAATAACGATAAATTTCGTTTAAAATTATACTTTTCTTTTCACTGAAAAGACAAGCACCAAATATCGAAATAATCGTGAACTTATAACGAATCAAAATATGTTTCGTTTTATATAAAAGAAAATTGACATAATGCCATAAAATCATGTTTACAAGTAATAAGGAAAACCAATTAAGAAACGCAATGCCGTATTTCATGACCAATTGATTGTTTTTTATTTACAAGACACACAAACAATGACGTCTATTTACAAAATAAAGTATCTATGACAGACACTCCCTAAAACCATAACAATAAAACATTAAATTAAAATATACCCAAAATTTATGAAATTAAATTAAATTCACTTGCATGACGTAGTATAAAGCAATCGTTTGTTTGTTCGCTGTTAACATGTAAAATATGTAAATAAACTTTGATTAAAATTTCTTTAATATAAATTTAAATTAAAACAAGTGAAAACAAACAATTGACTGAGTTAATTGTTGAAATACCATGTATAGGCAGTGTTGATAACTCTGTCACATTTCACATACATACATATCTGACATATTTAACTGATATTCTCATATAATGCGCAAGTGTTGATGCGCACTCGTTTGTTTTTTTGACGTCACGTAAATAACAAAAGATACTCACTTTGATATTAATACATACTATAAAATTTGTACCTAATTAACGCCCTCGTGGGTAAACAGTGATGTTTACAAAAAAATGTTTCAAACAAAAGTTGTTTATTTTTTTGTAAGGAACATTTTTTACATTTAAACTTTTATTCTATCTCTAACGGTTTACAAGATGGGTACTACGGACCCATGACCCAATTGACCCATGTTGCTCATTTACGAACTTGACCTCACTTTTTACGTCCTAAACACGCTGTAAAAAGCTGCTGTTTCAGCTTGATATCTCTTTTCGTTTTTGAGTAATCGTGACCACAGACGGACGGACGGCCGGACGGACGGACAACCGGAAATGGATTAATTAGGTGATTTTATGAACACCTATACCAATTTTTTTTTTTGTAGCATCAATATTTTTAGGCGTTACAAACTTGGGACTAAACTTATAATACTATGTATATTTCATATATACATGGTATAATAAATTTGAAATCAATTTCTAATTTAGATATGTCTCGAGATATTTATTATTAAACTTTAAAAATAATAGTTGAAGAATTAGCGATTAATTCTAAACGTCAATTTCACATTTTGTGGTATAATTTTATTCTTTTTGTCGAAAATAGTTTTAAGGGAGTAGTTTTTTGTGGCAACCCATTTTTTAAACATTTTTTAGGAATTGTTTCTAACGAACAATGAAAAAATAAAACTCTTGAGGTTTTTATCATTCTTAATTATTAAGATAAAATCTTCATTAGAACGGAAATTGTACCATTCTGAAGACACCCACCTCGAAAAAAAGGAAGATAACTTGCTCTAGGATTTTGAGTTTTGACTGACTGGCTTATTTGTAAAACAAAGTATCATTTTAATCTTGAAGTCTAACTGCATGGAATGAACTAGAATCAGTTAGAAATATTGAAAATTAATTGTATTTTCGCTAGGGAAAAAAAATACTAGAAATTTGGATGATTCTAGTTTACAGATCCGTGCGTTTACCTGTGCTGAGCTTACCTTCTAAATTTCAAGTGAATCGGTTAAACCATTCTGAAGTTATGATGAAAGAAAGTTTAAAAAACCCAATTTTGAGAAAAATGCATTTAAAGTTTTAAGTACTCATCTGAACTTTCAAACATCTGTTTTTTCTAACTGCTGTATCTTTAAAACGACAACAAATTAAAAAAAAAAACATTTACCAACATATTCTGCGCATGTAAAGAAATCAATTCATGTGACAACTAACAAAATCGATTTTTTGATTTTTTGAACTCATCACATTTGGGGACACCCTTAAGTCATAAAAGTTTATCATAAATAGTCATAAAAAACAATATCTCAACAAAAAAAAACTCGTGAATTTAAAGATAATATGACCTTTTGATCTTGTAGAACCACCAAAAAATAATTCGGCATTTGGTTTTTGGGTTATTTTCCAAAAACAAATTTTCAATTCTAAAAAATGCATCTCTTGTCAGGGCAGATTCCAGTTTAAGAGCTTCGAAAATGCATCACCGACTCTTGGGGTATCATAAAACAGATTACTTATTTATATTAAATTAGGGAAATTTCCATAAAAAATATTTTTTTTAATAAAAAATATATATTAAAAATAAATTAAAATTAATTAACAATCATATACGAATGTTTTTAAAATAATATTAAATAAAAACATATATAAAGTAACGGTTTTGCGTTTTGAATGTGCCATTTATTTAAGTTGCGATTATATTCATTGATTCATAAATTCATGTTTACTGTTATCCTTTATGTACAACGTCATTCTGAATAATCGCGGTTTATACAAGAATATCAATATCAATAGGAATTGAAATTGAATTTATATTCCAGTTCATTAAAATCGCGCCAGTTAAAATATTCGATATGGTCTCGTCATATTTAATATTATAGTTATAAAACTTATAACATTTTAACTTTTGCTATTTTAATGACATGAGTACCTTTCTTGCATATTTTACTTATACTTGCGTTCAATATAAACGCGGCACTAGGTTAGGTTAGGTTAGAGTGGCTGTCCTGGGGTGGGAAAAAGGGCTGACCCACCCCCGGCCACTACTCCATGAAACATTTGGAGCTGTTTAAGAACAGCAGAAGAGCTTTGAAGTCGACAGACTTTAGGTAAAAGAAGTCGTCAAAGAGAGGCTGGTTCAAGTAAGTGCATCTCCTCATCAAAAGAAGTGGACAGTGACAGAAAGATGAGACATTGTCGCCTCCTCCTCACCACTGTGACAGCTCCTGCAGTAGTCGTGACACACTGCCAGGCCCAAGCGTTCAGAATGCCTGCCGCCCAACCAGTGTCCTGTAATAGCTGCAACAATTTTGCGAACAGAGGCCCTTGGAAGTGATATAAGATCATCGGAACGCCAGCGATTGTACTCAGACCATATCAAACGCTACTATCTATACATCAGATATATTTGAGGGTTGAAAATACACATTTTCTTTATCCACAATCGAAAGTGGATATAATATAAATAATAATCTAACTGTGGGACTTTCGGTCTCAAAAATTCTTTGATAATTGGATCCATAGTTTCTGAGACATGAGCGAAAATCCCCAATTAAGAATAATATTCCGAATTAATTTCAGAAAAAATTTATTCAATAGTCAAATTAATTTAATTTTTTTGACTTTTGGCTACTAATTACTCTGGAAAAGAAAAAAGGCTGAATAAATTATTATTTTTTGCACACGTTTTTCGAGATATCGCTTGAAATTCTGTAACGTTGATATTTTCTTTCTTTCACTGTTTAAAAAAAAATCAGAAATGCCCCCCCTTCTAATCTACTATTGCCTAAGATTCACAATGTTTTAAATCCATCAAAAATGTTAAAAGAATGATCTCAGAGCAATTATAAACAATTTATTTATTTCAAACATAGATTATCAATTTCAAACAAAGACACACAAACGCACACATGTTGAAATGTTTAAATTTAAAAAAAAGACTTTTGACGAACCTTTAGGCGACAGCCTGTACTACATTTTAGGTTTCTTTTTATTTCGAATTGAATTTAAACATAATTTTAAATATATTTGACATAAATTATACTTATACAATTGTTAGTATATTTAACTATGGTACATTGGAGATGGAGAGATGGAACGAAAATCAATAATGTAACCATTTTAAAATTATTATAAAAATAAAATTATATATATTTGGTTCGTATCTTTGTATCACTTGTGTATGTATTTGTGTCTCACTCTTTCATTTAGGTTTTTTAACTACCTGATAAAACGTAATGCAATTCATCCCGAAAATCCAAATCAGTAAGTGTCTACAATATTTTTTACATAAAAATCTTTTTTGCTACTTTTTGGAGTTTCATCTCTCTTAAAAACCCCTTTTCATACGCGCGTTTGCCCCTATTAATGAATTTAATTAGTTTAATTTCAAAAGCAGTTTAATGTAAATAAATTGGAATTTTTGTCTTTTTCCTCACAACTATTCAGTGAAAAACTTAAAAACTATTCGTTAAATAATCAACTGATCGTGTTTCTAGGTACTAATATTCCTTAATATTGATTTTTGATCTTTCGATTTGTTAATATCTAAGCAACTAATCGTCATATTGGTTCAGATTCCGAGTTTTATTATATTGCGAAATAAATAATTGTTCTTGATTTTTTCGATTTCCCAAGGGAGATAGATATGCCCTACTTTTAAGATATTTACTACCCCTTAGCAAAATGACCAAAAATCGAAATCTCCAATTTCGATAGATCTTTAAATAAGGTAATTTTGGACCAAAAAAATTCAAAATTCGAATGCATTTGAAGATTTGATGCATAAATTCCAAAGTTATCGTCCAAAATCCTATACATGGACGATTTCTCGGACTGATTTCAGGGGCAATTTATTTATAACTATTTTTAAATTTTCGTGACAATTGTATCTTAATTACTCTAGAGTATTGAAAAATGTAAACAAAATTTCTTAAACTTTATTAATTTTGTTATGTTTTTGTTATCAGAGAATAGGGAATATCATTTTTTTTCGTATTTCTTCTACAAAATATGAAAATACCGTTAAAGAGACAAACAAAAGAGACTTAAACTACTAATTAGCCAGATAGAGATCAGATCGGAAATAATATTTCACGTCATATACTACGTTTGCCATAAGAACTCCATGTTAATTTCTTTTTTTCTGGGCAGAGATACAAAGAAATCTGTGATTGATTGGTTAGTATTGACTTATGTCGGGGGTCATAGGCAATGTGAAAATCAGACGGCGAATCAACTTGGTGTCCCTAGGAAGTTGTCTACTCCGTCTAATGATTCATCACTGATTTTGCTTGTTAGTTTTTCAAGAAATAATTATTCTGTTATTTGTTATATGAATGAGCTTTTATTAAAGCCAAATATAAACCATCGATTTTCCTTATTGTGAAACTTGAATTTTCATTCTGTAAATGAACAGAAATAAATTTAACAATAATTTATCGATAAATATGGATAGAGCAATGTAGTATATCAGAAAGATATTGGTCTTGTTTTATAAAAATTATATCCTCCACGACTTGTTCTGTTCTGTTTTTAAATTTAGAATCAATTATTGCAAGTTTATTTTTGTATAATAAGAGACATTTTAATTTGACAGTATAATTTGTAGGTATCAAATATATTATTAGCTGTTTGTGAAAAAGAATATATTAATAAATATCACCTAGTTTGTGATTTGTAATAATAGTGATTTGATTTCGTGATTTTTTTCTTCAGAGAGAAACGATTGTATGGTAATTATATTGAGTAACATGAAGCTTATATATCATTGTTATGTAAATCGTTTGGGCCAAGAGTCCGTTAACATATTTATTTTGATTGAACTCTGAAATGGCACTTTTAATATACATTTGAAGAGTATTCCACTATCGAAGTGACACTTCTTCGCAAGTTACTTGTTTCTTACACGACTAAAATTACATTATACTACGAGAAGGATTTTTTGACTCAAATCTCTCATGTAAGTTTATAACGTCACTTGAATCGTGTTTGAATTTTCGAGTTATTCGAGCTAACTATTTACACTCTCTGCAATTCGAGCGAGATTAGCTATAAGATTTTCAGAATTTTCCCTCTCGATTCCTACATGCGGGAATATTAAGAATAAATCAGAAAGAAATTGCTAGTTATAAGAAAATTGCTACCAGTTCAGTATATAATAATAGGAATAAAATATGAAGAATCTTTTGGAATTCATGTAAAAGCTGGAGGCGCTCCATATATTATATCAACAATGATTCGAAGCACCTCAATGTATACTCAATGTCACAAAAAATGCTCGTTTTAAAACATTCTAAGTGTTACTATTATAACATAACATATGATGCGTACGCTTAGAATGGTTTTAACTGTGGCACTTTTTCTGACAGTGAGTGTATGTATGTATGTAACTATGCATATTCGGGTGGAATCTTTTATATTGAGCGTCTCAAGCTTTGACTAATAGTCATGTATGACTCCTACAAAATTATTTTCTTCTTTTTAGTAACTTTTCCTTGAAAAAGTAATTTTTATTTAAATTTTTAATTTAAGACTCAAAGATATTACATCTATATCCAAACTAAACGTGTACGCAAGATTTTAGATCATTCGGCTGAGGATAACTGCTTCAAAATTGAGTTAAAGATTCCAACCGAACAAACATAGTTACCTACATTGCAAGTTAAATAAAAGCTTGTAATAATGAGAATTTAATAAACTTAAGGCCGAGAAAGCGTTCTTTTCTAGATACAGAGTCTTGATATTTTTGATGAATAAGAGCACTTTTGTGCTTATTTCGAAAAAAGCTTAAAAAATTGGAAACTTGATATTATGAACTAAAAATTCATCTTGATTTGATGAAATTACGAAAACATGCAGTAGCGATATGAGCATTATGACAATAGCGTTATTGTAATGTTCCATATTGGGGCATTGTTTGCCAACTTTCCAGTTTTCCCAAGCAGTAGTTTCGGCATTATTCAAATTAATATCCTTTTTTCTTCTTTGTATCTAGAAACGGACGCTTTCCCGGCTATAAGTGCGCTGAAAAAATATTATATTATTTTAATGTTACCTTATCCAACAATAAGATGAATATCTCTTATTTAATATTTTTCTCTTAATGATCTTAATCATTCTGTGGCGTTGCGGCGCCAGTAATCTAGGATTACATAAATTATAGTAGATCTATGTGTACACGGACATACAAAAAAAAAAAAATTACAACACATTCAAAAAAAGAAAAATCACTTGAGGTCTTCTCTAATTCTGAACCAGTTTGACCTGTTATAAGTAATATTATCAAGATATTTTAAATCTTATAATTTATTAATTATTTATTCTTTATGATCTAAATGTATTTTATTAAAACAAAAATAATAATCTTAAATAAAAAAAACTATACAACATTTGTTGTTTGTTAGTTGAATCTCCATAAATGGAGATACTAATAAACGTACACACACCTTTATAGCTTAGTTTTTTAGCTTAGCTCTCTTATAATATAGCTTCTAATCATTAATATAATATAACACATTGAACAATTGCTTTAAGCTATTTGTTGCTATTGAATATAAACGTCATTAGTATGAAATGTAATTTTTATTTTATTAATAATTATTTATTTCTAGGCATTATTTTTCTTATTTTATTGAGCAAAAAGTGTCATTAAGCTAATTAAGATTTGGTAATTATTATTAAGTTAATAATAAAATAAATAATATTTTGTCATTTATATTTGATGTTTATTGCCGTTACCCAGTAAAATAAGTATTTTGAACAAACAATTGAAGCCGACCGTATATATGATAGTTTTTGAGATACGATGCTTAAAAAAATGTAATCGTTAGAGATAGAACAAAAGTATAAATATATAAATTGTAAAATAAGCAACTTTTGTTTGAAACAATTTTTCGTAAATATCATTGTTTTCTCGAAGGAGCAAATAAGGGCAAAATTTTCTTCAAAAATATAAAAGATAGAGAGATGAAAATTTAAAGGTAGCTTCAACTAGTGAACCTTATAAAAAAAAAAAGTTTTCTAAAAAAACTTCGGAAAATTTTCGTAAACTAGTACAAATGGTGGCCGGAAGGCGATGTCTAGCTGTTTTTTAGTATGTTATTTGGACTGTGTTAATTTCTTCTATAAATGATTATCTCCAAATAATTAGTCACCAATATTTCAATATCTATGGTATATATCGAAAAATTTAATCTTTAGTCTGCTTTTCCCAAGTTCTAACAGAATCCACTCTCAAAATTTAAAGCGTAAATTTCAAATATTTGCATACACTTATTTTTTGTTTGTTTTTGGAAACGTCCATAAGGGTTCTAAACCAAAATTGAGAGCATTTCGTACAAAAATCATACCGCGTACATTCGCCTTCCTTTTATGACAGCGAAAATTGTACGTGAACAGAGTTTCTTGGTCAAACAGTGATGAATTCTTCAACTAACACAGAAAATAAAAAATATTTCAATATGAGGATCTAGTTCGTTTTGATAAATCCGCAAAAAGCCGAAGTTGTTTAGACTACATTTTTTAACTACGATCTTCTTCAATAAATTTAAATTTATGAAAGAAACAGTATCGAAACCGCTGGAAATTTTAAGTAAGGGAATTTGAATAAAATTATGGCCAAAAAAGATAGCTAAAGCCTTAAATTATAAGAAATTTGAATCATTTGATCCTTGAAAAATAAAAATTTGTTCTAATTATCTTTTTTTATTTCTAATAGTGTTTTTCTCAAAATGGATATCGTGAATTTATGACCTTATTCCATTCAGCTCCTGAATTATATATAAAAATTAAATTTTAATAAAACTACAAACCATTGTCGTAATTTACTGATATCATTTATTCATTTCTAGGTAAATCCTTTTAATTTATAGATATACGTTAAGTTAGAAAATATAAAATATTTAAATCAAAAAACCAGATGTTACAAATTTATGTAATGTGAAAATTTCAAGTTTGTAGTTAGCGTAGTTGTAATAAATATGTATTATCATTCTAATATATTATTATATTATTATCAAAGGTAGGCCACCATATCTATCCGCCCACTTGTGTCCGATATTACAAACTTTCCAATTAAATAATCAATATTTCTAACAAACTGTAACAAACTAAACTCTCTGATCAACTATTTGAGCATCTATTCTTGGTCTGGTTTGGTTGTGTGCTCGTTGATTCTCTCTTTATACACAAATCATATTATTAGAATTCCGTAACATAAAAAAAAATTGTTTTTGCATTCAATTTGTTGCAAGACTATTTTGTTTTAAAAAAAAATTGAAAAATATGTTAGTCCTTGTACCTTAAAGGAATCCTTGAGTAAAATAAAAAGTTCAAAACTTTTGTAGTTATTGTATCTAGAAGAAGTAGAAAATCGTATGATGTCTATTTTCTGTGATCGAAATCTAGCTACTTATTCAAATAATATAACAATTTCTAAGAATTTATTAATAATAACAATTTCTAGGAAATTATTATCAATAAAATATATTCCTTTCTATATAAAAAAAATTGTTTGCTGGGTGTATTGACTTGTAGTTTTTTGCATTGGCTTCAGAAAATTATCCTAAAAAATGGTTTAAAGCGAAACTTTTATTAGCTTGAACTCCCGTGCCATTGGAATCATATCGTAAAGTAAATCAGATAACTTTTAAAATATTTTAAAATGAAAGAGATCATTTTTTTTGCAATTTAAGACTTTTAATGACTTATAAGAGGTTTTTGGTATTGCTGATCTTGAATTTTAAGTCAAAATGTTTAATTTGTAACCCCTACCCTCTAATAGCCTACATAAGTAGACTCCCGAAATAAAAAATGTCTTTTTTTGAAATTTTAAACATGTTTAAGGCATGTAAGGAAGTTTTTAAAGTCTCTGATCTTGAATTTATGATCAAATTGATTCAATTTTCACCCTCCCCCCTCTTTTAATTTACATAAGTAGATTCTCTAAATAAATTATACCACTTACATGCCTTAAAAATTCTTAAATTTACAAAAAAATGATATATTTTGTTTCGGGGGTCTTCTTATATATGTGAGCTAAAAGAGAGTTAGGGTAACAAATTAAACATCTTGATTGAAAATTCGAGACCAGCGGCCCCAAAAGACTCCTTATAAGTCATAAACTTTTCGGTTAAATATGCCGAAAACTATAAATTCTTGAGAATCATTTCCATTCTTTGGTACTACATGGCATTAAAACTTTTCCCACGTATAAACATTCTTAAATAAGAATATTATGTCACCAATTGTAAAATATACCTTGTTTGACATTTTCCTAAAGACTTGATCAAATAATCACAAAGCAAACTCTTGTATATATTTGAAATTTAAAATTCATAACAATAAAACAACTGTTATTATATTGTATTATTATTTTTTTCTTGTAAATGATTTATTATTAAAAATTTTGTATAAATATTTTATTAATAACGATTTCTGTGTAGTATTATAACTTTTTATAGTTATTTAGTTATGATTGTTATTATTATATGTTTGGTTATAAAGAGAATTGATTATATAATCATATATTGACCTTGACAAGATTGTGTACATACATACAATATACATACATAATACTACATATGATATTTATACACACCAAAATATATACACAAACATTCATGCATACATAGTATACACATACAGTACTGAGTCTGTGTAGTTGTATAGTATTTATGTATATTATGAGCAAGCAAGCAATGAAGGAGGTCTCTTGTAGGGACTATATCTATTTACCATAGTGCATAGAGGTGTACGATCACTCTCATGGCACTCCACTGTATGAGTAGAGACTATGTGTGTAGAGGACTTTGATACCTCTATGGTGTGACTGTTCTCCGTGTGCTGTTCGTATGTTAGTAGCCAGTCAGAGGGTAACTTACTGTTGTACTGTTGTCGGTGTTAAGTTATAACATAGTACCGATAAAAATCATCATCAATATACTTGTTATTTATCATTGTAAATGTGTCTTAAGTCTGTTTCTATTTGCTTGATTTTTTTACGGCTTCTTGAATACTATGTTTTATTGTATAAAATTGTATGTATGTATGTGTTTCATAATTCATAAAATCGTTGCCATTTGAAATTTTGAGACGTAATAAAGACAAGCAGTTCATTTAACGACTAAATGAATTCTCAAGATACCGCCAAAAATATTTTCAAAATATAAGGTTTCATATAGAATTTCAAGTGGTACCATTAACAATATTCGAGTAATCATCAAATAAACTTGATTTTTATAACGTTTGGATCAAAATTACTCTTAAAAATTTTGAAAAAAGTTATTTGTTTGATTTTAATGATTTTTTACATTTGAAAAAATGTGTATTTAAATTTTTATACTCAATGATTTTTGATACAATTTTAGCGTTAAACAGTTTTCATTTATTTAAAAAAAAAGAGAGAAGTGTCGTGGGATACCCGGTAGGACCTCTATCCCTTTCGTTTCTTGGTATATAAATGAAGCGCTTATTAAGTTAATTTATGAAAATTTAAAGTATTAATTTTAGAAAATGCTTGTTTGATTCTTTAAAGAATTTAATGATATACCGACTTTTAGTTTTTACTGTATGAAATAATTGTAGTATTAGTTTAAAAAAGATATACTTCTGATTTAGTAGTCCACCCAATATGTGACTTCAATTTTTTTTTAAGGTAGTACCAGCATGAAATCACTTTTCGACAGATTTGGCCGAATTTTTTTTCTCGGGTTTATAATAGCTTTATTTATGAATTCCTAAAATTTCATAATTTTTGACCGTTTAGATCGCGAGATATTTAAAGACAAAGTTCGCGATTTTGAGGGTCATGTCCCATTTAAAGCATGTAAAATGTCCGGTCTCTCCAACTATTTTTTATGATATTATTATATATTGAAGAAAAAGTAGAAAAAAATGTTTATACAATAAAATTCTAAAAAAAAAATTTAGAAATTAATTTTCACTTTCGAGATATTAATTTTGACGTAAATTGATCGAAATTGGGACGTTGGCATAATTATTTCCCATTTTAAACGGTCAAAATTTCTGAAACTTTGGGAATTAATAGTAAGCATTATTAAATTCTTAAATTTAATTTTTCGTTAAATTCTGTCGAAAAAAAAATTGTACCATTGCTTTAACATAGAAACTGCAAATACCATGCTGGAAATACCTTAAGTAATAATACATAACATTTTGAAAAAAAATACAAATTGGCAGTTATAAAAAGATTTTTGTCATGGCAAACTGAATCGATTTGAAAAGTTTTAGTTTCCTAGGTAACCTAGATGTCGGTTTTTGGTGCCATTTGCAGTTTTTTGGGTTTAACTCCCAACCTGCAAACAAATATCGTGTGATAAGGAACATAGTTTCAAAATCGAACAGAATATTCGATATCATAAGATCGTTTTGTAATATTTACTTACAAAAAGTAAATATGGAAGATATTAATAAATTTTTTTAAATAATTTTTATGTTTTATTATTGTCAATGCAATCAAAACACACAAACGACCCATTATTTATTATTATTATTATGATTATTATAAACTTATTATAATGTTGTTATGTTCAGTGTTCGTATATAAATAATAATTATTTATTGGTTTTTTAATTTATTTCTAATTACAAAATCTATATCTACAGAAAAAATATATTTACAAAAAAATATTATAACACAACAGAAAAATGAATGGTTATGATTGATTATCCTTCAAAATATTATCATACATATGTTTTTATTGCAATATCTTTGATACAGTAAAACCGTATTATTATCTACTTGAACCTCATTATTATTTACTCATGCAAACAAAATACCTGGAATTTTTTTATTAAAAATGATTTCAAAGGTTACATAATTTCTGTCACAAACTTTAGTCTTCAGTAGTTTTTTCCACTGTTTGGAAAACAGTTCTAAGTGTATATGTAAGGAGAGTAAGATGTCCTTGGGAAAATCATAAAGTGGAAAATTCCAGCATCAGTGAAATACATACAAATCAAATGAAGAGTAGGGCCTAGAGTGTTACCTTGTGGTACACCAGATACAGTTTGTTTTAAACGGTTTGGCGATAACACATTTCTTTTGAACCGATTAATATTAATTAAAAAAAATATTGTTGACAGTTGTTTCACTGTAATTAAAAATAATAATGATGAATAATAATAAAAAATAAAATAATGATATGTTTTAATGTCAGTGTTTGGAAGTAAAATTTTCCAACCACAAGCGATTAGCGAATTGCCGAAGGAAATGGGGGTATTGCTTTTGTACTGATGGTAGAATAAAATTTGGTATCAAGAAGGGTTTTAATTAATGAGAAAAATCGTCCGATAAACGAAGGTTGGGAGGGGGATTAGGGTAGTCCGCAAAGTACAAAATTTTGAATTTTTACAAAATAAATAATATTTTTGTGTTTTTTAATCAATTTTAAGCAAAAAAATACTCTTGTAATTTTTTTCTAAACGCTTAGTTTTAGAAATAAAAATTCTTGAAAAATAAAAATACAATATTCGATTTTTAGAAAAATATTTTTCAATGTCTGAGGGAATTCGCTTAGATTATACAGCTCCTGCGGTACGACTTTTTTAAAATTATAAAATGATAAAAGTTGAATATTATTGTTCTTTTTTATTCCGTTCGAAGTAAAATAATAAATTTTATCATTAATAATTAAAATTTGTGCTTAAAATTGAAGAATATTTTATCCTCCTCACAACAAAAAAACGGTAATTTCCAATTCAAAAATAGGGAAAAAAAAAAATTTTTTTTAACGATAAAAAACAATTAAGAAGTTGTTATTGTTTTGCTTGCCATTTCAAGGAAATCAACATATTTATTTAAAGACTCCCCATTCATCAAAATTTAAATTGATGATGAAATTTTTTTTCTCAAAAAATTAAAAATGTTTGTTGTAAACCTTGAAAAATATGCTCGAAATTATTCAAATTTTTCGTATTTTAATCCATCGAAATTTTATTTTAAAATGATGAAATTCCACTAAAAAATAAGTCTTGCGAACCTTGAGCAACGTCCTCCAATCACTACGTCGTATTCATTTAATGAAAAAATGTTTATATCCGGTTCGATTAGACAAGTCACTTACTGCCTTTATAGTACTGATCAAAGTATTAGAATTCAAATTTTTTATAGGTTCTTGTTTGCAAGATACGGACCATTATGTTTTTAAATTTTTGATGATTCAAAAAAATAATATTTCCAAATACTAATTTTTTTAAAATTTTTGTTGTTGACTCAGATGTTGAGTAATTTATATACATTTTTCGAGTCAGACATTTTTGTGTGTGACCTCTTAAAAATTTGTTTGATCATAATAATATGAAAATTATTTTTAATAAGAGAGTTTTCAATTTTATATTAACTGTAGAAATCCACATTTTGTAGTACATAAAGTTTAAGTGGGAATGTAAAGTTGTTTTAAACTTTAATATGACGCAATAATTAAATCTAATTACATCATCTATTAAAAACATTCTGTCTTAAGATAATGTAAACAAAAACATTATATAACTATGCATATCGTATAATGAAAACAGACCTTAGCTGTATTGCTAGGCTGTATAAATTTCCTTAGTTTAGTCATCAATCTTTGTGAATCGATTGGTTGGTTTCATTTTTTTTCGTTGTTCTCTGCAAGTAAAAATTATTTATTTAAAAAATTTCCTGTTTATGATCTAAAACAATAAAAACTCGACATTAATACAATGTCCTTGAGGCGTATTAAAAACTATTAATCTATTAATCTGAAATAAAAATCGATAACATATATCGATAAAAGAAATTATACGCATAATGCGTTGTTATAAAATACGCTTAAAAAAAACTAATAAAATATATTTTAAAATCAATTTTATTAGATATTTTTAGAATTTTATTACTTAAGTTGATAAAAAGACTTGACTTAACTACAGCAGAATAACAAGTAGACCAGGTGCCCATATTGAAACGAAAATTCTACTTTTTGTCTTCCATCTGGAGGTGTATTAAATGTTAGTTTGGTTTTTAAGAAAAATGAGGCTTTAACCGTGAAATCAAATTATTCGTATTTCGACAGTTTTTTTATGCCTACTGTTGATACTAACAGAAAATTGACACTATATAAAACGTCAAACAAACAGCACGATGTTTGCAACTATCGGAAGTTTTCAAAAGGAAAATAATCATTTTTCGAAACAATTTTCAAATCTTTTGATAGTTGCAAACATCCGGCCTTTTTTACTCCGACTATACAATGGCGAAGATTGTTATGTATTGTGTTGTACTTAAAAAATAGACACTAGGCCAAAGAATTCGTCGAAAGATTACGATTAAAACTTTTTCTAGAGTACCATATTCACATTTATCAATTCTCCAAATCACAGACAAAATGAATCGTATAAAATTTATTTCATAATAGGCTCACGGCCTATAAGTAAAGTAAAAAATCAATAAAATATGATTTTTCAAATTGATGATAATATAATATGTTTGAAATGTTTCAAGGTTAAAATTATTGAATTTATTTTTCAATAAATTTTAATTGAAAATCAATTTTAATACATTTTAAAAATAATAACAAATTATGCAAAAAAATATAAGTAACTAGTCTACGATTTTTGTGATGAGAATTGATTTAACAAATACAAAAGGAATTTTAAGTAGTATTTTGGTTAAGTAGGAAGAAACAAATATGTAGGGCGTTACTGGATACTAACTCTGCATAAATTACATAAATAAATCCGGTAACTTCGATATCTGGAGTTACCGAAGTCAATTTTTGATCTCCCGTCAATTTCAGAAGCCTTAAGTGATTTCTTTCTGTACGGCATTTATGTAATTCCCTTCGAATACTTATACAGGGTTAGTATGCAGCAACGCTGGACATTTGCTTTTGCAGGACTGAAATATGTATGCCACACCCAAGGGGTATATCACCAAGGGTGTCTTAGAGTCTATATATCACCAAGCCTGCCAAAATATTGTTTTACGAAGCGCTTTTTACATTACTGTACGAAAAATTACAATGAGAGACAATTTGCAAATTATTCCAAAAGGTTCTTTATGTACTCCCCAAGCTGCGTCTTAATGTAACCTTTATCTCTGTCTATTAGTAAAAGAAAACTTGTTTGAATTGACCGACCGGTATGCATGTGGTAAATAAAATATGGTTGACACCTTATCATTTTTTCATTATTGCATATAAATTATTATTAATTATACCTACTAATCTTTATTACAACATTAATTATCTGAACGCAATACTCAGATATTTTGTTTTTTTATGAGATTAACTGACCTACGCTAAAATAGTACAGCTATATTCATAGAAATATGAGTAAAATTGTAAGTTGAAAGAGTTATAAACGAGATTAATTTTAGCCTTGTAAGGCTAACAACAGGACATTTCAAAATGAATAATAAATATCAGGACTCAAATAAGTTTTTAGAGTTATTTATGTGTACTTTTTAAAATCCGTTGGCATAATTTACAACAAATTTAAGAATTTTCTAAACTGAAAAACAAGGTTGTAGGTTTTGCGAAGAGATCGGGGAACTTCCTTGAGCTTGTACAGTTTTTTTTGGTCATATTGACCTACAATTTTCTTTTCAACTGTAAATTTTCGTGTCGTAATTTATATGTGCAATTTGCTTTAAGTTAGTTTTTTAAACTATTAGAAACTTCCAAAGCTCAAGAACTTTATATCTTCTCTTTTTAAAAATTAATTTTTATTTTATTTTATAAATCTGTTTAAATTTGTTCAACGCTTATCTTAGAATGACATGGCTGTTTAACATCAATGGAATTTTCATGGAACCAATTGGTTACTCAATGCGTGGACTCGATTTTTGTTGTTTATTCAAGTAAAACAAATTTAGTGGCGTATTTTTCGACTTAATATTTATTATACGCAACCTCCCCTACACAAATAATTTTCAGCATAGAAAAAAGTAAATAATTTTCTTTTATATGAAAAATTAGTTCTATAAAAATTATACAATGAAAATTATTTTGTTTTGTTTATACATAATAGCTTAGAAGGTGTAGTATTGAAAATTGATACAAGGATTTTGCATGTTTATTAATTTTCACAATGTAAAATTATTAAACCAATCATATATTTATTATGATAACCTTCTTGTGTCATGAAATTTTGAGTATCAATTGGTCTGTGAAAATTTTGCGTACAATTGAAATTTTTAGTGCGATGTTGTTTTTATACCAAACGATTTTTTTTAATTATATCATTTTATTAAATATCAAATTTCATTTATTTTTAATTTATTAAACGAACAGTATTTTAAAGCTATTTTTAATCACCAAAAAAATTTCAGCGGAAGTATCCATTTTGAGCATCTCTGAATCGACTTAATTATTTAACTAGTTTAACCAACAAAAGTTTCAACATAACTCATTATACTTTGGGTTTTCTAGTATCTATATCATAAAAAGGTTTATTTTTTAGGTAAAAGAATCGCCAAAAAAAAGCATTTGGTAAAGCCATTAAACTTCTGAGTATTATATTCAAAACATACAATATATTTTTTGCAAGCGGTGTTTATAATTTTGTTAATATGGATATCTCTATAACCATCAATACTAGAACTATAGTCGTTTCTGGTTTCTGTTTAACAATAAAATTGATTAACTTTGCGTTATTATATCTAAATAATGAAACGGTCAATAATATTGTTTTTTAAACTGAGAACAAATACATCAATGTTACTTACTTCAACTTTTATGGTAATTGTATTATAATAATCCTTAATAAGTACCAATAAAATTAGAATTTCTGATACTATGCCCATAGCGAGACAACTACCTTAAAATAAAATATAAAGATGTATTTTATAACGACTTGTGTAAGTTGTTAAAAATTTGATATTGTTGTGTTTAATTTTTGAGATTTAATAATTTTACTATTACAAAAATGATATGATTTTAAAAACATTTATGACTTTTAAAAATAATAAATTTCGTCATCAAAACATTTGAGAGAAAATAACTTAATTTTAAAATTAACAATTACTACATTGAAATAACAATTTGTGCATTTGTAAAATATGGTAAATTATTAGTCAGAGTCGAAGAAAATAAATCGTAGAAAATTTATTTAAGCTTTGTTTATTAACTTCAGAAATTATAGGCTTAAAATCCCTTTCAAGTAAGTGGTCTTGAATCGAGTAACATTAAAGTCTAATTACGTTTAGCTATGTTTACGATTTTATTACTTTTGGTTTGGGATACACATTACAACCATTTTTTCAATAGGTTTTAAGATGGCTTAACTGGAAACTGGAACTGTTTTAGGAGATTATATAATGGACCTAAAACTTTACTAACAAACGCATAAAATTATCTTTCAAAAAAGCTAAAAAAAAATTTGCAAATTTTACATTGCTCTGTATACAATTTTCGATGTCAGTTTTTAGTTTATTACGTACGTACAATAAATACATTATCAAAACAAACCATGAAAAAAAAGGAACATAAAAAAGTCGTAGGTTTAAAAGACCCAGAATTTGATTATGTTGATTTGACGATTAATAATAGACCATTAAAAATTATTACATACATTTTAAATAATTGCAAATTCATTGTATAAATCGTACTGCGTATTCATATCAGTTCCAAGAGAGTATGTATATGTATGTATACGTTTTTAAAGTAGGCCTTAGCGTATAATAATTTTGAATTTTTTTTTAAATATGTAGGCGTTATCATCATGATCATAATATAATATCATTGTAAATAGTATTTTTAAGGTTGTATGATCATGGTATAATAATATCAAATTTATTGTTTATCGATGTTAATTAAATTTTTTATTTTTAGGAATTAACTAAAGGTTATTAAGTTTTATTTGATTGATTGTGAATTATCCAAATGACCCCATTTTTAGCACAATAATAATTTTAAAAATTTGCTCCGTAGCTGACTGATATCGAATTTGCTGCATTACCCATAAAAATGTAAAAGTAGGCTTAATACCATAACAAAATTTGAAAGTTTTAAATTGATTAAAAAACGAAGAAGCATTCAAAGATTCTTGCCCGTCTCTTTCTTGCAAAAAAGAGTTTTATATGTTATCTCTATGGCGATAATCATTCTCTTTGTTTAATTTGGAATTTAAACGTTCATATTTTGTGTACTTCTAGTAATTAAACCGTGCTCGATTGGAAGTAACAGAATGGGGAATGTAATCAAGAAGCTTCATCTTGTTTTACAATTATGTGTATTCCAATGGATAGCCAGCCTTAGTCTTTTAGTTCTAACTGTGCTCGATTCAAACCAGACAAATACGTAAACAAGTATGTTATAAATTAATGTGATAATTTATGCAGACATTTTCGTAAATATATAAAAATTGCCAGTATACCTTACAACTTAGTACCTACATACATCAAGAAATGATTCAACTCAAACCTACGTAATAAACTTTTAAAACAATTGGTTAAATACACCTCTTTCTTGACGATTTAAACAAAAAAAAAGTTTTTACTGCGTATAAGATACATGTAAGTCTGTTTTACCTTTATTTTACTATAAAAACGTTGATCCAATATTGGAATTTGTGTAAAATGTATGGTTATTGGTAAAAGTTCAGGCTTGCCACTAAAAATGAAAATTTATTTCGCTAGGGTGGTCGACTAAACCTATAGTCCCATCCACAGAACGAATCTCTGTAAATTGATGAGATTTATTTTAGGAGTTTCCATTGTAAGAACACAATATCTCTATTATATTATAAATGCGAAAGTAAGCATGTTGGTTTGTTTGTTTGTTATGCTTTCACGCTAAAACTAACGAATGGTTTTTAATGAAACTGTACAGCAAAATAGCTCATACTTCAGAATAACACATGAGATATAATTTATAAAGATATATTACAAAAAAATTACCCGTGAGAGCGCAAATTGTATGGTATGTATAATATTAGAGCATCAGTTACATATGCGTGACATGTATGTATGTGTAATGTGACAGAGTAATCAACACTGTCTATACATGGTATTTCAGCAATTAACTCAGTCAATTGTTTATTTCCACTTGTTCACGATTCATTTCTGAATGATTCAACTTTATTTAATATTTAATATCCAGCTCAAAGAATAATAAATGTTTTTATTTCATTTTTTTGCATGACAATGTGTTTACAGTCTTAATGATGATAACAAATGATTAACAACATAGAAAAGTCGTCAGTAGTTCTAAGCTTTTATTTTTTATAATTAAACACAGCTGAGTCATCACTCAAACAAAACATCTTGATGCAATTATTGTTAAAAATCAATAATAAAGAATATATCAATGTTTCTTTTTATGAAAAGTATTTTTAGAATTCACATCTTTCAGTTTGCAAAATTGTTGAAAGTTTGTATTTTTATGAAAATTTTGAAATATTTTATTAAATTGACGTAATAGACCTGTAAGCTGGCCTCCAAGATCGTGCAATCTAACCCCATTAAATAATTTGCTTTAGGGATCTGTAAAGTGACTTGTCCACGCCGATAAATGCCCACAATTGTGGAAAAGCAAAACTAAATAAAAGGTTGTAAAAAGGAGTTTATTTGATATTTTTTTCAAAAATACCTCCAAAAATACCAAATGTATGTTTTTGATGATTTCCAGTCTATGTGCAGTATTCACTCGATGCATTTCTTGATTTTATTCGTTATTCTATTTATATTCAATCCTTGTATTCACACCACGGTGTTGCAATGCCAATATTACTAGTCCTTAACGTATTTTTTATATACATAAACAGAGTATCAAAAATAGACAACTCGTGGGGGTCATATTATAGGATAATGAACGAGTTAAAACAATGCTGCCACATTTAGAGTTATTTATTTTATTTATGGATATTTTGACTTAATTTCTATCTGCCCCCACGATTTCTTTTTCATATGTTTGTAAAAATATAATATGAGTAATTTTGTGAAACTTGAATTGTTTATATAAATATAATAATAATAATAATATAGAACGAATACGTCTGTGGCCAGGCCTGGTATTTAGCAGTTATTTCAGAACACTTGAAAATTTCAAAGGTTGTAACAACCTCTCAAATTTCCAATCATTTTGAAATGGCTGGCAAATATTATGTCTAATCGAAGATCTATTTTTAATTTTAATAGGGGCATAATTTCAAATGAATTATATTTACTAATAAATTATTGTTTTAAAACTAAAAAAATTCGTTTTATTGCACTCAAAACTGATACATTTAATTGTAATGTTAAATTCAAATTCTACAGGCACCGACAACTCCACACTTTGAATTAAACATTTAAATACCATTAAAATGATTATCCACTACTTAGTGCCAGCGTGTTTTTTAGTTTTTAAAACTTGAATTTGTTTTTTTATGTTGGAGTCTAAGTTAAAAACTGTGTGTTCTTTGGGTAACAAAGTAGAATTGAAAAAAAAAAAAGTATGGACGTAGATGAGTTTCGACCTGATGACCTTCCGCACAAGAGGCGAGTATCTTAACCATTGGACTATTAATATTTCATGATAATATCATTAAAGTAAAATAATGATCAGATTAGCACTGGTCAGGATAAGTCCAAGTGAAGTTAATTATAAGCGTGTTAAAAATGTACAAAGATATCGTCACATATTGAAGCTGATACACAAAAATAATTACTTTTGCTATTATTGAATGTAATTATTTTGTTTTTCACGTGTTTAAAATTAATTTAATTTTTTTTCATGTTATTAATAAGTAACTTATCTATCTTTATTCTTTAACCAATGTACAAAGTATTAGATTTTTTTATTTTAATAAATGTTCCATAATTAGTATATACACGTAACTTTTTTAACCTCCATACATGGGCTTATTTTTAACTAAAACAGAGGTTTTACAGAAGCTTGGATTTTTTACCTGTTTGATTTTTAAGCAGTAAAATACTTATTTTCTGCAATTAAGTATTGATATCGTTGACTAAAGAAATATTTACTTGTTATAAGTATATCAACAATCAAGTGAACGCGCTAAAATCCAGTAATTTTTTTTACTGTGTACTCTTGATATATTTTTATCTTTAAGTTCGATGTGCTTTTTGAAACAAATGTATATATTTGACCTATGCTTGTGAATGGGTATATGTCTCCAAATATTAATATCCAAAAAATATTATATTTTGATTAAATTCACTTCCATTAGGAGATAATACAGGGAGATAATGTACAAAATACGTACATCTATAATATAGAGGTTTGGGTGATGGATTAGATCTTCAATCAAATTTTTAATTTTTATATTTTTCTTATACAATTATAATTTTGATTTGTACTATAACAAAATTATCTGACCTGATGTCTTCTTAGGTTACTGACATGATCAACACATATGATGAAGACACAGGAAACTGTGAAGAATCTCTCTTAAAGTTAAAATTGAAGTCATATTTCTTTCATTATACCAAAAAATTAAGATAACTTTTAAATGAATATAAAAAAATCCATTGCCAAAAAAGTTTTCGAAGTTTTTAAGCTGGTATTAGAGGATTTGATTTCATTCGGTAGTAGAAAGAAAACTAACTAATTTCATTAGTCAATCCCTTCGTTTACATTTATATATTTTCGATGTAAAAGTAGCAAATTTTTACCTTGGATTGATAATAAAAATACGCATTTCAATTTCTATTGATTTTAACAGTTTAATACAATTCTATACCTTCAATTGTTTCCAAGAAGGCGTAACAATTCTAGACCTTGGATTTAAATTTCAAATGGATAAAAATGATTCAAAATGAGTGACATTTCACTTTCAAGTGCGTATTGTTCTAGATATACCTTTATTATATGTAATACACCTCCATGTTTTATTAGAGAATTGTTCTGTATTGTGTATTAAATATCAGAATACTATTAGAGGGTAAGGTATTGTTACATAGTGGTAAAGTGCCTTGGATATCCTTCATATTCTTGACAGATATTGTTATTTATGACACAGCAGTTATAAAAACACAAAATTTTCATATCAGAGGGCAAATAATCGAGAGAATGTCTAACTCGAGATCAATTTTATTAAAGTTTGGATAATTAACATGGAGAGCATAAGAGAGGTTGGGTTTTTAACAAGTTTTTTAATTCTAGAAAAAAAACTAGATTCAAGATCTTTTTAAAAGACTAACTGAATATTCATGTATTTGTTCTGAGTTTAAAAAAAAAAAAAAACTAAAATTATTGACCGTTTCATTCTTAAGATATCAAAGTTATTAAATTTTATTGTTGAACGGAAACGACTATATTTAGAGTATAAGTAGTTGAAGAGGGATGTCTATTATAATACAGACTTTAGACGATAATATAGAAGATTGACTACGAGAATACCTCTCGTGAGTTAAAAAGAACATTTCATAAGACTATATATGTATACTAAGTATTTGTACCATTGCTGTGCATATAGTAAACAGCATTTTTACTATATTGTACGGAAACGACAGCCTTAATAAACAAATATCGATGTAATGAATAAAATTACAAATCATAGCACAAGAACGAACCATACTCATACGATACATCACACGTCATTTATAAAGAGTTCCGACATTAAATAATTATTTTATTATTTATTATTAATAATATTTTGTGATAAAATAATTTTATATGAAGGTCATTTAAAATTATTATACACATTTTTGTATAATAATCATTGAATTCCAATCATAATTTAACTCGAACAAAATTTTGTCGTGTTTCTGTTTAATAATGTTTGTGTCTGGCATAAGCATGTTATTATCGAATATTTATGTTTTATAATAATATTTGATATCCAAAACCTAATACACAATCATATACGATAATATCGGACATTTTAAAAATAGACATGGTTGTGTCGATTTAATCAATCAATCAATCATTTACGCATACATTGATCGCTTTCAGTCAACACATAAAAGGTTTATGTACAGCTGTCTTGAATGTCCGATGCCTGAATTATCACTAAAAATAAAAAGAAAGAGCCAAGGCACTCATTAAGTTGTAATTCTCGGATTTTTGAATAAGGATCTTCATTTTCAGAAAGTCAATGAGAAATGAAGGGTTCAAACATAAGCAGGAGGCTATGTTAGACTTATTATTTGCCTCATGTTAAATCTTACACACTTAGACGTATAGTTTTTATCTTGCTCTATCACATTAGGTTTGTCCTCCCATAATGAACTACCTTCATCTTACATATTATCATGATCAAACAAGGCTTTCTAGACCAAAACCAATATACAGAGTGGTCGGGATTAAATTTTCATAGTTTAACAGCTTATTTTTTGTCAATTTTCAGTCGAAAGGGTCTTATATACTTGTACTCATAACTCCTTAACTATTGGGCTTTGGATAAAAGTCCAAAGGCACTTTCAACTTTAAAATTATTCATAGAATACACTCTTGACATAAGAACATCGAGTCACGGGACACCCTGTATAAGACAAAGATGCATTCGTAAGACTAGTTGTATTAAGCAAAGATAGCCCATGCCTTTAAAACTGTTTACAGTCGAAGTTTGTTTCCCTAGAGACTTTTGTTCAATAATTCAAGAACATTCAATTTTGCTTCATTGCAGACATGTAAAACAACAAAAGAAATAATTTTTTTGGGTTTTTTCAAATTTTTGACTAGAAATTGTGGCAAATTTATCGAGATGTTTTCCAGGCTTCTCCCTTAACGGGTATGGTGTCTTATTCAGTAAAATAGTTTCTTTCTTACTTTTAAATAAAAATAGTTAAAAATAATAAATTTATTATGTTTTTTTTTGTTTTAAATATCAAATTTGGTTCTATTATTTTATTTAAATAGAGCATATAATAAAAATATTTTCATATTTTTATTATAATAAATTTTTATTAGCCTTAAAAGTTAAAATTGCATAATAATTTTTATGAACAAAATTTATTAACATTGCAAAATATATTTTATATATATACGGGATATACATCAATTGAAATTAGTTATGTAATAATATCTTAAGATGAAACAATGTTATTATATCCTTAATTTCCGTTGATTTCTAATGTTTTGTGATTGATACTGAATTATAAATTAATAAACCTTATTTTTAACGTGAGATTTGACCTATTATGTTATTTAACGAAAAATTATCAAATTTTTATAAAGAAAAACAAATTAAAATTTTCTTACACAATCATTTGATAACCTTCTCTGTGATTTATCGGCAGAAACGACAATTTTTATTTTTACACATAAAATGTTGAATAAAATATGTATGATTTTATAATTTTAATAAATAAAAAATAATCAAATATCGAAGAGGATGACTAGTAATAATTTTTAAAATAAGTTTAATTTTTTTTTAATATTACAAGTATCTTCTTTAATAATAACTTCTGATTGGTTATTCAATAAAATTAGGAAAAAAACTCATTATTATTATTATTAAAAGTAGAACCTGTTTTAATGTTGTTTTTAAATACATCGGGGCTACCAATATTAATAACATGAAAATACTAAATGATGATACTATTTATTAGACAGTGAGGTGTATAAAAATTGTTACTGTTTTATTAGTGGACAGTTTTTGTGTTCCATGTAAAGATCTCTGAGAAATGATTAGTGTTGAAAAATGATTCACAGGACTCTTTTGGATTTTAAAAATATAGACACGGAAAGAATAGACACCAAAAATTTCTGTAATAGTGTACCATTTTTGAACGCAAGGACTACAAACTTCAGAACCGAATCAACTCCTCTATAGATCTCGATTACCGACTTTTTTGATAACTCCCATTAGAACAGAAATAAATGAAAGTAAATTAATATTTGGTTTCAAGCACTATTTTCAGTCCCTTCACCAAAAAATCACCACAAAGGATAATTGTTCATTCTAAACTTCTCGGGTTTACTTTGAGACGATTTTTCTCATAACGGACTTCGTATACGAGCATCACAATCTTTGATTTCTCTCCCTTCACAGTAAATAAGTTGTTAATCAAAGTATTTCACTAAAACATATTGGTGACCTTGAATTTGATCTTCATATGATTAAAGAGTCACTTTTTTTGGTCGGAGAGTTTGGCTAGTTGATAATTTTACTTCTATATATTCAAAGATCTTATATTAAAATCTTGATTGTTTGATTTTTTTTTTTTGTAGAATATTTACGTAAATACTATATTTCTAAAAAGTCGTAAAATTTTTTTTCCTATTTTTCCTTGTTTTTAAGAGAAGAAGCATAAGACACGCTCTGTTGAATACTGGTTTTATTAAGATACATAAAAAATAAAAAAATAAAAGCCATGGATAAAATTCCATGAAAATTAATTTAAAATTAAAATTATTTTTGTCTAAAATATTTTTATAAAAAAATGAGTGTATGATAAACATATTATTATAAAACAATATAATTGCGATTTTAAAATCACATTTTATTAAAGTATTCATAACAACAATTTTTTTAATGTATGTACTGACGTCAATTGAAAAGAATTAAATTAAATACTTCAAATTTAACAAAAAAAATTTTTTATATATAAATTATTATAAATATACTAGAGTGATACCCACCCGCTTCGCTGGGTTTTAAAGTAAAGATTGCTCTCGCTTATCCCCTTTCTATAAAACTCGAAATAATTGTAAGCACTGTTTTACACAGGTAAAATATATGTATGATTTTCTATTTTTTTAAATGTATAACAATCGTAATTATTCATTGAGTATATCAGAAAAGATGGCCGTGAATTATTTTATATTGACTATTTTTACAGAAATCTGTAATTTATGGTAATGTCAAATTAAATTAATTTTTAATTTTTTTTTATTAATATATCTTTATAAATTATATCGCATGTGTTATTCTGAAGTATGAGCTATATTGCTGTACAGTTTCATTAAAAACCATTCGCTACTTTAAGCATGAAAGCGTAACAAACAAACAAACATGCTTACTTTCGCATTTATAATATATAGAGATATATTCACTTGTTAGTAAATTCACTTTATTTTAGTTTTATAAATAATTTATAAATTGTAATTGATTATTTATAGGGTGGATCACAAACGGGAATATCTGAAGTTATTAGAGAATATAATTGCTCAGAAATTATTTTAAAAATCAGCAAAATCTTAATACCTTCCAAAAATCTTGTAAATTATCTAACTATAAACTAAATTTCATGTGTTTTAACAGAAGACTTTAAAAAGATACCTTGAAATGAAATACTTTATTATCTTGTCTCTATTTTTTGAATAAAATGGGTATAGAAGACCCAAAAACTATAAGAATTCGGTTTATTTTATGGCTAGATGAATAGTATTCAAAATATCGAAAATTTAGAGCTTCGTCCTGGACTTAATACAGGATTTCAGGACGATTCTATTAAAAATACTCGACGAACTGCTAAATAAAGTACTTTTTTGGTCGAAATGACTGTAAATCCCAAGTTTTATCAATTTAAAAATCAATTTGATGATTTAATGTTTTTTTTCTGAGATTCCGTCTGAAATCTCATATGGAAATGAATTTTTCCAATCGATTTCAGGCAATTTCTTAGAAGAAAATTGTTTGATAGTCAAATAAACTTGATTTCCGTAACTTTTAGGTCCTAAAACAAAAACTGCTGTAATTTGTCAACTGATAAGTATTAAAAAAATCGCAATAATATAACCATTTAAAATACATTTCGTCTAAAATTCATCTTAATATTACAATACTTGCACTCTTTCTAATCCACATTGCTGAATGTATACTTATGTATGTACTCTCTAATACTCAAGGTGTGAAGCTTCCCGTACTCTCTTAGGCAATCTCCCGAAACTTGAGTGAGACTTATAGACATAAATGATTTTCGAATTTTCAATTAAGAGAAGTGACACTCTGTATATGTCATGCGATAGATTTATTGAAAAACGGGATAATATTTAAATTGCTGACGTCGGTGAAAATTATGAATAAAACCGTGAGAGTAGATGTTTTCTGTATAGTATTCGGCTTCGGCTATAATACACCTCATCACATGGGATGGAAATGTATGTGTAAATTATGATTAGTTTATGTCACCTATGTATTAAATGGGTTAATTAGTGGTACTATTAATTAATAATATAGACCTATTATTCTAAGTAATTATACATATGTGTATAATAATTATTAGAATATCTATCTACATGTATATAACATTATTTATTACCAAAAACTTAGTTTTAAGTGTCACTACACATTGAAAATCATTTATTGATGAAAAGCTTTAATTAATTGAAATTCTCCTTTACCCTCTTCTAAAGTAGAGTAACATGTTCAGACAACCTTCAACAAATCAATTTATTTGTGTCTAAAATTCAATTAAGATTCATTTAAAAATATCTAATTTCATTAATTGCTTTTAATATATTCTAATAAAAGATTGATTATTTACTATTCTTGATGTTAATTTAAGGACATTCGGGGCCATGAAAGAAGTGATTAAATGAAATAAGCCAGTGAAAATTTTTCTCCTACCTCAAAATTGAATTACATTTTTTTGAAAGGCTTGGAAACGTATCCTACAGTAAACGTTTTTTTATGATTTTTTGGATTTTAATTACCTTAGGCAATGAGTTTTTTCCAAATTACAAACAAACATTTTATAGTATTTTCGATTTATCAATATTTGATTTTTCGTATTTTATCGATAAACATAACAAGATATTAGGCAATTCGAAATTTGTATTTTCTGTTTTTGGAATATTTTTTGCTATAAAGAAAAAAAAGTCCAGTTTATTTGATAACTAGTCAAATAGTTGTTGAGAAAATCACTCCATAATGTAGGAATTAGGCAATATCATGAAAAATACACCACCAATCGCCAAATAAATCCAATGTTTGTGTTTTGGTATTAAAAATTATGCTATATACAGAATTTAGGCTATATACATTTATCAAATTTCGAATCAAAATGTACAAATCATTTGATTTGTACATCATTTGATAATCGATTGAAAAGTTTTTGAGATATCGTCCAAAAAGGCATACGAAGATCTGCTTCTTGGACTGATTTCAATTTCTTAGAAAATTTTCGTCTAATAGCCAAATAAACCAAATAGCCATCAAATTTTCGATCCATTGACTTGGAAGGCATATAAGATAAACATTCAAAATTGCATTTGCTAAAAATTTTTTTAAAACAAACCTTGCAAAACACTTTCAGCTATTGAGACGTTTTTATAATAAAATATAGTAAATATAATATAATAATTAAATTTTCACGCAGTGCTCACGCATTACGATTTATCCAGTGTAAATCAGTTTTTCTCCAAGAAAAATACTTAAACATAAATATTTAAAAAAAATCTATGTAACCTTCAAAAATCAAAGTAAAACAAAAAAAAAATGCTAAAACGAGATAAAAGATCAAAAAGAGAAAGAAACAATAAATAATAAAAAGTATAATATGCATTCATTGTCTTTAATATAAATATTAATATTAAATAAAATAATACACAAATAGAAATTTTATGCAAATTAAAAAATAACTCTAACTGTATTCAAGGATTTCCGCAAAATGGCTGGCTGGCTAGCTTTTTAATAGGCTACTTAATACTATAATATTTAATAGTAAGGTGCCTGTGCCAACTCAACTTCTTACTTATTAGTTAGGTGACTGATTAGGATCGTAGAGTGTGGGTAGAATGTTTTATTGGTGGCGCATATAAAAAAATTAATGCAATGATTTTCACATCTATGTACAAACTAAAATATAAAAGAAAAACTTATGTAGAAGTCGCTATAAACTTCCATTTATTTCCAATCAAATGTGAACGACTTAGTACCATCTTCGAACTCGAGAAGACTTCGATAGCATTAGATTTTCAAATAAGCAATTTTGAATTTTTTCGGTTACTGAAATATCTCATTTGATCATTTTTTCTATAATATTTTCTAATATTTACATAAATATATTGCTATCTTCTAAAGTGACACAGGACCCCAGATTTTCTTTGAATGAACTGTCCCCAAATTACAACGTAAGTCTAATGTAGATATCTGGCCATAGGGATATTCCAGGGAATAAGGAAGCCGATGAGCTCGTTAAAAATAGCACAAAGCTATAAGACATAAGAATCAGTAAACATTCAGGAACTATTTTAGAACTGCAAACTACTCCTGAATTAGACCCCTCTTAAGAAAGGGTAGTATTAAGTGAAGAGAATCAATGTCATGTCAGGCATGTCATTTTCTTTATCAACAATGTAATAGCGCCCTCTGCAGGGCAAGCTGGGTGAGAACTTGGCTGTAGTAGTTAACCCAGAGAGAAAAGGAAAGAAGAGACGTCCTCCTTCATCTGGCATTGCTTAGTTCTTGCTATAAAAAACTGGCACATCTTAGTCAGCCTCTTGGGACTGAAACATGTTGACCAAATGATTCAAGGAATCATTTGAATCATGGATTCAAGGAATAGTGGAACATATCACAACGAGGTCTATGACCTAAGTGTGTCTCATTTGCAAAATCTGCATTCTTCTAGAATTTAAAATTCGAGCCTGGCTAAGCTTTATCAAAATTGTTAACAATCTTGTTTTATAATTCCTGTTCTGAGAATAATTTTCTTTTTAAATAACGAAATTAAAAGTGAATTCGACATAATTTTTATGTAAAAATTAGAACTGTGCATATAGAGGATTTTTCACAAGTTTTATTTGTTTGTAGAATTAATGCTTTGATTCAAGTTTTACTTCATATCATTTAGAAAATATTTTTTTAGGTGTGGCGTTACATTACAAATATGACAATAATATACAATTAAGTTTTTTTTTTATTCAATTAATGAACAAGTTCACTTAATAAGAATTACGGCGCTATGGAAATTTTTTTAACGGTATCTGATATTATATGGTAAAATAATTGATACTTTCTTGTGTGTTGAATTGATTGATTTATATATTTGTAACAGAGAATGTAGTTTTTATTATGTAAAATTTAAATTTTCTTAACAAGGTTTATTGGACATGAGTGGCATTTGAATAGAAGCTTAATAATTTGCTATTTATACGTTTGTGATTGTGTAGGATTACAAGATAGCTTTTAGATTCTTATCGCTTGCTCAAAGTCAATAAGGATTTATCTGATAAAAATTTAAAGAATGAGGTTTACAACTTTAAATTAATATAAAAAATATTTATTGGAATGATTTTATGGCCGAACAGAACCATTATTTTGGTTTAAAAAGGTTTCAATAATTTGGAAGTGTTGCTCTGATGTGAATCTGTTCATTATGAAATGACAAAACAAAATCAAAGGTGTAAAACTTTAAAAAAAATACCCTAGAATCTTTGAATGTGCACTAAAGGGATTTAATTCCTCATTTATTACAGTTAAAGGTTAATAGTAAATCATAGCCAACAAACCTTATTGTCAAAAACCTTCTTCAGTGACAGTTTTCTCTGCCATGAGCTCTTCGGGACCATGAACTACTCACATTCCTAACCAATTTATTCAAATGCGTTCCTTTTACAATACCGTTAGTCCTACCTTTCCACGATACGATTCAAACAGAAAAGAAAGCTATTTGTGTTTTGAACACTGCTACAATTGCTCAACCATATTTTATAATTGTCTGCTGTAAACAGCTATCTCGCTCATCCAATTTAAAACCGAAGTCAGTTCAAATACATGCTGCAACAATGAATGCTACTTTTGATACTTTTCTCTAAAATTGGCAGATATTTTTTTTGCCAGTTTAATAAATTGGATGTTAATTAAATTACAAATGAAATCATTTTGTCACGCAAAGAATCTTCCTAACAGGTTTCGAATCAAATTGCTTTTGGTTTTGTTATTAAATAATCTTCCTATTAGTAGCAAAAAAAAATTTCGAAGACCCGTGAAAGAGGACGTCCTGATTATGCAACTTTTATTTAGAATAATAAGTTACTAAGCTAAGTATAACTAAAGCACAGACGAATTTTAAAATATATACGTTGTCATATATTGGGACACCTAGTCTATAAATGCAAAAAAAATTGACTTGACACGTAAAATTCTTTTTCCTAAACATTTACAATCAAACCAAAAACAAATTGTGAAATGAACCGAAAACAAAAATTTATCCCCACCACAACATTTATTCAAACAAACAAAAAAACGTAATGCATAAATAATAATCAGAGCACACAGACAAGCAAAACCAGCCATCAAGCAACAACAGAACAATAAAAGAACACAGAGGTGTATTCAGTGCAATAATAATACTTTTTTGTTAATTATTATAAGAACATTTTATAATAAAAAGGTTAATGAACCTAATCAAACAATTTTTATGTAATACCTTCTAATACTTGAGTAATAATGTATTATTTACTTGAAGTTTTACCATAGACATAAAAATATGTAAATAGATGGTTACATTATTATATGCTACTGGTTTGTGTTGTATGTTTATGAATTCAAGTTAAATTGAGTAATCATTAGTTTTATTATAATATTTGCATAATATGCGAATTTATTTAGTTTATTATCATCAAACATCGAGTGAAGATATGATTGCGTACATATTTTATTATTTTGCTTGTAATTATGAAATGTGAAAATTTTGTTGTTAGGACTTGACATTTCTTACAATTCATAAGACTTTAAAGAACTTTATTGTACCTTCAAGTAGAGCGTAAGTTGGAGATGTGACGCAAATGGAGATAAGAGATTTTTGTGGTGACGCAGGTTAAATCAACTACACGTAATACAGACGAGAATTGAGACACGGTTTATCACCTTTCTCATTTATTATTATATAATTTATAGAAATTAATAATAATAAATGATAATACGTGTTGACCAAGGAATTTCTTGTGATTTTTGGAAACTTTGTTAATCAAAAAATGTATTTATAAAGTTTTAATGAAATTCCTAGTACTATTCAATCCTTGCATATCTTCTTAACTTGCGTCACTATCAAAACCACTGGCCTTCATTTACAGAGATTCACAACACAGAGTATAAGTACCTTTTAAGATATTTTGGAACTTATTTTTTTCAAGGCAAGATTTGTTAAGAACTACTTGTAAGTGTTGTCAACTCCTCAGAACTTCTTTAATTGTGAAATTCCTGTTTTGTGAAAATTTTCGATTTAAGACAGATTCACGCATTTACAAGCGTACGCAAACATTTATGTATTAACATGACTCTTAAAGTAGACGCAATTATAAAATTTGTAATTTTATGTCAAAATTACTTCACAAATATAAAAACCATAAAAATTTTTACATAAATCTGTATTTCTTAATAATAGAAGTTTAAAGTTCAGATTGGAGACAAAATCTTAACAAAAACTAGGTACATAATATAAAGATATTTTGTAAAAAATAAAAGAAATATCAGTTTTTTAGCAGCAGTTTAGTTTATAATACATAAAAGTATTTACATTATTACATATTATTAAATAATATATCTACATATGTGATTTCTTAACAAGTGAGAGTATTTTATTTATTCATATACATATTATTATGTAAAATATATTTATTTATCTATACAGAATGTTCGATTTACATCTAGGTATATAAATATCACGAGTATGACAGAGTACATGAGTTAAGCAATGCATCTAAGTAAGAGGTATTATAGGTGTTATATAAAATTGCAAAAGTTACTTGTATCGTGGCTTATCTGTTGTAGTTCACCTATTCAACTAAAAAACTCCCACTCTCCAAGCGTCTTACAACTATCTCAACGCATACCGATGCTTCAACACATGTATATAATATCTATCACTTAGATGCATTGCTTAACGCATGTATTTTGTCATACTCTTTTTACTTCTTCATACTCTTTTACATCTAGGTGATATTTATACACCTAGATGTAAATCGAACATTCTGTATATACAAATGTACGTATATATTATACATAATAATATTTGAAAAAGTCGTTTATGTCGACTGACAGTTACTACCGAATCAAGTAAGTCTATTTAAGTCTATTGTAGACTGTATTCAAAACATTTCCTTGTAAAGTGTTCTATTAGATACAGTCTTTATTACACTACTGTATTACTAGGACATAAAAAGTATCTTTTATTTAAACAAATAACTGGTCCTTCGAGCCATTATTACTAAAACGATAAATCATAACTCAGATTTAAACAATAACTGGTCCTTCAAGCCATTTAATTCAGCGCCATTGTTACTAAGTAGTTTATTACTTACTAAGAAATATAATTATTTATATAAATGAAATACACTTATTTAAATAAATAATTTCAACTTATTAATATTATACGTATAGAATAAATATGTCGCTTATATCGACTATATATACCATCGAGTCAATAAAGTCTATTGTAGACTTTTGTATTCAAACAAAATTTCCTTGCGGAGTGTTCTTTTAGACATAGTTATTGGATTCCTAGAACTAAAAAGATCTATCTTACTGGTCCTTCGAGCCGGTTATCCAAGAACAAGTGTCAACAAGTAGCACTTACTTGTGACACTTCTTACAAAAAAATTTTTATTTCCAGTTTTTACTATAAAATCAATATTTAAAGAGATATGCAAGGATTGAATAATACTAGAGATTTCAATAAAACTAATATACTTAATACATTTTTGATTAACAAAGGCTTCCAAAAATCACGAAAAATTGTCATCGAGCTTTTTATTATTATTTTATCGTTCAAAATTGGTAAAAAAAAATGATGAATCATATAGGTTATCCTTTTCAATTGGATATTTCTATATCAAAAAATCTAGAGAGTGTGATAAAAAACTATCTAAAATATTTAGACAATCTTGTAGTTTATAATAATACCATAAAAATATAAATTTGTCGATGATATAAAAACAAAATTTAAATTTAAATGTGAGTTCATCGAAGATCCATCATTTGATGAACAGAGACGACTAGAGTATTGATGATTGAAGAGAGATATCTATGTTATCAAATTTATAAGCAGTACTTGCACATAATATAATATATATTTTTGTAGTTGCGTGGTATTGTAAAGCTAAAAATAACAGCATGTATTTGATTTATATGTATGTACCGAGCAATAAACCAAAACTGTTTTACAATACTGTAGGAAAACAAACAACTTAAAAGTCGAGAATGTTATGATTTGCTAACTAGGGAAAAAAACTTTATGAAATACATAATAAATGTTAAACTAACCCGTCTTAACCTAAAAATAGTAAGCCATCATCTGATCTGACTCATAAATATGTACCTACTATTATAAAACATTTCTTTTTTATCTTATCGATATTTAAATTAATAAAATGTCACTACGTAATAATTTAAAAGTATTTATTATTTAATAACATAATAAAAATTTATAATATTGTACGCTCGTAATTTATTTGTTTAAAGAAACAATAAATATATATATATACAAACATTAATAAGGCATTCTTTACCTTTTTTTCAATATTATAACAAAAGTTAAAGCTAACTCTATTAAGGAGGAGAACTAACTCTATTCAAATATTTATTATTACTTAAGTCATTTTATTGTCAGTCAAAATCATAATATGTTTAGTAGTTTATGTTACTTAATTATTACGTGATATAATATTGATTTTTTATTATACTTGTGAGAAAAACAAAATGAGACTTATTGTCTCTTAAACTGCTTAGTAAGACTAAAGAAATTTATTCTTATGATCATGTCTTATTCTTTTTAGTTGAGTTTGTATGTATGAAGCCAATCATCATTTCTTAAATATCTCTGTAAAAACGGCTCGAAGGACCAAAATATGTTTATTTAAGTAAGGAATAACTTTTATCGTTCTACCAAACTAATAATAATTTTCTTACACCTTATGTTTCTTATACAACATATTCTTCTCTCAAAACCATTTTCGGATGTCCTAAGGCAGTCTAAATTTTTTCTATTTGAGTTTGTATGTATGAAGCCAATCACCATTTCTTAAATATCTCTGTAAAAACGGCTCGAAGGACCAGAATATGTTGATTTAAGTAAGGAATAACCTTTTATCGTTCTACCAAACTAGTAATAATTTTCTTACACCATATGTTTTTTATACAACCTATTCTTCTCTTAAAGTTTCTGAAGTCCTAATCAAGTCTAAATTTATTGCAAAAATTTCTAATAGTACAATACTTTTAGTAAAATTTGGTAATCAAAAAAAGTTCATGTGTACAATACCGTTTTTAATAAATTGTTTTACCGTTTTTCCTCTAAAGAAATGACGTGTAACAAACATTAAGCATTTGTCGATGAAGATGTAATTTACGTGTTTATTTTTATTATTTTTTTAAAGAACATAGAAAAAACAAGCAAGCAAATAACACACACGGAAAAAAAGTATAATAACTCTTTATTCAAATAAAATAAATAAAAATTTCTCATAATTATTTCTTCACAAAACATTATAAAAATAATATAAATAATTTCACAATTATTATTAAAATAGACAATAATTTTTCCTTAACTAAAAATTTTGATTATATATTCGCGTGAGTACATAATCATTTTTTTTCTCCTTGTTTTTTGTATGTTTTGTTTTTGAATTATAATGACCTAACAACTCATAGAGTATTAGAAACAGTACTTACGTTAGACGTATATAAAAGACAATAAAAATGACCAAATTATTAAGAAATCTGTGTGTTTTTATTACAATTTTTATATAGAAAAAAAGTTATATTCGTGTGAATATTAATTTTAACACTAACGAAATATACTGAAAATTTATTTGTTTTAACATTAAGTGTAAACAGAGAAAAATATGTTATGTAAATAATTATTTGAACTAGAACCTTTTTTGAAAAAGAGACAAAACCTGATTTCCAAAACAAAATTGAATTGTACTTACTTTAAATTATCTGTGTTTTCTTTAACTTCTAATAACTTAATGATAATACATAATTTTTGACAAAAAATACAAATTGATAATTATACAAAAATTTTTTGCATTTTCTCAAAATTCATGGCAACCTGAATCGATTGGAAAAGTTTTAGTTTCTTAGGTAACCTAGATGTCGATTTTTGGTATCTTGCAGTTTTTTTGGTGATAACTCTCAACCAGCATGTAGTTCCAAAAATTGGACTAATTTTCTAGCTATGCAAAAATCATATCTTAAAAATATCGAACTTTATACTTAACTGTCACCAAATCCCAGACATTTTCGATAAAATACTCTTTTTCCATTCAAAATCTCTACTTTTTAAGATAAGTTATATTATTTAGAAGAACTATTTAAAATTGATTCAGACAAAAAAAAACGCTCCAACCCTACTTTTTGAAGTCTCATTTTAGAAACAATAATTTTCTAATTCAATCAGAAATACTTGTTTTAGCAAATACATTATTCGGGTTCATCATGGCAAAAAATTGAAAACGATTAACTTCACCTCAATAATTCATATTAATGCGCGGTAACATAATTTATTTATAATTCTTGTAATAGCAATCCACGTATAAAAAATTTTGCTTGGGTTTAATACAAGGCTTAGAGACAACTTCTACCTACTAGCTTTGATTGAATATTTGATTGAAATAGTGTTTTAATTTAATTACTCAAAATTGTTACATAAAACTTATGGCATTTAAACAAAAATAACAATAATAATACAAAATTTTTATGACTTATATGGTGTATTGTTGGCACTCGTATGATTACTTTTATTATAAAAATTTGTAATTTAAGTAAATTTAAGTATTACATGAAGCATATTTTTACGTGTATGTATTAATGATTCAGCCTTGAATAAAATAATTCACTATTATGTTGATATATAGACATTTTATTACGATTTTATATGAAAATCATAAAATTTTTGTATTACCTTGCAATAATTATCACACAAATAACCATATATATATATATATATATAATAATATTATTTAGATAAAATTATTTAAATTGTAATAATTTGATTATATTAAAGCCAAAATCAGAGAATGATTCAGACTGATTGAACACGAATACTTAATACTTATTTTCATGGGGAAGAAATTGAGTTTATACCTTGATTGATATTCCGATGAAGTTAGACGCTCTTTATACATTTGAGGCATTGCTTAAAGGATGTTCTCTTGGATTGCTATATTCCTTCAAAAATCATATTCATGTAATAGATAAAAATTTTACTCGACTATGCAATTGGATTTAATTTAATTAAAAACCCATATTTATGTACTAAATCAATAGAGAAATTATTTAAGCTTCCGTTATCAAAAATGTATTTACTTATGAAACATCTGTAAATATTTCTTTAAGTATTATAATATGAGTCCGCTATTCGTTGTGTGTTTAGTGATGGTAGAGCCAATAAAATCGACGCCAGCGCTTTCAGTGGATAATTTTGGCGTTAAAAGGGAGTTGTTATAACTAATTTGCAATTCTTTATATCTAATTGTTATAGTCAAATTACAATTATTGAAAAATAACAATTAATTAAACTTGTTGCATTAAAAATTATGAAAATAAGAGACCAAATTGCATAAATATTATTTTTAAATTTAAATTATCATAACTACTTATTTAAATTTCTTAGACAATAATACTAGATTTTTAAATCATCAAAAAATATTAATTTATTTTTCTTTTATATTTGTATGGGGTCGTGAAGAAATTCGCAATCATAAATGGGGTCGTGAATTACAAAAGTTTAAGAAGCCCTGCTCTAGATCATTAAAATTACTCACCTCTTGTGTGTGAAGAGACCTTTTTAGCGTGAGTCCCTGGGCTGTGGCCCAAGTTTACCGCACCTAAAACCATCACTGAATTACTATTATTAGTATTATGTATTTTTGTTAAAACATAAAAACGTAGGATAAAAATTATACCTTTCTATAATTTAACAAAATCAGTTGACTGTCAACAAACTGTCAAAACTAATCAAAACTTTATAAAAAGTTATTGCGTGTATACAAAAAAAGTAATAATAAAATCCTACATACAAAACACCAACTACAACTTCTACATATATTTTACGCCCTTTGTACGAATGTAATAAATTCTGGATTGAACGAACAAACCAAACGGACGCGTTGAATGAGTTGTAAACTTATGAATTAACGTTTGGTACGCTTTTTTTACAATGTTCGAGGTATAATTTATACGTTAGCAAGTCGAAGGTTGCTGTGTGTACGATGGAGTCAGCAGTATTTGCAAAGTAATAATTGTGGACGATGTAAAATGGATGGACTTGCTGGCTCTACGTACGACATACAATTTCCTGTCTGTACACATATACAGCCTACACTTCTTAACATGATTTGCTTGTACAGATACATTAATTATTAGTTTGTTCTTTTTATCTCGGTGTATACACTAAATGTAAATAAAACAAGATAGTGATATTACAGTGTAATTACACTATCTGGTTTTATTTACACTGAATGTACTACATCGACCTAAAAAGAATAATCCTTTTATAAAATATAAAGACCATTCAACCATATGATACCAATACATGCATACCGATCTCACCCATAACTTTTTACTATGTACTTAGTTAGCGTATGAAGGTCTGTTTTTTTTTTGTAATCTATTTTGCAGAAATCGGTGCTGTGAGAAGAGGTGATTGTAAGGTTTTTTTGTTTCATTTGTAAAGTGAACGTTTTTTTTTCTAATATGTTGTCTGCATATGGCATTGTAATTAGAGGGTGTAACCTAGTATCTGGCTTGTTTAAATCAAACCGGCTGGTCCTCTATATCGTATATTCACGAATAGTTTCTGCACGAAAATTAAATGGGTGCATTCTGTTAGGTTAGAGGTTAGAGTGGCTATCTTGAGGTGGGATATAATTAGACCATATGGCAGTGGTGGAATCAGGGGAGGGTCCGGACTCAATCCCTCTCCTTATACGGATTGTTAATATGTCATTTTATATACTTTAACTTCAATATAAATGTTTAAAAATCTCAAAAAAACTGAGGAAAATGATAAAATAAACCCCCATCCTGGGCGAAATCCTGAATTACTGCCATACGATCCATTGTGATACTGAGAAAAGGATTGACCCATCCTCGGCCACTACTCCATGAACCATTTAGAATTGTTTGAAAATAGCAGGAGTGCTTGCATGTCAACGGACTTTCCTTATGGCAAGTTCATCTCCTCATGGCAAGAGCTGGTCAGTGGCATAGAAGATGCGACATCGTTTCCCCTTAGTCCCCACTTTGATAACTCCTGCAATAATTGTAATGCACTGACAGGCCCAATCAGCTACCTAGAAAGTGTCCTGTAATAGCCGCAACGATTTTGCTTATGGAGGTTTCAAACTATATAAGAGCTTCGGAACGCCTACAATTGTATTCAAACCTTATTTGTCTTGTAGTAAGTAGTACCCCAAGTACATTCCTGTCTCCGTCTAAGATTGGTCTTTCTTAACATACTCCCTTCCAGGAGGCATTGATGATAGCTATTGATACTTGTGTCCAACAGCCTTATTCCTTGGAATGTTCCCGTAATGAATTCTGTTAGAATTTGTTGAAATTAAACGAACAGTCAGAGTAAGGTTGGCAATTACTTATGATATCCTCAGAAAATGTCATATTTAGACGCCAAAAATGGTATTCTGAAGGTATCTATTTCTACATATAAAATTGATAATTAGCTAATTTTTATGTAGAGTGGATTTCTAAATGTAGCCAAAAAAAAAAAAATACATTAAAAAAATATTTGATATTTTCATAAAAATATAAAAAATATTAATGGAATATTTTTTCGTTGATAACTTGTGCCAATTTTAAAATTGGAAATAATATGTATGTTACTCAATTAAATTTGATTACAGGACCATTTAAAAAAACAATTTTTGACAAAGATATTCATTATTTTGAAAAAAAAACAAACTTACAGAGGTCAAACTAACATCTAGCCCTCAAATTATTTAAATACGGATTTCACAATTAATGTGGACACAAATGTTTGCTTATCACATTGCACACTTATTTTGGATACAGAATCAACTTTTTTGGCTAGCAAGAAAGATATAGTGCGAAAATCCTGACTCTTATACTAATTTAGACGACTGTAAGTTGCTCGCAACATTGTTAACTCTTTTTTGTGTCTTTTTAGGTATAAATTTACCTTGTGTAGTGAGTTTTATTCTCTTTTCATCTCTTTCCAAATTGGGTAATAATGTAATCGATTGACCTCTGGTTTCTAAGATAACAAAGGCTCAAATACTTGTTTAAAGCGTCAATTCCTTTTACAGGTACTTCTTTCAATCGAAAGATGTGCAACAACAATACACCTGTCGTTTGTTTCATCCCAAAAATCATGATATGCTATTCATATATTTCCTTGTTGATGATCAAGCCTTGTAAATAAATACAATCGAAGAATATATTTTAATAAAAAGACTATTAATTTTTAAAATGTAATTTAATTTTCTACCATGTATCCCATAAATGAACATATCACGAAATTGACATTTCAATATTAAAAATATCATCAAAAAAACTACTTGACGATGTTTTATTATTAGAAATAGCCAGACAAAAACCTGTTAAAAAATTGATTCTAATTATTTCAGTAACAATTAAATTTGAAATTATAGTTCTAAATAATGCAATCAAAAAATATTTTTGCGAAAATACGATCAATTTCCATCAGAGTAACGAAATAGGTTAAGAAATTACATGAATCTCTTTGCATTTGATGCAAAAGTGTTTCCATTGTATCTTTCTGTGCTTTTTTTGTTTGTTTGTTACGCTTTCACGCAAAAACTACTAAATAAATTTTAATGAAATTTGACAATAATATACATCATACATCAGACTAACATATGAGCTATAACTTATAAATATATATTTATTAAAAAAAAAATCAAAAATAAAATTTATTGTTTTGACATTTTATAAAACAGGGTTAAGAAGATACAATTTATGGACATCTGTTCAACCAAGATTATCAGACATACATTTAAAAAAAATTGAAAATTGATTATTTGATACATATAACATATTACCTGATCTAGAGCAGACATCGGCGAGTTATTTTAAGTCGAAATTACCATTGTTATAACATTTTTGTGTGTCATTAACTTTATTGAGTGTCTCTCTTTATCCAAGTCCGCATTACTCTTAGTCGAGACGGGTATACGACTCTTCTACCTATCTCAGTTTCTCTAATAGTAATGAAATTTTAAAAAAAATGTTATCTCTGTCTTACTCGTATTTTAGGTTAGAAGTCTGAGGGACTTCTATAAGTCCCGTTTGCCCATGCCTGGCCTAGAGCCTATAAGGATTCTGCTATATATATAAAATGTAAACTTTCTGAGTTTCGGACATCAGATATCTTACAACGGCCCTACAATAAAACTGAATATATAAAACATAAGTAATCAATTCGTTTTGTCGTTGTATTGTAATAATAAAATATTATACCTTTCAGTCTCATATATACAACACAAGACATAAACACCTTCACTTGAATAAGAAAATTAAAAGATAGCATACATACAGCCATAGATACAGGCACAAAACTATATATAATATTCTATTTCTATTGCCTTAGTTAGAGTAGAGAGCTACCAAACCCATTTGTAATTTTATTTTATTAATCTGTACAAAATAATCTAGAGCTATTCATCTTTTTAGAGTGTATTGAGTAGTTAACTGTTACTATTGTGAATTAACTATATAACATATTGAACTTTGAACTTATTTATTATAACTTGCAGCAGCATATATAGATATAGATTGAAATAATAAAACATCTTCTCAGCGCACGTTTTATTCTTTATACTTTTTATTTTTTAAGGTGTAGTGTATTCTTTCTTTCTAATCTATGCAAATAAATTATTAAATATATCTCATTTAACTTGATATTCTCATTATTGCAAAAAATGGCTAATATAAAGCAATTTTACCTAATAGAGCGAAGGAAAAATGATTTTAACGACATGTAAAAATGTTTTTGAGTTAAAAATTTTTTTCAATAATTGCAAAATGAGACTAGAAAGAGTTTGTAAAATCATTAACGGGTTTTCTTTTTAATAAGAACAATATGGCTTCTGTGGTTTTGTACTATGACCTCATATTCAGTCATTTTTATCAGAGAAATTTAGTTCATCACGACTTGAAAAGGTCTCTTCTACCTCTTAGTTCCTTAAGGTAGTTGCTACTGATTTCTCTTAGCATTCTGCAAGGCAAATCATTACTTTTTGCAATAAAAAATTTCCTCCATCTGTCCAAAGATTTTGCATTAATCCCCATTCGCTGGAATTTTTTAAATGTCATACTAAGTTCAGGGAAATCTTCGAACAGCCAGTCACTTTACCTTTTGATTATAACTGAGGTCATAGAGATGTGAATGCCTTTCTAAGTGCTTTAAGTTAAAAATTATGTACTTAAGTTTCTTATGATTGGCGTTAGTATCCTTTTTCTTGCTTAGACATCCTAAAAATCAATTAAATCAGAAGTAGAAGGTGTTGCCAACTTTCAACTCTAAGGCCCACTAAACAGGCGATAGAAAACTACTAAAGAACAACTAGAGAGCAATAATATTGCCAGAAATGATATTAAAATATTAAATTATTTAAATTATTTTCCCACTAAAGGTAGAAAAATAGTAGAAAAAAACCACTAGTTTTAGTGGTAAAACTACTAAGTTGACAACACTAATGTAGAACTCAAATTCTGTTCTATGTTGAGTTCGCTAGACTCTATTTGCTCAACTTTTCCGGCTGAAATGTGGGTTTTTTGCTATCTTCCTGTTTTCTTTCGATATAAGAATGAAAACAGAAACTTTACTTGAAAATATATATCAAATCATTAAATCAGAAACGTAGCTTCAGAGAGTTTTGTCTCGATTGCACCTTAGAACTCGAGAATTTAATACTAACACTTCGAATGAGAGATATTTTTCCCTGATTTTCATTGTTGAAGATATTTATTATCCTTAATGATTTCCTTTTGACAAATTTCATAAGAAACAAGTAATATTTCTAGACAATTTTCTAGGAATTCTATTATTAAATTTATAAAAAAAAGAACTATTTTATATTAAAAAGTTATTTTTAATATACATCTAGACAAGAAAAATATTGGAAAAAAAACCAAACGAACAAAAACGGTCGAAACTATTTAGAAACCAACATACATACATATAAAAATTCTATAGTAAAATAACATAGAAACCCCTTTTTCATATAAATCTGGCAACGTTGTATGGGTTATTAAGGAGTCCGTAAGTTCGTATATATATTTGTTGTTTGCCTGCTTTTTGTAGCCGTACTGACTCTCTCGAATACAAATACACTCACAGAAAATACACACGAATATTATGTATGTTGTTTTTACAGTAACATGTATCTATTGTATTCATTCTAACACACGTAAATAATAAAAGATAGCGATAAGTTTAGTACTATTAAAAATAATATACAAAGAGGTGGCTTGCTTGTGTTTATATGAGTATGTTTTTATTACTTTACTATGTATGTGTGTATAATAATAATAAATTTGACAACAGTGTTTTGGGTCCGATAGCTAGTAATGGCTGATCGTGTCATTGGTCGGTCACGCGCACCAATCACGTATAAGGCCGAGTCGAGCCGGTTTCTCATGCTATATACATACATATACTCTCTCACTTGTGTAAATCAACAATTCCCTAGCACACAAACTCATAATATTATACTACACATCAAGTATGTGTAATGTTGTGACGTCATTACAACACTGTATACTATGGTATTTTATGTCTCTCTTTTTGTTTAATAATAAAATCATATTTGTTATCTCATTTTAACTTATATCATTTCTTGTTTGCCTTGCTTGCCTGCTTTTGCTTCGGTCGGTAGATTTGTATGTTTTTCCAACCTGAGAGCTCTACATCTATATTCTATACACTCTAGGCTCTATGTATGTTTTCTCTCTCTTACTAACGTATTAATAGTATATGGAGAAGATATTTGACAACACTGTTGTATTTTTGTCTTTTATAATTGTATTTGTAACGTTTTTTGTGTATGTGTGAGTGTTTGAGTTGAATTACAGTCGACCAATTATTTTTTATTTATATTGTTGTTTTTTTTATTATAGGGTGTCTCATCTGCCTTTTGGTTGAGATTCTTTCTTGTTTAAGTTTGATGGAAGAAAAAAAACAAATCAATCTTATTATATTATTAGTTTGTGTAGAGACAAAGCCAAATTCTTATAATTAATCTTTTTTGAAATCTTGAATTTTTACATTATTTTTATGTTTTAGGATAAATATTTATTTTAAATCACATTTACTTTATAAAATTCTATTTTTTCTCCATTCCATGCCACATAATAATCCATTTCATATAATCTCAAGTAAATTTTCTTCATAAGTGAGTCTCTTAACAGCTATTTAGAATAATGCCACAGTCATATTTTCAACACACGAGAATCTCTTGAATCAGTCAAACTTCTTATAACGAAAATAATGTGTATTTCATTTTTCCATCTACAATTTCTTGATAAAATTACCAAACAAATGTTCAAAAGTGAGGCTTACTATATTTTGACTGCAATAAACAACTATGTTTTTGTTTTGCTGTTTCTATTACTGGAATAACTCAATATATTTTGACAATAGACATTGTTATTTTGTTAATTTTCTAAATTCGATACTGTTATTTCTGCTTAAACCCCAAACCCTCTTCCATTTTACATGAAGTATCTTTGTAATTTAATTTTTGGCACGTGTTTTGTACTCTTCTATCGAGGGTTAACGTTAGTATTCTTTTTTTATTATTAAAAGAAAGTTTTTATGGTTAATTTCAAACAAAAATATCCTTCAAGATATCTCATTCATTTAAAATAAAACACAATCTTAACATCACCCAATGCTCCTCCATATTCTTCCTCTTATTCATTATTCTTACTATTTCCACCTCAATTTCCATTCAATGTTTTTTATTACCGTTATCTTTTCACTCCGAAAGTATGGGATGGAGAAGGCTAAGCAAAGTAAGCTAGCTGCACAGTAGAGTTTCATTATTACGTGTCGGAAAAATATTATAGCGTAGAATATCATTTTCAGTACCGTTACAAAGGGACTATTGTGTACAGTACATTCTTACAGTATAATATTTCCTTATTTATTGTACCTAAGTTTTACGTGGAATTTGGTAGGTCTCTTCTCATTTTCAATCCGTATGTTCTTTTTTTCTCAGTGTAAACAGGGTGTAATGATTTAGACTACCATTTCGGCTTACACTCAGTGTAAATAGTGTATACACAAGGATACAAAAAGAACAGATTTGATATTTTTTACATTTTTTTTTTCTGATACGCTTCCAGCATATTTCTTAACAAAAAATAAAACATAAATTTGGTTATTATTAAAAATATTTGTGATAAAGGAAAAATAAATCAAAATTATAGTCGACCAAATAAAAATTATATTTTATAATTTCACCTTTTCTATACCTTTATCTAGACCGTAAGATGGTGACAGATTAGGATACCTTATTTTTTGGCTCTTTTTTCGAAGAGGGTTTCATTGTTAACCAAAATAAGGACTAACTTGCGCGAATAAATTACGTGAATAACATGTTTTGATCATTCGAAAACAGTTTATCAATATCTTTGTATGCCTTGCGGTATCTTCTCTCATAGTTTTAATTGATAGAAACTTGTAAAATGCGGATATTTTCTATACTTTCTTAAAAGTATCGGATCCTCAAAACCCTTTTGCTCATCGTTTTTTCATGTTAGGTTGTTATATCATAGAATTATTCTCTGAATAAACATCGTAGCTGAAGGCTTTATATAGATGTCTAATTATACCAATTTTTTTTTGTTTCTTTTAAAAATGTTCAGTTTGTTTATTTATTTTTTCTAAAAATATAATTAAACCATTTTTTTTTATTTTAAATAATAATTGATAACAATAATTAAACAAAAAATTATAATGACCTTGATATAATGATTTTGATTTGTAATCAAATATTTGTTTGTTGGTTACAAATATCTATGAATAAATCTAAAGTCCGGTTTGGGGTTTTTAAAACCAGGATGTTGTGTATTTTTTGGTGTATTAATTCAACTGCAATTCCTTTTTCCGATGCGATATATCCATTTTAGTTAATAATTTATAACAATATATCACAATTATGTTGTTGATATTAATTTTTAATTTTCAAAAGTTAGGTTCTTATCTCATCTAGGTTAAAAAACAACTTTAATACTTTGTCTTGTTAAACTTTTTCATTGCACTTAAATTTAACCTGTCCATTAAATTTTGTTTCTTAGTATTTTTACGTTTCAATAATAAATTAAGCAAAATAATTTCAAGGAACTTTTCTCTCTCAAAATGATTTCTTTAAATTGAAAAAATCACACCTGTGATTTTTAGGGATCGTATGATCCCTAATTTTCTTAGAATAATTTTAGTAATTCCGAGCTTGAGTAAAATAATAATTCATTTTTAAAGAACATACATAGTTTTAAATATAAAACTATTAGGTTGATACCCGCCTGCTTCACTGGACTTAAAAGTATTTTTTTTTAAATAGCTTTATAAATTATAGCTCATGTGTTATTCTGGTGTATAAGCTATATTGCTGTACTGTTTCATTAAAATCCATTCGCTAGTTTTTGCGTGAAAGCGTAAACAAACAAACATCCTTATTTCCACATTTATAATAAATAGGAATAAATCAAAAGAATTTTCATATAGACTGCAATCGCTTATAATAACTTAGTTGGTTCATAATTAACATAATAGCTTGAACTAGCTTGTTTTGGTGGAAAATAGACCTCTTTTTATCCTCGAAATTTTCTATCTCTGTTACGTACCGTGATGATACTGCCTAGTAATGATTGTTTTCTTTTAGTGAATAAATGAAATATATTATTAATTTTCAAATATATAAAAACAGTTATATGAATCTAAAAATTGATAATAAAACGTTTTCTATATAAATTTTATGTTGTCTTACACACAACATTTCAGTCACTCTTACACAAAAGCATTTCACGTCGACAAAAGTCATAAAAATATTTTTTATTATAGGATATTATTTTAACTTACTCATTCATAACAATATCGCGAAACATCATCGAGGACAAACCAACAGCAGCCGAGCAGCCGTTCTGTGTACGCGTTATACACAAAACTGTAGAGAAAAATTTATGTCATTTTTATGATTTGAATCATTATTATTTTAAACATAAAAACTTTTGCTATAGAAAATCTTGTTTCCGTTTGAACCTTCTCAATAAACAATTTCAAAATCAAAAAAAATAAAAATATTTTTTATTTTTATTTGGTCGACTGTAGTAAATGGTTAGTTTATCTTCGTTTTATTTTATAAGTTTACAACATATAGAGTAGTACAGCGTTGCCATGTTTCTATAATATTACGTCTCCGCTATCTTACGTATATCTATCTCTTCTGCTAATAACACCACTAAACGAAATGTTACGAACATCAATACACGAAGTGGATATACGAATGAAACGAGTCATACATGTCAGATGATGATGGACAGACAGACAGACGAGCAGACTGACTTTTATTACAGGGTACAGTTCTTCACATGTTTTTAATAATATGGGAAAAATCAAGTGTATTTTATTATTATTACTAGATAATATACACAAATAATATATTTTTTGTTTAAAAAAAAAAAACAAAAAATCTTTTATTTTATCATACTTTGAATTTTGAACTCGATTTTAAAAATAAAATCAATTGATAATAATAAAAAAATATTACGTCTTTTATTAAAACCATTAGAGGAGACTTGATAAGATAAAAAATATTAAATTTTTTATTGTAATTATGTTGTTTTTTTCTTAATTTTTATATGCAAGTGAAAATTGGAAAATTTTTATATAAAATAATAGAATTCCTGGAAATTAATCACTCCATATCGATTGAGGTTATCTTATAATATTAGAGCATCTCGAAAAAAGTTGATATTTTTAAATTAGAGATCAATTGAAGCTAGATTTTAACGAATTTTGTCGGGTGAAACTGTAAACGAAAGGGAGAGAAAGAATTTTTTAGGGTTATTTACAATATAACTCGGATATCGATCGAAACTAGATCTTTATTCAAAATTGAAGGAAAAAATTCCTCAATGCATATTGTAATTTGAAGATGCATAACCAAAGATTTTCGTTTTAAGTCACGAAATTCTTATTAACTACGTTTGATAACGATTCAAAAATAATTTATATATTTTTAAGCTTGGCATAGCCAGATAAAACGTTAAAAAAACGTATACCTACTTAGCTTTACTATTTATAGAATAAAAATATTTGTAAATAGACTGCTGGTAGCCTTTCGATCAAAATTGAATTACGAATTTAGAAAATATTTCAAAGTTATAATTTCTAGAAGAGTATTATCCAAATATGGTTTTAGATAACATTAACCAAATATAGACAAAATTATCCCAGACATATAATTTATACGATAATTGTAATGTCAATAAATTAAATAATTCCCTTGGGATAAATATGAATTCGTGTATGCTATTAAACTGAATTACACTGTTCTGTTATTGAAATATTTATATATAATTTGTTTACATAGAGAAAAGACCTTAAGTTAGATCTATTTTATTTATGGTCTTCCAACAGCCCTAAGTAATTTAATTCTAGTCAAAAATGTATTACTTGAAAGGAGTTTTTGTCTTTGAACAGGATATACATTGATTATGAGAGCTAGTTTTAAGTATGAATTATCTAAGAAAAACAAAAATTAAATGACAAAAGATTATCGCTAAAAAATTTTATTATTACTAAAAAAATAATTGAATTAAGATTACAAAAAATTATTCATAACAAGCGTCTCTTGGATAAATATCTAGAGGACATTTTGCTGATTACAACGAAAAAAGTTAATCTCTAAAAAACGACTATATGAAAAAATGTATATTCTATTTAATCCTTAATTCAAAATGTAGCCTCCAACAGCAGCTTATGTATACACAAAAAACTTGGTTCAGCAAAGATATAAACGAAAAATACGAATAGCAAGCCTGTTAATTGTGTTTTATTTATATGAGAACAAAAATTTCTATAGTAAAATAGATTAGCCAACCCAACTAAATATAAGTCGTATATAAAATAAAAAGCAGTAAAATAATCAACAAATTCAATACTGTACTACATAAAATGAAATATATGTTGAAAATGCAACTGGTCAACTGTATATTTGTGTTGAGTGGAAAGCTTATATTATATATAATAAGATTTGACTTGGCAACAGTGCACGTTCTGTTTTTGCCTGCCTGCATTCGTTGCTGGGTTGAACAAAACACTGTTGTATTACTAACTATATAGATAAAAGCGGGTGTATAGGGGGTAAATAATGAGGTAACACAGAAGTGGAGAGACGAACGGACTATGGAAACCTTTAATGTGCACGTCGAACGGTCGCACAATGGTTGCTGCTCTGGGGTTGTTCGCGGTACTCTACGCTCACTCTCACACAAGCACTAGTAAATGCCTGGTCGTGTTAACAAAAGCAAGAGCTAATATCGATCGATTCCGAAACACACATTAACCTCCTCCTCTGATCTAGAAAAAACATAATTCTTCACACAAATTTTTTTTTAACACTGTTGTTTTGACAAAATAAAAAACTTACATAGCGTCATTTTTTTTTTTTAAATAATCCTTAATGGAATAAAAAACACAAAAAAATAAAATGAACACCTAATTATTTAAAACACAAAATTCATAAAATTTCGTCGTGTATAGACATTTATTAAGAAAATTTCATGCACAAACTTTTTTCACACTGTTCAAAAAACGTAATCCAGATTTGTGATTCGATATATATTTTTATAATCCAGTATCTGTGCGATCGAACTTAATCCAAAAAAAATATCACATACATTTTCACAAATTAACTTTTATAACTAAGTTAATCCAAGAAAAAACATTTTTTTATTCCTACATCCAAAATTTGCAGACTATGGAGTGGCTCAATATGGCGACTTCTCTTAAGTTTTTTCATGATGATAAAAGTAACAATTAATTCCTCATTAAAAGTTTCAACAATAAATATTTGCAAATTTCTATTTATTTATTTACGTATAAAGATAATTATTACAAATTTACATTTATTTTTTTCGTTCAGTTACAATTACAAAATCAACACAAAATGGCTGACTAATTTTCAAACTAAAAAAGATTTGTGCAAGTTATTTTGCAAAAACAAAAATATTCAAACAAAACAAAAATATAATTACAATCTTTTTTAGTGAAAAGTATAAAAAAAATTACACATAAAAAAATATACTCCTAATAGCAAAAAATATGGGTTGCCACACCCTAAGACGTTACTGTGAAGTAAGGATATTGTTTTTTTAATCCAAAATTGTGATAAAATAAAATCCAAAACGAAATTTGTCATAAAATTAAAAAAAAAATTACAATCACAACCTCACTTCACACAATTATTCAGCTGAAAAATAAAAATCCAAATCCACCAAAAATTTCTCAAGAAATTTTTTATTCAAAATTTTATATATGTGATTGCCAAGAAATCTAAATGTATAATGTCGATGTGGAACAATTTACCCAATGTATATTATAAGAACATATTGGAATATGACTCTCATATAATCAATGCGCATGCGTTACAAGTCATAGCTTATTGAATTTTAGAAAGTCAGACCATATTATAACTGTGTTGAACATAAAACTGACATACGTTATCTTCGTATATCTTTCTTTATAGCCTTGATGTATTATTTATGAAACGTGTATCTTTTATTGAATAAACTGCTTTTTATTCTTTTTTTTTTTTTTAAATATAATTTTAATATGTACATTCTAGCACGGAAATGCTGTACTGCTTACAAAGTCCGTGCGTCCATAGAGTATCGGTCGGTCGACAACATCGTTTATATTCGTAAAAACCTAATCTTCGGTTTTATTAAAATGAATGTCGTCGTGTTATTTTTTTATGTCCTCTATTCTTATTCAATCTACACAATTGATTTTTTCATATGTGCCATCTCACTTTGTTTAATGGCGTAAATTTTAATTCTGTTGATTATATTTATTTATTTATTTTTTTTTTTGTGTTTACATAAATAATATATTAATGTACACATTTACTACTACGTGAATTTTCTCTTAGTTTTATTGTGCTTCTTCTTGCTACCTAATAAATTCTTGGTGTGCGGTTTTTATTTATTGTTGTTTTTTTATAGGACAAAATTGAAAATATATTTTCTGTTGTTTTAATTCTAAATTAGCAGTCTCAGAAATACGTAAATGGTTTTGTTATTTATCCACCTTTTCTTCTGACAAATTTTAGATCTCAACCAAAAGGGGGCAAATCTCGTCTTATCTCTACCATTGATTGGAAAATTACAGAGGCAGAGATCGGAGCATCTATAAACCTTAGCGGGTATCATTCAATTTGAAGAAAGTCCTCCTTTAAAAGGAAGCACACTCTTACAAAGAATGCCATTTAGCAAGATATAATGCAAATTTTTGATTGAATCCTACTAATACGACACTTATTTTTATGAACTATCCTTCAGGTTTACTCCAATAACCGCCATTCTTTACAATGCCAAGAACAGAAGTCTAGCTTATTCTTTATGTATCACGAAATTATGCAACGAAGATTAATTAGTTTACTATTTTTATAGATTGCCTTTCAGACTTTCAGACTTAGCCAAACAACTGTTGCTAAGCATTCGATAATTCCAAGGGCAGTAGTGTAGCTTCGCCATGATTTTTCGTATCAAGATGTGCAATGGAGTACAATTAGAAGTAAAAGCAATTGTTTTAGTGTGAAATCTGATTTGATTAACACCTATTATGGATTTTTTGTAGTTAAAGCCGATTAATAAGTGAAGTTCTTACCTTAATAATCTGAATTTTAATAGAAATGACTTTCCCAGATACTCTAGAATTTTTTAATCACTACCTTGGGATTTATAAAGGCTGAGGTACTGAGAGTATTGTCAACAAATACACATTTAATTTTGGACTGGTTATGCAACCATTCTGGATACTACTTTCCAAGCTGATTCTTGAACCAATTTTACTTGATTTGCATGATATTCAAGGAGACTTTATTAAGCAATATATCTATAAGATTTACAATGTTTACTTTTTTAAAAATTTTGAAATTTGAACCTACAAAAAACTGTTGAAGCTAATTAAATATATTTTTATATTGATTACATTGCCAGTATAAAAATAAAAATTTTGTTATTTATCATAAAAAAACAGAACAGTCTCATAATAAAATGAAATTTGAAACAATTCTAGACTGTTATTAAAATATATATATTATATTACTATAAGAAATTTGATTACAGTCCTACGGAGATTTTGTGAAATATTTGGAAGATATCGAAACCAAAAACACATGATTGGGATATGTTAATGAGTATATGATGACAATATCTGGTATTTACCACTAAAAAAAATACAGAGAGTGAATCGTAAAAAAACGTAATGACATCACATTGGAATGTTACGAGACTTGAAACTGCGCCCTCTTCCTTCTTCTTCCCATTAACAATAGTTATATTTTACATTCACAGATGGCGCAAGTGTACTAAAATTTAACAAAAAGTTATATTTCCCATTCACCGATGGCGCACGTGTTCTACACGGAGAAAATATTAGATTTGAAAAAAAATTAAATACAGAATTAATTTATATACAAAATTTGTTATAAAATAATTATAATTTATATAAATTTTGTTCATTTCTGTCCGAGTCAGTTTTTTATTTTAGAAACAACTCACTTCAAAATTTCTCGTTTTCTCAAAAATATCGCAATTCCTTTCTTTTAATTTAGTTTTTCTTCGATGAAATGCATATTATTAGATTTAATTTCAAAGTATTAAATTTCAAATCGACTACAGATGAAATGAAATCATTGGAGCCAATAAAATTCGTTAATAAATGTAATTCAATCTTTAATAGTTGACAAACTCACAGTATGATATACATATAATATAAAGTTTGAAATAACGATGATATTATAAATTTTATTAAATAAATTATGATAAATAATTAATAGATAAGGAATTGTTGTTAATAATTAATTTAATTTAATATATTATTAAATATTTATGTTAAGACGCAATTATTTAAATTTTTATTAGTTTAGTTCATTTAGAACTAATTTTAAGAGGTGTGTATTGCGTATAATTAGGTATTTTAATTATTGCTTTGTTCTTGAGGAATTAACGATTCTTTGAGGGGAGAAGTCTGTAATTTGTGTTTAAAAATTACTTTGTAAGAAATGCATTGAATTATGAAATAAAATGAAATTTTTCTTCTAACTTATTACTCGTTACTCAAGGTCGAGTGATCCCCTAATAGGTAATAGATTGATAGATGGATTCGTTTGAGTATTGAAAGCGCAATTTCTGAGATATTGTGCCTGAGAGATCAATTTCAGACAATTCAGGAAAATTGCGTTTGCTTTAAATAGAGGATTTGGTTATTATGATCGCATATCTATCATGTCCAGTCCATATGTGATTGAGCCAACTACATAAAGACTATTGTTACTAACTTACAGTGAGTTTGAAATAAACTTATTGATCATTTTTATAATATAATTCGCCATATTTGATCTCGCGATGAGGTGGAAACAACCTCATATCGGTTGATATTAAGAATTTTTTTCAGTGTAGAATAAAATAGAAAAGAATTTGTAAGGTGCTTTTATAAGTTGTTTTGGTAGCAGAAACTAGTCACATATCTACTTAAACCACTTTAGAAATTGATAGGTTCAGTTATCTACCATATTTAAAGATAACCAAAAAAAGATGTCTAGGTGGTTTATTGATATGGTAAACTAAATATTTGATTTCCTCTTTAAAAATTTTAATTTTTGTTGTAAAGTGTTGATAATTTTAGCACGTAAAATAAATATTAACTGATATAAAGTTGATTAATATACAGCTGATTGAAGAAATGCACGAAAGATACCCTCTAAGGAAAAACACACAGCAATTTTATCGAAATTTAAAAAAAAAACTTCGAAATTCCTAATAGAAAAGAGTAGCTGTGAATTTAAGCTTAAATATGATGAAACAAAAAATGTTAATATTTGTATTTGTGTTACAGTTATGGCCGCGTACAAAGTGTTAAGATACTCGCCCGTGGCTCGAGCAAAGATTCCCTCAATGATCATCACAGCAGTCCAGGAGGTTCATCGAGTGGTGGTTCAACAGTGGGCACGACAAGTAATTCTGGTGGTACCAATAACAATATTGGCTGTGGCAATCAATCCAGTACTGGGAGCGGTGGAATTACTTCGCAAAGTGGGGGGTTGGCGTGTACCGTGGCATTTATGGATATCAAAAGTGCATCAAAAGCTCACACCGCAGAACACAAATTGGATGATCGTACTTTGACCACTGAATATTATGAACCAACAGCAATTATATCAGCGGCAACACAACAATCGGGCTGTTACTCCACATCACCTGTCACCCAAAGGTTTCCTAATAGTCATGGGTAAGTTTTCTAATTTTCAATAAACTGGATTTACACTATTTATTCTTGCATCCATTTTGTCTAGAACATTTTATTCCTCCTTCAAGGTCTCTTGTAAAAGTGACATGGAAATTGTGCTTAATGCCTTGCAATATTAAACACCTTTTTTCAATCTGTCTACATTTTTTTGAACCTTTGTACTCAAATATTTCACCAAGCCTACCTAGATAAGTGGGGGATTTGCGAAACTGATTAGATTCGCTGTTTTTTTCCTTAGAAATTATTACTCAGCACATAATATTTTTTCTTAAAATAAATATTATTTTTATATCCTTTTTGTACGACAGGTTATGAGGGGATTTGAGTTTTTTATTATTATTGTTTTATGTTTGGATTTAGTATTTGAGTCATCATATTTTGAAATGCGACTTATGCTAAAAAAAAATTTATTTAACTGATATTAAAATATGAATTGGTTGGCGAGCAAGAGGAGTATAAACAATTGACTGTTGAGATAGTTTTGCACAATATTTATTCACTTTATTTTAAATAACAAAGAAATATCAGAAGGAAACGTGTTTTTTGTATCATCTGCCAAATTTCAACATATTTCAAGGTTTTTCAACATTTTAGTACTTTATACGCCCTAATGTCTTCAAAATCATCAATCGAAATGGATTTACGACTAACGGATTTTGAAGATTATTGAGTTTACGCTTTTAACACGTGCTAAGATTTTTTTGTCTGACAATAATTCATAAACTTCGTTTAAATTAATTTAAAAATAACTTTTATGACTTTGGAATACATTAAAAACTTTACTCAAAGACATGCAAAATATGCATAAAAAAGATTAAGAACGTACCACGTGTTCCAATTTTTTGACAGACGATTATTATAAATTCAATTCAATTATGAATTAAAATAAAATGCTGTTATTAAATAGATCTGCGTTTTATTTAAATAATTAATTTGGTTAGCTTAACTCAGTATAGCTAAAACGCAAATTTTGTTTGCGTTTATGTGGAAGAAGCCATGTGTCGTTTTCATAACTAAGACATTATTAGACACCAATAAATAATACAATAAATATTATAATTCATTAATTTAGTATTCATTAGGGAAACAAATATATTTAAATATTTAGTACAGGGATTTCAAAAATTAATACTCCTAAATGAGAATAATTTTATAAAATGCTAGCTGATATCCGCCTACTTCGCTGGGTTTAATTGTAAAGACCGATAAAGATCACCGTATATATGTATTTCCTTTATCTCCCTTGCTCTCACTTATTCCTATTACATAACCTCGAAATAGAGGTAGCGATTGTTTTAAACAGGTAAAATATATGTACAGTTTTCAAATTTCTTATATTAAATATTCATAATTTATTGGAGTATATCAGAAAAGATGGCCATGAATTGTATTTCGTTTAACAATTTTACAGAAATCTTTAATTTGTGGTTCAAAATGATGCTCATAGATGATACAGTAAAATGTTAGATTAAACTTATTTTTTAAATTTTTGTATTTCTTTTTATTTTATTTTGTAAGAGAATTATTATTTAAAAATGTAATTCATACATTCTTGATCTTAGTTTTTGTTCTAACTATTCAATCAATATTTTGAAGCTTTGGGAGTCTAAAACAGGTAGTTTGGACTTCCAAAATCCTGCCTTGTGTATGACCTGAATGAAAGCGAAACCTCCAAAATTCCCTTCTGCACGACTCGGCCTGAAATGTAAGGTATTTACGAATAATTACACTGGTAAAAAAAAAACAATTTTTGTAAACCCATGAAAGAAATTGAACTGATTTTAAGAAAACATTAAAAAACGTTCACAATGTTTTAAATGTGAGTTCTGAATATGTATTTTGAGGGATATTTTACAGCCAATAACTTGCAAGCTTTCAATCATATCTTTTACAAGTGTTTCATAGTTTTCATCTGGCACAATATGAGTAACAATCACACCATGTTCATATATCAGAAAATCGAGCTAAATCATCTGTGAAACGTCTATGGTTGAGTCACCGTTTACTTCTTGATTTTACAACTCATTATCACTGGGCAAAAACCTTGATAACCAGTGTTATTTTTGAACATGTTGTATAATCGTCATCTAAAAGCGACGTTTGATTACCATATCAAAAATTACCTCAGTAATTAATTTTTGATGTATTAAATAATAATAATTTAATTTTGTCAGGGTTTTTCTTGACAAAATAATATTTATTTGAATATTCTCAAGGTTATTCCTAGTTGTTTTCTTAAAATTTCATATTTGTTTAAATCAATAAAATTTGTTTTTTTTTTCATAATCTTGAAATTTATGGTAATTTTTTTAATATTTCAATTATTGGGAAAAATAAAAAAAATTTTTGGATGAATTATTAATGTTATTTTGGCCTTCGCAATGTTAAAAATAATATATGAATGGCGTTTCGTATTTTTGGATGTTTTTAATTCGCCGTAAAAACAATTGTATATGACGAATTCGCGCAATTGCGCATTTAAAATGCTGACGCCTCGTGAAATGCATACGAGATACGACTATGGTGTATGCATTTTACGCTGATAATGAAAATCACGTGTAAACGGGCGAAATTGCATAATGGTGTTCTGCCAGATTGATTGCACTCTCAACTTTTGATTGAAAAGTGATTTAAATACCACGCCTGGTAGTATCTATTTGTTTATGTTATGCGTACAGTTCCAGAACAGTTTTTAATACTTCATAAGACTTTAAATTTAAAATTTAATAAGCCAACAACGCCACATCTTGAAGTAGACTGGCATTACGGTTAAATGAATGATTTTCATTAACATTAGGGAAAAATTTTTTTATCTGTAGTTCTCGATTTAAGAAAATTGTAAAAATACGAAATATTGTCATCAATTTTCACGAAAACTTCGTGCAAAAAACGATGTCACCGGCTTAAATCTGTACGCAGTTACGGTTTTTGAGGTAACAGCTACACGAGGATCAAATATTTAAAAGTCTTGCTGCGAATCCATTCTTATGGTGCTATTATTTTGTTGCTGATGATTTAATATTTCTTGACCATGCAAATCCCTATTACTTTTCCCTATATATTATAAATGTGAAAGTAAGGTTATTTGTTTGTTTGTTTGTGACGCTTTCATGCAAAAGCTACTGAATGTATATGATTAAAACTCTACAATAATATAGCTCATACATAAGAATAACACTGAGCTATAATTTATAAACTAAAGATTTCTGTAAAAATGGTAAACGTAAAAATCTAAAAATGGTAAAAATACAATTCATGGCCATCTGTTCTGATCTCAATGAATTATGACTATTTTACATTTAATAAAAAAAAATTTTAAACTATACATATATTTTACCTGTATAAAATAATCCCTATTCCTATTTCGAGTGTTATGCAAGGGGGATAAGTGAGAGCAAGATGAAGGCTATAACACGGTGGTCTTTACCAGTCTTTACTTTTAAACCCAGCGAAGCTGGCGGGTATCAAGCTAGTGAAATCATAAATCTACAACCAAGTACATTGACCATACTACCTTAAAATTCAATTAAAACAATGGCAGTTTATAGACCATAGTAAAAACTATTAAAAATTTTTCACAGACCTATCTAGAGTAAATATACAATAATTAAATATGCAAATACTTTTTAACCTTGAAAAATTTGCATGAACAAGCATGAATTTCAATAATATAGATTTTTTTTTTTGAAATATGACAGATGTTTTTGTTTCGTAAACGTGGGGTTTACTAGTATTAATGAAGAAACTTCAGCTTTACATAGTATGAGCAGTAATAAAAACCTTCTAATATTATCTCGAGTTTTATTTTTTAAATAAAGAAAAAACAACTTTACTGTTTAATCGCGTTTATCAACTGCGTATGTGTGTAACTGAGTGATTACGTGTATATGTGAGTGTGTGCTTTTTCATAGTACTTAGAATTACTCAAAAAACACGTGGAGAGTAATTTTAGCATTCTGTAGCAATGTAGGTACCTTAAAAGGAAACTCGCTAGACAAACTCAAGTGAACTGTTAACACTGAACAGAGTCGTCTTTATCCGGGGATCTAAAGGATTCGTCGCGCTCGGACGTAGATCTTGGCGTCAGCTGATTACCATAGACGTACACTCACTGTCAAAAAAAGTGCCACAGTTAAAACATTCTAAGCGTACTCATCATATGTTATGTTATAATAGTAACACTTAGAATGTTTTAAAACGAGCATTTTTTGTGACATTGAGTGTACATACACCTACACATGCCATACGCTAGTAAAGTAGAACGCCATCTCGTGTTTAATTTTTATTTTTTGGTTTCGTTTTCTTTCTAATTCATAAGAATATCCAGGAAAACGGTATAATTGAAATTCTGGATTATTATAGGGTGTTTTTTGACAATTAACAACACAAAACTTTCGATTCGATCTTTTTTTAATCATTTTATTGAATATTAAATCATATTTTAATTCCACTTGTATTAGGATATTATGGTAGAGATATCTAAGATCTGACGAATTTTCAGAATGCTTCAAACACCTACCCAAAAATGTCTACCAGCTTTCGGGCATTCTGAAATTCTTCAGATCTCAGATACCTCTCCCATAAAATCCTAATACAAAATTGCAAACTTGGCGGCTTGATAGCGTTATCTTTAGAGCCCCTATAATATCAAACATATAAAATTTTTTGTTGCCAAAAATATCTTTGAGGCAACTTGTATTATTTTTTTAAGTAAACGTAAATGTTGAAAAATGTAGAAAATAAACAAGCCGCCCATTTGCGAGGGATTTTAACTCTGCAAGATGCTTGCAAAAGTACTTTGCAAATATATACAAAAAATATGTGTGGGGCAAATTGAAATTTCTGACTTGGAATTGACTGATTGATACATTGACGTTTGTATCAATCGGCTTGAATAATAAATATGGCCTATTAATAACAGTTTGCTGAATACCAGGGAGCTACTGATAAAATACGCAAACACAGCGTGACGAAGTGGGCATGAGAGGAGGAACCTTCAACGTTCGCAATTCGTTACCGATTTAATTTTAAGTATTGCCAATTCGTTAACAATTTAAATGTGACTCAGCGTGGCTAGAGAAGATTTTTTATGGGTAGACGCCAGAAAATTAGTTTCGAAAAAAAAATTTTGCAGCAAAACGACCTAACATTAGGAATATAAGTATATAAGTAAATGGTAATAACTCTCTAATCTGGTTTTAATTTTGAACTGGTGTTGCCCTACTGAGCCTTGATTGTACCTGCTCGTGATAATTACGATAAGCTCTAGGCTGAATTTTTATTGCATGTTGTTAATAATGTGCGACAGAACCTTTAACGCATAAATTAAACCCACTTAAAAAATTATCAAAAAATAAAAATAAATTGTTTAAAAAAGTGCACAAATATTTCTCCACGTAGTTTTTCCATTACACATACATACAAAGGCCGCTCTAAAAACAAAATTTCAACATTACAAGCCATTTTTCCAAAAAAGGAAAATTTTGTCAAAATATCATGTAAGTGTTTTTTTATGTTTCAGAACAAATGAAGATCATTCAAGTTTTGGTGATCGCTTTTACGAGCGTACAAGCAGTACACGTGTAACTACAGAATCAGAATACTTACGCCGTCCAGGTTATCATGAAAGTCCACGAGGCCGGGCACGAGATCGTTTATATCGAGGCAATACTGGACCATATGCACCATTAATTGATCGTCGTGCGACAACATCATGGAGTCAAATCTATGATACGACAACATCCTCATCGACAGTTGGTGGAGTAGTCGGCAGTACCGTGAACAGTAGTCGTTATTCATCATCGAATAATCAAAATTCGTTAGGCTCCGTGATTGTGCAAGAACCATCTTCAAACAGTTATTTAGAAACTTCTTCAACACGCGGAGGAAGTAATGTTCTGGAATCGTCCTTAATAAGCTCATCATCAATTCCAAAGAAATTAAATAAAATTAAATCACGCTCTGGTTCAGAATCACCTTCAGGAAGTTTATCAAGTCGATCCCCATCTCGATCACGTTCAACGTCACCTTCAACAAGTAGTGCGACCTGCACATCATCTCGAGCAAGTTCATCACCCGCATGTTCACCGCAAAACTCAGTACAACCGCGTGGTGGAATAATTCGTACAAATTGTGTATCAAGCACTGTTCCCACATCATCAACCACCGTTCAACCTCCACCCCCTTTATTACCTACACACTCCGAGGATCGAAGACCGCTTGCAATATGTGTACGAAATTTACCTGCTCGAAGTTCGGATACATCGTTAAAAGATGGTCTTTTCCATGAATACAAGAAACATGGGAAAGTTACTTGGGTGAAAGTTGTTGGTCAAAGTTCGGATCGTTATGCGTTAGTGTGCTTTAAAAAACCGGATGATGTAGAAAAAGCTTTAGAAGTGAGTTATGATAAACTGTTTTTTGGTTGTAAAATTGAAGTGGCGCCGTATCAAGGCTACGATGTTGATGATAATGAGTGCCGACCTTATGAAGCCGAATTGGATGAATATCATCCAAAGGCGACGCGTACATTGTTTGTGGGTAATTTAGAAAAAGATATAACGACAACAGAGTTACGTAAACATTTCGAACAGTTCGGTGATATAATCGAAGTGGATATTAAAAAACAAGGTGCAAATAATATAAGTTCGTACGCGTTTTGCCAATATTCAGACATATGTAGTGTTGTTAAAGCGATTCGTACAATGGATGGTGAACATTTAGGTAATAATCGTATAAAATTAGGTTTTGGTAAATCAATGCCGACAAATTGTGTTTGGTTGGATATCGGTGTATCAGAGCCACAAATTAGTGATAAATATTTAACATCACAATTCCATCAATTTGGTACCATTCAACAAGTGATTATTAATCGTGATTTAGGGCATGCGCTTATATTTTATGATCAAATACAATCGGCACAATCGGCAGTGAAAGAACGTCGGGGGTTTTTATTGCGTGGGCGTAAATTACAAATTGATTTTGCTAGTCGTGAATGTCAGGATGCATTTTTTGAACATTTAGAACAGAAATCATCTTCATCACATCAAAATAGTACGTCTTCTTCAACGGAGCGGGTATTGAATAATTGTTCAAGTAATTCACTGGATCGACAAACTTCCTCGTCGTCGGTGTATGAAAATAGTAATTCTGCAGTGTCATCAGTCACATCATCGAGGGCAGTGTTTGATGGAAATAATGGTACAAATGTTGTGCCCAATTCGTCACGATTTAGGTAAGTTCTATCTATTATTTTTCTTAATCGATTGAAAAGAAAAATAAACAAATTGGCATAAACAGGAGGCATGCTTTTGGTTCTCAAAGAATTCATAGACTTTTCATAGAATTATTTTCGATTGAAATTTTAATTTCTCAAGGACTCAAAATATCGATCCATCTCCTTTACGTCAAAATGATATGGGCAAAGAGAGACTACTCCCTCATTTGTTGCATTTCAAAATGACAAAGTTCCTAAAATTTTCAAAGAGATTTCCTCAAATAAAGACGAATGCAATTTTCGTGATTAAACTCTCATTGATGAAATTTTCTGAAATAATTTTTATAGACTTTTTTTTGGGTTCTATTCCTCCACTATTACTATTACTACTAGCATGTGTATTTGCAGCATATAATTTTGAAATCAATAATGTAGTAAAATAACATTTTTATTTTTCTAGATATGAAACATCATCTTCGAGACCCCGAACATCATCATACAGCCGTTCATCCTCAGTAACAACATCATCGCAATGCCCAAGTTCAGTAATACCATCACCTAGTACAGCATCTTCACGTGTGCGCCTCTCAACATCACGCTACACTACAAACGATTATTATGAATCCGGTACCGAGTATTCCACAACCGAACGTCCATCATTTCGTAGTTACGATGAATTTAGTCAAGGTAGCACTGAAGATTTATATGACCATGATACGCCAACCATACAAAGTGTTGTTATTGCAGCTGAACCAACATCATCCTCAGTCGTAACACAAACCCCAAGTACAATGCCGTCATTTCCCCCTCCAGATATACGGCATTTACAAAAGGAGCGTGTTCATTTATTAGAACAATTAGAAGAATGTCCAAGCTCTGGTGATGAGCATATTAGTCCAAAGAAACGTTTAAAATTAGATTTACACGATAGTAATTTGTTAAATAACGATACAGAATTACTATCAAATCATAAAAATGATGTACGTCGACTGTCATCAGATCAACCAAGTCAAACTTCACGACATTGTAGCTTAAATAGTCGACGACCTAGTGCAGATAATAGTGCACGACCAATTGTTAATAATTATATGCCACATGCAATATGTAAACGAAGGAAAACAGCTAGCAGTGGTCATCATCACCATAGCACTAGTGACCATCATACAATCACTACAACAACTGCACATTCTGGAAGCGAGAGTATAGATGGGTCACGTCCTGGAACTCCTTTATGTGACGAACGTCCAGAAAATATAAATATTGTACCATGTGAACCTAGACGATTTCGGGAACGAACGAATGATGGTCCGTTAAGTTTACCATTACCGAAATTCGCTGCCCAATTTCGTTGTGGGTTCAATAAATCAACAACCTCATCATCAACAGCTATAACTAGTCCACCGGTATTAGCATCAGTGATTGCAACTCCATTACCACCTCCAAGTCCTGTACATGTACCCCCACCAGCTTCACCACCACCACGGCCTCCATCACTAAGTTCAAATTCATCAGATAGTGATGCAGCACCAGCTAGTCCATCGCTACCTTCGTTAGATGAACGAATCAAATCAGTTGTCGAAAAATATGAAAAATGGTCAGGTTCACGATCACTATCCACCACTGGAAGTGATACTCTCGCGAAAATTGATGCGTCAATATCAGAGAAATTTCGTTTTAGGCATAAACTTTTGGATGTAGATCTAAAAGAAGTACCACCATCAGAAATTGTAAAATCTGTGCTGGCGAAACGTAGTGTATTTGATGAGGATTCAAAACGTTTGGAGAACTTTGGGGAGAAATACGAACCAAAAGAATTTGTTACAAGAGCAACGTCATCTTCAACGCTTACTACTTCCACAACGACTAATAGTACGTTGTTGATACCCTCCATTGGTAGTGCGGCAACGACAATCCCAATTATAACCACAACAATTTCATCACCCGTAGTAAATTCACCAGTTGTTGTTAGCGGTGGGAGTGTTGTAACATCACTGAAAACATTACCTGGAACTAGTCCAAAATTACCACCAGCCAAAGGTTTACAGTATCCATTTCCAAGTCATCCTCCAGCGATACCATTAACACCGACGACACCTGGAACACCTGGCACACCAGGTATGTTACCACAAACACCGATCTCAAGCGCTTCAATTACATGTACAGTGATACCACCACCAGTAACAACTTCAGCGGCTTCATCATGTAGTGGAAGTGTTATAAATAGTGCAAGTGGAGGTGTGGGTCCAGTAGGTACAACTGTGACCTCAAGTGTTAGTAGAAAGACGAGTACATCCTCTAGTGTTAGTGCTATAAATTCTAGTGAATTGAGAACTAATAAAACAGTTGTTCCTAATAGAACTTTATCGTCTACATTATCCACGTCCAATGTGACTCCAAAAACAAATAAATTTAGTGATAGTGAATTTAATAAAAACATTCCTCATTCCACGAATACCCCCACCATATCACAATCTAGCGAAGTGATTACAGCAACAACAACAACAACAACAACAATTTCCTCAATAAGTTCCACAAGTTCCACAACAGCAACTCCAGTGACGTCGGTTTTAACGCCGAGTGTAAGTAGTAGTGTCACACCAAGTGTTTTAACGACGTCAATGTCAATAACAAACAATAGTGACTTAGTGAATCATAAAACAAAAGTGAATACAAGTAGTGGAGCAACAAGTGCTAGTGTTGGACTAAATAATTCTAGCCCTAGTTCAACATCTCCACGTGATTCAGTTACAACACCATCATCACGCGCAACGGTGGCGAATTCGACGTCCACCAGTAGTAGTAGACAACGAGATCGGCGTAGTTCTGATAGTAAAAAACATGTTGAGACAAATAATAAAGATAGTGATATTGAGTGTGATAGGTTAAAAAAGGATAGTGATATTTGTGATAAACTAATTGAGGATGTTGTAGAACAACGTGGACGAAAAGATGAACATCGTAAACGACGTGAAGAATCAAAAGATATGGTGGAAGACAGTTCCAAGTTCAATAATGTGGACGTCATCGCCAACAGCAATAGTAAAAAAGCGACGCATGATGATCGGAAAAAGGATCATATTACAAGTAATCATATTGGTTACGATGATCATAAAATTAATCGACATCATAATCGTGATTCGAACTATGAAAAAATCGAGAAAACACATGAAGTAACATTATCATCTACTTCGTCTACATCATCGAATTCATCATCTTCCTCGAGGAGTAAAGATGTTGAACGCACTAATCATGATAGACGAAACGATACTAAAACACATCCAAGTGCTGGCAGTGATGTTGTACCAAATGATGTAACAACCACTGCTTCCACAACAATTCCCACGACGACAACAACGTCATCTACAAAAGCACAAAATCGTCATCATCATCATAACAACATAGACGATGTACGACATAAAGATGCAAATACTACTAATAATAGCAACAATAATAATACAATAAGTAAGAAAGAGAAAGAAAAAGAAAAAGAAAAGGAAAATAAAGAAAAAGAAGTAACAAAAACAAGTATACCAGATCGACAATCATCGACAGAAAGTCGACATTTATCGATTGATTCAGATAAATCCACATCAAATCATCGGCATTTATCCATTGATTCCGATAAATCGACTTCATCGTCAAAGGATAAACAAAAAGAACGTACAAAAGAACGGAATAACAGTTCTCCAAGTTCGATAGGTTTAAAACGCCGATTTAGTTCTTCTCAAGATAATATTCCCGCAATAGAGGATAACGAAGCGAAACGATTGAAAACATCTCAATCAGATCACAAAAGAGTTGGTAATGACCGTCGTGATTCTAAAGATAGTACGAGATCTTCAGGAGTCGCTGGCAGTGATCGGTCGCAAAAGCATAGTAGTAGCAATAAACATCAGACAAAAAATAATTTCACTAAAATGTTAGAAGATAAAATTCGGGAAGAAAAACGTTCGAAAGAAACTTCCTCAGAAGTTGCAAAAGAACGTGAAGTTACAAAAGAACGTGAAGTTGTAAAAGAACGTGAAGTTGCAAAAGAACGTGAAGTTGCAAAAGAACGTGAAGTTGCAAAAGAACGTGAAGTTGCAAAAGAACGTGAAGTTGCAAAAGAACGAGAAGTTGCAAAAGAACGTGAAGTTACAAAAGAACGTGAAGGTACAAAAGAACGTGAAGTTGCGAAAGAACGTGAAGTGGCGAAAGAACGTGAAGTGGCGAAAGAACGTGAAGTTGCGAAAGATCGTGAAGTTACGAAAGAACGTAGTGAAATTAAACGTGAGAAATTAGAAAAACAAAGATCGTCAGATTCATCTTCTTCAAAACATGGAAAAGTTAAGAATAAAGTCAAAGAAAACAGTAATCGAGAATCACCTACAACACCTTCAACACCTAAATCGACATCATCCACAAAGGAATTATCAGCAATGGATAAAGAATTCTTAAATCGCCTGGAATTAAAATCAACTTCCACGACGAATGGAGAAAGTGAGGACAAACAGCGGCGAAAAGAAAAGCGTAATTCAACACCAAATGAACAACAACAGCCTACTACTCCATCTCAACCGACGACACCATCTTCGGAGCAACATCATCGCAAAAATTCGATAGATGAGTCAGCAAAAACTGTTGTTGATGAAGTTAAAAAACAGTCAACACCATCTTCAACCATGCGGATTGAGAAACATGAACAACACCGTAAAGGCAGTCGAGATGAGTCATCATCAACGCCGAAAACACCCGATTCTGAGCAACAACAACAGCAACGACGAGCAGCTAAAAAAGAAGAACGTCGTTTGCGAAAAATTAACACAAACAGTTCCGATACAACTGATTCCGATGAACCGAAAAAACATTCGATTTTCGATATCGAAGTGGAACCTGCATACATATCAATGTATGATAAAGTTAAAGCTCGATCATGTAAAAATATGCAAAAACAGGAGGAAGAAAAACGGCAGGAGAAAATTAAGGCGAAATTCAGTCAACTTAAACAAAGTCGAGCAAAACGGGAAGAGAAGAAACGGTCTACGTCATGGGATGAAGATTCTGATTCGGATCAACAACATGAACATCATCGAAGTGGTTCTGGAAGTCAGAAACAATCTTCTTCTTCATCGTCGCATAGACGTGGCAATAAATTAATGATCACTAGCTCCTCTGAAGATGAAAACCAACAATCACAAGAGACACAATCCGAACATCATCATCGGAATAAAAAACATAGTAAAAAATACTCTGATTCTGATAATTCCTCTCGAATTATGGAAAATAATAAACATCATCGTCATCACCAAGATAACACATCCGACGATGATGACTTCAGTGCAAATCGTGCTAAAATTTCAGTTTCGTCGAGAAAAAGCTCAAAATCTCGCATACATTCGGATACTTCCGATTGTGATATAAAAGATAATAAAATGAAATTAGAACAATTTTCAGATAGTGAGATGGAACATCATCTTCGTGGACCTGAAGAAGATGCTAAGTATGTTAAGAAAGAAGAACCTGAAGAGGATGTTAAGTATATTAAAAAAGAGAATAAACGTTTATCACTTGAATCATCCGATGATGAAATGATGAACTGTGTTAAACAAGAACCAGAAATTGAAAATCATAAATACGATTACCATCATCGATTATCGTTACTATGTGATGCCTCTTCTGAAGGTGAAACTACCATACTACACCAAGAGAAGAATAATACAAAATCTGAGAGTCGTAAAAAGCATAAAAAGAAACAAAAACGGCAAAAGAATAGTTCCTCAGAAAATGAACAACAAATCAACACGTCGTCGATGACGATATCCACACCACAACAAGACTCAAAAGATTCAAAAGATACGATTCGTGAGAATCATATCGATGAAATACCACGACATCATCACCATAGTTTAGAAGATGGCGAAGATAAGCGTAAGAAACATAATAAAAAAGAAAAGAAACGTGATAAATTAAAAATTGAAGAACGTAGTTCTAAAGATAAAATTAAAAAATCTAAGAAATCAATCAAAATAGATGGAATTAAATCATCAGATTTGACAACGATCACTGCGGCGTCAATTAAACGTGATGAGAAAATGCAAGATATATTTGGACCATTTTCAGATGATTCAGAAAATGGTGGACAAAAAGATTTTACGAATATTACATCACCTCCTCCTTCAGTGGAAAGTATTGAGAAACCTGTTGTTAATTCATACTATGCAACCACACCTTCTACACCAAGTGTTCCTGGAAGTGGACATCATCATCATAATAAGCTTTCGGTATCGAATGTATATGGAAGTGATTCGGATAGTATATCAAATATTGAAAAGACTGCACCAAGTGCACCCGAAGAAGACACCGATAAACAATCACGAGTTGATACAAAACGTGACAAAGAGGAAAGTTTACGTAAACAACAACGTAAGGAAAAGAAACGCAAAGAAAAAGAACAAAAACGAACTGCTGCGGCTATAGTTCGTGAGGAAAATGAAAATAGTGTAGATCTAGCTGAAGCTGGCCGAGCACTGGAAGCCAAATTATTAGATGATTCAATCGATGATGAAGACATTACTGAAAAACCTGAAGATGAGAAAAAATTACCTGTAGAAGAAGAGAAAAAGGTGGAAAGTAATCATATTGAGGAACAAAAACCGTCTGCAACAAGTGGTGATGTATTTCGTTTTACTGATGGTGACGAGAGTCAAGAACCTCGAAATGAAATCAAAAAAGAGGTTAAAGAAAAGAAAAAGAAACGTAAGAAGAGTAAAGAGGAGAAACATAAAAAAGAGCATCATCATCATCATCGACATTACGAAAATCATCATCGTGGAGATAGTGAACATAAAGAAATCGAAAAAGTCGATACCTCATTAATTCTAACTCGCGAAACACCCGAGGAGGAATTATCAGTCAAAGAAGAACTATCAATTGAAACGAATTTTGTTGATGAAATTAAACAAGATATTATTGAATCACCAACTCGTGTTGATGAGGATATCCATGAACATGGTTTGCCAAGTTTATTAGATGTATCAAGTCCAAAATCATCTGACAACAAACTTTTATCACCACCTCCAAGGCCCCCAAGTATCGTGGAATCGTTAATTAGTCCCATACCGAAAACTCCATCAAAATCGACAACTTCTGAGAAAAAGAAATTCATTCCAGGTTTTGGGGTTGATATTGATGAGACTATTCATGAGAATGCTATCAAATCAATTTCCACAGAATTTGTTGATTCAGTACCAAATGAGCCCATTATTAATAGTGTGACAGATCATGAAGATGATCTAAAAACTTCATCTGTGGATGAAGACGTGAAGAAAGTTGATGAAACATCTGTTGAAGATAATAAACCTCCGCGTGTGGTTATCTCTCAAGAAGAGACCGAAGATGCTGTTGCTGCATTGTTAGGTGAAAGCTTCGGCGGTGATCAAAATGAATTTGATACATTTGATGACGTCCAATCGCCTGGACATCTTCATGAAAGTGAAATCGTTGAAGAAGAACATCCTGTACCACCGGAGGATGACGAGGATGATGAAGAAATGCGACAAGCTGTACAAAGTTTGAGCACAACTGATGTAAATACCGAAGAAGTAAAACCAGATACTCCACTTTCTGAACACGATTTGCAAATCGATACAGATACCGATAATGAGGAGACAGTTACCTCAACAGTCACTACAACTACCGCAGCATTAACAACCACAACATCATGCTCACCGACAGTGACAGTCACATCTACATACTCACCCAAGACACCAGAGATGGTTGATTATTCCCAACCTCCGAAAACACCAGATGTGGCACCGACATATTTATTAAATGATACAAAAGATTCAACAACGATACCATCTTCTGAAGCTACACTTGTTCCACCACCTCCATTGCTTGTGAAAACTGAAAAACAAATAGTACCTGAAAATATACAACAACCGTCCGTAATTTCAAAGCCATGGATTTTGGAACAATCCGCGACGCCGTCAAATAAACCAACAATTCCAACACTTCAACCAAATATTATCAAATTCAATGACACATCGTCCATCGTAGTGACATCGATACAAACTAGTGTCATTGCAACCCAAAAACCAATTATTACAAATGTAACACGAGTTGTAGGCTATGCAGTTGCGACAACTCAACCACAACTATTATCACCAATTAAAATCACCGATGGTGGAAAATCATCTTCAGTCACACCTAGTGCAGTGTTTGTAACAAAAGAACAATCACCAATACGTGTAACACAATCGATAACATCACCAAAACCTACAATTGTACAACAACCGGCGATAAATTTATTAACGACGGTAAATCGATTACCAATTACACCAGTTCTTGCACCTATTTCAAAATCTGTACCAAATGTATTGTCAATACCATCACAAACGATACCAGCAAATTTACCAAAATTAGTGCCAGTAGCAACGACTACGACAACTTCGTCAGAGTCACTACAAACATCCCAACCTCAACAAATTCGTACAATTTATACACAAAATCAAAATTTACATTTTGGTACTGTGGCATATCCATCATCGCAAACTATACGATTTATGACACAAAAAGTGACGGCGTCACCAGCAGTTGTTGCTACAGCTCGATTTACACCAACATCAATTGATGGAAAAGCTATCGTCACGACAATACCAACATCGGCACTTCCGCCAACACTTGTACAAACTAAATCAATACCTGTTGAATCTAAATCGGTTATAGAATCATCGATCAAGAAAACTGAATCATCAAATGTTGTTTTACCTGTTTCATCGACACCAGCACCAAAGGTTGATGATTCTACACCAAATGATATTATTACGACAATCAAATCACAAACACCAGTTGCAACGACAAATCTTTTAGTTGTAACGACAAATGTGACACCAACAGTTCCTCCAGTCGTTGAGAAACCTGCAGAAAACGTTAATGAAACACTTGCAGTAACTTCACCAAGTCCTGTAATAATAGCACCAAAAGAGAAAGTTCCAACACCACCTCCAACGATAGTCACACCTCCTAAAGTTGAAGAAATTCGTCCAATCGAAACTAAATCACCCGAAATTAAATTATCAGCGATTGAAATTGCTGCTAAAGAATTAAATATACAATTAAAGAAAGAAAAGGAAGAAGAGGAACTTGTTAAATTAGAAAAGGATCAACAACAACCACCGATTATCAGTGAATTAAAACAGGATATACTAAGCGCTAAATTAGAAACAGATACAAAATTATCTTTGGCAGACAATTTCAGTGAAATCCAAGATACGTTTAAGGCGGAAACATCTGCGCCGATTACCACGGAAAATGTATCTGTTATTAAGGAAATGGATATTCCTCGATACGATGATGATAAAACTGAAGATACAGAAAGTGGTATTTCTGATATGAGTAAAGAAAATATGCGATTAAGTGCTGATATATTAGAAAATAAGGATGACCCACTTGATTCGAAGGAAGATAGTGATTATTGGTCAGCGAAAGAAGTTAATATTGAGAGTGTGATTAAAACAATTGATGCATCATGTTCAGCGGATGAATTGTCTGAAGGCAGTGAAGTTGGCAAAGAGGATTGGTATGTGATTTTAATTTGTTTGTGTTATTTATTTTCAAGTCTAATTGCTTTTTAAGTTGAGCCTAGAAATTGTCAAGTCCGTTAATTATAAGTATCTAAACTGAAAACAATAACTTAGCATAAGTCAATAATAATCATAGGCAAATAAATTCCTTACGCTGCGTAGTTTTCGAAACGATATAACATCCGTTTAGGCTCTTAAAAATATGATAAATAAATTTAAAACACTCAAAAAATTAGCCAAATAAATAACGAGAGATTGGGGATTCGATTCTCGTATTGACTGATGACATTTTTTTACGTTCTGGCTCTATTTATACAAAATATATAATGGTTTTATAAATATATATATATATATATAGTTATTTTGATAAATTCATGTTTTACAGGTATGAAAATGAGAACAAATCCACAGAATCTGATATCAAATCTGATAAATCTTTATCAACATGCGGCGATAATTTGGACAAACACGATACAAATACCTTCCAAGAAGATTATCAAACAAAATTCAATTCAGATCCAGATCATGAACATGATTTAGACAATGAATCCGAACAATATGATGAAGGCATAGATAATTGTATAATTAACGATGAACGTGAAACAAGTGGTCGAATCAGTCGTCGAGGTGGACGTATGCGCGGTCGCAAATCTCAAGCAACAAAGAGTGTTGATCGAGGCACAATTCAACAGCAACAACTTGGCGTACAAACTCGACGTGCTGGACGTAAAGAAGTGTTAAGTGTACCTCCACGTGGTTCCACAACCTCAGTAACACGTGGTATAACTACACGAGGTACTGTACAAACACGAGGTGCAAAACCTGAACGTAAAATAAAACGTGACGAAAATGATATTTTATCGTCGGATGTTTACGAGTTTCGTGATGAATCTGATGAGAGTAAAAATCATCCTCGCCTAATTATGACCATCAAATCCTCGTGTGGTAATATTACGAATACAACACCAACAGTAGTCGTAAAAGAAACACCACAACCGGCTTTAAGTGTACAAAGTCCAAATAAAATGAAGACCAATCAAGAGTTTGTATCACCAGGTCCAAATACACGTAAATCTGCTCGATTACAAGAGCGAGATATTTCTAAAAATTCCGTTGATGATACCATCGAAGATGTGGTTCGTAATATGGTCACACGATCCGGTTTACAAATTAATCCAGACAATAGTCCACGTCGAACGACTAGACAAGTTAGTAAGACAACTGGTCCCACAGTACAGAATATTATTGTAGCTACAGAGGTAAAGAAAGTTGGTACGGGAGTTGGTGGCCGGGGTAAGAAAGGTGTTAAAGATCGTCGAGCATCAGATGCGGGAACTACTGACGATTCAAGTGAAGAAACAAAATCAACCAAGAAAGATGAGGAACCCAAAATTGAGAGTCCAAAACCACAAATTGTTGTACAAAATAAAATTGCTACACCAACTACAGTTAATGTTAAGCCGGCTGAAGAAGAAAAACCTGTGGTCCAACTGCAACCTGTACAACAAAGGCAAGATATTCCGCCCATAGCGTTAGGACGTAAAGCGGCAATGCTACGACGTCTTCAAAGTGAAAAAACTAATGAAGAACCTCAAACATTAATCGATCCTGTCACTGGGCATTTAATGATTATGAAAGAAAGTTCTGAGGGACAATATGTTACGATATCTACAATATCTAATTCCTCCGCACCTATCACATCTGTTACGCAATCAATAGCTGCTGTATCAACACCTCCATCAGTTGTGGTTTCAACACAAGTAGTAACAACATCCCCAGTAGTACGTGGGCCTGTGTTACCACCAAAACCACCTCAAATCATTGTCCAACAGAAGGAAGTTGTTCAACAACAACCAATTATTCATCATAATACGGTGATTACATCCCAACAACAACAAATTATAACCTCAACTCCGCAAGTAGTTCATTCAAAACCTCCACAGTCACTGAAAGCGCATGTGTTATCTTCACAAGCTGCAAAAACAGCTATCAGTCAATTACAATCATTCCAAAGTCCGCTAAATCAATCGCAACCAATACAAAAACAACCTACAATTGTTCAGCAACAAATAAATCCTGTTGTTATGCCTTCACAATCACCAGGCATTGGTAGCCTTGGGGTAGGCCCACAACAGCCACCACAACAATTTATAATAAAAACAACGGCGCCGACTCCAATTAATCAAAATTTGAATGTAAACGTATCGTTATCGAATACTCCTGGTGGTGCGGTTACGTTGAATTTATCACCACGTATGAACATTGTTCAACATAATATGCAACAACAGCAGAAAATGCCACCAATGTCTCCTGTGGGAATACAAAATCCTAAACAACATTTGTTACAAGCGGTTAATAAACAACAACAATCGCAGCAACAACCGCAACTATCACAACTATCACCGGCACCTAGTGTTGTGCCCAATATGACATCGAAACCGATGTTGTCAATTGCTTTGCTGAACGCGTCCCAACAACAATCGCAACAACAGCAACAAGTCCAACAGCCACAAGGACTGACTGTATCGTCACCGTCTGCACCAATTCAGCTCGTAAAGTCGTCACACGTTGTTATGCAACAAAATCAACTAATGAATGCACCACCTCCAAGTCCAGCCGCTGTTGTTATGGGTAATGTGGCAGGTACTACATTGCAAGGAAAACCAATATTAATGGGGCAAAGTCCTCCGTTATCGTTGCCTGCAGCGAAACCGCCACATGGATTACATCCACAACATCCTCAACAAATTATGACGGGTGCTGTGGCAAGTCCGCCATTGAAACAGCATATGATGGCGCAACAACCAATTGTAACTGGTAAGTACAATCAATGATTATTTAACTTTCGTTTCCACACTTTAATTTACTAACGTATTATTAATTTCAATAAATTAAGTTGTAAAAATTGTACCTTAAACTTGGCAGACATTTATGTCAATGACGCCATCTATATGCAGAGGTAATTGAATGAAATTACAGTTAGGTTTAATAATTTAGCCGAAAACACTGTGGGATTTCGACTCTACTATTATTTAACTGAATAGTATGATTTAATTTGTATTCAATCATTTTTAACTTTTTTCTAGGCGCAAGCAGTGGGCGTATATTGGTCCAAAGTCCGGCAGTATTGAAAGGTGCAATTGACGCGTCCAAATTGGATTCAGCAACATTATCAGCAGCTGGAGGCTGTGTCTTAGTAGCACATCCATCGGCATCTCCGCAAGCTCGTGGTCAGGCTCTTCAACCTGATATGCCGATACCAGCATATGACAATGCAAGCTTGGTAAGTAATTGCTTACAATATCATTGTTTTTTTGTTATTGCCCTCCCGTCACACACACAAATTTTGCTTTGAAGAATTTGTTTGTTTGTTTTTTTTGTTTTTTTTTTTTTTTATTAATTTTGTGCAATTAACAAAGCCTTGTGTTTTAATTTTTTTTAAATTCAATAATTTTATTCTAACTTACTTCACACTAACACTAACTTGGGTTTTGGTTTGGTTGGTCCTACAGCATGGAGTATCCGATCGAAGTACTGCTTTTTCACGTTCACGTCAGCCGAGCCCACCTCCAGCTCATCAACAAATGTCACCTGCGACTCAGGTGATTTATCTTTTCCTATTTTTAATACAAAAATTAATTTATATTTCTTATATGAAAAATAACTGCTTTTTTTATTAATTTACTAATTTTTATGTTTTATTATTATTTTATAAAGAAACTAGATTACTAAATTATATTGGTGGGGAGTACCATCCTTTCCATTTTCTATTATTTTAATTTATGATCTTCCTTAAAGGTTCTTAACGACACTTTAATGAGAAATGTCCGGTAAGATAAGCTAGATTCAGAAAAATGTTTCAATCAATAGTTTTTGTCAAATGACCTTCATTCATTTAAAGATTAATAGTTACAGACAAGTAAAAACGAAATTTAAAAAACTTCGACAAATGCGGTTTTTTCCTTGGAGCTCTTTGCAAATTGAACCGATTTTCTTGAAACAATAGGTTCATCCATTTAGGAGCTACGTTTAGAATGCCACAAACAGACAGACACACATATAGCGGTCAAACTTATAACATTCTTCTTTTTATGTCGGAGGTTAAAAAATATAGTTTTATCTTTCTATTTTAAAGTAGTTTTCTCTTCTTATTTGCAAATTCAAATTGACTTAAATCATTCTCAAGGGCAAAATAAAATTCCAAAAAATGTTCGAAAATTTTTTTTGTATCTTATTTATCCTGCAAAATAACTTTGCAATATAATTCTCGTTTAAGGCTAGCTAAATATTTTTGAGGCATACTGTACTATGGAAATTAATGTTATACGGGCACTACCGTCATGCACAGACAAAAATCTTATTTTTCAATACTTTAAAAATACAAAATGTTATTTTTAAGAAACATCTGAATGTAGAAAACAGAAAAAATTAAGAATTTATTGCAATTTACAAATCTTTACGAGCACGAGTGTAACAACTTATTTACAAAATATGACGATAATGTTCTTATAATTATCATAACAAGAGAAAATTAAAACAATGTATTAAAACAATGGATCGCATTTGCTAATACTCAAAGGCTGATATTTTCAGGCTAGATAGTAAATATTTAGAATTAAATAATACGCCGCGCCGCGGTTGTCCGAATTCATTTAAATTCGCAGCTATGTTTCAGTAAACAACTGTTTTGCATTCATTACGGACCTCTTGATAATTATATACTATCGAGTCGAAAAATCACTCTTTTACAACTGAGCTTTTTTTTATCCGTTGGACTTAAGGAAACAAAAACATTGCCCTATTAGAATAAACTGAATTTACTTCATATAGTTTTTATTTAAATTTCTTTTTTTATAATTTTCAGGGTGAAACACTAGCTCATCTTGTTCCCCCGCATCCGTATATGTCATCACATGTGTACCAACAATATCTTCGTACACAGCCACGCCCTTATCAATTATCTAGGTAAGTTGTATTAAATAATTACCATTCATCTTAGTTTTTTTCCAAAATTTTTAGTGTAATAAATTCTTTTTCATTTATCTAAACAGATCACCTCATATTATTAGCGGATTAGAAAAACCAGGTCTCGATGGACAAGAAGGTGAAGAGGCCCCAGTGACATCACCACCTCCATTAGAATTACGTCGTCCAGCTTCTGGAGGACAAACACCTTTTGGTCGACCTCCATCAGCAGCTGGGCTACGCACAACCGTTGTACCACATGGCTTACAATCTCCACATGGAATGCAATCATCGTTAGACCGTGCAACTGACTCACCACAAGTCGCGCCTGTCTATATGACATGTAATCGTATGTTACATTATGGAGCTGCTCCAGGAACTGGTGCTAGAACTTATTATGAGCCAGGACCAGGTGAACCACCGCCAGCACATAGAGCTCATTCTGCTGGACCTCCACCATTGTCTGGCGTTGCTGCACATGCTGGAACTGCCAATTATTTAAATTGTCCACCATCAATGATTGGAATGCCGCCACAGAGTATGCTTGTTCGGCATCAAACAGATCCAGAGACTATTCATCGTACAATTCATCTAACAACACCACCTCATATTGGACAGGTCGATTCATTATACGCAAGATTGAAGGTTTGTGTTTATATTTTATCTATAGTTCCTTTTTTCAAAATCCTAAACTAAAACATCTAAACGAATAATTTATATTATAAATCTATTTTCAAAAATATAATTACATTTGAATTTCCTTCTCTTTTGGTTCATTTGAATTTTAATAGTTAGCAATTTGAAGTTTTAATTTAATGTTTGCTAATTTTCTAGGATTATCCAATTTTATGGCAAGGATTATTAGCATTAAAGAATGATACAGCGGCTGTACAAATGTATTATGTGTTTGGCAATCGAAAAGTAGCCGAAGATAGTTTACCAGTAAATGCAGACGGTACAACGCCACCATTACGTATCGCACAACGGATGCGTTTAGATAAAGTACAAATTGATGGGGTGGCCAGAAAGTTAGGCGTAAGTTAACATCTTTTTTTTTATATTCTTAAATGAAGGCAATTTTGAAAATATTTAACTTGTTTATATTTTTTCAGGAGGAAAAAGAGCATTGTATGTTGTTAGCATTGCCATGCGGAAAAGATAGTGACGATGTCGTAAAACAATCAAATAATTTAACAAGTGGATTTATCAAATATTTACAAGAAAAACAAGCTGCTGGTATTGTGAATATTGCTGCTCCGGGTACCTCTCAACAAGTAAGTTTCCTTTTATATTTTTATCTTAAAACTGAGCAGGATCCACTTTGATTTCTACTTTTTTTGAACAATTGCCACCAGTTGCATGTACTATTGCTCTATTGTTGACTAATACGGTTGTCTCGAATTCTAAATAACTTTTTTGGAAAGTGGGGGCCTATATCTAGACTAAATCTTCCTTTGTATGCTTACACGTAGCAAGCTGCCATTCTTGATCTATTTTGACGAAAATTTATTATGAAATCAAGCTTCCTTAAGGTAGTATAGCAGTATCAAGGGTCATGGTCAAATACTACTTAAAAAAAAAAAAATTGAAATATTTTCCATATAGTTTTGATTTAATTTAATTTTTATTATCATAATTTAATTTCTATCTCTGTTATTAATCGGAATTGTCTCGATACTGTTATACTACGATAATAACAAATATATTAAACAAAAAATCAAGAAAGTATCATTTCGACCTCTCATAAATTCTATCACTACAGACTTCAATTTTAAACTTTTGGCTCATTTTCTTCTTTTGTTTTTCATTTCAGGCTGCATTCGTAATACACATGTTCCCGTCATGCGGCTTTGCCAACGATTATTTACAACGGACAGCACCACAACTATTTAGTCGCGTGAATAACTTTGCTCATCTAATAATAATAATCGCAACAGTTTAAAATAAAAATAAAAAGCAATCCTTGAAAAAGGTTTGAAGGTATTTAAAAAATCTGATAAAAATTACGAAGTAAAAGCTAGTGGCAATTTAAAAAGCCCTTTGTTCATTTTTTTTACTTTCGAATTTAAATATAAAACTAAGACAAATATGAGAAAAGAGATTTTCTAATCTTTTTTCCAAAATAACCGAATTTGACCTAATTTTTACTCTGAAAAAGTATGAAACTTTTCCAGTTGTAATTCCATAAAAATAAAGAAATTTAATTCTCAATTGCGTCCATATATTTACCGATTATGAAACTACAAAAAAAAAAAGAAAATACTACAAAACCAAAAAAAAACTTTTGGAACAGAAGAAAATTATTTATAAAAAAAAGTTTGCTGTGATCTTGGGGAAATTTATTATTAAAAATATATATATTATACATATATAAATATAGATAAAAAAAAACGTTATTAGGAAAAAACAATTTAGGGAGAACACACACTATTTAGGGAGTGTTCTTACTTCAAAATACTACAAAAAAAATATAAAAATAATTAAAAAAATTAACAAAAAAAAAAGTTATTAAAAATTTTTTTTTTAAATCATAAAGATCTCATTTTACATGTGTGGAAAGTGGAGAAGACGAAAAAAATCACGGTGTGTAAAATATTTTTTACTTGTATAAAATTTAAATAAAAATGTGTTGTTATTTTCAAAATTTTTACTGCGCCAGCGTAAATATTTTTAAAATGAATATTATGTTTTTCTTTTTTAGAAATATTAATTTTTTTTTTGTATAGAGAGATTAAAAATTATGTAGCAAAAAATAAGTACACTTTTAATTCGAAATCGAAATAATTTAAAAATTAAAAAACAAAACAGGAATATTACTATAGTCTGCACACGCGCTGTTGCTCTATCTGTTGTATATATATTTGTGTATAATTGAATTTATTTTTTTATTGGCTTCATTAATTAATTAATTTTTTTTTTCTGTTTTTACATGTTTTTAATTTTTTGTTTTTTGAATTAATAGTGTACTAATTTATTTTATTTATTTTTTTCATTATTTTCTAATGGTTTTTAAAGCATCGATGTTTATGTCTAGAATCTAGATAGCTAAATATATGAATATGTAAATAATGTGTTGGTAGGATATTTAGGGTTAAATTTTCATAAATAAAAATATTTTTTTTGGGAAGTTCGTATCCATGTGTTAAGGGTAGCTCATTAATTAATTCCATACGTAACGAGTAGGATGGGAGTGGAATATAACATAGTTCAGGGATGGCGAATCAATGGCACGCAACACATACACACCACCGATCATAAACTTCACTATTATATTACAGACGAACGCAAGTGAATGGTTTCATTTATTTCAAAAATTTCCACCTGGCACACAATCTTTGTGTGCTAAGAGTGGTTTAAAATCTCTTGATAATATAATGACGGTAGTTACAAAAATAGTCAACCTTATTTCGTCACAGGTTTTAAAAAAGTGCAAATTTGATGCTTGTTGGATATGTTCGCTGGTTGAGTCGCGGGAACGTAGTCAACAATTTTTGATTGTTTGGAAGAATACAAATTGTTTCTGCAAAATGAAATTCAAGTTTCAATGAACGTGAAGCTTCAAGGCACACATAAAATAATTGTCGTTATAATAGATCTCATTCGCGCCTTTCTAATAATCACGAAGTCAGAATTATTTGACGGCGCACGTCTATGGCTTCCTTAAACATTTCTTACGAAAAAAATGGCACGTTGATATATAAAAGCTAGCTATCCCTGACCTAGTGCGACAACTGGGACGAAAAGATTGTTAACAAACGCCACTTCACATTGATATTCAAGGTTCAAATTTTTTCGACGTAAAAATCTATAAAAGCCAGGAAATAGTTGAAATTTACAGACAGCCCTCGACAAAGGCTTGCTATAAAAAAACGCTAAACATAAATTTCGATTTATTAAAAATAATTTAATAGGCGGTAGAATTAATTGAATTTTCTGTTCGACACATCATTTTTCAATCGTTATTTAGCTATCTAGAAAGTTGCAGGAATTTGTGTTACGAAAGGATTTATACGCGCGAATAAATTTTTATAAAGATTGTGTAAATAAAGCACACAAATTTTATGAAAAATCAAAATTTCCTCATAGTTTTAAAAAAATCTACGAAAAAAAAAATGTATCCATGATGAATAATGAAAATAAAAATAAAAAACTTTTTCTTACGATAACATGAAAAAAACGCTTATAAAATATTTATAGTTTAAAAAAATTTACATTATTTAATTTTCCTCTTGAAAATTTTGATGAAACACATTTTAGCTTTTACGTACTATTAAAAAAAATCGAAATTTAGATTAAACAAAAATTGGCATTGATTGTTTAAAAATACTATGCATTTACAAAATTCCTCTTGAATTTGAAATTTGTTCATTTTATTTTCAAATTTAAATCGATCTTGGACTCCAAAAATTGTTATTTTTCATTTGACGAACACTCTTTATATAAATCTGAACTTACAGTCAAATTTTTTGGTGGTAATTTTAAAGAAGCTGGACTGTAATTTCAAATTTTTAAATTCAATTAAATTCATTGAATATATGTTGTTCAATGAACTTGATTGATTTTTTTTTACTCTTGTCAAATGAAATATAACCCGAAACCAGTCTCAAAAATTATGGTTTTTGTAGATTTAAAAAATAGTGTATAAAAAAAAATAGAATTTTTGAATTAATATATTTAAAAAAATAGAATTTTTCTTTTTATTAAAATTTTCCTGGTAAATTGTATGAAAAGTTTCTGTAACGGTTTTTCCACACTTATTTGAGGCACTTACGTTATTTACAAAATATGTTAAATAGATTTTGAAATCACTGCAAATCACTTTTTAAAGGAAATAAAACTTAAAAGTAATTTTTCATACAATTTTTTTTTGAAAAATAGAAATGTACGATAATTTGACATTGCTAGGGATAAATAAGGAAGCTGGTGTGGCTTAAAATTAGACTTGATAGCTAATTAATGGCTGCGTCTGCCCGAATTGAGGTCGAACGCTCAATTAGTAATGGATTCCGTATATTGATAATTCATACTTGCTTTATTCCTTCAGAATCAATCTTACGCTATTACATATGTTTACGTGTGAAATTACATTCATTCATATGAAAGTAGTATATTAAACTTACTTATTAAATGTTTTAAATAAATAGATTCACATTTTATTTATCGTGTCATTTGTCATTGTAAAACAGTGTATCTACGGAGATAACCGAATTATAACGAAGCCATCCAAGCTGGCTTTTATTTAACCGACTTTGCTGAAGTGATGAGAAAAAGTCTCACAGCTGTTAATAGATTTTTATTTTTTCTTTGTATTTTCAGTTTTAAAAAATTTTTATGCACTATCCTGTAATGCATGAAATTTTGTGATGGTAAAAATATGTTCAAGTCATTCAAAGCGTGAGAGAGTCTCCCTACACAACCGTCCTGAAGGGTTAAGATACATAGGGTGCCGGTATTAATTGAGCGATACCAGGTGCTCAAATCAGTTAGACGCAACCAATATTACGTCGATTTTTATTTATGGAAATATTTCGTGACTATCAATTCCATTTTTGATTTCGCTTTCTTTTATCTTTGTTCACGTCAAATAATCTTACATTTAATATAATGATATAGCGAAAATTTTCCAGTGGCGTACACACTGAATTACAAAAATTTAATTTATTGACAATAACAAATTACGGAATTTTTTTTAATAAATTTTTTTTGAGAATTTTCTAATTTAATCTGGAGGGATAAATTTTTTAAAAAATCTCCAAAAATTTTATTAAAAAGAATCCAAAAAAGTTTTCACCCGTTTTTTTCCCGGTAAGTTTAAATAAGTCGTTGCCTGTATATAAAAAAATGTGAATAATTTTTTTTTCTAATTTTGTTTTTAATTATGATTTTTTGTTTGTTTGTTTAATATTCAACAACGACGAAAGGCGAAGGGGAAAGCACGCGACATTTTTATTTTCTCTTGAATGTTGGGTGTTTATTCACACTACGTGTAAGTGCGTGAGTGTATGCGTGCGCGAAAGCGTATTATATATATATATATATAAATATATGTTGTACAGTGTATGAATGTGTATAAATGGGATGATGCCGTAATTTAACAGAAAAAAATATAAAAATTTGAAAAAAAATTAATTATTAAATGTTTAAAAAAATGTTGGTTTTTTCATCTTACAAAATAAGAAATAGAATTTTTTTCTCACATTTTCGTTGTATTTTATTTGAAAAAAACAAATAGAGAATACAAATTTTTTAGTGTTTCTCATCATTAAATAATCACACCATTGGTGTTTGAAATTCGCGAAAATTTATATTTAATTCTATCTTTCACTTTAAGAAAAAGCAAAGAAGAAAAGAAATAAAGAAAATTTCTTATGTAATTTTAGATGTAAGTAATAAACAAAAAAATTAAAATATTATTAAAAAAAAAAAAAAAAACAAAGAAAATATGACTGCATTAAATTTAAATTAAAAAAATCTGAAGAAAAATAAAATCATTTTAAAAAAAATAATTGAAAAAGTAAAAAATAATTTAAAAAAGATAAATACAGAAGATGAAAATGATGAAAAACTAATTTAAAAAATATGAATTAATTAATGATTTAAATTTAGATAGGTTTACAATATATTGTGATGTCTTATGTAATAATATTATTGTAAATTTTGTACATATGAACATACTACTGTGTAATTGTGAGCATAATAATTATATCTATTACAACATTAAATTTTATTTATTGTTTTATTTATCAATACCTTTTTATCACTCTGTACAGGCCCCACGTTGCTTGGAACCTTCAAGGGAGGGGAGGGTGTTCAAAACTTTTGTTTATCATGTTAGATCATAAAGTAAGTCAATATACAGTCAAACCTGGGTAAGTGTAATAGCCAGGACCCGTCATTTTAAGCTCCCAAAACCTCTATTAGGGAGAAACACAAACCTCTGTAAGAGAGAGTCGTTTTTCCCTCATGGACCTCCGTAAGTGAGCCTGCTACTTTTTTATACCTCTATAAGCGACAGTTGAGCTTCATTTATTTATATTATTTAGGAGGAACTATAGCTACAATAAAAATACATACATACATAATAGATACACCCATACAGTTGCTGTGACTTGTTATTGCTGCGTACCTCTATAAGAGAGAAACGCTACCCATGTACCTGCGAGAAACTCGGGTTAGTGAGAAACCTCTATAAGCGATAATGAGATTGTGCTCTCTTGAACTCTCGCTTATCCAGGTTTGACTGTAAATAAGAAACTCATTTTTCGAGTAACAGAACAGTTTATTATGTCAAAGTGTGATATTTATTCACTAGTATTATGCTTAAAAATCGTTTAGCCGATCTTCAGACATTGTCGAACTAAGGTATGTTTTGAGATGACGCAAAGTTGAAAAGGAACGTTCATTCGTTGCGTTTGTCATAGGCAAAAATGCTCGAACGCGAAACATATGTTAGACATTTGGAAACGCATCTTCATTTCGAATATCGAGTACTTCGATTTAATTTTTGACGCCCTGTCCAATGCGTTTCTTGCTCTAATTGATATACTTTAACTGCACCCATAATTAAGATTCCTAAGCTGCAGCTGTATATATTCTGTATATATAACACATTGTAAATATATAACACATTGTTTTGAATTGAAGCTTTTAAAATTTTTAACCATAAATCGAGGTAAAATGTTAGTTTCATTGATTAGCGGCAGAGAGCACCACCATCGAAATTAATGTTAGTTCAACAAGTTTACCATAGATGACACCACCATCGAAATAAATGTTGGTACAACAAGTTTACCATATATATCACCACCATCGGAATAAATGTTAGTTCAGCAAAATTACCATAGATGGCACTACTATCGAAATAAGTGTTGGTTCAACAAGTTTGCCACAGATGACACCACCATCGAAAAAAAATGTTAGTTCAACAAGTTTACCATAGATGGCATTTAGATGTATTTTGTTTTTGTAATCCTTTAAGTTTTTTCACTGATACATCAGTAACACATTGTGAAGCTAAGAAACACATAAAAAATACAATAATGCAACACTGGAACCAAAAATGGCTACAACTTTTACCGACTAAGCTCCATGCAATACGCGATAATATTTTCGACAAGCTACCAACCCTTGACCGCCGAAAATATTGTACAATCGTTAGATTACGGATTGGACACACGAACATGAGCCACATTCATCTCATAACCAAGAGTAAGCCAAACCGATGCCAACACTGCAACGCAATAATATCGGTGAATCATGTTCTTTCACAATGTCAGGGATACCAGCATCAAAGAAACAAAAATGGATTACCCTCGGAAGTGAAGGTAATCCTCGATGATCCCAAATATTTCCCAAGTCTTTTCAAGTTTATTATTATTAAGGACAATGACTTAATTATATGAACCCATTTTGTATTAATAATAACACATGTAAATAATGTATAAGTCTCTGCGGTCGTTAATGACCTAGACGTTAAAAGCGACCTTAAATAAAATAAAAAAAAAAAAAAAAAAATTTTTAAATTCATACTTTACTATGTTATGTTTTCTTTACTACAAATTATCAAATTGATTTTTCCAATCCTTTCTTTTTTATTTGCACATAAGGTGCAAATAATTCGCTATGTAAATGGATCGAAACGAAACGAAACGAACAAATAGTTAAAAGTTTTATACTAATTAATACCAGAAAAAAGAAAAAGGTTTTTAGGGTGAAAACACTTACTTACCATTTCCCTATCAGGTACTACTATAGGGGAATTTCTCTTGTAACTTATATTCTCCTAATACAAATGTTAAAAATTTTCATAATTTTTGGTAAGCTCCGCGATCTTAGCACCTCATGTGCGGAATTTCGATTGACCAATTATACCATCTGAAAGGTCAGAAATTGGTCATAAAAGGTCAGTTGGTCTCATTAATTGGTCAGCATTAGAAAATTTTTTATTAAAGATTAAAGTTTTTCAAGGTCAATTAATAAGTTAAGCACCTCATTCGCAGAAAAAATAAAAAACTCCACCTATGCGCGATCGGGAAGCATTCGCTGATAATTGGTCAGCTAATATAAATAATTGGTCAGTTTAATTTAATATTAAAAAAAATTAAAAAAGTTGTCTCTGTCGTAACGCGCATGCTTTGAGCCGGATGGTTTTATCAGGGCTGTGAGTACTTACGCACAGCTCTTCACTATAAACCAGACAGAGTAGGGGAAATATTTTTTTTATAATTTTTTTTTTTGATATGTACTACTATCAAATATACATGTATATTTGATAGTAGTACATATCCAAAAAAAAAAAATGGATAAAATTTTTACTTTTAAAAAAATGAATTTTTCCTTTTATTTAAATTTTTCACTCTTTTTATACCATGTATATATGAAATATACATAGTATATTAAGTTTAGTCCCAAGTTTGTAACGCTTAAAAATAATGATGTTAGTATAAAAATTTTGTCATAGGTGTTCATAAAATCACCTAATTAGTCCATTTCCGGTTGTCCGTCCGTCCATCCGTCCGTCTGTGGACACGATAACTCAAAAACGAAAAAAGATATCGAGCTGAAATTTTTACAGCGTACTCAGGACGTAAAAAGTGAGGTCAAGTTCGTAAATGAGCATCATAGGTGAATTGGGTCTTGGGTCCATAGGACCCATCTTGTAAACCGTTAGAGATAGAACAAAAGTTTAAATGTAAATTTTTTTTTCATAAACATCACTGTTTACTCGTGAGGGCGCCAATTAGGCGGAAATTTTATAATAGGTACTATACTTGATTATCAGTTATGTATGTGTCACATGTTTGTATGTGTAATGTGATAAATAAATCAACACTGACTATGCATGGTATTTCAACAATTAACTCAGTCAATTGTTTGTTTTCACTTGTATTATATATATTTGTACATATGTCACCTATAAAAAATTTGAATGAATAATAATAATGGTTATTTTATATAGTAAAAAATCAATTTTCGGGATAACGTTTTCAAATTAATATAAATAAATAAATATCGTTATATATTTTAAATTTTGTTTTATTTTATTCTATCCCATTTTTCCTTTCAGAACAAAATTATTAATTAACTAATTAATTTTTTTTTAGTAAAGGTACAAACAAATTCTTATAAAATATAGGTGAGATAAAGAAGTTGGATTGTAAATACGTAATATTCTTTTTGGATTTTCATTTTATTTTTGTGTGGTATTTGGTTTGTAAAAAAAAAGTTGATGCAAAAAATTTTTTTAAGATGAAATTAATTATATGGAATTATGTGCAAGTAATTCGTAAATAGTTTTTATGTATTTTGATTTCATTTAAATAAAGTTGAAAACTCAAACCCTGTTTTTATTTTATTTTTCCCCATCTCTCTGTAGCTATACAATATTATTTCAGTTAAAAATAGGTGAGTATTTCGAACTTCACGATAGGTAAGTATTTCAAACTTCGTTTGCCATTTTTTTTTGTAATAATACTACTCAAAATTTTCCGAAAATGAGTTTTACTTTTTGTTATAATTTAAGAAAGTCGAAAATATGAATATAATTATTTATTAATACGAATAACAGAGCCCTAATGGTATAATGGTTAGCGTATCTGACTTCGAATAAATAGTCCCTTGGTTCGAAACTAGGTGAGGACATATGTTAAAAAAAAGTTCATTAAATCTTTTAACGATGTTCCAGCATGGTATTTGCAGTTCCTATGTTAAAGCAATGGTACAATTTTTTTTTCGACAGAATTTAACGAAAAATTAAATTTAAGAATTTAATAATGCTTACTATTAATTCCCAAAGTTTCAGAAATTTTGACCGTTTAAAATGGGAAATAATTATGCCAACGTCCCAATTTCGATCAATTTACGCCAAAATTAATATCTCGAAAGTGAAAATTAATTTCTAAATTTTTTTTTTAGAATTGTATTGTATAAACATTTTTTTCTACTTTTTCTTCAATATATAATAATATCATAAAAAATAGTTGGAGAGACCGGACATTTTACATGCTTTAAATGGGACATGACCCTCAAAATCGCGAACTTTGTCTTTAAATATCTCGCGATCTAAACGGTCAAAAATTATGAAATTTTAGGAATTCATAAATAAAGCTATTATAAACCCGAGAAAAAAAATTCGGCCAAATCTGTCGAAAAGTGATTTCATGCTGGTACTACCTTAAGCAAAATCTGATTTTTATTTTCATTTTTTTTCAAATTTCCAATACAGCATGTTTGCCTAGTAAATGATGAAAAAATTATTTTTTTTTCGTTCAAAAACTTCAATTTTTTTCACATTTCTACTAGGAGAACATCAAGGACGGACGGAATAAGTAGTACCTGATAGCAAGGTAATTGTTGTCACCTCGTAAGTCAGAAAGTTAGTGGTCTGCACACCCGTGTTTGGTGAGTGTGACCTCTAGTGGGCAGACCAATAACTTTCTGCCAAAATAAAATTTTAGACTTTCGGGGTGAAAACACTTACTCGCCTTTCTCCTTATCAGGAACTACTAATTCCCACTTATGTTCTCCTAGTACAAATGTTGAAAAAATTGAAAATTTTTTCGAAATTATATTATTTTTTGAATATCTTAAACTGACCAATTATTTTTATATTAGCTGACCAATTATCAGCGAATGCTTCCCGATCGCGCATAGGTGGAGTTTTTTCAATCTTTAATAAAAAATTTTCTGATGCTGACCAATTAATGAGACCAACTGACCTTTTATGACCAATTTCTGACCTTTCAGATGGTATAATTGGTCAATCGAAATTCCGCACATGAGGTGCTAAGATCGCGGAGCTTTTTTGGTATATTTTATTTATATATTTTATCCACCACAATATAGTTAGCGTGGAATATTAATAAAATTTATTAAATCATATATCAAAAAATTGCTCTCTAAATGCTCCATCAGATTCCAAGCTGCTCCAATTATTAAATTATCAATTAATTAAATATTTGCAATTAAAAATACAAAATTTTATTTTCCAATATCTCAGTAAATTGATAGTTTTTCCTATTGTTTTTGCTATCAATAAATTGCTCCCGTTTATTTCTTTCGGGATATAACAATAACGATTTTTAAATATCTATTATTTTTGCATAATTAATTAAAATTAATAATTGCAATTCAAACAGGTATGTGATGACGTCATTCACAAGGAGAATGTCATAAACTGGGGGGAGCGGGAAGGGAAAGAAAAACAAAAAAGCAATAATAATAGAAAATAAACAGTCATATGTATCAGCGGAAAGTATCAAAAAATAACTCCGTAAATACTCTTTCAGATTCCAAAGTTGCTCCAGTTATATAATTAATGTAATTAAATATTTTCAATGCACTCTCATACGTGGAGTCTGAGAGTATCAGAAAAGCAGCTATTGTATCTGACTCACTAAGCTCCCTTTCCCTTCTCAAACAAAATTCCATCTCTTCCAAAACTCCATTTCTTATAGTATTGATAAAAAACACCGTACTAAAAATAATTCAAAATCGTTTCTCCGTTGCCTTTGTGTGGTGTCCATCACACATTGGTATACGTGGAAACGAGTTTGTTGATATGTTGGCTAGGGACGCTGTTCAAAATGGTGCAGAAGATAACTCACCACCACCAGCACAAGATCTTTGGGCCGTCTGCAGAAAGTCTATGTTGAATGATTGGAACCAAATATGGAGAAATTCAACAAGAGGGCGTAAACTATATGCACTACAGCCTGCCCCAGCACTTCAAACATGGTTCCATGAATGGGATGTGGGCAGGAAAAATATTACAATGATTGGCCGCCTCAGAACGGGGCACAACAGTTTACCCGCTCATCTACATAAAATAAACGTTGTCCCCGACACAAATTGTAGATGTGGCTACCCATACTGCGACATAAATCACGTCATCTTCGCCTGCCCACTCTTTAATCAACATAGCCCGTATGGGTGTTTTTGGTCCTTACTTTATACCCCATCTCTTATCCTTAAATAATTATGATATCCTCTCTACAATTTGCAGCTTCCTTAATAAGACCCAACTCCCAATTTAAACATAAATAAAGTGTTTTTTGTGTATCTTATGTAAAAACCCTATATACTTTCTCTATTGTAAACCTTTCCGTGGCCCCCAACCTATGTTATTATTGTCAACCACCTTTGTTAAAAGTCTCGATGGGCCCCGACGACGAACATCCTTCTAATCTCCTTTGTGTCCCCGTCTCTATAATTACTTATAATTTCTTGTTATTACTCTATAATTATTCCTTCAATTAATAAGAATTTCCTTTTTTGTTTTCAAATTCCAAAGTCCTTATTAAGAATATATATTATTATTTGTTTGATTTTTTTTTTATTCTTGATTTTTTTTTTCGAATTAAAATTTTTTTTTTTTTTTTAGGACTTAGTAGAATATTATATATTGTTTTATTTTCTTTTATGACTTAGTAGAATATTACATATTGTTTCAATTTTTCTTTTAAGTTTTGAATTGTATTTTAATTGTACTTTGTTAATGGCTGTATGGCAATTGCTGAAGCCGGTTTAAAAAAAAAAAAAAAAAAAAAAAAAATATTTTCAATTAAAAATACAAAATTTTACGTACACAAGGGGAATGGGGGGAAAAATGAAAATATATAACGATAGATTGTAGTTATTATCTATGGTTGTGATATTTGTTTTATTTAATTAAATATTAAAAGAAAATAAGCAATCATTTGTATCAGCGGAAAGTATCAAAAAATTGCTCCGTAAATACTCTTTCAGATTCCAAAGTTGCTCCAGTTATATTATAATCAATTCAACTTTAAAAAAAAAATTTTCCATTTTCACGAATTTTCCGGAAATTTTTCATCGATTTTCGTCCTTTTTGCCCTAAAACCAACCGTTTTCGAGAGATATAGCTAATTTTCCATTTTCACTTGTCACTTTTTCAAAACTAATTTCACCAAAAATTATGAAAATTTTTAACAATTGTATTAGGAGAATATAAGTTACAAGGGAAATAGTAGTACCTGATAGGGGAATGGTAAGTAAGTGTTTTCACCCTAAAAACCTTTTTCTTTTTTCTGGTATTAATTAATTAGTATAAAACTTTTAACTATTTGTTCGTTTCGTTTCGTTTCGTTCCATTTACATAGCGAATTATTTGCACCTTATGTGCAAATAAAAAAGAAAATGAAAATCTTTTTATGAAAATCTTAGTGTACTAACCTGGCATTATATTCTCCTAATACAAATTGAAGAAAATTGAAGTAATTTTGGCCAAAAAACACAAAAAAATGAGAAAAAATCATTCAATTTTTAAACAGAATTTTCCATTTTCACGAATTTTCATGGATGTTATTTGGAAAAACTTTCTAAGCAAGAAGTTCAGGAGATGCTCAAAATTTTCGTCCTTTTTGCACTAGGACCAACCGTTTTCGAGATATAACCAATTTTCCATTTTCACATGTTACTTTTTCAAAGCTAATTTCACCAAAAATTATGAAAATTTTTAACATTGTATTAGGAGAATATAAGTTACAAGGGAAATAGTAGTACCTGATAGGGAAATGGTAAGTAAGTGTTTTCACCCTAAAAACCTTTTTCTTTTTTCTTTTTTCTGGTATTAATTAATTAGTATAAAACTTTTAACTATTTGTTCGTTTCGTTTCGTTCCATTTACATAGCGAATTATTTGCACCTTATGTGCAAATAAAAAAGAAAATGAAAATATTTTGCTGAAAATCTTAGTGTACTAACCTGGCATTATATTCTCCTAATACAAATTGAAGAAAATTGAAGTAATTCTGGTCAAAAAACACAAAAAAATGAGAAAAAATCATTCAATTTTTAAACAAAATTTTCCATTTTCACGAATAGGGAAATGGCAAGTAAGTGTTTTCACCCTGAAAACCTTTTTCTTTTTTCTGGTATTAATTAGTATAAAACTTTTAACTATTTGTTCGTTTCGTTTCGTTTACATAGCGAATTATTTGCACCTTTACTGATATAGCCTCTGTGTTCTTGATCACTTTTGGGTATAAAATTAAAAATCAAAAGCAATCAATAAACATTATAAACAATATATATTGATTTATTTTTACTTAATTGATTAATTAATTAATCAATTAGTTATGTTTATGTATAATAAAACTCTAAAACTGTCATTTTGACTAATTAATAAATTTTTATTTGATTATTTGTAGTAAGGAAAACATTATATAGTAAAGTATGAATTTTAAAAATTATTTCAATGAAAAAATTTAAAGATTACAAAAAAAAAATACATCTAAATGCCATCTATGGTAAACATATTGAACTATTAATTTCGACGATAGTGGCATCTATGGTAAACCTATTGAACTAACATTACTTGACCTTGAACTAACATGACGGTGGTGCCATCTATGGTAAACTTGTTGATCACGCTTCACTCTATGTGATGGTATATGAAGTTAACAGACCTGTATATATGACCGTGATACGAACTCACCATTTGGTAGTTACTCCTCCAGAGAGTTTAAGCGTTACTTATGTTACAACCAAAAAAATACATTGCTTTGTTATACTCACCGATAGATGGCTCTATGCGCAAAATATTTATATTTTTATTTTGTCTCATCATACGCGTGCATTTAATTATTTATTTATTTCTATAATTGTGAACTAACGTCCCTAAAAATTCAAGGAATAAACTTGATTATATTTTTTCTTTAAATCAATTTAATACTATCACCTCTGTAAAAACTAAACTTAAACTTTATAATATCATTTAAGCTAAAAAATAATGAATGCAATTCATTACTATTAAATAATATCTGTGATAATTTACAAAGATTAAAATAGTCAAAAATAAAGAGAAGACTTGAAAATTATTGAAAATCAGTATTCAGGATTTTTTTGGGCCCCTGAATCCATACAAGAATAAAAACTTAAAATCGGTATCTTTAACTTAAAACTGGGTATTGAACACAAGAAATATAAAAAAAAATCTATGTTATGTATAAATTAGGTAAACTAATGGTTGTTTTTACTGTATCTGACAAAATTAATTTATATAAAAAATATAATACCAATTTTCTTTTTTATAAATTAGAGGTGAGAAAAAATAATAGTTATATTTATTATCTGGACCATGAAGGTTATAAAGAAGGAGAAAGATCGCTATGTATTAAAGCATTAGCGCACCTGTCCCTGAAAATTTGTAGAATTTATAGTTCATTTTTAAGCCACCAGCCGCGCTGTCATCAAAAAGTAGTATCTGTGAAGTTAGCTGTTGTTGTTAGCATAATGTATATACAAATTGATATATCATTTCAAATTGGCGCTTTTATTGATACTACTTAGCGGTCGCAGAGCCTCACTTATTTTATCCATATTTCGGGGACAATATTTTCTATAGCGATCGTTCTCCTTCTTATAAGCTTCATGATCTGGACAGAGAATATATCGGTAAAACAAAAGGCAAGCGAAAGTCAATGATAATTTTATCGCATGCCATTTAATGCCATCTCTGAATATACAGGCAAACTAAATTAGTATAATCGACTATATAAAACTCTTTATTACCTTATATATTAAGGTTCTCACCTTGAATAAGGTTATTGTCTTGCATAAAAATTATATTTATCCCATATGCATCACATTAGAAAACTTATAATATTTAATTAACTTTGAAAACTTAGTTATAAAATTCAATTATAATAATTAAGTTGTATGTAATTTTTAAAATTGATTTTTTTTAGATAATTTTTCAAAGTGAATTAAAGATTATAAGTTTTCTAATGTCATGCAAATAGGATAAATACCATTTTCATACAAGCTCATATATTTTATACATTTTAAATTTTTATCTTTTATTTCGTGTGTTCAATTTTTAATAACTCAAATTATATAGTCTTTGGAGTCTCTGTTCAAATTTGGTGTATTTTATTCATTAGGAATATAAAATTTATTATCGTGTGAACAGTTTAGTAATGAAATGTGAAAATATTCTGAGCTGTGTTTTGTCATTCACATCAAAATTAACAACAATTGGAATACAAATTTCACGTAAAGAAAAAATTTTTCTCCAAATAGACAATTTATCAAGAAATAAAAAATAAGCTCATGATATACCGATATTGTAAAATTATTTAGTTAATTTTGGTTGAAAGGTACATTTAAAAAACATTTCATTGTTTCATTTAAAAGATTTGAAGTGCAAAATTTTTTTGGTAAAATTGAACACGCTAATTTTTTCTAATAAGTCTAATAATAGAAAATTTAATTGGATAGATATATAATTAAGTATAAAATGTATTTTAAATAACACCTTATCATTTTATTTAATATTTAAATTATAAGCAACATAAAGAAAGGAAATAATGATTATTCGTAGTTAGAGGAATACCACGTAAAAAAAATTCAATTCTCTTGCTTAATATAAAATGAAAATAATTAAAAACCGAAACGTAAACATACCAAAAAGAATGAAAAATATTAAAAATTTCTAAATCTTTAGCTAATAATATTCTTGAAAATTTTCTATATTAATCCAATCATTATAATATTGAAACTTACTTAGGTAAGCTTTCAAAAATTTGTTTTACAAGCTTTATGATTTGTTTCAAAAATTCTCTTGTATTTTTTTATCTACATATGAGCATTTCTGATAAGATTAATCCTTTTCAAAATATTAAAGTAAAATTTATTAGCCAAATATCAAAAGTCTGAACTATTTATATAATGAAAAATAAAGTTTTCATAAAATAATTGTATTATTAAATCAATTAAAATTTTGTTTGTTTGTTTTTTTTTTTTTTACTTTCTCTCTTTTGGTCTTGAATTTTTCTATTATCCCTCTTACAAAACCAATAAATACGGAGTCTACTTATTGATTTTGCAATAGTTTCCAATTAAACAGAATGATTTCGGCACAATAAAAGGGCAAATTGGAAAGCACTAATTAATATTGAGCTAACACATTTATTGAGCTAACAGTTCCACTGTATTAGGAATAGGATTACTTTTTTTGTACACAATTTGTGTTTCATAAATCCATATTTCTTGAATCCAATTCCCGTGAATACATACTGTTTTAAAAGCGTCTACAAACTGGTTGGTAGATGGTTGATCATTACAACCAGAAGAATATCGGGTACCACCAAAAAATTTTCTAATCCACAACCCTGGTAGCTTATTGTTATCTGCCAGCCAGATTGTGATGGAGATGAAAAAAATGTACCATTAGTACGCATACATTAAAACTATCGAATGATGTATCCAAGTCTTTTAAAAATACGGATATTGCCATAGTCAGACTGGGGAGTAAATCTGAAAATATGAATATAAAGTTAATCTTTGTCAATTTAAAATACTTTGTTGTAAATGTTTTCCTTACCTCATGAAACAAGATTATCCATTCCAACACCAACAGAATGGCTAAATATGTGGGCTGCGTACTTCATCTTCATTGCGGTTTGCATTTTTGGTTCAAGATGTATCTTTGTTAAACAAATGTGGGGAATCGAATATTGTGAATATGGGTTTACCTGTCCTAAAAAAAATATATCTTTTGCTTTCTGATCACTCCTTAATAATTTTAGTTCCTCCACATTATTCGTTCCCATATCACAAAACTATTGCCATTATTTTTAATCCACAATTTTTATTCATAATTAAGCCATCTATGAGGGTATAAGTGAAACAAAATTTGCATATAGGTTGCCTATTAAAGTTATTGGTCTAGTTTACTGATATAGTCTCTGCTTTGGACGAGTGGTTCAAACTACCAAATGATGAGTTCGTATATAATTGTTGTTCTTTTTGTATCTGTATTCTTTATTGTGGTTCTGAGCAACCTTATCGAAAGTTAAATCAACGATATAATAATAGATGTCACTAAGACATAAGATTTATTACATTCTATTCCATATAGTCTTTAGTGAAACTGGAGTGAAATGTACCATGTGAATAAATTGTATGGGGTTGGTTTTGTTTTCTGTATAAAATAATCACAGTTTATTATCAAATAATATAATATAATTAAATTGTACTCGATAAATATATATTGTTCTCGATAAACCATAAACTATTTGATCGAAAATAGTTGTTGGAGTTGTTAATAATAAAAGTTTTGTCGTTAAATAATAATACACTAAGCAAAAATTAAAACGCGACACCTTGTTTCGTCAAAAATAATAGCAGATATGATAATTTGTTATCCTTCGTTCTTTTGAACACTATCAGAGCTCCTTTTTAGGATAAAGAAGTGAATTTGAAGATGCGACTCGCAGAAGAAAGTATAATATTTGTCCTAATGTACCGCTAGTATCACCCTCTTTTTATGGAAATTGTTATACTTAAAAAAACATGTTATACTTATAAAAAAAGCCCCATTTTCACCCTTCGATAGACATCAGTAAAAATTTTTTCGTTTTTGCTTTGTCAATAAAATTAAAAAGATAAAAAAATGTCATATAATCTGTCGAAAGCGATTTTAACTATTCGTTTTTCTATAAATTAATGTCAAAGGCCAAATTTTTGGCCAGCGTAATATAAACGCACTGCCATTGGTCAGTCGAAAAAGTGACGTCATCTGTCATGTCTCACTGAAAACGTCGATGCGTAAAGTATTGAGGTATTATTTAATTGCAAAAATTGAAAATAACAAATTAAAGATGTGAGATGAGGACGGGAATTTTTTCAGAGCTCAATTTAACAATTTTCTGAAAGTGTAAGTCGAAATGCTGGCGGATTTTTCGTAAATTCTGACTGTTTCAATATCGCCGAAACGAGAGATGGTAAAGCTTTATGGTAAATATACATTGTCAATATTGATTGCAGTTAGTATAATCATACTCTGAATTGATATCGTCGAACATTTTCAAAACGAACTAAATGTGTAGGATTCGATTAAATAATTATTACTATTAAACAAATATATACGCATGAATAAGGGCTTTATTTCTTTTGAAAATTTCAATTCCAAACGTAAACATGTTTATATTATATATTTTTATTGAAAAATATCCAGTTTAATTATTATTCAATAATTCACGAAATAATATATTATTTTTTGTTTATTTTTTAAAATTTAGATCGTTGCGAATGTAGTTTTCCAATACATACAATTTCTCAGAAGCCTGAATTTTTCTTCCCTTTTTAGCTCCTGGTTGAGGTTTTCTTGCAACAGCTCTTTTTCTGTCTGTTTGACAATCGAAAAATCTCAGTAACGTGCCCTTTTTCAATCTAACTAATGCAGAGAATGCAACGAATAATTCGACTACTATTTTCGAAATTGACATTGACGTGAGCGCTTACTTACATTGAAAAATTTGGAAAAAAGGGCTTTATCTTGTTGCATAATAATTCTACACTGCAAATGTCGAAAATTATTTTTTTTTAACTTACTTTAAAGTGATCCTAGCAACAAAACAAATTTTTATGTAAGGATATTGAATTGCGGCCAACTTGAGCATACCATTTTCTACGCATTTCCTCACTTGGTACCGAAATAAATAATTTAGATGGTGCAGTTGTTTCGAGCATATTTATTGCAAAACTTTTTTTAATGTAATTTATTATAGAAATCAATTTTTTGGTCCCTACAATCGAAAACACTGCGATTTTTGGCACATGGAAAAAATTACTGGAAGTGTTTATTTTATGTGCGTTTCATAGCCGTATGATTTTTCTTTTGCGAGATATGAGCATATTTGCAAGCGGTAATCGTATAATTTTAGTTAAATCTTATATAAAAAATAGCTTTGAACTACCCGCTTCGCTGGGGAAATTCAATTTTAAATGCAAAGATTATTGTGTTATAATCCTCACTTCATATCTCACTTACCATCCTTTTGTTCACAATTTCCTTAACTTTTAAAATTATCAGCGTTTCTATACTATATTATGCATGTATTATACATAAAAATCTTCCTCTTGACTCACTCTGTCTATTTGAAAATCGCATCAAAATCCGTTTCCTAGTTTTAAAGATCTAAGCATACATAGGGACATGGGGACAGACAGCGGGATTCGACTTTGTTTTATACTATGTATATTGATATATATTCAAATATACAGATCTTCAATGTCATTTTATCCGATTTCTGTTAAAAATACCACACATGTTGTAAGAGTCATCTTTCTAGACAACTTTACGTTTCTTAAATTAAGCATTTATAATTTTGTTTTGGTTAAAATTTCGGAGATATTTTAATTTTAGAACGTATTTAATCACCACTTACAAAATCACTCATAACTTGATATCGAAAAATTGTACGGCTATGAAACTCACATCAAATTGCAGGAGAAAAATGGAGTTTTTTTTATAGGGGCAAACAGTTTTTATAAAAAGAGTATAATTGGGGCGATAACAACAACACTTCAATCTTAGAGTAAGCATATTGGAGTATCAAATTTGTAAGCTCACTTTTTTACCTTTATAATGAGCCCTGTTAGAGCCGAACTGAACCAAGGATAACATAGTTATATGCCAGCAAATACTGTGTCTTTTTAACGGAACAAAAAGTGTTGCGTTTTTATTTTCGGTTAGGGTATAGTATATATAGGTAGTTTTAACACATTATAATATATATGGAAATACCTCAGTTTGTGATGATATGAAAAGCTGTCCTAATGTATTGTTTGTTTCATATAGAAAGCTTGTTGAATAGATTATAATTTATAGAAAATTCAACACGCAGACATTGTATAAACTGAGCGAATTCCATCTTAAGAATTAATAAAAATAAAATCGACAATCAGAACTTCTAAAAATTACTGAAACAAAAATCTGTTTTGATAAATATATTGATAAAAAAAAGAACGATTTGATCTGAGGATCGAACACGAGTACATTTATTTCAAAACCCGATATGCTATCAACTCGCCCACTTTTTTTTCAATTGATGAACAGTTTTTTTATAAAACTCTATCCCAGTCGGTACAAAAGCAATAGCTCAATTTCCTTAAAGAGGAAATTCATTAATATAAACTATAGAGAGATAATAATAAAGTCAATCAATCATGATAAATATCTCAATAAACACAATATAAACAGTAGGTACATACAGTCAATATCTAATAGATAACAACTCAACTATTATAGATACGGTACACATTAGAATAATGTATCTTTTATGAAAAGAGTTTGAAAAAGAATGAAGATGGAAAATGTTTGTAATGCTTCTCTTTGATGTAATATAAAAAGTATATATTACTCCATCTACAAGCGCGGATTTCAAGAGGGGCAAATTGTCTGATATAATCCAGCAGATTTTAAAAAGCTTTGCTTTTTATTTAGGTTAATTTGCCTGATATTATTTAGGTTAATTGAGAACCAAAGAACATAAAAATTTAGCTCATTTAACGATTAGATGTGTATTTTTCTAGCTACGAAATAAAAGCTTTTCGTATTTCAGGGTTTTAGGCGATATCTCAAAAAGTACTACCTTAAATACTTCTTTAAATGAGATTTTTACCCTTAAGAAAAAATCCTTTTTTTCACCGATTTGGATAAAAATCATATTCTAGATTAGTTTTGACCTAAATAATATCGAAAACGAATAAAATTAGTATTCAATGGAAAAATTCATCAGATGTTCTTGGCTTTGGATCGTTTGGAGCAATATAGACCTAATAAACATAAAATCCAGTAAATTTGATTATTACTTTTCTAAGAGGATTTTTTGACGATATCTTAAAAACTACTCACCCAATCCTTAAACAAACTCGCTTTAGTGTTTTTGGGATCAATATTTCCCAATATACCAAGTTTCGTCAAATTCCGAAACAAAATTTTGTTTTTCATTTTCTTAATTTTTTCATAAAATCGACAAAATTTTTTTTCTCCTATTTAGATAAAAATAATTACATCAAGTAATTTTCGATTCAAATCGCATGCTGGAGAAGATATTCCAGACTAAAATCTTTAGTTAAATATATAAGCTATCTTACAAACTGATCGTGCAATCGCAAAATCCATCAGATTTTTATTTTTGTGGATCATTTAGACTAATTAGGATCCAAAATCGACATATATCCAGAATCGCTCCGAAATGAACTTTCCACTGAGAATTTTAGGTGATATCTCAAAAACTACACATCCAATCGCTAAACAAACACGATTTTTGTAATTTTTGGGTTAAAACTAACCTAAATACCCAGTTTCATCAAATTTCAAAACAAAAATTAATTTTAATCTATTTTTTCCATCAACGGTTTTTTTCAGGAAAGCCTTTATTTTCGTAATTAAATTATCTTTCTTCTGATACCAATTTCCATTGGTTAACAGATCTGAGTAGATCTGCTCATACCATATGAACAGGTGAGTCAATATAGGTAACTACACCGACCTGTAAACCAATCGAAATTGGTATGGGAAGAAAGATAATTTAATTACGAAAATAATGGAATAGGCTTGCCTGAACAGTTCATGGAAAAAATTAAATTAAATTAATTTAATTAAAAATAGCCATGAACAGTTCGATAGAAAAACAATGATAGGAGTGTTTAAAAATCAAAAATGTTGCATAAAAAATATGTCTCATCTGATTATCAGATGAATGGAAATTGACCTCATACTGTCTCTTAGACCATTACACTTTTGGCATTTTAAAAACTGCTTGTACAATAACAACAATATAACTCATTCAATAAATATTTAAACTAATAGTTCCTACATAAATAATAATGTACTAAAGTGGTATCTAAGCGCTTAACTTATTTGATATTCAAATATTCCCGTAAGACTCACTTCTGGTTAAATGTCCAATAGAGGCATATATTTTATGTATAATGAATGTTCCAATAGTTAGTTGATTGATCCGGTTTAATAATAATAATAATAATAATAAAGTCAATTCACTAAGCCCGCTGCAGGCCAACGGTCTCCCCCAAATCCCTCCTCTCACAAGACTATCCCTCCATCGCTCAATCTGACGTCCCTTCCTTCTTTTGAAGTTGTATGGCGTCCAGTTTGTAGTGCGCACTGACCATCGATCGTTTACCTATGTGCTCAATCCATTTCCACTTTAATTTGTTTTCAAGCCGTAACGTCTTTTAGTTTGGTTTTATTGCGAATAGTCAAAGATGTTATTTTGCCCCTTAGTTTTATTTGAAGTGAGAGGTATTTCAAGCTAGGGTCTGAGCGCCGTAGGTGAGGAAGATGTACTTTTAGATCCAATACTTTCGCCACGCATTACTTGTTCTTTGCTGAGCCTCCATAGATGTGTTTTTTTTGAAAGATACAAGCTGCCCTTAATATTTGTAGTTGGTTACATTTTCGATTAGTTGATCATTGAGGGTGATCATTGAGTTTTCTCTTGTATTGGACATTATCTTTCTCGATATTTATGTGTGATTTGCTTTGGACATGGTTTAATTCTAATAGTAAGTATATAGATATACGCACATGCATATGTATATTTATCAAACCTTAAGGTTTGTATTTCAATTTCAGCTATTGAAAAAAAAATTTAAAAATTGTAGTATGAATACAAAAAGAAAAGTTCAAAATTCCCGGATGATTCCTGATTTTTCAGTATAATTTATCTTATTTTTCTCTTGATTTTTTAGAAATTTGTACTATTACATCTCTAACACGAAAAATGGGTCAGGACTCAAGAATTTCTCCAAATAACATTTCTTGCACACTCCGGTAGTTTTCATCCACGCTTACTTGTAAATATAACAAATAACATTTTTTTCCTTAAATTGGAGTGCCATTTAACGTCAATACAAAACAAAAAATGTTTGATAAATCATAAATGGGCTAGTTAAGTTAATAACTTAAATTTTAAACGGATTTGAAAAGGACCGAAGGTTTGATGTACATAGCCTTTTTCTTAATATTTATCAATTCTGTTTCTTTTTATCGGCATCTTTTATCAAATTCCGTTGCAAAAAAACCTTCGATAAAATGATATTTTTTCGAAAAAAAAGTGAATGAGAATTATTATAGTAGGCTATAAATATTTTTTTGGAAGGATTCTAATGATTGATGTAAATGGTGTCCAGAGCAGAGTCATGACTCATTCGTTGGGCTAGAGACTGGCCTATAATTCACTGAAGTATAAAGGGAAAGTTTTTGTCCAAATAAACTTGATTTATGTATTGATTGGATGAGTATCGATACGCTGGGCAATTTAAGTCGATATTTCAGATATTTGTCATTCAATTACAATATGTATTTTTATACTTTTTTTTTCAGTATGCAACAAAAAAGCCTAAACAGGCGATTAAAAATTAAAAAAATGTTAGGCACTCATGAGAACTGCCGTCAAAACTGAATACTTAGAACTTTGGACTAACTATGTTTTCGTTAAGTTATTTAAGTTATTCGAATTTCATAATTTGAAAACCGAAATTATTGACATACTAGCTAAACACGGCCACGTTTCGCTATGGCTTTGTCTGATACTAATTATTAGGGGAGTAAATAAAAATAGCCTAGAAACACATTTGATATCTCTGTGAAACTTTCTTTACTTTTGTCAGTTATTTTTAAATAGTCGTTCCCGTGAGAACTTCTTGTTCCCGTGAGATGCAAAGTATAACACTCTTGGGTATAAATGCAACGATTTATCAAAAAATTTAAAGTCAATCCAACAATTACTTTTCTAGTTTTGCAGTCGTAAACATACGGAAGCTAAAATTTTAAGATATACTTTTAATGTGGATATGTCAACGTAGTATTGTAATTTCCATCAGATTGTAGACTGGTTACAAAAAAGCAGTCTAACTAGCGGGAACTCAACACCTATTTAACGAAAATCAACTCATTGCGTTATGTTTAGTTGATCTGGGTAAGCTAAGCCCGAGCGAACACGGGCTATGGTTTTTGTCCTTTTTTGGAAGTCAAATTTACAATTTAACAAGTCAGTTTACAATCTGACTGAAATTAAAATATTACGTATTATGAATAATAAAATGGCAACAGCACACGATGTGTGTCTCAAGCGGTCTCCCATCCAAGTACTGACTGTGCCCACGTTATTTAATTTCCTTATAATGTGGTGAATGCTTTGAAAATTTTTTTTAATAAATCATAAAAAAATCAATCATATAAAAATACCAATTTATTGGGGAATGGTTGTCTTATGGGGAAATTATTTTTTGGATAATGGTTTGGTAAATTTCTTTTTGTTAGCTTGTTTTACATTAGATAGGTATGAAAAAAAAAATAAATTTAATAATACAATTGATATTTTGAAAAAATAAAATTGCACTGCCCGAGCTGGAGTTGATCCTCAAGTCTTTCGATTGGAAGACCAACTCGTTAACTTCTACACCACCTGTGGCTGTATGAATTAAGATGCAATGAATTCTCACTATTCATAGGTCGTAAATCGGTGTTTTCAAAGTGGTATGTATGTTGCTTCTGAGGTGGCGATCTAAATCATGGTGTGGCAACCAAATTACCAAACTATAATTTAATTAATACCCTCGACTAACAAATTATTATAATTAAATCGTTTAACACGGCAAAAGAAGTTTTCACTTCAAAAATAATGATTCACGCTTGCATATTTGATGATAATTTCGATAATTTCCGGTTTAATGTCATTCTGTAGGTCATATATCTAGATTACTTTTTCAGCTGCATTATCACTGCATATATAAATTATTCTTGATGAGAGTATTTTCATGATGTAAATATTTGCATGTTATCCACTCATATGTGATTTGTCGCTTTATCAAACAAACTATGTTAATTGTGGCATCAATCTATTGTTTATCAACAATCTCTCAACCTGAAAACAACCATTAGCATTCATTTATTTTCATTCGTTTTTAAACGTCATCATCTTTTTATGATAATATAAATATCTACAGTGACTAATATGAAAAACGTTTGACATAGTGAAGCAAATGGTATTTGGTGTTCCATCGACACAAAAATCTAAAATAATCGATAAATTATAGTTTTAAAATGCTCTCTGCAATAGACATATCCGGTAAATTTTTCGATGTACCAAAAAAACTTCGAATCGATTGTAGAGACCAAAAAAATTATTCCTATAACAAAATATTTACATTTAAAAGTGTTTTGCTCTAAATATACTCGCCTAAAAATTGTGACATTAAAACACTTCAGAATCGTGCGCCATGAATCATAACGTCATCTGTTATGACAATTCATAAAATGCCAAAGAGTTTATATACAACTAGAGAACGCCAGGGCCCAAAACATGCGATATGATGTTTTGAGAGAGAAAAGACTGCCAGTGAGTTCCCCTTTGTCCTTGTCTAATCTATATGTCATTGGCTACATATTGCTTATTTTATTGCTATAAAGTTAATAGTTAAAAAACGATTTATGGAATATTATTTAATACATTAAAAGTTATTCAAAAAGAAGAACGGTCAAAGGAACTTTATTTACATAACAAACACAATATAAACAGTTTAATTTTTAATAAAATTAACTAAAAGATATATTAAGTTTAATTATTATTTAAATTTTTCATCTATCAATATTTCCACCAAGGGAAACTATTTTACCTTTTTTGTATCAGCAATATAAAGTATAAATTATTATAGATAAATAATTTTGCCGTAAGTCAACTATATTGGTTCTGTTCAGAATCCAACGTAGATCTCCTAGACCAAAAATAGAAACAAAGCATATCTGTTATAAAAAAGTAAGATCTGCGTTTATAGATCCTTAAAAGTGTACACAGATATTTCGCTAACAATAAGTGTTAGTAGAAGTTATTTCTAATTTCTCAGACGTGCTAAGTTTCTAGTTTAGATCTAACAGGTTCTGAATAAGCCCAGTGCCATCCATTAATGATTAAATGACTGATCATTTAATAATGTAGCATACATTAAACTTATTCATTCATCTGCGATATTTATTTACAATACCTTAATCTCAATAGATATATTGTTTACGGTTAACTAAACAAAGCAATGATAATAATAATAAGTATCTACTTTGCTGCCTAATGTCAATATTAGGGTTGCCACCTATTTTAATTATCAAAAATTGCCTCTATTTGTTTTTCGCTACATTTGAACACCATAGTGATCTCGTTTAGCTTCAAGTAGCTGGAGTTTGATATTGGGGATAAGTTTTAAGGCTTTGCGGACCTCTAGAGGCTTTTCTAATTTAGTTATAAGATTGAAATTTTTTATATGAGTTCAATTAGTGTCTAGGATCGACTGTTTTGAGTGCCTTCACAGACCCACTCTTTTTATGTCGAAATACCATATTTTTCATCGCTCTTACAGGCTATAAGTTTTCTTTTGCTGAAAGGCAGAATATCTGCTAACCACAGCTAATTTGCATACATTTTGCGTTCTAGTCCAATCATCTTAGGGTTTCACCACAGAATCTACCAAAATAAGCTGAGTATTTGTACTATTATTTACTTTGCTAGTAAAAATGTTGTCTCAAAGGTCACATATGATCACGTGTCCGGGTTTATAGATATGCAAAGTCAAAGGTCGCAAAAATCAGTTTTTTTTAGAATATCTCGTTTCCTTTGCTTTCAATCGTATTAACATCGATTACGAAAGTTGTAGAGGATAAAATTTTCTACAAATTGCGCCCGCGTGATCACATATGACTTTTGAGACAACATTTGTACTATAAAAATATAGGTTTGTACAAATATTTAGCTTATTCCGTTAGATTATAAGGTTGACCCATTTTCTTGACTAACATGATGGTATTATTCCTTTATTAATGCCAGTATGATAGCGTCATCGTTGATATTGATAAATCTGTAGTACTGACATGTCAAATTGTGATGAGCAGTACTTATATTGGTACTGTCGTCTAATAATTTAAAGAAAAATGGCCACCCTAATTTATATATATATATTATATATATTATATATGATCACATGTATTGGAGTTAGTTAAACTTTAATAGCTACAAGTTTTGTTTTACTGTTTTACCTTACTCAATTATTTGCTCTATAAATTGAAATTGTTTTACGGAGAATTTATATACAGAGGTATAATATGGGTTTAATAAATAAAATCGTTGTTAATGTTTAATGTAAAAATCACATCTTATACATATATGTACGAAACATATTATGGCATAAGCATTTTCTACAAGGTAATTGATTACAGTAAAATCTGTTATGTTTATTTTATATATTTTAGTTATAACATTTTCAACTGCAGCCAGAAAAATACATAAATTCTAGATAAATAAATAGACCTAGAATTTCAGGGTTAAAAGTAAAGATTGGTAAGACCACTGCGTTATAGCCTTCACCCCTCTTTCTCTCACTTAGCCGCTTTCCATGGCACTCGAAATAATGGTAGAGACTGTTGTGCACAGGCGTAAAATAGTCATGAATCGTTGAGTATATCAGAAAAGATGGCCATGAATTGCTTTACATTGACTGCCTATATTACAGAAATCTGTAGTTATATATATATATATATATATATATATATAGCACTAAAAAGTAAAAAAAATTATTGTTATTTTTGCAGTCGGTGTCAGCCAAGGAAACAACTCTGATAGAACAGTTTGCTACATGAGCATGCCTGACACGGACTTCAAAAATAACAATAATTTTAACTACATTAAATTTTTTTGTTATTTTTTTTACTTTTTAGTGCATATTAATTTGTTTTGGAAAAGTTTTTCTTTTGAAGTCGGTTTTCTTTTTGTTTTTGTTGTTGTTGTGATTTTTAGTGAATCTGAAGTACACTAACTAATTTGTCACTAAAAAAAGAACCATCAAAATCGGTCGGCGTGATATTGATTTGTTCGACCTCTTGTCGTGCATACTTAATGCAAATTTAAGACTTTTATGGTTTTCTTATTTATGCCGTTGTCAAAACTGGACAAAAATGAAATGTGAACACACGGAAAACACCAGCTTTCAAATAGATAAAGAATCATCAAAATCGGTTCACCAAGTTTCAAAAAAAAGAAAGTTTTGAGGTAACACACATTAAAAAAATAAAATAAAAATACAGTCTAATTGATAACCTCCTCCTTTTTTGGTTGAAGTCGGTTAAAAAGTCATATGGTACTTTAGAATTATAACCACAAATGCTTCATTTCCTCCAGTATTTAAATGTACATGAACTGTATGTATGGTGTTCACATCAAATTTTACTTTCAATATACAAAGCTCTAATTTTTAACATCCTGTAAGTTTATTCTCCTGAGAGGTTTATCTAATGCTTTGTGTATTTTCATTTATTAATTTTCAGGTTATACAGAAGTTGTGTTTATTTTCACAAACTTAAGAACTTTGAATTTGAATTTTCACTGTATTGAAATGTTTTATTATGATTATTATTCAGTCAATTCTTTTCCATATGAAATATTAGTTCTAAGTAGGTTAGGGATTTAGTCGTGTAAGGATGAATCTCATAATAATGTTGTCGTTACCATGGCATCGAAAAATCTACAGTTGATTTAAAGGAGATCGAACTATATTCTTGTAGCATCGATGGTTATGATTTCAGCATTTTCAGGAAAAGTGAGTTTCGTTAGAATTGAGGATATTAAGCGGTTGTATGATCGTAGGTGCGGTTGTATGTGTATTGTATGATCGTAAATTCTTTGGATCTAGACGAACCATTTTAGACGAAAAAAGTGTAAAATGAAGAATTTTTATGTACCTCAACCTATCGGGACAATTTTTTTTTAAATGTTTAGGAAGGTCATTATCAAATTCTACATCTAACTTGTTGCCGCTAGAAAGTTTGGCCATTGTATTGTTGGTCAAAAAAGTATACTCAAGAGTTTTTGAGGTCACTGATCACGATTCTGAATTTAGAATGTAGATATAACCCCCCCCCCTCCCACCTGTGGTTATTCAACTTCCACTGCCTAACACAGCAATGGAGATGAACAATCGAATATTGTAAATATACCCAAGTGGGGTATCAAATAAAAGAGTATGATGTGTACATTGCAAAACTGTTACCCCAGCGTATAGGGATATGAGGGGAGGGATAAAATTGGGGGTGAACTATCGAATATTTTCAAATAAACTCAAGTCTGTTAACAAAAAAGGACATGATTAGTTATTTTAGATGTAATTTGGTTTTAGTATTATATTTAATCAGAACTAAGCCAGAGGGGGGGGGAGGGAGGTAAGGAGTATATCGAAATTCTAACTTCGGAATCGTGATCAACGAACCCAAAAACTCCCCAGTATACTTTTTTGGCCCATTTTGTCGAACATTTACAGAGTGATTATGTTTAGGACCAGCGAAGACGCATTTTCCCCAGGAGGAGGCTATCAGAATTCTGATTTCAGAACCGTCATCAGCGACCCCAAAAAACCCCGAGTATACTTTTTTGGTCCATTTTGTTGAATGTTTACAGAATATTACTATGTTCGGCCAGCGAAGAGCGATAACCTCAAAAAAGGAGAGTATATTCCCATTCTAACTTCGGAATCGTAATCAGTGATCCCAAAAACCCCCGAGTATACTTTTTCGGTCCTTTTTGTGGAATATTATGTAGTATACTATATATACAGAATATTGCAATTTTGGACAATGGAGCTAATTACTCCAAGAAAGGGGGAGTATATCGAATAGTGATCAGCGACCCCGAAAACCCCTAAGTATACGTTCCTAGCCCGTTTTGATGAATATTTTCAAGGCTTTAAAATTTTCACAAATTACCTCAGAAATGGATTCTAATGATAGGCCTATTTGGCTCATAGCAATAACCAAAACAAAAAAAAAATTGGCCGGATAGTTTGAAGTACAAAATGTTCTGTTTCAACTGTCTAAAATGACACAACTAATCAGAATGTCATCAGAGATTATATACATGTTTTTGAGTGTCTATCTCATATTTGTGGAGTAAGCAGAGCGCAAAAAACCTTTTAGTTTGGATGATAAGGTGTACGTGTTGAAAAAAGCGTTGGCTTTCGGATTTTTTAATATATGGCTGCAATAAAATCAATAAACAACATAAATTTTCTGTTTTATGTTTATTTATATTGATATTTTGCCATTTGGCACTCCCTAAAGAAAACTCCGGTGCAACCGCATAATTCTCTCATTTTATGGAAACGATAATAAAAATGCTAAAAGAAATAATGTTCACCTACCTACCTTGAATTGTTTTAGTATCGTGACTGATAGTTATCGAGTCCTTGCAGTTTTTGATACCCTGGTAAGGTATGATTGGCTACGAATTATATCTACACATAAAATGTATATTATGACAAGTAGTTTGGGTGTAATAGAAAACGTCTAATGAAGTGTATATAGTAGTTGATATTGGTGTGGTAGTTATATGTGTTTTAGTTGGATTGGTTTTAGTTTGATCATAAACCGGTTTGAAAATTCGTTCCTCTAAAAACCTTTTACCTGTCACATAAATAACAGAAAAGTGGAGAATAAATGAATATTTCATGACGGTTTGTGTCAAATACAAAAACTACTATATATGTGTGTTGTATGATAGCCTCCTCATTTTTACTTAGTGTTATGTGGAATAATAATATAAAGTAGACCATTGGTGATGATCGTCGTATACTTATACATATAACTGATGACTTTAACGTTTTGTATGAAGAATCTTTTTCGACTCTTGTTATGTCCTTCTGAAGGTGATATATATTATAATGAAGAAAAACATACTTTTAGCTAGAAAAATTAAATAAAAACTCTCCTTTCTCTCGAAGTCAAAACTTTTCTTTCTTTTTATCATACCTTTTTTTAAAATCTTATATTCTTTGAAACTTTTCTTTTTTTTAAACTAATTATTCAAAATTTAACGAATCTGGCATGTTTTTTTGTCTTTTCCAGCCCTTTTTATGTCCTTCATCCACCATTCGAATCTAGGGTAGCTAAAAATAATTAATTTTTTCTAAATGAGTTATCGATAAAAATTCGATCTGAATCTGATATGGGTATTGGAGTCTGGTCTGACATACATAAGTATCACTAAGTATCTGGAAGTATTTCGAAGGCAGTATCTCAATTCCAAGCATTCACTGGACACTGGCTACAAGATAAACACATAGAACGTCTGGCCGTTCTAATGCATCACGAGTATTGTGGGAGATGCCAAGAATAGGGCGAAGAAAAGACAATGATTCATCTTCTCTATCTGATAAACTGTTGCCATATTGCTAGTCTTCCTGTTCTTAAAAGCTTCAAAATGTTTATGCAATAGTGGCAGAGAATGGGTCATCTTCTTTCATTAGGTATCAGAACGGCTTTTATAGGCTAAGTGTGTCTTCCTCTGATATAGCTTCTAACCTACTTTTAGCTAGAAAAATTAAACAAAAAAATCCGTTTTCTGAAATCAAAATAGGAAAAACTTTTCATTCTTTTAGTCATACCTATCCTTTTTTATCCCACATTTTGTGTAGGTTTTAGATTGTTTCTCTTTTACACATAATTTTTACGAGATAGGCTTATAATTGATTAGTATTCATCTTGATTATACGAATGGTCAATGGTTCTACTTAAGTGGGTATTGAAGAGGATATTTAAAGTAGGGTTAATATCCTTAAAGGTTTGATTAAATTATTTTAAGTGGCAATATGTTAACGTTACTTTATATTCATATTTATCCTTGGTCAAGAACACAAGCGTTTAACAGTATGTTGTGTACTCAATTCCATTTTGTTTTGAGTACGTTTCTAAATTTGCTGTTAACTTTTAATTTTTGCTAAGATTAATGGCAGTTTTGGAGAAGTAGAAGCCTTTTTCTTTTGCCAGTAGAGCTACCATTTTACCTCTCATTTACTTTTTACAGCTATGGATGATGAGTCTATTATTATGTTTTTAATACTTCTTGAAATCAGTGACGCATGTGCCATCATTACTATATTCTTCTTTATTAAGATTCAATCCACTTTCTTTCTCTTTGGATGATTCTCTATCACATTTCAATCGATAATATAAGAATACCATTATACGACCTTTAACTACCACTCTAGTTGTCCTAATTTTTCTGAGACCATTTTTCTTACACGTTTTTCTTTTACATTTCTTAAAGTAAAATGAATTATATATTATAAAACAATAAAATTACCTTTTAAAAAACGATGCGCATAGTGAGCGTCTTTGTTTTAAATGGAACATTGCTGTTTCAAATAAACGACATCTGTTGACCTTCACGTCATGAACAAAAAGTTTGGTGGTTTTGAAAATTGAAATGTCATTTTCTCTTTTTTATATTTCACATATTCTAACTATACTTACTGACTATAATATTCTGAGTGTAGTATATAAACGAAAATTTTCGCTGACGTTGGTAAAAAAATACTTTTTACACACTGGCACAAACATTGAGAAAGGTACATTAAATATTAATAAAAATGATTGATCATTTTTTAAATACTTATTTTTTCTCCTTTTTTATTTATATATATACATATATATATATCTATTATGTAGAAGTATACTAGCAATGCCCGCGGCTTCCGATATGAATTACAAATCAGTAGGTGTCATCAGATTTTTCGTATTCCTACACCTTTCCTTTTTGGTTATCCTTTCCTCTGCTCCAGCACTCTGTCTAGACGTTTATCAATTTTGTCGTGATTTTACACGTAATTTCGATGTGCGTAAAGGGTGGAAAAATAGATATACAAAATTTTACAATAAATAATAACACACTGAAAAAAAAATTAAAATAATGACAACCTCACCCCGAAGATGGTCGTTCATATTGACATAAAGTAAAAATACTTTCAAACAATTGCCTAAAGAGTGAACAAGTATAGCTAAATATTTGTATTTATAATAGAATGGGATTTAATTTAAAATATGAATTCGATGAAAGAGATTGGTTTTAGTTTAAAGTCATGCATTTTATTGATGGAAAATAAAATTGTACTTAGTTGGAATATATAATCGTATAAATAAAGCGAATCGATGAATTAAAAGAAAATTTCTTTGCGTTTGCTTTAAATAGAGTATTTGGTTGTTTTGATCGCTTATCTATCATGTCTAGTCCATATGTGATTGAGCCAACTTCATGAAGATTGTTGTTACCAGTTAACAGAGATTTTGAAATAAATATATTGATTATTTTTATAACATTTACCATATCTTTTGGTATACATGTAACAAGCATCGATAGCGCAGTTGGTTAAGCTGTAGACTGAGGACAGTCAAATCAATAGTAATCCATATGCAGTTGGTTTAAATCCGACTTGAAGAAATCTATTTTTTTTAATAAATAAACCTATTAGCAGGTATAAACCATTTATTTTTTTACCTGCTCGTGTAGTTGTGACAATCACATTAGTACTTTGTTATAATATTTATAAGTGATAGAACCAATCAAAAAAAAGATTGTTGCATTTCAAAACAACTCATGCGTTTGTGTCAACTTCACCACTCAACCCTGTACGGTAGTTGAATCACATTCGTGGAACCATTCGACATATATGATCTCGCGGTGAGGTTGAGACAACCTCATATCGATTGGTATAAATAATTTTTTTCAATGCACAATACCAGGGTTGTTCTTCAATTTTCATACATTCTTAATACACCTTTCTTTACTAAGTATATATTTATTTTTTTCGGATTTATACAAAAAGGAATCTATACTATGACTCACACAACAAACAGATTCAATCGTGCATATATAGAAACTGGCCTGAAATTTTCCAGTGATAAACGTACATAGCAAAAACTACCATATTATAACATTATTATTATTACAGACATTTTATATGTTCTTTAGTAAATAGTGCGACGTATATTGTTTAACCTAGATTCAGTTTATAGAATTGTTTGGATTTTTGCCATCATGAGAGTGCAAGAATAACAAATCTGAAATCAATTGTAATTTTAATTATCGAACATTATCATTATCTTTTTTTTAGTAATTTTCGTTTGGGAAATTAAAAAATATTAAAAGAATTTTTCTCATCAATGAAAAAAGCAAACTTTTCGATGTAAGCCTTTGTGGAACACTTATCACATTTTAGTAACCCTATTCTTTAATATTTACATTTCTAATTTCAATATTTTGCAGGCGCGGATCCAGCCCTCAAAATAGGTGATGGACACGGCACAGCCATCCGAAAATCGGCCAAACATGAATTGGAGTATGAGTTCGCTCATGATCGATATAGTTCATTCCTACAAAGAAGATGTTTACAAAATATATGACGCCCTCACCAAGATTTTGTTCTTCGTGGGCAAAGTCGTGAGGCGAACACTAGTTAATTAATAAACTTGTAAGATGTTAGTTTGTTCGCTCACAAAAATTACTTAGACTCTAAAAATACTGATCAAATTTTTACAACTTAAAATTAAATTAAATGCTAGTATACATTTTACATTAGGTAATATTATCAAGCTTTTTTTTTTCTCGAGACCGTTGATAATGTCATCGATATCCGGATGTGTAGGAGAACTAGCCCGATAATCTTTCCTACTCCTTTCTGCAGTAGCTATAAATCTTGCTCTTTATATAAGGGTATAAATCTCAGTCGCATGCTTCAATGAGATGAGCTACCATCTCTGGTACGGCGGAATTGTTTTCACATTCTGCTTTCTATTTGGCCATCTAGAGTCAGTATATTCAATTTTAATAGTTGATTCACTATCATTAATGAATCGCCGATCTATCTGAACCACTTTTTCCACTACTGAGATATCGATATTCGAGTCCTTAATGACACCAACGTTTGGTTCAGGTAGTAAAACTCCCAACTGAAATTGGTCCAGTATCTCCGGAGAAGATCTTTGCCCCAAATCTTTGATAACCATACCTCATAAGGGTATATAAATTGATTTCCGAACGTACTCTTCTACCAATTTCGCTATGATTTTTTTCGATTTTTGAAAGTTACATGATTTTGAAACAAATTTTCAAACGAAATAAATGTTCCCCACTAAAATTATATGATGGTAGTTTAGTATAAAATTAGGAACAATAGACTAACTATTTGTAGCAATTATTGTTTTCTTAAAATTTTATTAAATTATTAGTCTATTTAGGTCATAGGCATGCCCATCATGCCCATATGTGTGGATTCGCCACTAGTATTTTGTAAATTGAAATTAATCTTCAAATAGCATGTGATTTTTGAATATTTTCAATGATATCTGTAAAATGACACGAAAAAGCTATGTATCTGCCGATGTGGGGTACGAAAACCATCTATAAAACAATGAGACGAGAGAATATTAAAGTCTTGTCTCTCGGGAACGGATTTTTTCCAAACGCAGACAAATCAATAAAGTTATTGCTAGAATCAAGTACGTAGTTATTAAGAAAATCTATTAAACAAAATTTGAACTATTTTCTTTATAGATAACATGTTTGGTTACAGTACGAAGAGTGGGTAATGACGTCAAAGCATAACCTAGAAAATAAACTATAATAATTTGTTTATCAATAACGATCAAAAATTAAATACTAACCAAATTGCACAACTATAAAATTTCAAACTATACCTAATTATATGTATGTTGAACTCGTCAATAATATAATTTCGTTTTATAGCAAATCGATCGAAAATTTCACAAAGTCGAATATCCAACATAACACAACACAAAAAACTAATAACAATAAATAAATATTGTTTTATCCTTTCGTAAATATTCTTTTTATGAGTGTATAAAAACCTACACAAATGGCATTCAACTTTGACAATCTGATAGTCACAGGCATGAACTTGTGTATTGTGGTAGTAACAACTTTCAAATCGAAGTGATTAGGTTATAGAATTTTTTTTCTGTATTATAGAGTTTTGTGTATTATATATTTACCCCATTGAATTCTCGATCTCTCTGTTCTCTGTATGGTATGAAGATAACAAAGGTCGTAATATGTAATAATAAAGTCGACCGGATACTGATTTACTTTAGAATATTATAGAGAGCTTTGTTCATGTTATCAGTCAATGAAAAAATAAATAGTTTCTATGACTACTACTACAATTAAATGTTATAGGAAATAGTATTATTGAAGTCAAATAAACGTTATAGCAAATAATATTATGGTCTAAGAGCTAGTACCCAAGCGCGGATTCAGCTCTCAAAAAAGGTGATAAGCACGGCACAGCATCCTAAAATCGACCAAATGCGAATCGGAGTATGAACTTGCTCATAATCGATATAGTGCATTCCTACTAAGGAGATTTTTACAAAATATATGAAGCCCAGACCAAGGTTTTGTACCACTAGTGTAAGTGCATTCCTACTAAGGAGATTTTTACAAAATATATGAAGCCCAGACCAAGGTTTTGTACCACCAGGTATTTGTAAATTAATAAACCTGTAAAATGTTAGTTTTGTTTGCTCACAAAAATTACAAAAGGGACTGTGTGTTTGCTTGTACATCAAAGTGTCGTCAGATTTAGACTCTAAACTTCTGAACCAAATTTGATGAAATTTTTACAGCTTCAAATTAAATTAAACGCTAATATAAATTTTACATTAAATAATTTTATTTAGGTTCTTTACTTAAATAAAAAATACAAGCTTTCGTTTTGTTTCACGAAAGCTTTGATAATATCATCGATTTCCACATGTTTAGGAAAGCAAGTTCGAATAACTTTTCCTGTACCATGGAGGCATGAAACCAAGATTTTACCTCGTGAAATGTAAAAATGATCTCTCTGAAATAAATACGCTGGCCGGAAGAGTTACGCTGCAAATCTTGATCGCATGCTTCAATGAGATGAGCTACTGGAATTATTTTCACATTTTGTTTTCCCATCCAGAAAAGCCATCCAGAGTTGGTGTTCATTTATAATAGTTGATTCACTATCATTAATAAATCGTCGGTACATCTGAACCACTTTTTTCACTGCCTGGATATCGATATTAAAGTACTTTACACCAATATTTGGTTCATTGATAACGGAATCTAATATAGGGGTATGTAATTGATTTCCAAAAGTACTCCTCTACCGATTTCGCTAGGATTTTTTTCGATTTTTGTAATATACATTCTTTAAAATGAACTTTTTAAACAAACAAAAATGTCCCCTTCAAAAATTATCAGATGGGGGCTTAGTATGAAATTAGGAACAATAGACTAACGATTCATTGTTTTTTTTAAAATTTAATAAAATCATAAGTCTATGTAGGTGATGGGTATGCTAATCATGCCCATATGGGTGGATCCGCCACTGCTAGTGCCAGGAAGATATAAATGAAATGAGGGTTTATTTTTCTTATTGGTGGTACCTTCTAAGTTAGTCATGTTAAATAGGTGTAAAACTTTAACCAAGTTCAATATAATATATATATCATAAAATATTTAGTGGTAGCCTTGTAACTACAACATTGACCTCGGTCAAAGCTTACGCCTTTCTAACATCACTGAGTAAATATTTTGTGTTAACGCATAGAGAAATGATTCCCCATTATATGTACGGCAGATATAACAAGGTAACTGGCGAAATATAGATTTTATTACCGTAAGTGTGCCGGCTCCTGGCTCTTAGACGATTATTGAAAGTCAAATAATAATTTTATTTTAATGCAGTTCTATTCATGATTTTATTGCCGATTATTAAGTTAGTAAACGGAAGTAGTTTTTCTTTTATTACCAGTTAAAGAAACATATTTATGTCAAACTTTGATAATCTTAAGTATCAAACCGAAACAAATTGATTTATAGGTGGAAAATTGCTTTCTTTCGTATTTCCTTCTCATTAAAGAGGAAGAATATAAAAATGCAGTCAGATACGATTTAAACTTTTAATCAACTGTACTTATAATTGTGAACGAGGAAAAGAAAAACGGTTGGTACTGGAAAGAACCATTTTTTTAATGTTTTTTAGGGAATTATTGTATCAAAAGTATCTATTGAAATGAATTGAGTCATTGAATATAGTGTAGCCTAAAATCTGTTCCTAATTAGGGTTCTCGAGATATAAACTTTACTTTTCTCACCACTAAATCTTGATAATCTTGGACAGCCAATTCTTAGCTAAGTGTTTTGGGGAAATTTTTAATTCGCCTTTGAATGCTGATCATCTGAGTTTCTCTAGTATGTTAGACTGTAGGGCAGAAAGGGTGCTTTGTTAAATGATTAATACATACTTGAAATTTCGAATGGCTTCCTTTTGGCGTGTCTGCCAAACTTCTCTCTACGAATTTTTTCTAAAGTGCTGCGTTTTCAAATGGGCATTATAACGTCATATTTAAGCTATCAGTCTGAAAAAAACGCAGCAGGGAATTTGTCGGACTATGACCACTTGATAACTTTATTAATTATTAAACAATAAATACTTTGTCCGACAAAATATTGCACCGATGAGCTTGTCTACCACTTCGAACATGCTCTACTTAAGTATTTTTGTTTTTGAATACATACATGACTCACTTTTGCTGAATTGTTTAATAATGTTATCAAGTGGTCATAGTGTCCGGCAAATTGTCTGATGCGTGATGACGTTATCATGCTCAGTTGAAAACGCAGCACCTTCGAAAAGTAGCAGAGATAAGTTTTGTAGACTCGCCAAAAGGAAGTCACTCACGAAGTTTCCTTACTTAAAGCACCCTTTCTGTCCCACGGTCTATGTGATGTATGCCAAATGATTTAAGAAAAAAAAATTTACATAAAATAGTTTGGTTAATCAAAGAGGAAGAGAAACATTGCGTTTGCCTACTAACTTGTGTGATCTTGTTCAAAATTTTTTTAAGGTTTATCACAATTCTATAAAAATTCCTGTCAAGACTTTCGTTAATTGAAAGAATTCCAACAAATATACAGCAAAGCCTTTTGTTGTGTGTACAGTAAATATTTCATACCAAAAGGTAAGATTTTTGATTAAAAAAATAAAAGATAAAAAAACGTTATATTCTAGTAAATATGCCATTTTATGTCTCTGAGATAATAATATTATCACTTTGCTTGCTATTTCTTCAGAGATATAATATAAAATTTTGTTTTGTTTTCTTATTCACGTATTTTTTTTTTATCTTTTATCGCACAAAACGTTAAGTATCTACTTAAAAACAGTTCTAACACAGAAAAAAGTTATTTTCCAAAACAAATAACGTACACAACAACTACAAGAGATGGAAACAAAAAACTTTTTGTTCTTTGTGTAAGAGTATGCGTATAAACAAATTTGATTATAGAATCATCAACAATCATAATAAAAAAAATTGCTACAAAAGTTACATTGTAATATAACTGTTGTTGTGTGTAGAAAACTTTTTTTATTTGTATTTTACGATCTTGACAAAATGAATAAGATGGGACAAATTTAACCAACAAACAGTGGAAAGAAGTTTTAGGATATTATATTTTAATACATTTTTAAATGAAAATCAATATCTAATTAATTAAAATACTTGATTTTGATAAAAAAAAAGAAAATTATAAATCTACCCTGACTGATGTTTGGAAAGAAAAGTTTTTTCTTTAAAGAATTGCTTATAATTGTATTGAAATTGAAATTTTAATAAAAGAAATGTTGATTAAAAAAAAGAAACTTTAATATTTGCTTCAATTAATATTGGTTACTTATTTTATAAAAGTTTAAATATTTTGACATTTGATTAAACAAAAGAACTTCAAACAAAACAACTGTCACTGTATTCATGGTATTTTCATAACACACATTGGTGCCACCACAAAACTTAATAAAAACTATATAGAACTACTATGTTATTTGTTTTAAAAACAGTTGGCAAACATTTTAAAATAACAAGAAAGTTATAAGTAAGTGATTGTGTCGTAACCGTAACTTAACGTGTAACCAAGTCATTTAGAAAATACTCTATTTTTGTTTAATATTTATACATTGTTCTGCCAAACAACATAATAATATTAATATAAAATTGAATGGTAGAAAAAGGACTGACTGTGTGTGGGATTCATTCCAAGAATATATTATTCTATTTAAATTCATTTGTAATTATTTTTTATGATTATTATTTTTTAGGCTATTAAGCGTTAAAATATTTTAAATTTGCTTGTTATTATCATTCTCTGTTTTTGACATTGAACTTTTTGATCAACAAATTAAATGTTAAATTAAATTAGGTAATTCTGTTTTTATTTGATTTATAATGGTTATACCTGTTAACATTAATGTAATTAAATTTATTATATAAAACCATTTATTGGATGGTGCTAAAAAGATGTTCAAGTAATAATATTATTTTAAATTACTAATTTTATCAGAGTAATAATCATTATGGTTGATGTATTTTAGAATCCATTAACAGAAATTACATGAAGTTCAATTATTAATATCTAACATACCTATAGGAGTTTTTTGACCATACTTTTTAATACCCTATATACAGCGTTATTCAAAATAAAAGGAAAACACAACTTTTTTCTATAAACTGTTCTTGGATCAAAATACGTAAAAAAAGAAAATTAAAAAAACTATTTTCAGGCCTGTAGTAATGTATGTTTCTAAAAGTTGGTATCTGAAAGCTAATGATAAAAATAATGGACCGATAATGATGAAGACTAAAGGAAGTGGAAAGGATAAATCAATATATTGCCACTGGCATTAAACAAGTCCAGCAGTTTACATAGCGACTTTAATGGTAAGGACCCATTATTATTGGAAATATTTGAGCCTGTGTATATTTTAAGTCCATATTTTAAGTCCCGACTGTTAACGTCGCTATGTTAACTGCTGGGCTTGTTTTTTTGTTTTTTGTTTTTTTTTTTTTTTTTTTTTTTTTTATTTTCAGTTTATATTTAACTCTTTAAATTTTTGATTTTTTTAAAAAATTTTGTTTATTTTACTCTTTTTAGTTAGGATGATTTACCTATTCAATACCTATTCAACTATAACGCACTTACCATAGTTTGTCAACTTTCATTTTCAGCCTATGTATGTATGTATGTTTGAGTCCCTTGAGACCAAAGTCGTTAACCGATTCTAAAACAATCGATTGGCGTAATAATCATAGAAATCGGCCTATGCGTTTGGTCTCTATTGCGACACATAGGAACACATATGCATTCTTTTCACAATATGGCGCCTGGTGTTCGCCGTATTGAATTTTCATTACTGTAATATCTGCAGTAGCACTCACAAGGTTAAAACAAATCGATTGACGTCTGAATTATCAAAATTGGCCCATGCGTTTGTTATCTAGAGTGTCACACAGGAATATACATTTTCAAAATATGGCGTCGGTCGGTCGCCATATTACATTTTCATTACTGTTATATCTTCAGTAGCACTTGCAAGGTTAAAACAAACCCATGCGTTTCGTCTCTAGTGTGCCATACAGGAACACACATATATAGACTGATAAACACATTACCACTCCTTTGCGTTGCTCAGTCGGGTAAAAAAGATTGTTATTGGTTGGGACACCTCGAAGGAATGAAAGAGATAGTGAAAGCGACACAAAAAAGGTAAGAAACAGTAAGAAACCAGAATATTCAAAACAAGTAATGAATATTCTATAATGATGTATTGTAGTATCCTCCTGGAATTGGAGTTAGAAACTGTAAAGGCAAAATTCAGGGCAAAAAGACTTGGATGATCCTGTTAATTGAGGTCAAAGTTGCTCATGGACCGAAGAGCCAAAGATTATGATCTGTCTGTGCAAAGTAAAGACAATATTGCATCGCAAAAAAATTCGACGTTTAGTTTTCAAAGAAAATAGCCATTTTGAGAATCTCTGTATCAATTTTGACTTCTTAAAGCATGACGTCTATACATATGTATGTTGTAACATCCAGTTGGGAACTCCCTCTTTTGTTTTGAACGAAGCGATGTATAATATTTTCAACGGAATCAATTTTGATCAGTTTATAAGCTAACCATACTCCCTTAACTTTATACAAGAAAGAAAAATCGTCTTCCACTACAAGATTAAACGAAGACAGCTAATTACAATACAGTTTGCTTGAATAAACCTATTATTACTCTAACTAACTATATTGACAAATGAAAAACAGTGGATGCAAAAGACTATAAATTAAATTCGATATACATTTATATAGAGCAGTTATATTTGGAAAATATATGCACGGAAATTCTATTGTAAAATATACATACGTAATAATAATGCTACTGAAAATGTGTAGTATAAATATAAACGGTATATCGGCAGCAGGCAACATAGCATACGTCAACTAAAAACTATCAGGAAGTGAAAAAGTGAAATGGTGGCAATGATTATAAAATAAATATATGAGTATGAGTCTGTTTTGGGGAGGTTAAAACGAACGTTTATTAATGTAATTTGTTAGTTTATGCATGTAAAATTGTAGACGGTAGTAGATATGTATTCTAAAGGTAGTAGGTAGAGAGAAAGTCACGGCTTCATGTAGATCTACGATCAGGGGACCTTTGAATGAATGTTGATTAAGGAAGATGCTTAGAAATGAATAAGAAATGAAAAAAGATCACTTGGTTTGACACTAATCGAAGCAGCATATCTGTCGTGCAACACCTTTCCTGAAACTGATTATTTTTTATTCAATTATCTTCCTATTTGAATATATTTCCCAATTAATATTCACCAATTTATTAGCTTGTCAATCAATAGACACTTCCAAAAAAATATAATTTCCGTTTTTTTTTTCTTAAAAGTTAGTTAAAGTCCATAATCTGGTTTTGAATCCAAAGAGTTTATATACATAGAGAACGCGAGGGATCTGCTAGTCTGTAAGCAGATGCGATATGATGAATGAGATAGAAGACTGCCAGTGACTTCCCTGTGTCCTTCTCATAGTCATATGTCATAATCATATGATGCATTGAGATTTTGTGTCTGCTATTATATTTGTTTTGTACAAAGAGGTTATATACAGATTTGTATTATTTTTTCTGAAAAATGAAAAAGTGTTTTGCATTTGCATATTTTCCAATATGTGGCCACAATACACAATTTGTTTTTTCAGAAATATTGTAATTGAAATATTGGTAGATGAAAGTTCACTTAAATTTAAATAATAATTAAACTCAATAAGACTTTTAGTTAATTTTATTAAAAATTAAACTGTTTATATTGTGTTTGTTATGTAAATAAAGTTTCTTTTGACGTTTCTACTTTTTAAATTACTTTTAATGTATTAAATAATATTCCATAAATCGTTTTTTAACTATTTTCTTAATAGCAATAATGTAAACACTATGTAGCCAATGACATATTTATTATACAAGGATACAGGCGAACTCACTGACAGTTTTCTCTCTCATCATATCGCAAGGATGGACCCTGACGTTCTCTAATTGTATAAACTCTTTGGTATACTATGAATTGTCATAACAGATGACGTCATGATTCATGGTGCAGGATTCTGAAGTGTTTTAATGTCACAATTTTAAACTATTCGACATGTTTTTGTTACATTGAAAAATTTACTGGAAGTGTCTATTAAAAATTTTCCAGGCCTTCTGGAAAACCAATCTCCGGCTATGGAAATTTGCATCCAGGAAAAAATTAACGTAAACTTGTCAACAGTTTCTCAGATTTCCAAAAATTATGTAATAACTATCACCCTGGCCTTAGACCTAAGAGTGGTAGATTCATACTCATTCGTTATATTCTCTCCCTCATATAGTTCTCTTTGCACAATGTAGTAGCTCAGTGTATATATTATGTATGTGAGTGTTGGTTGTTCGGCTGACTGCAATGCGTTCTCTCCGTTGCTTGTTCATTTACTTATAACAATAAAATAAATGATGGATGATAATTTTTAATACTCTCTTGTTTTTTTTCAGGATCTTGTATCCTAAAGAGTCTCATGTTAAGCACGTGGTATACGTAAGTTAGCTTAGGTTAGGTTATATTGGTTGTCTATGAAAGATACACTTAGGCTATAGAGTCCACTGTGATACAATATATGTGCTTTAGCACCTTTTACGCTGATAATTTCAGCTCCTCAATTATTTTTAGAGACTGAGTGCACCTTCTTCATGCATATACACCAGCACATCACAATTATTAATTAAATTAATTTTAGTTGTGACGGCGGGAATCAAACTCGCTACTCTAGGTATACCGCGAACGGAATTGGTTAGGCTTTAACCAACTGAGCTACCAGGGTTGACGTGGTATACGTAATAATAATCCGTAAACAATAAATTCTAAGACATGTGATTGATCTTTTAGATCGAGAGCCGATAAGTCAAAGTGCCCCATTTTCTAACTGTTTCCTTTAATATTAAAACATTCGTTTTCCATTTTTCGAAACATCCACGACTTTGTCTTCCCTGCTATGTTTCCCGAATTAATACACTACGATAGAATCCAGCATTGGAAGATTACAGGCATAATGATTGCATCAAGATTGAAATAAAGAATGGTTTTTCCAAGGAATCATGGCAATATTCTGTATTTTAGGAGAATTTAAGTTCGAAAGTATGAAAGTGGATGCCATGGGGGTTATCCTGATTCTAGTTAATACGGCCAGAATCGAGAAAATGATGATAAGAGCTCATTTTAGAAATTTTTTCCTGCTTTAATTAAAACTAATTAAATGAAAAATAAGGCAAATGGATGATTAAGTAGGAAGTCCCAGCGTAAGAGAAATGTTTCTTATGACATCCTCTTAATACAGCATTTCTACTGGTTGCGCTTTTTAGTTGAAATTTGAAGTAATCGCTGTATTAATGTGAAAAGATTCAATCCTAACGAAAACGAAACCACCCACAGACTTGTTTTTTTTCGCACTTGTCTGTTTTTATTTTAGCAACCCCAATTTTTATATAAATCTGACTCAACATTTTTTTGTTAAATTTACGATATACAGGATCGATTATACGGTATCCTAAAAAAAATATGAATTTTAAAACACATAGCATACGATATGCGTAAATAATTTATTTACTAACTAAAATTTAATGGTATAGCAAAATGCCGGATATTAAAGAATAAAAAGATCAAACTTGTGGGTTATATATACATAGGTACACAATATCTACTACGTTCATATAAATTTTGTGGGTAGAAATTATATTTGATGGTATTATGATTATATAAAGATAATCATATTTTCCCCATTGATTTTCCCTACATGTATTTTGCCTACACCTATATGAACATAATAATAATTTTCTTGATATAATAGTAATATCAAATTGATTTAGTCATTATTGTTGTACCTTATATGGATGAAACTCATATTGAATTGTTGATGAAATAATATTTCTATTACAAGTATAGTCTAAGAGCACATTTCACATGTTACAAAAAGACCTAAGTTGGAATTCAGAAAATTATTTGAAGGGGGCAATATGAACTTTTCATGAACACTGTTGGGAAATTAATAATGTTATATTTTTCATGCTCAAAAATTTGTTTCGGAATATCGTCTTTCGTATTGATTTTGAACCATTCAAAAACCATATAATATTGTATGTAAAATATACTCGCAAATTAATAAATAAATAAAGTCATGGGCTCAAGGTACAAAAATGTAGTTGAGAAAACAAGACTAGATTTTGAAATGTATATGATCGTCTAAAATTAGTTAAAAGCTTCCCTATGATTTATCTCTAGCCAATTCTCCGAGAATTTTGCGGCGCCTTCATACAAGTTTTATTGAATCAATATCCCATTTTCACAAAGTGATTTCGCTTTTTCTATTGCCTCTTCGCAAAATTTTATTCGTTTTTTACTCAAGGGGTTTTAATCAGCACTAATCAGCAAAATTAATTTTATAATTTGGAATTTTATCTAATTCTAATATAGGAAAGTTACCATTCAAAATATAGAATGGAGTCGAAAAATTTTGAGATATCTCTTAAAATTTATTTTCGAGTTATTTAGAAGATTTTAGGAAAAATACTTATCTAGTCGCCAAATTAAGTCCGTATTATTCTAAATAATGTAAAGGCACGAAAATCTGGGTGAATTTGATAAATTTCACAGGTGCCGATTCAATAAATCGCTGCCAGATATCATCTTTCGTATTCGATTTTTGTCGATATCTATATCTCCAGTGACTGCTTAGTCAAATCGATCTGATTTTTGTATTTTTTGCGTCTAAATTACATTTTTATCCAAATTGAGACAAAAAATCTTCCCAATTTATAACATTCTTCAGCTTCATATATTTATTTATTTAAATAAAACAAGTTTCAGGGAAGTACCGAATATTTATATTTTGAAATTATCTGCTTATTTATTTTTCATTTAAGGTTGGTCTATACTGAAAGAAAATTTTCCATGGGCTCTTAAACTATATTTGTATTGTTTGAAAATGTTATTATGATAGGTTATGGGTTCATGATTATTTTTTTATTATTAGGAACATAGAAAACCTTTTAATAAAAAAAAAAAATATTCAGAAATTATTAGTCTGTTTATTGCTAACATATCTACATTAAAATCATGATTAGTTCATTTAAATTAAGGAAACGTTTGTTTTGTTAAAAAAAAGATAAAATCCAGCACGTAATTGTAATTATCATTTATGTCGCTAGTGACGTGTAGTTTTTTTTGTTGTAAAAGAACTAATTTAAGACATAAAGTTAAATATCCTAAAAGAAGACGATTCTATAATGAGTTTCATTTTTGCTTGAATGCATCGTTATTGTAAATCTATTGTTATGTTTATTAGATATAAAAGTTTTGTTACAGTGAGAACCAATATAATTTTCTTCATTGGTAATTTGAAAAATACCGGATAAGATAATATATATATATATATATATATATATAAGATTTATACCTCGGAATCCAAGAATACTCAATGAATCTTTTTAAAAACTGCGCGATTGCATTGTTTAAAGCTTACTTAAAGAAGTTAAAAACAATTATCCTGAAAATGACAACGGGAATCGATATAGGAGTGAATTATTACTATTACTGTTAAGCATAATCATTATAGAGATCTCGCAGTGGAGTATTTATACCAAATTTCCAAATTTCCCGACAAAATATAGTGAAGGGATATTTATTCTCAAAATTGATTCAAAAGACTTTTTAGATACAAAAGAACCTTTTATTTGGCAATAATAATAAAAATTTTTTTACTCACATTCGTGTTCAATCCCAACTATTTCATTTTTTTCTTCAATTTTTTAATTTTTTGTTTGTTTCTGAGCCATTTTTTTCTTCTCCCAAGAGGTAGTTAATGTAATGGGGCCAATTTTCAAAATCTCCAATTTTAGATATTACCGCGGTTTCAAGGCCTCAATATCCGAATCAAACCTTTTCAATGTGATGTCTGTGTGTGTGTGAATACGTATGTGCGCATGTTTGTATGTTCGCTCGGATTCTTTCGCCTCGATTAGCTCGCGAACCAGTTATGACATTAACACGTGACTGGGATTATTCGATGCGTAATCGCGTATTTAAGAACTGAAAGAGTTTTCAGCAGAATTAGTGAAGCCGTTTTTTAATGGTAATAAAAAACTGGAAAACACTGAATAAACAGAATCTGAAAAGAGGATAAAACACATCATTTATCTATGGAGATAATGACAGTTCAGCATAAGCTCCAGTAAATGTTCGAAGAATAATCTATGAAGGCTAACAAGACCTTTTCTTAATGTTTTTGCCCCCTCTAGGAAGTTAGAAGTGTGGACTACAGGGATCGCACTCACCCTGCCAGACGTACATAGGGGAAAGGAAGGCAAAACGGCGCACTTAATGAAAATCAACTTTTAAAATAAAATCAATTCTTTTATTGAAGAAACCTTTCAACGTTCTGAAAAAAGACTATTTTGTCTATCATATTGTATTTTATTCATACTCAAATGGAATCAAAGATTATAAAGATATTGACAGATTTACAATTGCCTCGTTTTGGTTCATGTTTTACCTTTGTATCGAAGTAAAATAAACCACACTCTAAGGCAAAATGAACCTGCTATATCAAATAAAAACCAATGAATTATTTAATTAAAAACATCAAAATTAAAGAAAATTATATAGAAAAAAACATAAATTGAAGAAAGTTACTTATAGCTTTTTTTTGCTTGTGAACATTGTAATTTTCATCATCATTAGTAATTTAGTCCAATACCAGCGAGCAGAAGAATTAACAAAAACTCGTGCGAATTGTGCATCTCACCCCACCCATCACTTGTGCAATATAGAATCATTCAACATCTTTGTACTTTGTTAGATGAGATTTTCTTTTTTCTTTAAGGAAAACCGCATGGTCTGTTTTGCCCAGTCCATGTTGCCTTTCAAAAGGCTTGCAAGATAAATTGAAAATTTGAGGTAATACCGACGATAATGTTTTGTTATTTCATTACTTAAAACTTGTTCGAACCATGTTAAATCATTTGCTCGCACATAAAAAACATTAATGAAGAAGTATAATGAAGATGGAGGCTAATTTAAATTTCCTTTCTTACATCAAAACATAGTCTGTGGCAATGAATTACAACTATGAGTGCTCTGAATGAACGCAGAGGCTTAGTAGGTAATATGTTAATCTAACAAATAGATGGTACAATTATTTTAGAAGTTATAAGCCTGGTTCGTTTTACTTGCTGGGGCCGTTTTGCTTCCCTTTCCCTTAAAGCATATTTTCAAGCATTTTATACAGTTTGAAACAACCAACAACCAGAATAAAATGATTTAGACGACATGCAAATCCCATAAACATAAAAATATTTACACTCTTTAGAGAACGTCGCATTCTGGACTCTGGAGTATATGTTAAATGAACAACTTTGCTCTTTAAATGATTTTGAAGGTTTATACATATATACGTCCTATAAATAATAAATATTTTTTAGGGCCGTCATTACATTATTTGATTAATTAGCATGAAATACCAACCATAAAACAAAAAAATCACTGAAACACGGTGTGGTTAAACCTCAAACATTTCCTATTCAACATTACCTTCATACATTCATACATAAATACTCCTGAATACTTAGTTACAGACCATTGTTTTTAAGCATATAATACATATATAGGTATACAAGAGAACAAACACAACACAGAAAAAAGGCAAATGTGACCAACAAAAATAAAACGGAAAATGTAAAAATAAATATGGCGTAATATTATTGTAAGAGAGTAGTTGAGTTGTTGTGTGTTTCTCTTTTGGAGAGAGGTAGTAGTAATAGATTTTAAATGTACATCCTACTTTAGGTGGGATGAGTCGGTAAAATAGATCTCCTGCACATACATATAGGTAAGTCGGGGAAAATTGTCTAGGTAGGCGGATTACTCCCAATTTTTGTTTTTCATCGTAAAATCTGATACATACATTTTAACAGTGTAAAACAATCCCTTCGAATGTTTTCGAGTGTTATGGAAGGGGGATAAGTGAGATCAAGAGAGGTGAAGGCTATAAAGCGCGGCTTTTTACTTTTAAGCCCAGTGAAGGCACGGGTATCAAGCTAGTATATTATAAATATGAATGTAAGGTTGTTTGTTTGTTTGTGATGCTTTCACGGAAAACTACTGAATAGATTTGATTGAAACTCTACAATAATATAGCTCATAGATCAGACTAAAACTTGGGCTGTAATTTATAAAGATATTTTTAAAAATAAATACATAATTACCTAATTTAGTCTGACTTTTAACTGCGCCATCTATGAGCGTCAGTTTGAACTATAAACTAAAGGTTTCTGTACAAATGTCAAAAATACAATTCATGGCCATCTGTTCTGATATACACAATTAATTATGACTATTTTACATTTAATGAAAAAAAAATGAAAACTGTCCATATATTTTACCTGTGTAAAACAATCTTTATCCCTATTTCGAGTGTTATGGAGGGGGGATAAGTGACAGTCTTTAATCAACCCAGCGATGCAAACGGGTATCAAGCTAGTTTTTTCATAATTACTCCGATGGTAATGCATACAAAATCTTAACAATTTAAATAATTGATAATTTTGATCAATATTTATCAGTGTACCCTGCGGTAGTTCTGCCATACTCTTTTGTGTTTTACCGAGATAATCTCAAAATTATGGACGACCTTAGCGACCAGCCCATATATATACAGTAAAACAGACTCAGTCGTCAGGAACAGTTATAGAGAAGACGATCATGATGGCTCGTTCATATACATACGATTTTATACTATAACGTAACGTAAATAACCATGTTACGATACGTAAATGTTATGTTATGTTTGTGTGATTTGCATATAAATCTTATGATATGAATACTGAAAAGGAATGTAATGAAATGAAACAAACAACAACAGTTGGTGTACATAGTTGTATTGTTATTTTCTGTTCTGGAAGAAGTAGAAGAAGTGTTAGGTTATGAGAGAAGATATTTCATAATGGTAGCTTATAACATTTCTAGAAGGTGTAGTGTATAATATTAAACATATACACTTTTGTTTTATGACTCTTAAATTATACTTTTATAGACCCACTACAAGCAACCCAATAGATAATGTAAATATATACCTTTTTATTTTGATACATACCTTTTTTTTCCCTTATGCTTTTTCATATCTATGAATATAATGATGGAGAAAGTATCAGAGAAAGAAAGATACCTTCTCTTTGGTTATAATATTCTTAAATATGTAAATAAAGAATATGAATGTAACTTAACACCAATACTTCGGATATTATTCATTTAATAAACAGATATTGACTTTTCTCTTGAATGTATTCAATCAAGAATTTTATGAATAGTCATTTATTGTTCATTTAATTTAAAAAGGATTATTTATTTGATTGATGTTTGTTAATTTCTTTGAAAGAAGCTGATAAATATTATAATATGTATACTTACGATGCCATAAAAGCTGCTTCTAAGATCTTAGCTCAGGAAACTATTTGAACTGATCGTATTGTACGTATTCATAAAGGCTGGAAAAATAATGGGAGACATGATACAATAAATGACGAAATGCTATGTCCAGAGGTAGAGACTTATATATACGTTTGGATAATTATAAAACAGTATTGGCTGCCAAGTAGCCTGAAGAAACCAGGAAATTAGCATCATGGAAGAAGGCAAAAAGATGTGGCTATATATGGCCAAGAACGAAGCTGGACGGTAATGTTTGTAGATAGGTTAGGTTAGGTTAGAGTGATTGTCATGGTACGGAGCACACTAAGGCCATAGGGTCCGTTGTGATGCCGAAAAAAAGTTGGTCCATCCCCGACCACTACTCCATGAACCATTTGGAGCTGCTGTGAGAACAGCAGAAGAGCTTTGAGCTCTCTTCGTCCAAGAGAGGCTAGCTCAAGTAAGTCCATCTCCTCATGGCAAGAGCTGGGAAGTGAGACATTGTGTCCTACTCCTCACCATTGTGGCAGCTACTGCAGTAGTCGTGATACACTGTCAGGCCCAGTCGTTCAGCATGCCTGCCACCCAATCAGTTTCCTGTAATAGCCGCAACAACTTTGCGAACAGAGGCCCTTGGAAGTGATATAAGGTCTTCGGAACACCTACGATTGTACTCAGACCATATCTGTCTTGTAGTACCACAAGTACGTTCCTCCCTCCATCTAAGACTTTCTCCATCTGAACTTTTTTAAGATATCCTCTTCGAGGAGTAACTTGCAGTTCGCAAATGAAACTCCCGAATATTTATTGATGCTTGTGTCCAGCATCATTGTGACATTTCTAGCAAGCTAGAAAGCTCTAGTCCCGGTACCCATACCAGGGTTTGTAGATGCACTGTGATCTATTTAAAAGTTCTTTTATTACAATAATTATGTTAAGTCTCGATCAACTTATTACTTGTTAAGGTACTCGTTTTCCTGATTGATAGTAAATTGTATACTTTTTACACAAAGATAATAAAAGCAAGTAAAGATTTCTTGAGTTAACAATCTCAATGCTTAATTCAATAAAATCAGTATTTGACTTCTTAAAAATTAAAGTATAGCAAGAAAATATTGTCTTAAATCAAAGTATTTACTTGCTCCTTTAAGAACAAAATTATATATTTTAGTGCATAAACAGAAACCTGAGTATTTTGAAAAATTAATTTACAGTTTTTTTTCATTCCATCTAATCGATAACTGGTAGTATAATTCAAGATAAGTTGGTAGGGGGTTACTTTCTGGTAAGACAGTCAACAAATATTAACATTTTTCGAAAAAAAATTTACACAGAAAAGTATGATCGAAACTTCACTATACGATAGATAAAGACTTAAATAGGATACATCATTTCTTATTATATACATCAGGATATACGAAAGATAAAGACTATTACAAAAAAAATTATTTTTCCTTGTAATCTAATATTTTTAATTATCATTTGCGTCAAAAGGACCTCCATAACAAATTGTGTTATTTGAAAATCCTATGAGCTTTGATTTGAAAATCTAAAGTAGCTTTCGAAAAATTTTTGATTTAGTTAATGGGTGTTTATTTCTTAATATAACAAGCAGGGCTGCTGTGCTTTCTCTTTAAAAATTCCAATTTGTTGTAAATCATATTTATCACAGAATTCTACTATAAATAATTGATTTATTAATTATTACAGCAAGACATTCAACATAAATCAGTGCCTTAATTACATTTACAAGCTTAATTACACATGTGAATATAACCAACTTCCTATGTTGATACCGCTATTTTATGTTGATATCAATTCAGACCGGTTATATCAACAATTTCTTGGTCTACTTGCCATTGGAGCATTACACCAGGCATCGATATCAATCTACTATAAAGCATGGTATTTGTATCAAATACGTTGAATACTGTATGCATGAAAACACTGAGAGCTTTGGAAAAAATATCGAAGATATTTTCACGTATTTTGCTAGAAAATAGTTCCATTGCTGGAAAAACTTACCATTGAATTATTTCACCACTTGATGGATGAGATACAAAATGAATTCATTCTATATTTGCTATGAAATAATAAACTTGGTATTAAACTTGATAAATTACATAGATACAGGTGTTCTACAGGAAAATGATTGAGTTGAGAAGTCTTCCTACGTTGACATTTAGAAAATTTATGAAAAGTATACAATAATATGTTGGAAGTATAATAAAAAATAGGAAAGTAGATACTTTTTAAAAATAATATATTAACGTTAAAAAGTATTTGTGTTTTCAAAAAAAAGAATATGCTAATTACTTTAAGAATTCATAATGTTTATTTTATGTGTTATGACGTATTCAACCAACAACCGCCACGCCACGCCACGCTAGTTGGTACCCTCTATTTCAGATACCTGGAAAAAATACATATAATGAAAATTAATATAATATTTAAATGAAATATGTTAATTAAAAATGAAAAGTCAAAATTCGTGATAAATTAATTTTAATTCATTTTTCACATTTATATATATTTTATAATTTATGGAAAATAAAATGGGAAAAATATCGAAGAAAGTATGGTTAGTCTAAGAACCGCATGACAAGCTTACTTCCATCATACCACAATCAACATGAGTGATGCATTTTTGAATAGACTAACACAGAAAAAAAAAAGTCGAGATGTTTGTGGTCGTAATTGATGAGCAAGACAATCGAAATCTATGCAACTTGACTCTGCTGATAAAGTATTCCCGTTCTTAAAAAAACCACTATTACTAAGCAACTTTTCGGAATCCTTTCTTTTAGCGATGCCATTATATGAAGAGGAGCAAGGAAATTTAGTAGTAGATGATCTGCTAAGGAAAGGAGTATCTTTATATCTTACATTCTTCTCCGAATTGGATGATTACGTTTACCTAACAGGGATGAAAGAAAATAAATCAATAAATAAAAAGAAAGAAGTTCGGGTTATAAAAACCTTTCTCGGGTTTTAGTGAAATAAATCAAATCCACACAACCTATCCTTTTAACTCAAATAACAGTTCCGAAAGTAAGGTTTGGTTACACTAGGAGCTCGCTGCTTAAGGAAATACAAAGAAATTTGAAAAGCAACTTCCAACTTGCAGTCTGAGGTATCTCGAATCGGAAAAGCAATAAATTTGAAAGGCTTCTACAAATTCCCTTAATCTGCATGAGCTACAAAGGACACTTTACACCTTTCAGGTCGAAAGTATCATCTCAGCAATTTCCTCAATTATTCATGAAGGAAGTGAACTTGCCATGGGCTCTTGAACTAAAAGTATTTCCCTTCTTTCTTTTTGTAATTTAGTACAACGCATAAACAACAAATGTCATTTACAGGAGACATCTGTATTCATGTTTTCTAAATAACAATAATAACTGTCAAAGAATATTGTTGTGTAGAGTATGTGGGTTTTTATGTTTTTTCTTCTTTTCTTTTTAACAAATGAAAAATAATCATAAATTCAATTTTTATGTTTTCAACGTGATATTTGGTACATTTCTTCTTATATTCGAATTTTTTTGGAAATATTTGAGTTAGTAATTATTTATATATAATTTTACCTGAATTTAAAATATTGTGACATAACCTACTTTTTTTGTGCATACATGTTTGTATTGTCCATTTCAGGTATATTTACATTTCAGCAAAGGAAAAGAAATTATATTTGTCACACATAAATGTCTACATTATATTCTGGATGGGTGACTTGCAACTTTTTACAATGTAAATTAATATAGTGAATAAGGTTATTAGTTTATGAAAGTGGAACGCAGATAAAGCAAAAGCAAAAGCAAATTTATTTTTCAAAGGCTAATGAATTACTTAATTTTTATCTTTGATTAATTCCAGCAGAAAAACTATGGAGCATTTGCGCTTGCTTACACGATCCACATTCGGAGAAACACATTAGTTGAATAATAGGCATAATGCCTACAAAGTAAATACCATAGAATATTATGCATAGGGAACGTAATGGCACAAAATTTGCGATATGATGAATGAAAGAAAAGACTGCCAGTTAGTTCCTATTTGTCCTTGTCTAATCTATATGCCATTGGCTAGATATTGTTTACATTACACATTAGTAGACACAAAATATCTATGCATCATATGATTATGACATATGACTATGACAAGGACAAATAGAAACTAACTGTCTGTACTAAAAGAACAAGCAATAACAAATTAAACTTAAGAAGATTTAGCAAGATTTTCACGACGAAAATAACAGATTGCAAAGCTCTGGATGCAAATTATTCTTAAACAAACGATTTAGGTTTATTTAAAAGTTTGTGTTCTTCATATTTTTTTAGGTTAGATACTCTTTTCTGTGATACTTACTTATACCTTTATGATAAAATATTTGTATAAGTAGGTACATTATATACATAATTATTGTAAATGTCAATGTCTTTGATCTCATAAATTTTAATTTTTGAAATGTTTATTAACTGAATAAAAGTTATTCCTCACAGTCTAGTGTAAATATTTTTTAAACGACCTTCATAAGTTAAATACCTAAGTATTATCATAATAATTATTAAAGAACGGATTCTATGGAAAATGTCGATATCGAATGTCGAATTAGTTAACAAATAGTCTGCAGGACTTTAAGTAATTTTTTGTTTACTCTGTAATCTGTAACATGTATTCTTTACATGTCATCAATATTTAAACAATCTTGTAGTTTATAATAATACCATAATAATATAAGGTGGCCGATGATATGACAACAAAATTTAAATATGAATTCACCGAAGATCCATCCTTTGATGAACAGAGACGACTATAGTTAGAGTAATGATGACTGAAGAGCGATATCTATATTATCAAATTTATAAGTAGGCACTTGCACACAATATATTATATATTTTTGTAGTTGCGTGATATTGTAAAGCCAAAAATAACATATTACTTGACTACATAGCATGTATTTGATTTATATGTATGAACCGTGTAATAAACAACAACTTTTTTACAATACTGTAGGTTTGCAATCACCTTAAGTACCTATTTTTATTGGATCCGCGTGCAAAACAAATTACGCCTTCCATATCTCCAACATATTATATTCTACAAATAACTTTTTAGTTTTTGACGCTATGTCCACGAGTAACGAGTAGCCAGAAAAAACCACTTGCGAGTGTCAAATAATTAAACTCTGAATCAGAATCATATGTATATACTGAGAAGAAGACGAAGTACGAAGGCAACTACTAATTGCCCAGAATCTATTCTTTAATTACAACATATAATTTCAAAATGAAAACGTTTGAAACTTTCTTCCTACATGTAATAAAATTTGTTCTAAAAAAGAAAATTGTATAATTCCATAATATAATTTATAATATATAAACATACATTTATGTAACACCGGTAGATAGATGTCATTGTCGGCATACAACAACTCGCTTAAAACTTTATTTTAAAATGTGTGTTAGTTACTTTATGACGTCACATCCGTCCGTAATAACTATCCTCTCTATGAATAAAGTGTAGAAACTAAAATATAATAGATATAGTTCATTTTACATTTCCTGTTTGTAAATATATCTACATATATCGTACATATTATAATAATAAATTTCAATCATTATGATTGTTATTATTTAAGGTAGCCATTTTATTATTATTATTATTATTATTATTATTATTATTATTATAATTTATTAAAATTTGTCCTTATTGTGTTTGTTGTGTTGTAATTATTAATTAAAATATGCTTTGTTTGTTTGTTTGTTTGTACCTCATTATAATTTTAATTTAATTGAATTTATTCAAAACACTTTATCGGTTATTCATAAATGTATAAATTTTAAGGTTATGTTTTAGGTGTAAGACATTAATTAATGTCATTAGTAAAAGGTATAAAATTTAATTTATAAGGAATTTAAAACAGGAAGCGATTTTTGTTAAACGAGCATATTTTAATCTAGTATAGATGGTCGAAATTGAAATTTAACGTTTGAAGAGTTTTCTACACAGAATTTTTCTACACACACGAGTGAAAGGCGATTACTTTGTTCAAAGAATTACAGAAAAGGGTATCAAAGATGAGGGGAAACAATTTTTAATGAAAAGAGTATCGTTTATTTTATGAGAAAAAAGGTAGTCTACAAAAAATTCGCACAATGTTCGTTTGTGGAATGGGATCAATATTTAATGAGGCAAGAACTGTCTTAAAACTAAGGAAATATGAATTAATACTCCCCCTTCCGACGGAGGCACTGGAGTAGACTGATTACACACTAATAAATTTACCTTAAACCATATTTCATAAAAGATTGTGCTGAAATCCTCAAGACAGTTGGAAGTAAAACCTTCCAAAAAAAGCTTTTAGTTTCAAAAAAAGCAATCCAACTTTGGAAAGTAAAACCTTCCAAAAGAGGCTTTGGCTGGAGGTCGAAGTCTTTTTCACAAGTATAGTTCCCCTTTAAGAATTTGTGCAAACGGTATGCTCAAGTAGAATTTGTTCAGTAAAATATGGGGGAAATTACAAATTGAAAACGATAGTGAAGAGGAAACTTGGAAGACTTATGAGCGCGATAACAAGAGATGTGGAAATGATTTATCTTTAAAAGTTGCTTCTAAAAAGAATTCCAAATGAAGATATTATTTCAGACTAGAAGGCTTAATGTTATTAACAGAAAAGGTACGCATTTTTGAAATTTCTCTGAAAAGCCAAGATGGAAAAAATTTATGATTACAAACCAATGGTTTGGAAATATAAACCTATTAAATATGGTTAATTTAGTAGGAGATATGAGTTCTATCTTTCTTTCCACCGGAGAAAGTGGAGTGGATTCATTACACACTAAGAAAGCTACCACAAAGCATAGCTCATAGAAGTTCGTATTGGAGTCCTCAAGGCAGTAGAATGTAGGAGCAGTCATTTGCTTTTTCAGTCTAGAAGATTTCTGGTAATTAGAATAAAAGTTACTCATAAAATTTTGACATTTCTTTGGAGAATCCTTAAGATCGTCAAAATTTGTGATTATAAACCAATGGTTTGGAAATATAAACCTATTAAATATGATGAATTTAGGTAATAAGGTGATCAAAGTTAAAGATTAATCGGTTTATGTTCATCAAATAAATAATTCTTATCAAATCCATGTTCAATGTAATATAAATAAAAAAAACTATACCAATTTAATAAATACCAACATTGATGAGTTAAATTTACCAAAAAAGGAAAAAAAATATCATACATATTATCATCTTAAAAATAAATGTCTAGGAATATTTTATTGTTGTACGTTTTTATTCTATCGTTTCCCTCGCATTTATAAAGAGAGGGGAAGATAAGACAGAATAGTCAAAGAGTTAGTCATTACTTATAAATTTTATTTGGTACAATAAATAAAATTTCCACCAATAAAATTGATGTATATTTGAATGAGTCTAATTTATGAAAATAAAACGCACCATTTGAGTGAGGTAACAAAATCCTTTCCACTTTTTTTTCCCCCTTTAAAGAGAATAAAAAAACATACAAAAAAATAAAAATAAAATAAAAACAAAAAAGCTGTTGGAAATTAGGCGAATTTTTTGAATAATAATAACTTTTTAGTATACCGGATGTATATTGTTATTGTGGTTGTTATTAGGCAATTGTTTTTACATGTGTATGTACGTGGGCTCGTATAGTTTGTTGGATTTTTATTTTTATGTAAAACAATTTGATCTAAATAAAAATTTGTATAGGGATTACGTGAATTAAATTAAAGTGAACTTTTTTGTAGCTTGTACCAATTGGTGCATACAACTTATACAGTATGGAAAGGGAATCGGTGCGAGTCGTGATACTAGGGCTACCAGACCAATCGTTCGAAAATACGGATTCTTCAAATTTTGAACTTTTATTAAGTTTTAATCAATCATAAGACACTTGCATGCGGTTGGTTCAACTGTATGAACACTACATAGTATAAAACAAAGTCGTACATAGGGACAGACAGACAGCTTCCTGCTGTTTGTCTGTCCCTATGTATGTTTAGATATTTAAAACTAAACAATGGATTTTGATGGGATTTTTCTAAATAGATAGAGTGATTAAAGAGGAAGGTTTATATGTATATAAAACATGCTTATACAAGCGAGAGAAATACTAATAATTTTAGAGGCTTCTAATGTGATGTTGTAAATAAACACATTTTTGTATATAAAGACATTCTGTAGCATATTTAGTATCAGCATTGAACTCCTGCGAATAATATTTTAATGAACATGAACAATAGAATATATCACAATTCGCATTATGGCCAGGAATGGCAAAGAAAAATAGAGCGATTTCTAGTAAAAGTCGTAATGTTATTGACCCAGAAACAAAATTGTTGGATTGCTCGACTGCTGAAAAAACTCATCTTACTTTGCTTTCAAAAACTCATTAAGATAGATGGCTGGGTTGGATTTCGCTGTACTGGGTACGGTTGGATTCGAATTTGGTGAGCTGGCTGCTCAAATTTGAATTCTTAATCAAAGCTATTTAAGATATTACATCTAGAAAAAAATTATGGAAGATGTTTTATAGAAGAGGAGAAGGAGATGTAGTAAACGTTGAATAATCATACAACTAGTACTCAAAATAGTAATATTTCATTGAAAAAATTGTGATAAGTTCATTCTCGGATCCCTCTCGTTATTAATGAATGTCCCCTTACACAGTAAATATATTGTTATAACCCATAAATCCCTAGGAATTGCAGCGGCGCATTATTAGCCGCTATACAAACTTCTACTACGTTTTATATTTATACTTTCTCTTTTAAATTTTTTGAACGTATACCTGGTAAATTGAAGTGGTATCCATCATTCAGACTGACGACCGAATTATTTCTACTGATATTTAATTGAACTTCTATTCACACTAACAGATTCCAGATGTACGAAAATTGGTGGAAAATCTAGATTAAGAAAAAACGAGCAGGCTAGAGGCTTTAAAACAGGATTAAAACCTTATGGAATATACTGCAAATTCTAGAACTAGAAGGACAGCTTGCAGGGAATTGTAGCCGTGATATCCTTCGCCTAATTCGGTAGGAGGAATGGTAATGGCATAGAAAATGTTAATATGTTACCATGACGTAGAAAATGAATGGGCAGTGTGCCCGAAAACAAGTGGACACAAATAAATATAAAAATACTTTTACGAGAGAACATTCTGTATATACTGTCATATGTATGTCGCTCATAATATTTAAAAAAAATTTAAACGTTTCAGAGAAGAAAGTTAACTAAGAAAAATTTAACACACAAAAAATAAATTACAATAAATAAACAAGTGTTACCAACTGTTGATAAACTCTTACTGTGTTCGTTCTTTGTGACTGTGTGAGTATGTCTGTCAAATCCGTGACGTCCGTGACACATCAGACCATCCAGAGTAACTTAAAGAAATAAAAAAAATATATATTATAAACATTAAAATGTAGACATATTACATTGTGGGTAGGTAGTAGTATCTCTAGGTACCTGGAACCTGGTTAGGAGTCGTTCATTCGTTCCCACAGCTCATAGTATAGTTAAATATGTATGTTTAACTTCAAGTAAAAAGTTAAATGAAGTGAAAATTAAATTATAAACAAAGTTAGCATTATTGTTTGTAAGAGAGATAGAAATACCATATTCAGAGTGTTATTACAATGTCGTTATAGTTAGAAATATCATTTAGAGAGAAATTATTATATAATTTTTATTTCTAGAAAAAAAATTAATGTAGACCACTTTTTCTTTCTACCACTATGGAGTATGAACATAACACAGTAAACTTTATTATTCAAGAGCCAGGTTTGCTGAATTTTGATTGTGCGCTGGGCTACATTCATTAGTATATTATATATAAGGGAACTATTATTTACTCAAAATAAGGGCAAAGAATGGCTTAACTAATGATGACACATTACATATTTTCTTTTTAAGAAGCTTAATTGAAGAACTTGTTTTAAGAATTTCTAATGTCTTCGAAATATCTCTTATAGACGTCCTAGAAACCCTACACTGTTCCTTAAAATTCTTGAATATCACAAGATAGATATACGAATTGTATTTATTATGTTTTTTTATACCATGTATTTATGAAATATACATACTACATAGTATATTAACTTTAGTCCCAAGTTTGTAACGCTTAAAGATATTGATGTTACGAAAAAAATTTTGGAATAGCTGTTCATAGAATCATGTAATTAGTCCATTTTCTGTTCTCCGTCCGTCTGTGAACACGATAACTCAAAAACGAATAAGATAACAAAGCTGAAATTTTTACAGCGCACTCAGGACGTAAAAAGTGAGGTTGAGTTTGTAAATGAGCAACATAGGTCAATTAGGTCAATTAGGTTCATAGGTCATCAGTCAATTGGGTCTGGGGTCCGTAGGACCCATCTTGTAAACCTTTAAAGATAGAACAAGCGTTTATATGTAAAAAATTTTCCTTATTAAAAAATTAACAACTTTTGTTTGAAACATTTTTTTGTAAACATCACTGTTTACTCAGAGGCCACACATTAGATGCAAATTTTATAGTATTATTAGGCCACACATTAATACATAGTATGTATTAATGTAGGATTTTATCAGTATGTGTGACATGTATAGGTTATATGTGTTATATGTCATAGAGTAATCAACACTGTCTATTCATGGTATTTCAACAATTAACTCAGTCAATTGTTTGTTTTTACTAAATTATTTATACAATTTTAAATGTCAAAGTCTTCCGATTATTTTTTTTTTTTAAATCATGAAATGGCCTAAAGTATAAAGTCAAATTACTTGTCGAATCTTAATTAAAGAAAATCTATTTATTACCTATTGAAAATAAACCGATTTACCTTTAACTTTGATCACCTTATTACTCAAATTAATAATATTACTCAATAGGTTTATATTTCCAAATCATTGCATTGGTTTGTAATCACAAATTTTTATGATCTTTATAGTTGACTAATAAAACAAAAATAAAAATTTATTGAGTTGAAAAATTACACATTGAGAGTAAGGCATATATGGTCTAGTTGATCGAGGATCTTGACTATAATCTAAGAGACCTGGATTCGATTACTGGTATGTGCATATTTTTTTCGATTCTCTTGAATTAAGTGTAAGAAGTTTTTAAATTTGTCAGATTACTCAAAAAAGTAAAGATATCTTAATTCATTAGACCATTCATTGCTATTTGTAATTTCGAGGAGAGTCATAATGAACAACCTGATTTATCGAAAACTATCAATACATGAAGTGTGGCACTCGATCCAAATTTAGCAGGCCAGGCTCTTGGTGTATATGTCTCAAGAACATGAGTTTATGTGTATTTTTATTATATTCCTCAAATATTGTTCAAGTGCAATATGTGTCTATATTACTTTAATATATGGTTTTGGTTTAGTACGGTTTTGGTTAGCTAGAAGAATCTCTTTAAAAAAAATGTCTAACCTACTCCGATAAGTAGAACAAACACATATTTTAAACAATAGCACAGCTAAAAAAACTAAAATATTACAAAAAAATCGATTTTTGAACAAAATTAAATTCCCTTGCTGATCGACAACCTCGAACGATACTAGGACATTGATAATAATTTTTAAGTTTACTGGTCAGTTTACTGTATTTAAATTCGTCAAAATATTGATTGGAATGAATGAATAAATTGTTTTAAAGCATATTCAAATTATTTAAATTTATTATTTAAAAAATAATATATCGTTTTCGTAATTCCCGCAATTATGTTCTAACATTTAGCGATAGTGATCCTTATTACGGGAGCATCTCGTAATTAGTTTAAAAAGGAAGTAATTTTTTAGTAACTCTATACCAATAGAAGCAGTAAAAACCTTAGATTGTTGTGAGGTAATTACGGGATATATTTTAAATTTGTATAATTATCTCTAAAATACTTACTTTTATGAGAAATATTCAGTATGTTTCTAGCTCCCGGAGTTTTAAGTATACTTTCATTTACGGAATTAGGTTCAAATTTTATCACGGAATTAGAGACAAGCTCAAAGAACAGAAAATTAACGTTTAATAATTTAAATTAAAGACTTGAGCGTGAATAAGTATTCAAAGCTAATTGTCAAGAATCAATTTGTACGACAAACCAATTTTTATGATGGAAATATTTGCATTTATTTTTATAAACTAGTCAACACAAATTTTTTCACAGAATTCATTAGATGGTGGGAGCGCATATAAATCATATATTTCATTTTTAATTATTACAACTAATTGTGTACTATGAATTTTTAATAGTTATTTAATATTAAAATTACATTATTATTACAACTAACTATGTACTATGTATTTTAAATAGTATCGATATATTTTTTATTATTACCCAGGTATTGTGAATAGGTATTTATTAGAGCTATATGCGAGCGCAGCGAGCTCCACAGCTGACCCCAGCCATGCCGAAGGCCGAATAGATAGGAGTAATTTTAGCAGGATGGGATGGGGTTTAGCGGGATAAATAGGAGGCAATAGATAGGAATAAAATGTGGGTTTAGCTGGCCTATTGGGTTGGGCAAGCCAGTGGGTTTCGCGAGCTTAGTGGGCATTCTAAACATAGTATAGGTATTAATGAATTGAAGTTACGTTTCTACAGGACGTCTGTCGGGTTCGCAAGTATAAATATATAAATAGAATTAATTAATTATGCCTCAATATTTATATTATTAGTAATACAATATGTATTTTAACTATTATAAATATCATATGATTTCTGGGAAAGCAAAAAATATGTTGGAAAAAATCAAAGTTTTGTAAAGGAAGAGGGTAGGAAAAAGGAAGGCTTCCAATTTCAAAATGAGAAACAAATTACATAGGGATGCTCTTATAGCGTGCTCAGGACGTAAAAAGTGAGTTTGAGTTCGTAAATGAGCAACATAGATAAATTAGGTTTTGGGCCCGTAAGGCCCATCTCGTAAAGTATTGGAGAACAAAAATTTCAGTGTATAAAATGTTTCTTATAAAAAAATAAACAACCTTTGTTTGAAACATTTTTTGTAAACATGATTGTTTACCCGTGAGAGCGCTAATTACGACAAAACTTGGCGTCCATTTAATATGGACTCATTTATTTTATTGTATTACGAATGTAAAAATGTTACTTGGATCACTGTGATTTTACCGCTCCCATTGATTATATAGTTTTGTATATTTGTATTATATTTTATTAATAAAAATATTAAAATATTAATGTTATTAAAAATGAGTAATAAATCATATTTTCATATAAGATTTCTTTTGAATTTGACGTTAAAATGATGATGAAGCCAGTAGTTACAGTGATATATAAATATAACATTATAATATCACTAGCGTTAGCGGATATTTTTAGTACAGGCAACATAGCAAATCACTTATATTCTTGTACTTATTTCATTCGTTGATCCCTTTCTGTTACGTTTCATCGAATCGAATTTCATATAATGGATAGGAGAGAAAATCTGTTGATGATAATCGTTTACGTTTTCATGCTTGCTGTGATAATAATAACATTAGACACACACATATCTTTTTCTTCTTCATCACTACGTCTGTAAGAGAGATGTGTCTTCATAGTCTAGGAGCCAGTGACAGATTTTCACGACCAAGTCCCTCCCAATCAAAAATTTGTGAAATGCATTAGGGATTTATACTACGAATACTCGCGACCGTCAGCTGCGACTCCGTGGGTGGGGCGGGCAGTGGCAGCCTCCCACGCATGGAGGAAAAAAAAATCTTTTCAGTCATTTCCTCCCATTTGAAAATTTGTCAGATTATAGTTTACCTAGTATTTTAAAGAAAAAACAAAGTCAGCTGACCATAACATGGTGGATTATATATCAGCTGGCTGCTTGAACATGAAAAAAAAAATTTATATTTTCAATGATTTCCTCTCAACTAAAAATTTACCTGGTGGTCGTTTATATGCTACTATGAATGAAAATTAATGTCAGCTTGCTATATCTAAGTGGAAAGTTTGTCAGCTGGTACCTTCAAAGGTGTAACGCAGCAACATCGATCACCTACTGTATCTTATCAGCTGACGACTTTTCCCTTGACTTACAGCTAGCTGATTTTTTTCATTATTTACTAGAGCATATTAACAATCATCCTATAAATTTTCGTCCGGGAGAAAATAACGTATCTTAAGTTATTCGGCAGTATGCTTGATTTGAGTGTTTTGATAACAAATTTAAAGTTAAATAATGGAGAAAATGTTGGTATGAGTGAATTAATTAATGAATAATTTATTGTAGTTAAATATTTTTTTAATTTATTAACTTTCATTTCAACGAATTCATTAAAAATAACAATCAAAATTAATCACTTTCATTCTCGGCTTTGGCTTGAGTCGCTTTCATCTCTCTCTGATTCACTGTCAGAGTCGCTATCAGAGTTAGATGCGATCATATCTTCATCATCATCATCTGTAAAAAGATGAAAAAAAAAATTATTACCCGTGTGTATAGTAAAACATGATCATATAAAAAAATAAAAATATAAAAACCTTTTTCAGGCTGAATGGTTATCTCTTCAATTGACGTTGGTAACTGAGTCCCAGAAAACCAATCCAGTTCGAATCGGTTGTCTACTTCTTCCCAACCATAGTCTGTAGGTTCTTCAGTTGTTGGAACTTTAAGGTTAGCGTGAGACCAAATTTGTGCAATGTAACACGCCCTCAAATATTGCTTGTGCAGTTCTGATTTGCATGGTGGTAGAGAAGAACCGTCAATACCTTTTTTAGGCAACTTGAATTCATCGTTACTGTCCAAAAATTTGTAAGTTTTTTGGAACAGTGCAACCCTAGCGTCGTTAATTTTTTTTAACCGATTAAGGCCATACATCTGACAAGCAAACTCCTGAATTTTTCGGAACATATCTTCCCTGTTCATCGATGGATCTGACATTTGTACAAAACACTCCGTAAAAGCTTCAGATTTGGACATAATTGAAAATGGACACTTCTTGCCTTTTCTAAAAAATGCTGGGTTGTAGTCGCATCCTGTAAATGCATGGAATGCTGGAAGTGCTGCACTCAAATTCGATCCCAAAGTTTCATACAGTTGAGTGACATTGATGAACCTCATATGTTTTCCAACACCGACTTCCATAAAAACGTTAACATGTTGTGAAACATGAACCATATTAGCTAACATTATGACTAAAACATCAGTGTCAGAACAACGAATCGTTAAGTTAGCTCTAAAATCGATTTGGCAAGCGTGAAAAATCATTTTTGTATCCGCTTCTTCATGAGCTGGACACGAAAATGCGTGCTCTACAGTTCTGACAACTTTTCCATCAGCAACCACGTATCTGTAACAACCATCAGTATTCACAAAAATAGTTTTGTTGCCGATGTATGGTGCCATATAGTCTTGCTCCCAGTTGTCAATAAAGAACTCAACAAGTGCTTCCTTAAAATGAATATTTTTCAGCTCGACTGAAAAGTCTTTTTTTCGTACTTGATCCGGACTATCGATACGAAAGTTAGCTTGCTCCATACCTCGAAGTTTGTGTTCGGTATCCTTGATCGATGGAAAGATGTACCGATCAAAAGCAATGATGATAATCTTCGCTGTGTTGGCACAAATCATCTGTAAGACTTTTTTTGAAATGTTCCCAAAGCTAAGAGGTACGTCTTTCATTTGATGTAACATGAAATATCCATCGTATATAATGATATCCGTACTTGGAGGTGTCTCGGATTGCTTTTGCTTCTCTAATAAAGCCATCAATGCTGACTTGGGTGTTTTGCAGATAGACCCGTCAAGGTGGCAAAGAGATAGTGGCACTGGTGTTAACGGATAAGAAAGAACTTTATCCAAATCAAGTTCTTTCTTCAAAGAGATTTGAAGCAGTTGCCCAAATAAGTCACGCTGCATTCGAAGTTCCATTTCTCCTCGTCCAACCTTAACTTTTTTTTTCTTCGTCATATCAACAAAAGTATGGCACTTAACTTTTGGAATAGCTCGATCAAAATTGTTCGGATCTGTAACGCATCCGAGTATGAAATCCTCACGTCTTTTACTGCCTTCTTGTTCAATACTGAGTAGAAAATGGCTGCGATATAGAAAGAAAGAATAACTTAAGATACGTTATTTTCTCCCGAACGAAAATTTATAGGATGATTGTTAATATGCTCTAGTAAATAATGAAAAAAATCAGCTAGCTGTAAGTCAAGGGAAAAGTCGTCAGCTGATAAGATACAGTAGGTGATCGATGTTGCTGCGTTACACCTTTGAAGGTACCAGCTGACAAACTTTCCACTTAGATATAGCAAGCTGACATTAATTTTCATTCATAGTAGCATATAAACGACCACCAGGTAAATTTTTAGTTGAGAGGAAATCATTGAAAATATAATTTTTTTTTTTCATGTTCAAGCAGCCAGCTGATATATAATCCACCATGTTATGGTCAGCTGACTTTGTTTTTTCTTTAAAATACTAGGTAAACTATAATCTGACAAATTTTCAAATGGGAGGAAATGACTGAAAAGATTTTTTTTTCCTCCATGCGTGGGAGGCTGCCACTGCCCGCCCCACCCACGGAGTCGCAGCTGACGGTCGCGAGTATTCGTAGTATAAGTGCCTAATGCATTTTACGAAGTTTCACTCGAGAAGAAATAATTGACCAAAATTGTACCTGGCTCCTAGACTATCATTCTTGATGAAACGATATCAAGTAAAACCAATATTTATTATTGATTATAGAGTGTCACAAAAGTGCTTAAGACATATCCCGAAAATTACGTTACCTTACGAAAAAATTTTTAAAGATGAACCCCACTATACATTCATAATACTTATTGTGATGATTTCATGTATTTGTTTCACCTATATCCATTAATTCAAAACTTTCCTAAATTTTTTTTTGCCGGGTACATCAGATAATAATTCATGTAAGACTTTAAATTTGTTATGGTGAGAAAATAGTTCATTATCACCAGTAAAAATAAATACAGAAATAAATTTGCTTGGAAAAAATTAATCAACCTAGTTTGTTGCATTTTCTCTATTATTATTCAAAATTTGATAAAAATTAAAATATAGGTATGTAGAAATATACTTAAAATATTCTGATTTGGAGTCATAAATGTAAGGATTGCCTAATATAACAAAACTTTATAAATACATTTTTTGATTAACAAAGTTTCCAAAAATCACAATTTTCATTCAAAGTTGGCTGAAAAAATGATGAATCATATAGGTTATCCTTTTCAATTGGATATTTCTATATCAATAAATCTAGAGAGTGTGATAAAAACTATCTAAAATATTTAGACTATCTTGTAGTTTATAATAATACCATAAAAATATGAGGTTACCGATGATATAATAATAAAATTTTAATTTAATAATGAATTTTTCGAAGATCCATCATTGGTTGAACTGCGACGACTACAGTTAGAGTATTGATGATTGAAGTGAGAAATCTATATTATCAAATTTATACGCAGCACTTGCACGCAATATATTATATATTTTTGTAGTTGCGTGGTATTGTAAAGCTAAAAATAACACCTTATTTGACTACAAAGTCTTGGTTTATATGTATGTACCGTGCAATACACCAAACAGTTTTTACACCTTAAATCAAATTTCGTTTTTTTTTTGGGTTGTAGCATCTAAAATTTATAGGTCCACTTTGAACACAAATATTAAAAACCTGAAAGATAAACAGTTCTGTTCCATTGCCTTACCACAAATGAATTCTTAATTGAACGCTTAGTTTTACTTTTCAAAAAAGTCGGTAATATTATAATTCAAAGTTTTGAATTTTAAAAAACACACTTTCAAAGTATGTAGTTTTTAATTCAAATAAAATCAGATTTCAGTATTATTTCAATCTATTTTGACTATTAGACCAAGCTGTATAGTTATGTTTACTTGGCGCTTCCCACTTGCTGTTGTTGACTAAGAACATTTGATAAAATGATAGAAACATATACACATATTTATCGAAAAGTTGAAATATATATTAAATTTCTTTTTCCTGCTAGAAAATTGTACAGTAGAGTTCACCATTTTTATAAACTCTAAACTTGATCAAATAATTCGCCAAAATGTGTATATAAAAATGTAAAATTTAATAATAATATTTTTTTTATAAAATTGAAAATTCAATATGAAAAAACTTTTTTTTTTCTAAAAAACATTCATTTTATATTAAATATAACTCTACTAGTTTTTCATCTACTGCTGCCGATGTGAAAAATGAATGTGAAACTCAATGTCAACGTCTTTAATGATCATTTTATTAAAAAAAAAATTTTTTTTCTTTACGTCATATCACACCGTATTTTTCATAACATTGACGTTATATGAAATAAAGAACTGACTATTTACAAGGTAACATGTAAATAATTGCACAATAAATTTTTAAGATATTATTACACAGTAAGATTGAGTGAGTAGTCTTTGAGATAATGGCTTTTACTACGGCGCGAGTTTAGAGATATCTTGAAAAATTTGTATCCTTATCCTGTCAGCACTCCCGTTATGAAAACTTTGCTCACGCTCGATTTAAAACATAAATAACTATTATATTCCAAATATTATATGTGGTTGAAATTTTTTGTATCTTTATATAATTTTATCTATTATCAAATTATGATTTCTTTGGATTTTTTTAACTTATCTACAGTTTTTTTAAATATATTTTTTCAAGCTTTTCGGAAATTGTGAAATTTTTCTCATCACGAAGCTAAAAGTGTAGGCAACTAAATATCACGAATATTTGGTTCTTTATAGTAAAAGTCGCTGAAAATTTGTAAAAATAGTCTAATGTAATAATATATAAGTATTTGTGTAATAATTTTAGTGATATGAATTTTAATGTGAAAATAATTGATAATTATTAATTAATTTTAATAATAAGTTAAATAAATGCAGGTGACGTTGTTGTAACTTTTTTTATGAATTGATTATATTAAAATTAAGGATTTTTTTTCTATCCGACCACTTTCGTCGGCGACTAATCGGCAAAAAACGGCGACTTTCCGGCTCCTTACTTTGTATGTATTTATTAATAAAATATATATAAGAGGAATTACCTTTAAAAACCTTGGTTGTTACTTAACATTTTTATTGTAGACATATTCGGTTGGATGTCGGTATTTGATATGGTGTTTCATACTCGTAGTATTTGCTGTTTTTTCCTTCCTGAAACGAAAAATTATCATTGGGCACTGATTGTACTTGACTTTACGGGAATCATTGGGTCAAAAAGAAATCCATACATGCGACTTTCAAATTCAGCTTTATCATTTTAAGGTTGTTACGCAACCTACAGAAAAAGAAACACCATGAACTTAAATTTTTGAGAAATTATGCTTAACATGTTAAGAAGACACAATTAAATTTTTTTAAACATTTTCTGATTTTTTTTTTTTTTTAATTTATTATATAAAAAATAGTTTAAGTTTTAACTATTTATACAAAAAAATAATAATATTTACTGAAAATTACAATTAATTAAGTGACTTCTTAACATGATATAGAACAATTTCGCAAAATTTGAAGCTAATTCTTAAGACGAAGCTAATTCTTTTAATGCTGTTTTTTTTCTATGGTGCTTTGAACACCTTAATGAATAATATCAGTATTGTACTAATGTCTTAATTTTTTTACACAAAATACCACTCTGACCCGTGCAAAAGTAATATTCAAAGGACAGTGTGATATGCTGAATACGAAGCGCTAAGACTCATCACTTTTACAACCGGCTAGTCGGCCAAAGTTATAGTCGGCACATCGCTAATTTTGTTTATTGAAAGCATTCCTTCGGGTACATATCCTAAAAGCATATCTATTTTCTATATAAAATCTTCATTTTTCATATGGAATGAATTAATTCAATAAATATTTATTGAATAGATAATGAAAATGATTTTGATTATGATTATTTTGATTTTTGCTCTAAAATTATTCACTAATTCAAATCCGTACTCAGTAAATTAAATAATACACAATGCACAATATATTTGACGCATGTGCAGAACACGTTAGCAAATCTTTCATCACGGGAATAATGAATACCGAACGATTAACAGGAGTGCTGATGACGGGCTAGAGTTGAAATACCAATTTGATTTTGCGACTTGCGAAATTGCATCAAAATATAACCCCCTTGTAAAAATTTAAGTCGATATGTTAAAGTCACCAAAAAGTCGGACATTTTAAGACAAAACTATTTTTATTATGTATTTTTAGTAGAGATCGTTTTATGCTGATAGAGAAATAGTCAGTTCTTCGATCATTCAGAAAAATCTCCTCCAAATTAAAAACAATGGTCTTGAAAAAAGTTTTATATGTATAAGTGATTTTTGCGGATTTTGTACGCTAGCTTGTAACGCTGCTTAATATAATATAGTCTTCTCCGTTAAAAAAAAATTGACAATATTTTTTTCCGTTCCCTACCTTAACACAAAACTGTGTTAAACTTATTGATAAATTATTTTCTGTTTACAGGAAATGTGATTAGGTGTAAAAATGATAAATTTAAAAAGAAAAAAAACATATTCAAAATATGAAAAAAAAAGATTTGATTGATATTAAATTTTTTATGTCAACCAATATTAACACATTTCTATTAAATCATAGAGGTAGTTTAGATGTGTGTATCAACATAATATATTTTCGATATCAGGTACATAGAAAGGAGTTATACATAATTTAAGTTATTTTGAAAATTCACTGGAGGTTATTTTAGTGTCCCACTCTATTTATCCTATTTTATAAATTTTTGTTATGTTTTTCTTATAAATACCCTTAATTTAAGTACCTATTAAGATATACACTTGATTTTACTAGCTCACACTGTAATTGGTCTTAAATGATTCCTTGAATTAACTTTAGGTGATCTTTAAAATTGAGTATCGAACTTGAGTATCGCTCTAATTATATTCGTGCACTATTTGTGATAATAGTATGCAATACTAAGACATTGTATCGACACATATACAAAATATAGATACACAATTGCGAACAAATTAGTTGTTTTTTTGCAAATCGAAGAAGAACCGTTTTCTTGGTACAAAAAAATTAGTCATAAATTTCTATTTCAATATCTTCTCTTTGGGAAAAAATGATGAGAACCGTTTTCGAGAGATACAATTAATAATGTATATTTTGATTGTTAAAATCTCATTTCAAAAATGGTGAAAACAATTCCTTCTTTTTAAAAAAAATAATTTTTATTAATTTTAATTTTATTGAGTTCCTAAGAAAAACCATTTCACGATTGTACTACCTTGTTTAGTCTTGTAAGAGCTTGTTTTAACCGTATAGTTATCTCAAAATGACCATTTTCTGATTTAAGACGTTTCTACTGGACAACGACATTACTTATTTAAAATATTTTAAAATTAAGTTACACAGTAAAGAAATTACATGATTAAAGTAGGTAAGGCCATTTAATTGGCTGTTGATCTCAATACTAATTCAAGAATCTCAATACTAATACTAATTAAAGAATAGCAAGTAATAGATAAGCGGCAATCCCCTGTAAAAAGTGCGTAGAAATGAAAATGACTGACCAATCATTGAAAATGTGAATGCGACTAAACATGTGTGTACTTTTCGTAAACCTTGGATCAAAAAGAGTCTCAAACCGAAAAATATTCAAAAACAATACATAACACGATCAAGAAATCACATTTTTTCGAAAATTTTCACTTTGATTCTAAAATTTCCCTATACTTTCTCTTTTTTAAGTTAAAATTCGTTACCAGCCTGTTAAAAAACACATAAAACGATACAAAATTCCTTAATAATATAAAACTCCGTAATATTTTTCTTAAATGAAATTAATATTGTGGAAAACTGACCCAAAAAATATATACCTATAGGAATCAATTTTGTGCGCGTTTTATACGAGTTAACGCGTCTTTATATGACTAATGTCGGAAAAATACGCTTCATATCTGCATAAATTTTCCGATGGATGAGAAAAATGTCAATTACAATTCAAGCTTAAGATCTGCGAAGTATTTTGGCGGAAGATATTTTTAAATTCGATCAAAATTCGTGGGGAAAAAAAATTTTAAAATTGGTCAATTTTAGTCATATTTTGGCTTTAAAATGGTTGTAACTTTCTAAAACGCATTTTTTTGAAAATATCGCAAAAGTAAAAAGTGTTTTATTTTGCACGTTTTACTCTTAAAAAACATTTTCAAATATGTTGTTTATTCAAATATGTTGCTGTTTATTAGTTAACAAATAAATTTGTTTGTAACAATTAATATCCCACACGCACAGATTTGTTTTTTTAGCAATTGACTCCTTTGGTTCAAGGTTTACGAAAAGTACAAATATGTTTAGTCGCATTCACATTTTTAGTGATTGATCTGTCATTTTAGTTTTTCAAGGGGTTTGTCACTTGCTTATAAATATTTTTTTTTTTGAATCAAGATATAATAATTATTTGCTGCCATGTTAGACATGTTTTCTTCCAACTAGGGTAGGGAGACATGGAATGTTTTAGAATTTTCGAGAATTTTTTTGTTATTTTGAAATATAATGTTATGCCAACATTATGGAACAATAAGGATTACAATTGATGTTCAATTTAAGTTAACTATATTATTTCAAAGTTATTTATCAAGGAAACAAATCAAGATTGAATACAGCCCTGTAAATTATGAAGCTAGGATAAGTATAAAAAATATTTTATTAGTTTAATTAATTTCAAGTTTTTTATCTTGAATTTTAATTAAAATAAATTTATTAGAAATATTATAATATAGGAGATCATTCACTACTTTAATATAATGTACTGGTTGGTTGTTGGATGTTTTAAATTAAAGGACTTGAAGGCATTTTCTACAACTGATTCTAATTTCATCATATAGTAGAAATAGAAATAGTAGAGCATCATCGTTATAACTTTTATGTGTGTTGTACACGCTTTTAATATTGGGGAAAGTGTAGTACCTGTGATCAAAACTTTATTAAACTGAGTATGTGAACTGCCTTAATCTAATGATTATGTTAAATACATCTTAATTTTAAATCTAGCACATTTTGTCTGATTAGTCTGTTCACAATGACTGTTAAATAAACCTAAATCATAAATCTAGCATGTTTTGTCTGTTTAGTGTGTTCACACTGTCACAATTGTTCAAGAGTTTGATCACTTCAGAGTTTGGATGCTGCTCAATGCGTGCTAGATATCTATAACTGAAACGCGCAATTTCTTCACGCACTGCGGTCACTTCGAGATTTCGGTGAATGTCGTCTTACGCAAATAACACGGAGAATCACTTATTGTTCGCAACATTTATGATTGAAATCTTTGCAGATATTTCGATAATACGCCAAGTAAGTCTTCTATCAAGGTGTATGCATACTCAGATATTTGACTTCATTTGACTGTGGAATACTGACACCGATTAATTATAGCAGCTGGATGGAATGAATTTCATATTATAATAAAACAAACTGCGTGTTTTCTTTGATGAACAAAATTTTAATTATAGAATCGTTCAATAAGAATCATACTTTTAAAAATTCGATTAAAAAAAAAAGAAAATAAACAATTAACTGAGTTAATTACCATGTATAAAAATTGTTGAATATCAGTGCTTGCATTATTTTTAATAAACGGCCGCTTTTTGTTTTAGTTTTCGAAAATTTCAAAAGTATTTTTTATAAATTTTTCGTTTTCCGCGAATCTTTTACACTAGTTGAAGCTACCTGCAAATTTTTAACTCCCAATATTTTATAGTTTTGAGAGTGGAAAAGTTGGGAAACAGCACCGGTTTTAATGAAACTTTTTGTAAGGTGTTTATAGGACCCTAATAAACATTCCGACAACTTAAGTTAGTTATAGAGGAAAATAATGCCCTAGCGGGAGCTTATTCTGGCATAAAATTCTTATTCTGGCCGTCAATTTGTGGTACATATGCCCCACTATGACTAGGTTAAGTCATTAAGTTGGTTGAATGTTCCTTGGGGTCCTATAAACACGCTACAAAAAGTTTTATTAAAATTGGTGCTGTTTTCCAACTTTTCCAATGCATCCCAGGCTTATTAACTGAGCTATATTCTTATTAATACTTTTTCATAAACTTATTAATAATGTAATCGAATTTTTATTAGAATAAATTATAAAAAGTTGTGAATTTGTCCAAGAGAACATGAATAAAATTTTAAATATTTATTTATGAAAATTAATTGATTTTTTCCAGAAATTTTGTTTTTTTTGTTTTTTGTTTTTTTTTTTTGAGAACATGATGAATAAAATTATAAATATTTATTTGTTAATGAAAATCAATTGACTCTTTACTGGAATACAGATAAATTTGCGTGTAATTAGAAGTATACTGCCATCTCTCAAATATCATCGATTATACTCGAAGGGCTCTACGTTGATTTAGCTTTCAAAATTTCGAAAACCAAAGCAGAAATCGAAAAATTTTATTCTATTTTTTCGTCTTCACTCATGAAGTTATATACAAAATTCATCATCAAAGTTGAAAATGACTTACAAATAATTTCAACCACAAATCTAAACTTGCCTTGACGCTCGTACTACCTGAAGTATTATTAATTTTTATAAATAAATACAATTATTAGAAATCTACAAATGATCCAAAGTACTACACATTACCCTACTATACATTTCAACAAACGTGTAGAAAACGTTCGTTGGTTGACGTTCTCCACGTCCATCCGGAGATTTATCCAGGCATTCTCACATTCATCCACTACTGCCTGGTAGGAACTTCGTTAAAATAGTTGGTTGATGATGATTGTGTAAATCATATCATATATACTTCGTTTATGTCCGACCAACATAGTTAGGCTATACGAAACTTGTCTGTCATGCCGGTCACGACGATGCTTTCGTGTAAAGTAATATCAAAAGTAATGTTTGTAGTGTAAACGCGGCTGAATTATCTATACTAATGTGCCATAACCAAACTTTTATTTTAAGGATTGGGAAAATCGTTAAAATCGTCAAGCAGTCAATATGGCAGTCGTAATAAGCAGGTTTATACCTTAAAGAAAGCAGCTGTGGTCTATGGAATGCCTAGAACATTTCAAGATTGGGCTATTTTGTATTCATACATTTCATTCATACATTTGAACAGTATTTTGCAAATAACTGTCGTTTCTTAATTTACTTCTACTTAAAGGTCCCTGAAACCCAGTTTAAGAATGTTTTCGTAGTTCTATTCTTAGCAATCGGTTCCCGTATGGAAAAATGATTTTCTTAATATTCTAAGTCAGATACGCTTTTTTGGGTCTTTTAATTTTACTATTTCAGGCCGGAAATTGATCCATTTAAGTAGAATTATCTTATATGATAAGCTAAGAAAGTATGTCATTATAGTCTATGGGTCCTTTGGTCTTGGTGCTGAGATTGAGAATTTCAGTTAGCTACTGAGCTTTACATGATAACACCTTCATGTGAACAGTGGTATCGTTTTTGTTTTGGTCCAAATTTGCCTGAAACGAAGTCTACATGAAAATTTGATAAAAAAGTTGCAACCGAATTTTTAGGATTTTTTTAAGGTACACGGTAAGAAATGCATGGCGTATATCAGAATGCTGGTAAGGTATATGACAATACACTATGGCGTTTTTTACAATACTAAGGCGTTACAATACTAGAAGAATATTTTCTAGAAGAATAGAAATTATTTTTTACTTTTTAGTTCAGCTGGCTACAAAAGCGTGTTTCTTTAAACTGTTTAATTAAAAGTTGTAAATTTATTTTATTAATTCCTAAATGTTGCAGTATATATTGGGTTATGTATAGAATAACATATCAGGTAAAATTACAAGATCTTGATGGCATTTTGTCAAAACTTTTATTGACCATTTTGCATGAATAGTGGTCATACATATCTGAATATTCTGCCCTCAATGTGTGAGTGGTCGAATACTTGTTGTTAGATACCTGAGATTTACAAAAGTATGTGAAAAAAATCCAGTAATGTTAAACCGCTTGATTTGGGCAATCTATCACGGTCTCATCTGTCTAATTCAGCTAAATCGTTATTTTAACCATCGTAGTTGCTTTAGCTTTATTATTTTTAAAACCTTGGCAACAGCAAAATAGCGTTTTGTTCCATTTAAAAAACTGTCAGCTGTCCTTGCTTTTTTATTGTCAACACTTTACCACGCAAATGGACAAACATTCAAAGTTTTCGTTTACTTTGCGCCAACTTTTACATACACCGAACTTACTTATTCGTATTCGCTTCGTGCGTGAATTTCGTTTCCATGACAACGATACACTACTTTAATTATAGAATTGTATGGATGCATATAGAATTGTATGGATTGCATTGAAAACTTACATTTAAAATTTAATATTCTTGTTTCACAAATTTAAATAAATAATTATGATAATTTACATTTGAAAAATAATATTTGTACAATTTGATTTCTTATTTTCACAATTTTTAATGCATTAAGTTTAATTAATTAGTGTTTTTCAATCATTTTAATTTGACAGTTTCTATATCATTAACATGTAAAGAATTGCAAATTAGTCATAACAGCCTCCTTTATCTCCAAAATTTTTCACTTAAAGCGCTGGCATCGATTTTATTATCCCTACCATGACTACGCACACAACGAATAATAATCAGAGATACATATGTATGTTTTTCTCAATTTGTAGATAAAAAATATCTAAAGAACTAAGACATTTTAAGCTTTGTACCTATTTTTCTACACTTCAAGAACTATCATTTCTTAAATTTTTAACCCAGAGCCATTTATGTTAAAGATTCTGTGGACAGTTTAAATTAGTATTAAAAAATTGCCCAACAATGTAGAAAAGAAACTATTTTATAAAATGAAATACTATCTATTTGTGGAAGTAAATAAACTGAACAATACATTAAAAAACCCCAGTAATCATACTTGATTTAAACAAGAAATATGACATCTATCCAAAAATAAAACAACAATTATAATATGTCGTCTTCTGTTTAAAATAATATGTATATTTAAGGACCTAGAGTCAAGTGTAGTATTTAACAGTCATTTCAAAATGGTTGAGAAAGTTTGATAGGTTGGTTTCAAGGTCATGTCATTAACAAATGTTATTTCTACGAAAATTTTCATGGCCAATGACTTATTTTACAAGGGTATGCAAATTTTTAATTCAGTGGTTTTAAAAGAAGACAATAAGAAAGCTCTTGAAAGAACGTACCAATACCTTTGGAATTGCATTTCTCAAGGCATTATAAGTTTGACTGCTACGAATGTGTGTCTGTCTGCCTTTCTGGTGCATCGTAGCTCCTAAGCTGATGAAATTTATGTGATGTTTTTGTTTTGTTTGAAAGGTAATTTATAGAGAGTGTTCTTAGCTATGTTTTAAGTGCGAGTTTAGGGTTCCGTATCCGAAACAATAAGAAAGTGGCGATGAAAAATCGGTTTGGAGAAGGCTGTAAGGAAAAAGGTCTTTGATTTAATGGAGAGTGTTCTTAGCTTTGTTTTCAGTGCGAGTTTAGGGTTTCGTACCCCAAAACTTGTTATTTATTCTCAATGAATATACAACGTGTCCAATTAAGCCGAAAAAGTTTTTAATTATTTATTTATTTTTTATGGTGAAAGCTATACTTGATTTATATAATTCTTCGGTATATTTAATCGGTATATTAATGACAACTGACACTGAAGAATGGAACGCACACACATGCCAGATGAAGTCAGCACGGATGGCGGGTTGACAGCAATGCAGTACTCGACCACAGTCGAAAATTGTAAATGTATACACGACCACAGTCGACTCGTAACGTGTTGTATGTGTTGTATGCATTTTGTTAGTTACCTAGCGCATGGAATTTACTTCTCGAATCTGGAGGCTTTGAATTTTTTTCCCGTCCCGACTGAAGACAAATTTCTCGAGGAGAATTATCGAGGAGAAACCTTAAACCTTAAAATATTTAATTTCCTCATCTATTTCAAGCCGTTCGGAATGATTGTTAAATACTACGATGTTGGCCGTTAACCTATTATATTTAATACATGCAAAATGTTTTGTTATACATGATTTACAATAATAAATTAACAAAATTATTTTAATATTATTAAAAGTATAGTAAGTAAGAACTTTATTATATTATATTTTGAATGAATACGAATTACTTATAATTTTAACTATACTGTATGGAATAATACTTATGAATAATAATAAGAAAAGACAATTCAACACAACACAAAACTTTAAAATCTTGATTTATTATTTTAAACATTACAATTTATAATAAACAGAATGTGTGGATCTAACTATATAAATATACAATATAGGAATAGTTTATTATAGAGTACAAATTTATATGCCCTTAAAAATCGAACTCAACATACTTCAAAATAAATATTTTAATTGCTAAACATAGTAATAACAGTTAATAATAATAATAATAATAAAGCGTATTGACTAAGCCTAGTGCAGGGCAAAGGCCTCCCTCAAATCCCTCGGCTGCACTTGTTGGGACCATTGGCGAGTCAATTCCACATTCCTCCTGTGTAGCTCACAAGACTACCCTTCCATCGCTTAATCTGGCGTCTCTTCCTTCTTTTGAAGTTGTATGGCATCTAGTTTGTAGTGCCGACTGTCCAGTGACCGTCTACCAGTCTAGCTATGTACCCAGCCCATTTCCACTTTAATTTGTTTAAAGAAGCCGCAACGTCTTTTAGTCTGTTTTTGTTGCGAATAGTTAAAGATCTTATTTTGTACCTTAGTTTTATTTGGTATATGCTTCTCTTCATTCTTCGCTGATAAGTTCTAAGTTTTTTAAAGTCAAAGGTATTGTAAGCAGCAGTCAAATACTTTGAGTTTCAGGGCCAAAGGTAAATTGCTCTTGAAGATATACTGTAAGGACCAATACTTTCGCCACGCATTAGTTGTTCTTTGCTGAGCCTCCATAGATGTCTTATTATTGAAAGATACAAGCTGTCCAAAGTATTTGTAGCTGGTTAAATTTTCGATTAGTTGACCATTGAGAGTGATAATTGAGTTTTCTCTTGTATTAGACATTATCTTAGTCTTCTCGATATTTATGTGTAGCCCGACTATTACTCGGTTACTAAGTATTTAGTTTATCGAATAAAGTTTGGAGTGATATGATGTCATCAGAGATCAAGACAATGTCGTCTGCAAAACGTAAGTGAAACAATTTTTTACCATCAATTCTTAGGCCAATATCTTCATTAGATGGAAGATATATTTTAGGACAGCATTGAACATCTTTGGCGACAGTGAGTCTCCCTGTTTGACTCCTCTTTTGGCTGGAAATACTGGTCCCAAACGTTCTAGTTTTATTAGCGCTGTGTTATTGTCATACAGTGCTCTAATAACGCGAATGTATTTATCATCAACATCAAAAAATTTAATGGACTGGCAAGAGTATGCATATTCGATAGAATCAAATGCTTTGCTATAGTCGATAAATAACAAGAACAGGGTTTTTTTTAATTCATTGCACTTTTCGATTAATTGGTTAGTGTTTGTAGGTGGAATTGGTTTCTTCAGTTCTTAACAACAGTCAAGCTCAGCTTTAACACCAACAATGTATTTCTACACAGCTGTTATTTAATTGTGTTATTAAATAAACAAAAGAAAAAATTAAAAGTACGCCTAAAAGGAGGCACTCACGGAACAAGAAATTCGTACCTGCCTGTGGCATCGTAGCGCCTAAACGGATGATTCGATTTCAATTTTGTTGGTTTTGATTAAAAGATAATTTAATGAAGAGTGTTCTTAGCTATGTTTTAAGTGCAAATTTCAAATCTAAAAATTGACGATGATCTTCTAAATCGGCTCAGAATGGTAAAGGTTTTGAGGCAAAAGGCAATTTAATGGAGAGTGTTCTTAGATATGTTTCGAATGCGAGTTTAGGGTTTCATAGCCGAAAAATTTGTCGGGGTTTTTTTAAATTTTGTAAATTTCACTTGTTATTGTAAATTTTCTGTTCATATCAGAACTCATAGAGTAATTAAACTAGAGGTGTATCTACCCCGGTTGCGCTTAAGTGGGTCGTTGCGAAATTAGAGTTTAACTCAAAACTCTCATATTGACTATTTAATTCTCTTTCTTTATGCGTATTATAATTTAACTGTAGTTGAAAATTTAATTCCAGTGTACCCGTCAAACTCAGGGAGACAACAATATCACCTTAATCGTGTCGCTTATTTTTTATTTCAGTATCAAAGCGCAATTCCCATCTTGGCTCCTTATACTTTGTATCATCTCTCTAAGAAGTCGCGTTTTTCGTTGCAGTACTGAAGCATATTATTTGAAATTTTTGACTATAATGGAAGCAGTTTGGTGCACAATTAACGCCCGTTCAAAAGTCATAATAATCCCATCTTTATTTATAATGATTCATTCATATACTATATATTCTAGTTCGAATAGAAATGCTATATAGAATTTTCTGAAATTGTAGATGGTAGACACAACAAAACTATCATTATACTCTTAAAAAACATTGTAAATTGTTACATTTAGTACTCACTCACTACACTATAAATGTAAGTCTGTAATATTGTAGTGTAAACTGTATATGTGTGTGTTAGTAGACATACAAACCAAATGTTAATTTCACACGATTATTTTTTAAGCTTCTTTTTATTATTTCTATAAAAACATTTTATTTTATTTATATATTTATTTAGATTTATTTAATTTAATATAATTTTCTGTTTGTTGTTGTTATTTTATTCTATATTCAATCAAGGATCAGGTGTGGTATTTGATAATAGTCATTGCAGAATGGCCCGAAATTTAAGAGGCTTTGTGACCATGGTAATGTTTTAATAAGAAAATAATTAAATAAAAATTGCAAAAAATATTTGTCCTATACTTAAAGTAGTGTCCATCGCGACTTGAAAATTACAATTTTTTTTAAGGGAATCTCGTTTTTTAGAGTGGAGAGACAATAGTATATAACACATCTAGGGAGAAAATCTGAAGAATGCCACTGATCTCATGTTCATTGTCGCTCGAGATGAAGTCGTCGGTGACAAACATGATATCTGAGATATTCTTTACTCCGGTGTTGTGCATACTACTTTGCTCGATGGAGTCGGAAAGTAGCAACTTCGTTTAGTACAGCGGGACGAGAAGACACTTTGTGAGAAAATTATTTTTGCATTTTATTTTCAGTTATCTTTGAATATCGTCCCCAATGAATAGTCATTAATTTTGAGTTTGCCGGACAATAAAAAATCCTCTGAAAATAACCTCTCAAAATTACCAGCCGGTTTAAAATTATCATCAAATACAGCGATTGATAGCAGACAGGGGTGAGGCTTTTTTTCACTCGATTGATAACTTAAAAAGTACAGTTAAAATAAGAAAATTATAATTTTTCCAACGGAATTCAAAAACATTAACATCTTGAATTCTATACATTCAAGAAGGATGTGTCTTCTTGCAATCGTCCCCATTCAACATTGAATAAATAATCGAGAAACATAGATTTTAACTTTCCATCATTCTAACAATGTGATTAAAAATGAAAAAACTACGGAAAATAGAGCTCGATATGCATGTTACTACCTGTAGTTTCAGCTGTTCCACAGTGGATTACAAACGTCTGAATCGATTTTTATAAATGAGCCATAGTAACATAGAATAAATGATATTTTATTATTTTAACAAATACGGCAAGTATCTAAAAGAAACTGCCAAAATACGAAAAAAATCATTTTCATAAATTCTACTTTCCAGTCTCATCCAAATGACAGGCAAATAGAACCATGGATAATTAACGTCATTAAGGGCTTACAGTCTAATGCGCTGAATAAAACACTTCACGATTTGGAATATATAGTTAGTATACTGTGCTTTCACATTTATATAAATTTAAAATAAATAAATTTTAAATGTAGCGGTAGCAAAAACACGTTAATATATTGTTTCTTATTATACCCTGCATATATGTAATATGCAAGGTATACTAAGTTTAGTCCCAAGTTTGTAACGCTTAAAAATTTTAGTATAGGTGTTCATAAAATCACCTAATTAGTCGATTTTCGGTTGTCCGCCCGTTCGTCTGTCAACTCGATAACTCTAAAACGAAAACAGATATCAAGCTGAAATTTTTAAAGTGTGTCAATCGGATCTGGGGTCCGTAGGACCCATCTTGTAAACCATTAGAGATAGAACAAAAGCTTAAATGTAAATTTGTAAAAGTTTAAATATTCCTTATAAAAAAATAACCAACTTTTCTTGAAACATTTTTTTGTTAACATCACTATTTACCCGTGAGAGCGCAAATTATTCGTAAATTGTGGAGTATGTATTATATGGGAATATCAGTTATGTATGTGTTACATGTATGTATGTGTAATGTGTAGAGTAATCAACACTGTCTATGTATGTATTTCAACAATTAACTCAGTCAATTGTTTGTTTTCACTTGTTAACGTATTTATAATGTTGGTTTTGACAACCGACCATTTTGGTAAAGACGTCTGGTGGTTAAAATTCTAACTATTATAAAGTTACGTGTGATGGAATTCATTCTCAATTTATAAATAAAAACAATTAATTACTATCAAATTAAAATGGAAATAGTCAGACTTCTCGAACTTATTGTACAGGTAGACATATCTGTACTTTAAGGTTTCTTAATGGAAAGTCTTCTAAAAATAAATGTAATATTTTTCATAGTTTCCCCAAGTCTGGTAACAGTGTTGTGCAAATTAGAAATGTATTTGGCAATAATTTTGAAAAATTAATAGATTAAAAGCATGGAAACGTGTTTTAAAATTTAAGGATGTGTTTTCTAGAATGAGAGTTTGCTCATTACACTTTAATGAGAAATACGGTTTTTTTTTCTAATAAAAAAATCATCTCTTAAAATTTAATAATTATTGGACGTCTTTTTTAACTAACAAAATTCTACTTTTAAGTTTAAGTTATTGATGAAATTAATATATATTTTAAATATTATTTTGTTGGTGTTAACTAAGAAAAACGTTAAGAACACGTCAAGGGACGGGTAACTTACAAAATAGTAAAGCTATCATGAAATCTAAACTTAATGGAGCACGGCGTCAAAGAAAAATTAATTAATTAAAGTCCAATTTTTGAATCTGCAACGTTAACTCAGCCATATTTATTAAGTCACACCTTACTCAATTGGTAATACTAAAACACGATAGACATAAGTTTTTTCATTGAATTTCAGAAAAACGCTGTAAGTACGTTTTATAGTTGTAAGAGATGAAATTATAAAATGCGTAAATAATTTCCTGCTCTGAAATACGAATATAACTTCCCACGTTGTATAAACAGAGATAAAAATTAAATTAGTTGTTTCTAAATACTATTCGTAAAAGCTTTTAAGGTATTTTCAAACAAACAAACAAAAAATTGTAGAATCCTTTTGGATATAATAAAAAATAATGTCAAAATCAATTATCCAGGAAAATTTGTCCAGTTAGAATATTTTTATGTTACAAAAAGGAATGTATTTGTATTCATTTTTGTTTGTTAAAATTTTTATTCGTGGAAAATTACATCACATATATTGGAAAACATGCTATCGAATTTAATGCTACATAGATAGTTTTTGTATTGTGTACAGCGTTTAAAATAAATTGCATTGTCCTCTTCAAAATACATATCTACACACTCTGGAATCATCACACATTGAAAAATGAAAAAAAAAATCACTGATATTAAATAAACCGTTTTAAGCAGTGCTTGTTATGTACTGCCTTTTACATAAAATTGATTCAATTGCAGGGTTATAAAAAACTGCCTAAAACTAAGATACAATGCCCGACAGAAACAATCTACTTGAGAACAAAACAGACCATATACGAGTGTTAAGTAACCAACCAGATTAAAGAACAGGAAGGATGCTACATTAGTATCTAGAGCTTTTGGGTCAAGATTTTTGGGCATTACCGCTTTGTAACTGTAGTGACCCTACAATGAAGGAAGATACTTAGACGCACTGCCGTGTTATTGTAAAAGGCTTTAATTTCAATCATTTTACTATAGATAAATCCGATACAGAGAAGAGTTATGTTGAAATACATGTTGGTACTACCCCCCGGATGTATGTTTTATTTTAAACGGGAGCAGAAAATTGATAAGAAATATTTCTAACTTAGGATGGAAGCGCAGTATAGTGTACCAAAACAGTACACAATTCGGGGTTGATTTGTTGTGGTATGCAGCCAGTTTTTTGAATGAGAAATCATCGAACAACAAGTGAAAACTGGCGATAGTGTATACAAGCTTAAATTTCTGTCAACATGATTTTGTTATGTTTTAATTTTTTCCCTTTCCCGATGCCTTCTTTTTCGAGAAATTTGCTGTAGCACGAAATAGATTAATCCACTTCCGAATTGTGTTGTGTTCTGGTACTTTCCCGTGTTGAAGTGCTGATAAAATTTCTATTGTGAAACTACACAATACTTAGAAATACCCTTCAACAACAAAAAATAAATGAATAAGTTTTTTGGCGCACCATTATAAAATATACCGCGTCGGGTAAATTTGTAGAGAATAGATCAGGAATTCAAAAATGACCACATAAAATATCAAGTTGAAATTATATACGGGAACTCATACTTTCGACGTTGGTTTTTTATCCCATCTTTTCGTATTTCGGTTATATCTCAATGCCTGTTACAATTACCTATACATGCTCTAATTTTATTTTAGCTTAGAACAGTATCGATCAAATTTCCTTCAAAAAAATCAAAATCGATGCATCCGTGAAGTAGCCACGATGCCACAGGCAGACACACAGATAAACAAACAAGTTAAACTTATAATAGCACTCTTTGTTAGTCGGAAGTTAGTCGTAAAAAACGAAAAAGTCAACTAAAAGTATACACGTTATAACATATCTGAATGTAAAGTTCCGTACACTTTAAGAATTAATTATCATCGAGATCAAAGATATTGTCAAGATCAAAGTTATGGTCATAATCAAGAAATATTCTTTGATTACTTATTTTGAGCAAGGAGAAAATTGGCATAATATAATTTTTAGATCGGTAGAAATTGAAGAAAAGCTGGTTCATTTTTATTGAATCCCATTGTACCTATATGCGACGCGTTGGTACATAGTATGTGATACATTTCATTAAAATAATAATGCATGAATGGAAAATTCACCGTGAAAATTTGCATTTATAAAAACAACAACGAAAAAAAAAACAAATACAATTTTCTCATTGTTTCTGTACTGCTTGCTCAAACTAAAACATTTTTTCGCCTTTTGTCAAATCATAAAAACAGAAAAAAACCATTTTTTTTCATAGAAACTATTCATTTACAAAACAAGAACAAACTACAAAAAAAAAAACATAATTTTTATTGTTTCGCCTAACAAGAAGAAACTAAAAAAACAACCAACCAAATATGAAGCGCTATTTTCGTTGTTCATGTTTGTTTTTTTATGGAATATAAACCAAAGTAGTAGTTTGTTGCAACACGAGTTCCACTATTGCTTGTTGTTTAACATTTTTTGGTTTGGAAAATTTTCATCTAGAGGAAAAAACTTATTCTTAAAACTATATGATATTATAGACAAAAAAATTGTTTTAAAAAAAATTCTCATATCCTCTCATTTTTTTCTTATCAAAATATACCGGCTGGAGTTTAAGAATATGATGTTCTAGAAAAATTATTTTTATGATATCTCTCTATGTACGATGTAATGATAACAATCACAAAATTTGGATTTCCCATTCTATGATAAATTCATACTTGAGCGACAGGCAACGAGGGACAGGCGATTATCATCAGATATGAACCAATGAACTTTATGAAATTATTATAAATTATTGAAAAATCTGTAATTAAATCAGAGTTCAATAGCATTGTGATACCATATGTGTTTTGCTACCTTTGAGCAAGCCCATTGTGATACCATATGTGTTTTGCTACCTTTTCCGCTGATAATTGCATTTATCAGCCCCTTAATTATTTTCAGAGGCTGAGTGCACCTCCTTCATGCATATACCATGCCTTACACTAGCCTATCACAACTGTTAATTAAATTAATATTTGTTGTGATGGCGGGAATCGAACCCGCTACCCTAAACATACCACCAAGGATCTAATTTTGCAAGGAAATATTAGGTCTTTATCAAAACGTATTTTTCGATATGTTATTTAGGTTGTTCGCAGGGGCACGAGACTGTAATGGAAGGGCAGAAGTGAGAAAATGAGGTACCCTTATCAGGCGCTGTCTTTGTATTCAAAAATTGCTTGAGGAGAAAATATTCAATTATATTTTATGAATTTTTTTCAAGTAAAAGCGAACAAAATTAATCTAATTAAATGGCCCATTCTATATCATGTGCAGATATAATCCAACTAGAATATAGGAACTGGAAAGAGGAAAGAAAATAAAGTAAAACAGGAACAAAAACAGGAATAAATGAATACCTTAAGGCATTTTCTGTGAAGTGAAGTGATACACGTTATAACACTATAACTATATGTGTATAAACAAGACGATATCAACACAATATCTTCTACTTTTAGAATGATGCTATAGGGGGCTCTAGAATGAACTATATAGCTCAAGCAAGCTTTAAGACAACCAGCAAGAGCATGCATAGAAATACTAAAAGAATATTTTTGATAAAGTGTACGTACACATACATAATGTGTAAAGATCATCGCATTGTACAAACAACCGTAGAAAAAATAGTCTTTAATACCTAATTAATTTTTTTATATTGAAGAATAACTTCCGACAAAAGGAACATAAAACTGCATATTCTTTAACTGAATTTTGGATTTGTAGACCATAACTATTGCTTGATTCAATTTCGTATGGCTATTTAATTACCGTTGCGAAATACGTTTATTTTAAATATGGTCAATAATGAGCATTATATTGCCAACATACTTTAGCAATAAAGTTTCTACTCGCTCAGATTAGAAATGATCTGATTATACACAATTTAGAAAAATGCACTGGGTTAGTTGGGTCAAAAAAAGACTTTAAATAGGTCAAAATGAATTCAGTAGTTAAAATAGTCAAAATCCGTACATCTCTTCAAATGTGAAGATCCAAATGTTGCGATAGCACTACATTTCGGGAAAAACAAAAAATTAAGTGTATAATAAGATATATTTCTAAGAAAATATCAAAAATTTCGTTCTAAGCTTCTTCACAAGTTGCAAATTTTGTTTATATTTTTTTCCGTCAGTGTCAAAAGATTTTTTTCTTGCTATATACGACAAGGGTCAAACACTACAATATTTAAAAATGAAAAACAAAAATTGCTGTAAATTTTACGTCTAAGCTTTTCACAGCCTATGATAGGAATGGTGAATCTTTACATATCAACGTGTCATTTTTTCTAAAGAAATGCTTAATGCGGGCATATATGTTTAGACAAAATTTTGACTTAGTGATTATTGAGATGAAATATTCTTCCTTAATGACATTTCCTATACAATATCGAGAAAAAACTTGCTTAAGTGCCGATTTAGTGATGTCAGTGCCAAGACAAAGCGATATAAAAGCAGAGTTCTTCTAAATAGAGGAGTATCTTTGAGGCGTTGAATTATTTTATCTTTACTATCGAAATAATAAAAAAGTGAGTCCTCCCATGCAATTCAGGTTTCCTCCAAAAGTTGTCCTCTTAAAAAGATTTACAATGCCGAGCAATGGCATTTACAGCCCAGTAACTTGACGCACGCGTTTGACAATTTTTGCCAAAATATTTAATCGACTGTTTATTTTTGTCTTTCATTGCATTTATTGCATTAATTCCTTTTGCTAAATTGTAGTCCGCGATGTAACTACAATAACAAAGTCGCGGTAGCTGTTGTAGAGAGTCGCGGCAGAGACAGATGTTACTGAACTTTATTTTGATACAGAGAGTCGTGGAAGATGTTGTTAACATAGGACAGATACCGATGCTACTGAAATGTATTTTGCCTGCAGGCATTCCGACCTACCCAGCGGCTTATTGTTAAATAAAAGAAATAGTCGCGGTTGTCTGGCAGAGATGGACGCCACCGAACTTTATTTTGATAGAGAGAGTCGTAGTAGCTGTTGTTTACTTAGTCGTAGTAGCTGTTGTTTGCAGCCATTCCCACTTATACAGGGACTTATGGTTTGTTTCCTCTATAAATAATCTTTTTGATGGCACGTGTGCCATTGGTCGCCATACCTAGTCTTTGAGAACAAACTAGGAACTGTACCGTTTAGGTTTATAAACGCGTTTTTAACGTTTACTATGCAATGATCTTATAGCACTTTGTAGGTATGTAGTTAGCAGCATACGCGAATCATGATGATGAGCTTGTTTAGTGAACGGAGCTAGTTGAAGCTATATTGTGATGATGATGCATCGTGTAATATTTATACCATTTTGAGCTCATTTGATGACATACAGTATAAATAATATGAAGCGAAACGTACTGTACTGTATATAGTTCTCTACACAATCTATTATATAGTTTATAAATATTTTTAAGGAATTAACGCCAAAGCTCTTCGTAGAAATAAACTAATTCTATATGACATTAAAAAATTATTTTTAAAATATAATATACTTGTGTAAAAAAAGTTTAGACAATGTATATTAACTGCTAGCATTAATTTTATTAATTACACTTACACATCTTGAGGGTAGAGCTCGTGAGGTTTGGTGTGTTGAAAAGTGTCATGGGTTCGTTTTGTATTCTACTTCATAAAGTATCGATATAAAATCTCTCAAAATCGTTTAGATATATAACTCGTCCAAGTAAATAATTATATTGTCACCTCTTGCAGAATAGATTGCACCTTTGATCATTCTTTGGTTTCTTTACAGCCGTTGTTATCTGCGATACAGTAGCTATGTTAAGCTAGTCAGCGTTCTAGAGTCTCAAAAAATTGAAGAGTCGATGGTTAAGTTTTTTTTTCGAGAAAAATGGAAAAACATTTTTTGTGTAAAAATTAGGTTAAGTGTTTTGATACCAAAACCCTGAAATTTTGTTTGTCAATTAATGAGTATTTAATACGCCTTCTGTATAAATTTCAAGTCGATTCTTTGTACGGTCAAAGATTAAAGCGGTTAAAGCTGTGACTAGTCGCTTAGAGAAGAGGATTTAAGAAGGCTTTCTTATAAGATAAACCCAGAGAAGGCTTTTTTAAAAGATAATCTTGTAGAAGTTTTAGTGTTTCAATTACATCTCTTCTACGATGCTGCTTTATACAGTACACTCATGCGCTAAAGAAAGTGCACTTGTAAAATTATAAGTGAGGATTGCTCAAGGCACTCTTAGTTGCGATATGAAGTCTATCTATAGTGTTACTTTGGATCAAGATTTATTGGTTGAATGCAAGAGACTCATGATGTAAAATAAAAGAATCCCCATATATTATGAATGTGATGGTACGGATGTTTGTTTGTTACGCTTATTTCACGCAAAAATTAGCGAATGGATTTGAATGAAACTGTACAACATTATAGCTAATACATCAGTATAACACATGAGCTATAATTTACAAAGAAAACAAATTTATTCTCCTCCATCTTATTTTTACTCCTCCATCTATGATCATCATTATGAAAAATAAATTAAAGATTTCTGGAAAAATTTAAATTAGTAAAACAATTCATGGACATCTTTTCTGAAATACTCAATGAATTATGAGTATTTTGCACTGAAAACTGCATATATTTTAGCTGTGTAAAACAATCTCTTCGAGTGTTATGGATGGCGGATAAGTGAGATCAAAATAGGTGGAGGCTGTAAAGCGATGGTTTTTACTTTTAAGCAAAGTGGAGCGGGCGGGTATCAAGCTAGTTCGTAAATAAATACCAAAACAAGCAATTACACGCATAGGCAATAACTATTACATACCAATGCATCCATAAAAAAGGTATCAATCGATTGGAAAGTAAATTTGCTCATGCAAATATTATAACAAAATTGTTTCTGCTCAATAAATGAAATCAATTAAAAATCCACTTACCCATTTATGTAATTTAGAATTTTTATTTAAATAACAATTACGATAAAGAATTTATTCTCAGACAATTATTTTTAACGATAATTTAATAAACTTCCGTTTTTATTTTTTAACCATAAAACGTAATTGCTTACCGATGACAAAATGTTTGGTTTGAGCCCCACACAATCTCTATGTACACCGAACAAAAGTTTTTACCAATAATCTAGAAAAATCTGTGCTAAATTAAAAACAGACAATAAATAATGTTTAATGATTAAATAAAATACAAATTGTGTAAGTAATAGTTATTTTCGTCAAAAATTGGAAGGTAAAGATAACTTTACCTTATAGTAATTAAAGTCATGCTTAAAAGGTAACTTCGTAGCTTGGAGTTGATGAACGAATCATCTGGATCCATGGATCTCACAAAAATTATCTTTTAAGCAGTTAAAAAAGTCAAAAGAAAGAAAAACTCTATTAAAAATCTTTTTCAATGCTTAATCTTAACACTCATCTTAATATTACAAGAAAAAAAATTTTTGTAATGAAAAAGTCTTTCGGTATATCTAGGAAGAACCGGATCCGATTGATCGGGTAAGTGGTTTTAGAATTAACGGAAAAATAGAAGGAGAGATTTTATATTCTGTACAATTTAAGAATTAAATGCGTTTATTTTCATAATTAAAAAGATAACGATAAAAGAATAATCGAACAAAGTGTAGAGTAATACAAATAAAAGATGCAATAAATAAAACGTTTAAAAAAATTCATCAGAAAATAAATATAGGACTAAACATTTAAAAAGCAATTAGTAATAAATTATTAAAAGAAGTCTTTAAAAACAAAAATAAGTGTCATAATATCACAGTTGATAAAACAAGAAATAAATTCACACGCAAAGCACACACATATCACAAGAACTTACATATCACAGAAGGTGGTAGGGGAGGGGTGGCTCTGGTTTTTGGACCATCCAATATCTGTGTGCTGGTCAAAGATGGTGATCATGGTACTGTCTCTGTCCGTTTAGGTGTTTTATATACACGTGCATATGTCACGTGACCAGCGGATCGTGTTTGACGTCATCAACCGTGTCATAGTTTGCGTATATTTTGGTTATATACCCAGTGACTTCACAAACTTATAGTTCTGAGTTAGCCAGGACCCGAACGAACCAACGATAAAAGCATCTAATGAGACTCTATAGCCTTTCGAAAATAACTCAAAAGTAAGTTGGTTATATTTGTCGAGCTTTTGCTACCGAGCAACATCTAGGGTATCTGAAGCACCGTCAAATGGAATGCAGACATCTATGATTTTAACTTCCTTATTAGTCTCGCCCGGGACCACCAGGTCAGGTCAAAGAGTACTCCTTATGTCAGGTACTTGGCTATTGATGTTTAAGACATCACCTCAGGGGAGTCGTGATCCGCGAGCAAGGCGATCTTGTACGGCGTTATACTGCCGTTGCCACGCCGCTGAATGGATGGTACAATGATTCAGTACGTGTGGTAATGTCCTATTGACATAGCCACAACGTCGACACTGTTTATCCCCGTTCCCGAATCGCGTTCCATTTAAGGGTACGGCGCCGAGTCGGGCTCGGTGGATAAAGCGGCAGTCAGAAAATCTAGTGAACCACTCATTCAGCAGAAAGTTTTTGCTCGCTTTCCTAAGACTTGTACAGGAGGCTTTTCCCTGATCTGGTTTCCTTAGCAGTTAAGCAAGGTAGAATGCTCGTAGTACTGAAATAGCTAGCTACAATTCGTAGCTAGCCAAAATTTCTAGTTTGAGAACTAACTCTTAAGCTCCGTAGGATTAGTTCCTTATGTCTGCAAACATCCAAATAAAATATAATAATGGTTGTATCTTTATGGATGCATAAATGATGGAAGCGCAATTAAATGATATAAGATATTTGTTGTATGTATAAACTATACACTTATTTGCTCTTCCACCATATTTTGACTAATGTGTTTAAAGAATTTATCTACTTTTTTAGAATTACCGAACTTTATTTGTTTACTTTTTATCGCTGTAAATGCATGTACTTTAAAAGTATTTGTTTACAAAATTTATGTGTGTTTTCTTTACACAGAGGTATAAATGGTATTATGTTACCTAACCTCTAAATATTTATAAAATAGAATAAAATGTATCCGTGTTTTTTTTTCGAGTTTGAGGAAATGTTATTATGTCAGAAGAGAGTTGAATAGAATGGTGAATGCTGGCTGTGTTGGAACGGATGCTTGTGTTTTGTCACAGCTTATCTTATTTTAAAATTTTCATTATATTTATAAAATATTCATATACTTATTTTAAACAACACATTTTTATTAATATTATATTCATTGGTTTGGCTTTCAGTTCAGTGCTGAGTTGGTTCGTTCGTATTTCTTTCAATTTTTTTTTTGTTACTTTTTTTGTTAGGTAAAAAGTTTTTCAACATATTTTATTTGAATTTATACTCTGTGAAAATGAGGCAATACGTATCGGCCACAATGAAAAAGAGAAGGATACAGAAAAAAGTAGGATTTTGACGAAAGCGTTTTAAAAAACAAAATCTTTACTTACTCCAGGATTGCTTTGTCTATTGTTGTTTCCATCTAGGATTGGTTTCATACTTTTTTAAATAGCCCCGAAATGTGCTAATACCAAACATAAAATCTTGTCTTTTAAATCCATAGCTGGTTGATATATCAAGAGATACCTCATCTATTTGAATCGATTTAGATTTTCGAAGGAATACAATACATTGCTAAAATACTTCCTCTTTGATCCGCTCTGTAGGTGAGTAATAAAAAAGACATACCTTGGGAACACTATTCACTCAGTGAGACCTGCCAATCGAATATTTTATACTGTATTTAAGAAAATTAGAAAATACGTACATCTCACTTATTATTTCAATTTTATATATTCGCATAAAGGATATTGCATCAAGAGTGACCGAACCGTCAACTTTTTTTTTATTTCAAAGAGTATTTCAGATCTTTTTGTGTTTTATATAATACCAGTCAATTGGTGATCGCATGTTTGAGCGATGTAACTCATATTGGGAAATTAATCATACCATATCACTTGCCGAGTTGAGTAACATATACAAATTATTCATGTACTATTTTCATGGGCAATATATCGTTTCAACTCATTGCAAATTTTTTTAAAACAGATTAACATAAATGTTTTTCTAATATTTTTTTCTAACATAAGACCTAATTGTCTTTGAAATATAATTGTCTCCAAAGTTAGTTTTCCTTTTGATTGACTTTTTTCAATTTTATTTTAATAAAATGAGAAATCATATCTCATATCTGCAACAAAGTAAATAAATATACAGAAGAAAAGCAATAAAATTGAAACAGTTCAACGCAGTCTAAGTTATACTAAACAGTATCACAAAGCGTATTTTAGCTTAGAATGTTATTCTCCGATTCATATCTATTGCATTCGACATGTATATGTCGCAGTCAACTAGTTTAATTAGACGTTCAATTAAGAGCCTAGCCTTTTTACTAAACGTCGCTGCTCAACTATGTTATTCAGCTGTAACATCTGATACAAAATTTAATGAACTGGCTGGCTAATGCTTAGACCAATCATACAATAATAGGTTGACCATTTGACATAAAAAAGAGTAATTATCCGACATTGTAAAGTGTTTATTAAAGTAATTTCAAATATAACTAATTGTTGTTTGATTATTCGGTAATTTTTTCAACATTAGCCTGGTAAAATGCCAAAAAAGCGCTATATAATTAATTTATGTATGTTAGATTACTTAATTATTATGTCTGTGGGAATATGTCAAACAAATTAAGGCTCTGTAAACAAAATAAACCTATCTTAATCCTATTCGTCATATTCAACAATTTAGATCGAAATTTTCTTTAAAATTGAAACTGCTCGAGTCAGCCACAGTCAAAACGTAATTTTTGACACTACAATGAACAATATTCGTGCTTCTCGACGCCATATTGACAGTGGCAGAAAGTGGCACTAAATTAAAATGACAATTCTAAACGTTATCAATCCAAGTAATTTGCCTAGCTGTTTGACTGAAAAGCTGAATATCGTTCAGGCGCCGTTTAGTAAAAAGGCTAGACTGTTAATTGAACGGCTTACTAAGCCAGTTGACTAGGACATATACATATCTATACATATCTTTAAATACATATCAAGAAAAACCAATGTTATTCCATGTACTGGTTACTTTTTAGACGTATAACGTAAAAATTCACAATAAAAGAGCTGCGTAAGCTTAGCAAATTTTCTTCAACAAAATTTGCAACATAAGTTTACTATGTTATATCTCTTTAAAAAAGTTTTCAGAGAAAAATTTTAAACATTGTATTTTAAAACTTTAAAACAATGGTGGCAAATATAAAGATATTTACAAAGTAAATTGTAGTAAAATGTATTTCTTCGTACCTTTGTGTAATTTCATTGTTATTATTTAATATTTACTCATCCTTTAATGAATAAAGCCCTTAAAATACCACAAAAATAGACGGATAATTACTACTATATTTATTGTCTGGCCAGCTAAAAGCCCAATTAAAAAGCATTAGATTAATAATACAATCACTGTTTTGAATTTACAAAATTGCATATAAAACTCATAGCTATGTTTTCAAAAATACAATTTGCTAAAAGTTTGTATTCGTTTTATTTATTTATAAACATTGGCAACTTGTGTAAAACAAATATAACAATTGTGTTTATTTATTGTAAAATATATATTTTATGATACAAAATTTTAATAATATCTGTAAAATGTGAATTATGTGAAAATATTTTAAATATTTTCATAAATCTTATTAATATTTGAAAATATGAGTCAATGAAAAAGGATTATGTTATTACAAAAATAAAGTTGTCAATAAATTACATTTTAAATTTTATACCATGTATATATGAAATATATCATAGTATATTAAGCTTAGTCCCAAGTTTGTAACGCTTAAAAATGTTGATGCAACCAACAAAATTTTGGCTAAGGTGTTTATAAAATCACCTAATTAGTCCATTTCCGATTGTCTGTCCGTCTCTCCGTCTGTCTATCCGTAAGCACGATAACTCAAAAAGACATATCAAGCTGAAATTTCGCATGCTAAGTAAGACCCATTTTGTAAACCGTTAGAGATAGAACAAAAGTTTAAATGTTAAAAATGTTTCTTTTAAAAAAATAAACAACTTTTGTTTGAAACATTTTTTTGTAAACATCACTGTTTACCCACGAATGCGCAAATTAGGTGCAAATTTTATGGTCTGTATTTTATGGGAATATCAGTTATGAATGTGTTGCTATCTAAGAGTGGATATCTTTCTTTACTTACGTGACGTCAAAAAACATGGTATTTCAACATTCTGTACATGGTATTTCAACATTTAATCAAGTAAATTGTTTATTTTCACTTGTCTGTTATAATTTTCACCAAATTCACCCATCCATAGATGATAATGAACTCAAATGAGATGAACTAAAATCAGACTTTCAAATCAATTTATCTTTCTATTTCATTGAAATCAGTAGACCAATTTCCGCGTAAAATCATTCACCAAATTTGCGATTCCGTTTTGTGGATACTGTAATATAGCCTTGACTTGATTTTAATTGGATTAATGTATTTTATTTATGTTATTAAATTTAATGTTGGTGTGAGCAAGGCCACCGAAGAAAAACCGGGGCCTGCGGTATGAATTATTTTGAAATCCTTTCCCTAATCCTTTAAAAAACACTGTTTATAAAATGTTTATTTTAATACAATAATAGTCACTAGGGGTGTTTAGACACAAAGAAGGTTCTGACATATTGTTAAACGACCAAACTGCCCTAATCTCATCTTTTTATTTAAGCTATTGAAATGAAGAAGAAATTAACATTTCAATATCAGGATCATTGGAAGTTATACAAGTTTAAATTTTCATCTTCTAATATTTTTAGCTTTCCACATACTACTTACATATTAAATGTAGGTATTTTAATTAATCTGACAATATTTACTTATAATAGCTATTTATACAAATTACAACTGACACATTTACAAATTTTTGAAAAACAAAAAATAAATTTATTAAATTATTAGAATTATTTTTATTCACTTGACCTTGAATGCAAATAGAAATAGTTTTAGTAAAATAATATGTAATTTTAACAAAATATTGTACAAGTTTACTTTTTTTTTATTTCCCTTAATGACATAACAAGCAAACAGTATAACAATTTATAAATCTGTAAAATTTTTAATTTTAACTTTATGTTCTGAAGATTACGATTATTTTCACTTTATGTTCTGAAGACAATTAATTTTTCTTTTGAAAATTTTTTTTAAAAGTAGATTATACAAAAATTAATAAAATTAATGCAAATATAACATTTCTTGTTATACCAGGTATATGAAATATACGAAGGTATACAAAGTTTAGTCCCAAGTTTGCTAGCTATTGATAAATTTATGTTTATTGAAAGATAAATTTGTTGAATGATTTAATATAATAAAATAGATCGATTACAATCAATTTAGTTTTATTCATTTCAGTCACCTTTTTCACACATGTTGGAACTCTCTTTTTTATATTCTAATGTTTACATATGTGCCATCTAGGTATACATTGTTTACATAAAATTATAAGAGGCGCGTATTTCAATTTTAATATCTAACACACCGCCTCAATTTAAATGTATTAAAAAAAATAAAGTATACATTTCAATTGTAAAACAAAATAAAAAAAAATTTCAATTATAAAAAAAAATAAAAAAGTACACATTTCAATTAATATAATTTAAGCACTCACAAAAAGGTTTCTAAAATTTTGAAATTTTTCTCTGCCAAGAGCTTTTGTGAAAATGTCTGAACAGTTTTCTTTTGAGCACACGTATTTCAAAACAACCTGTTTTTTATTACACAAATCTTTTATAAAGTGATACTTGATTTCAATGTGTTTACTTCTTTTTGAGTTTTCAAAGTTTTTAACTAAAGAAATTGCACTCAGATTGTCAATTTTTAATATAATTGGAACTGATTCACCAAATTCGGATAAAACACCTTTCAAATTTACCAATTCTTGCGTTGCAATACTTGCTGACACATATTCTGCTTCCATAGATGACAGTGCGACACAATTTTGTTTCCTTGAGTGCCATGCAATAATATTTCCAGAATGAAAACCAGCAAATCCGCTAATACTTTTCCTGCTTTGTTTATCTCCACCCCAATCAGCATCACACATTCCTTCTAAACCACTTTCTCCTTTTTCGAATTTGATTCCATAATCCATTGTTGCACTTAGGTATCTTAGGATTCGTTTTGCAGCTTTCCAAAGTTGCATCGTAGGTTTATCAAGGTATCGACTTAACACTGATACACTGAAAGTTATATCCGGTCTACTGACGACTGCAAGATACATCAAACTACACACCAATCTTCTGTAAGGAATGTTTACCAAAACCTGTTGTGTTTCATCTATCTGAAAATTTTGTTCCATTGGTGTTTCAACAGAACGACATTCCATCATATTGAATTCATTTAGTAATCGCAAAGTCATTTTATGTTGAGTTATCTTGATTTCATTCGTTGTTTTATGGATTTCCATTCCTAAGAACATTTTTACTTCTTTTATGTTTTTAACATTGAATTCAATGTATAAATCTTTCACCAACTTTTCAACTTTCTCTTTTGGTCCTGTAATTAGCGCATCGTCAACAAACAATATCAAATACACATCATTGTTTTTATATAGGCAATAATCATACTCTGAACGATTAAACTTAAGTTTCGTCATAACTTCATTGAATTTAATATTCCAGCATTTTGGTGCATTTCTTAAACCATACAAGGCTCTATTCAATTTCAACACTTGAGATTGACAATTTAAACCTTCGGGTGTTTTTATGTACACGTCATTTTCCAATATTCCATTAAGAAATGCTGTTGGAACGTCTATTTGACTTAGTGTCCAATTTCTTTGAATTGTTATTGATAACAAAATTCTGATAGTTGAAAGTCTACAAACTGGTGAATAACTAAACTCTTCGTCTTCTTTGGGCACTTGAAAGCCTTTTGCTACTAATCGGGCTTTCTTCTGACCACCTTCTTTGATTTTAAAAATCCATCGTGTATCAATAGCTATTTTATCTTCTGGAAGTTCGGCTAATGACCATGTTTCCAGTTTCTTGTGAGATTCTAATTCACGTTCTATCGCTTGTTGCCATTCTGGTGATTTTGCTGCTTCTTTGTACGTTTTCGGTTCTTCACTTGAACTTGACAATAAACAATATGCTTCATATATTTCATAGTCGGATAAATTTTTCGGTCTTGTAATACTTCGCCCAGATTTTGTTCTTGTATTGGCTGACACGACATCTTCTTCTTCACTTTCTTCATGATTTTTATTTTCTTCATTTTCTTCGTCTGTTTCAATCTTCTTTGTATTTATTTCGGTTTCTTCTTCTTGATCCACGTCTACTTCGGCTCGCAGATATCTCTTTTCTTCATTATTTTTAAATTTATACTCCATTATATTTTCATCAAACCGTACATCTCTCGACTTGATGATCTTATTTTCATCTGGTAACCATAATCGATACCCTCCACCGCAATAACCAACCATAACTGCCTTCTTGGCCTTGGGTTCAAGTTTGCTACCTTTTGGCATTATTGTGAACCAACTTCTACATCCAAATATTTTCAGTTTACTTATATCATTTCGTCCATGCCACATTATCGAAGGAGTTTGATTTGATTCTAATCCAGTTGTTGGTGTTCTGTTCAACTCGTACACTGAGCACTTTAGTGCTTCTCCCCACAGAGTTTTTGGTATACCTGAGTCTGCTATTTTTGTTCGAATCGTATTCAGTGGGGTCCTATTCATACGTTCTGATTTTCCATTTTGTTGAGGACTATACGCCATCGTATATTCTAATCTAATTCCTTTTTGTCTACAAAAATTCTTGAAATTTTCCGATGAGAATTCTCCCCCATTATCAAACCTAAACCTTTTTACTCGTATGTCAAATTGTCTTTCCATTTCATTTACATATTCTTTTATATTTTTTTCAGCTTCATTTTTGAATTTTAATATTTTCACAACTACAAAGTGACTGCAATCATCCAAGATGACTTGAAAATATTTACCTTCGTCATACGTCCCTGGATTTATTGGTCCACATATATCGCTGTGTACAAGCTCTCCAATAGTTTTTGCTTTTTGTTCATTTCTTTTAAAAGGATATCTAGTAGCTTTTCCTTCTACACACGATGAACAAATTGTATCTGACATTTTTAATCCCAACTTTGCAATAGCTTCTTTACTTGCATGTCCTAATCGTTTATGCCACAAATTTTTAACCATTACCTGACAGTTTTCTGTTTTCTTTATTATTTCGTCTAATTTTAGAACGAATAAACCATTTTCCTTTTCACATTCTAAATTAAAATTGTTACTAGTTATTATCGTTTTTTCTTGTTCGACTATTATTTTATGACCATTGTCTGTCATTTTTGACGCTGATATAAGATTATGTTTGATTCCTGGAACGATAAGTGCTTTAATATTTATTTTTCGACCTTGACATTCCGCTTTCAATACTCCTTGTTTATTTGTTCTCATGACTTGACCATTCGCAGTACAAATTTCGACAAAGTGTGTCAATTTTTCAACGTCATGCATAACAGGTTCCAAACAATCTTGAACAAAATGATTGCTTGCTCCAGAATCCAACACAAAAACTATTTTTCCGGTTTTTTCATTACAAACATTTGCTGCGTATAAATTTACATAGGTATCTTCAGCTGTATTAGCTGCTTGTTTACTTTCACGATAATTATCCCTTTTATTTTGATAGCTTTCATTTTGGTAATTTTTATAATTTGTATTCCAACCTCTATTATTTTGTTGAAAGTTTTTATTTCCTTCTCTATGTGGTGGGACTTTTCTTTTTGGACAATATACTTGTATATGCAATGTACTACCACATGTGAAACATCCTTTATTTGTACTAGCTTTGAACACCGTTTCATTTTCAATACTGTCTTTGGAACTTATTTTCAACTCTTCATCCAGTAACCTTGATTTCACGAAATCCATCTTAACATCTTTAATAGTTTCGATGGCTGTGACGACTATATCGTATTTAGAAGGTAAAGAGAGAAGAAAATGACATACTTGATCACTATCATTGATGTTTGATCCTTGATCTTTAAGTTCGCGAATTATAGTTTCAAATTTGAAGAAATGGTCTTCTAACCCTTCATTCACATCATGTTTAAGGTTAATTAACTTCCTCCACAGAGATAATTTTGTGAACGAGCTTGTTCTCACAAACACATTTTTTAAACTTTCGAATTGCGATTTTGCACTTGTGCAGTCTTTAATTATATCCAAATGTTTGTCTGACACCCCTTGTACAATTAATGATTGAGCTTTAATATCCGCTTTCGAGAAGGACAACTTCACTTCATTAGTTGCTGTTTCTTCTGGTGGATCTTCTAATGCTTTGCTGCAGTTTTCTCTTTGCAAAATTAGTTTCATTCGAAATTCCCAATTATTGTAGTTATTTGCCTCCAAAATAGGCACTACTATATTATTAACAGCCATCTTAAATTGTAATTTAATCAACACGTTTTCCCTCCAAAAAGTACATAGAATTTTCCACGCTGTTCCAATATACGTAACCTCACTAATTTTATTGTTAGACTGTTTTCAGTTTTTATTTTTATTAATTTATTTTTAACATCGCGCACTACCCAGAGAAAATCTGGGCCCATAACCTGATAAATTTATGTTTATTGAAAGATAAATTTGTTGAATGATTTAATATAATAAAATAGATCGATTACAATCAATTTAGTTTTATTCATTTCAGTCACCTTTTTCACACATGTTGGAACTCTCTTTTTTATATTCTAATGTTTACATATGTGCCATCTAGGTATACATTGTTTACATAAAATTATAAGAGGCGCGTATTTCAATTTTAATATCTAACAGCTATGAACAAAATTTTGGTACAGGTGTTCATAAAATCACATAATTAGGTATTATAAAATCACCTAAATTTTTTTCTATTTCTAACGGTTTACAAGATGGGTTCTACGGACCCAAGACCAAATTGACGTATGTTGCTCATGTACGAACTTGACCTCACTTTTTACGTCCTCAGCACGCTATAAAAATTTCAGCTTGAAATTTCTGTTCGTTTCTGAGCTATCGTGATGACAGACGGACAGACGACAGACGACAGACAGAAAAACCGGAAATGGAATGGAGGTGATTTTATGAACACCTACAGAAAAATGTTGTTCCTAGCATCAATTTTTTTAATTTTAGTTACAAACTTGGATCTAAAGTTAGTATACCTTGGTATATTTCATATACATGGTAAATATAAAAAAATAAACAACTTTTCCTTGAAACATTTTTTCGTAAAAATTTGCGCATAATATGCGCAAATTGTAGTATTATATAGGTATATCAGTTATATGTGTGTGACATGTATGTATGTGTAAAGTGATAGAGTAATCAACACTGTCTATACATGGTATTTCAACAATTAACTCAGTCAATTGTTTGATTCCTCTTGTTTCAATTTGAATATGGAATTCTGCAAAGTAAATCTCAACACAATGAACAATAATAATATGTTTATTTTTTGAGGGACAAGGTTATCAAAATTTTTAGGCGTTAGGTTTTTTTATTGAATCATTGAAATAATCATCAGTTACTATGAATATGAATTTATGCCTTCAGGTGTTGTATAAATTCATATTGTAACAGAGGGGAAAAGTTATCTAATATTTGACTTCAACTGTTTAATTCGAACTTTAGAACAATAAAACATTAAATATTAAATAATTTATTCTCATTTGCATTCTATCTCGTTCACATCAGAGACGCGCTTTTCCTGCTTTCTGGGCGGTAAAGTTTTTTATGAGTGTATCAAAATCCAACTCTTTGGCGAACGGAGCCTCTATGCAAATAGTGTCAAGTCGTGAAACTCACTCCTGTGTGGATTAATGAATGTTTTAGTAAAATTTAAAACGAACTTATAGTTTTATAAAAAATTTGTCAAATCACTTGTTTTTATAGTGAGAAAACAAAAATATTATTCTCGTGCCTGCGATTTACGAGCCATTTTTCAGCATTCGGACTCAGTGAATTTCCCCTCTTCTTATTCCTCTCGTCGGGCTTGAGTGTAACAGAATGTGGCTCTGATAAAATGCTATAAAGTTATGAAGAAATTTGTGGTAGGAAAGTGCGATACACTTTATCAATTGCATCCTTCGTGGTCCGCAAAGATAATTATATTGCTTCGGCTATAAAATTTGTAAAACTTCATTATGCTCAAGTAAAGTATGATAGGTTATTTGTAGTTTAGAATTAGAATAGAAATAGAGCTTATTCTTTTCCAACACAATTCAAATACAATTGTGAAAACATTAACAAGCGTGCTAAAGTCGTTTTGAATATTGTGTAACAGTAGTTTGAAAGTAAGCATCGTGCTAATTGCAGTGGATACTTCGAATATTGTTCAACAGATAGTTTTAAAGATAATATTATTGTGATAATTGCAGTGAATTCACCATAATCGATTTGAAATATTAAATTCCGTTAACCGTATGAGGCAATCTAATTTTAACATATATAATGTTTGAACTGATAGAAAAATCGCACACCTTTAGTTTGCTCTCTCTTTTGGTTTTAGTTTGATGATATTAACGCATTATCTGAAAACTACACGAAACCATTTGCATTCACCGGATTTAAAACTTAACGATTTCAGTCAGTCAATGAATGTCGTTTTCGCTGAGCAATTTTAAGTTTAAAAACAAAGACTACCACTCTCTAGTCTTCATTAAATATTTCATTAAAATCGAGATTTTATATATAAGACAAGCAGACCCGGCCATGCGTTGATGTGGCTAATTGTGACTGTCAAATAATAGACAAATAATTTGCAATAAAAACCTATTGCGACTGTAAATTGAGATGCTAATTCCAAAACTTGAAGAAGGAAGAACAATTGAATTTCACTGTATTTCGTTTATTACAAAATAAATTTAAGTTATACCTTAGTCTCAGCAACACGTGGTGGTTATCTTATATGAAACGTTTGTATTTTTAATATAGCACCATCTGCTGAATCAATCCAGTCAACAGATATCGCCATCTGTTAGAATCGTTTGGAGCTAATAGATAATTGTGACTATCAAATAATAGACAAATAATTGTCAATAAAATATAATAGTTTGCAATAAAATAATATTGCGACTATAAATTAAGATATCCTACCTTTCAAGTTGGCTCAAATTGCACACGGTGTGCAAATCAAATTTAAAATCAGTTCAGTAGTTTTGGAGTTCATAGCGGACAAACAACGTGACACGTAATTTTTATAGACAAATATATTTTAGGAAATTATCGTGTTAAGAAATGAATTGTCAAACGGTACCAACTTATTACCTCTAAATTATTGTGCAAGTTTTTAATTGTTTCGAAAGTGAATTTATTACAATTTTGTTCCTATTAAAATTACTTCAATAACAACAATACTTGTTCAGAAAAGTTGTCGTTTCACTTATTTGACATTAAAAATACATGTTGGTTTTGAATTACATTAGAACTAAAATTGATTTCATTTTATCGTTGATATAATTTTCTAAATGCAATAAAAGACGTTCTTTTTAAACGTTAGGTATATATATAAGAGATATTGTTGTATATTTAAATTTCTCTAGCTCAAATAAAGATCTATTTATAAAATTTGATGCGATAAACATGTAAAGTAAGTATATCGTAAGCTTCTAATTTCCCTTATATAGCTTCAAATACTAAACAGGATATTTCCTTAATATGATATATTTTGTATGAAGGCAACCATGTGTATATCATAAATGGTGGAGTATTATAAATTTGTGTTAGTATTTTACAGAATGCTAACTGAATAATTTCATTATTTCTAACTAATAATATTATATTATTTCAGAAATAGTTGATTTTGTTAACTCCGTGTTAAGAACCTTATTCGATAATAGTAATTTAATTTAATTTAACAAGCGTGCATTATTATTTTAAAACTTTTTTTTCAAACCAACTTTTTGAATTATGGCTCCCTCTATTTATAATAATTATAAGAAGAATAATTCTTTATTGATATGCTCAAATGAGCTAATCAAATTACAAATCAAATATTCTAATAAAACAAAGAAACAAAAATAATACTACATAATAAATACATTATATATATATATATATATATATATATATATATATATATATATATATATATATATATATATATATATATATATAAAAGAAAACAGAAAAAAAAATTAATTCATTTAAGACGTAATAATTAAAAATAAATTTTTAATTTAATCCGTAAATCAAGGATACATAAAGATAGCAATACACACCATTCATAATCTATCAGCTCTATCAGCCTCTATTTATGTAAGCTAGGTTAGGTTATTTTATTTTATATTGGCTGTCCACGAAGGACACACTTAGGCTATAGAGCCCCTTGTGATACCATATATGTGTGTTCCGCCTTTCCGCTGATAATTTCATTTATCAGCTCCTCAATTTCAGAGGCTGAGTGCACCTCCTTCATGCATATAGCATGCACTACACCAATCCATCACAAGTATTAATTAAATTAATTTTTTTCTATGGCGGGAATCGAACCCGCTACCCTAAGTATACCGCGGATGTTATTGGTTACGCCTTAACCAACTGAGCCAATAGGACGACTATGTAAGCTACAATTGAAACATATTTATAATATCATAAAAATCAAACGATTGTATCTTTGGTCGTGTCCGTTTTATAATAGAACAAGTGAAAACAAACAATTGACTGAGTAAATTGTTGAAATACCATGTATAGACAGTGTTGATGCGCAATCGTATAGACAGAGTTGATGCGCAATCGTATAGACAGTGTTGATGCGAAATCGTTTGTTTTTTTGACGTCACGTAAATAACAAAAGATATTCACTTTTAAATACACAACACACACACAACTGATATTCCTATATTAATACATACTATAAAATTTGCACCTATTTAAATAGGTGCAAAAAATATGCCCTCGTGGGTAAACAGTGATGTTTACAAAAAAATGTTATTTATTTTTTTATAAGGAACATTTTTTACATTTAAACTTTTGTTCAATCTCTAACGGTTTACAAGATGGGTCCTACGGACCCAAGACCCAATTGACCTATGATGCTCATTTACGAACTTGACCTCACTTTTTACGTCCTGAGTACGCTGTAAAAATTTCAGCTCGATATCTTTTTTCGTTTTTGAGTTATCGTGTCCACAGACGGACGGACGGACGGACGGACAACCGGAAATGGATTAATTAGGTGATTCTATGAACACCTATACCAAAATTTTTTTCGTAGCATCAATATTTTTAAGCGTTACAAACTTGGGACGAAACTTAATATACTATGTATATTTTATATATACATGGTATAAAAAGTTGAAGTCATCCAACTGGCTACAGTAAAGTTTAGTTTTTTTTCTCTCGATTGAATAGCTTTTATCAAAATTTCATAATTTGTGTTTCACAATTTCTAAATAATGCCTTTTTTAAAGATCATTCTGTAAATCAAAAATAAGTAAAAATAAATGCCAAAGTGCATGGTTAACTTTCGTTGATGTCGTGCATTTTAACTCTTGAGACATTTTTTACTTCCAGGCATTCAAATATGCATTTTTATTATCAAATTTTGTATTCAAGACTTACACGAAATGTTTTTTTTTTGAAAGTTTTAGCTTCAATTTCAATTGTGTTTTCACAATGAGTGTCTTTGAGTGAATTATTACCAAAATTTTTGGTGAGACCAGCTTTTCCTCCAGCTCTTTTCTTTGCTAAACAAATACAACGGCTTACAATAGTTTGTCTACCTTCAGAGGTACCTGATTCCTGGAAATGATTTTTCATTTCCGATAATTATCCAAATTTCAAAGTAATCGATGTTCTTCCACAGTGGTCAATTACAGCGCCTTTGGTATTACGTGATATCGCAGTGTAATATAGACGACTTGAACAATTTAGTTTTGAGACGATAAAACTTTTTGAGTAGAAGTTAGAATTTCGTACTGGAAATTTTTTAAAAAAAATTTCAATCATTTTTGAAACATAATCTAAAATTTTCAAATTTGCTTTTGAAGTTTCTGATAGCCCATGGGGCACAATGAATCAAGGTTCTATAGAACATATTTTTCATTGCTTCCCATTTCATTCCATATATGTAGTACCAAATTGTGTTTGCTGTATTTTTGCTGCAAATTTACTTGTGTTTGCTGCAGAATTTTTGGTCATATCTAATGGTGAGAAATCGGGTGAGTGAAAAGTGAAAGGGGCCTAAATAGTGGAATTAATATGCGAGAGGCTGGAAAAATCGTAAAAGATGGTATGAGTTATATAGATAGTATGAGAAGATGGTAGAGTGACGGACCCAAGACTCAATTGATGTTGCTCATTTACGAACTCAAACTCACTTTTTACATCCTGAGCACGCTATTTCAGTTTGATATCTCTTGTCGTTTTTGAGCCTGTCGCGATGTCAGACTAACTAAAGCGTAACAAACTTGGGACTAAACTAAGTATACCTTGATATATTTCATATACAGGATGGGTCATTTTAATCTATAATGGCTTATAGCTCCTTTTATAGCTAACTAATCAAAAAATAATTTTAACAAAAGTTGCAGGGTTTGATGGATTACATCATTTTCTGACATCAGATTGGATCTAGTTCTTCGGGTTTCTTTAAAAGTCAATTTAGATCCTAAACTGTAAGAGATAGAATAACACTTTAAATTAGAAAGTTGATCCTCCTAAAAATATCTAGCCGAAACTATTAGCCGAAAGTTGCCATGGGCAATAGAGGACATTCACCTGTGTCCATTACTTTGACATACAATTATCGATGAACTTAAAGCATATTTTCTTTCAATGAAATGCAATTATAACATATTTTTAAGTCGAATTTCCTCCGAAAGCTAATGGGTTTCAAAAAAATGTTTTAAATAAAAGTTGTTTTTTTATGAGGATCAACTATCAAATTTAAAGTATCATTCTATCTCTTACCGTTTCGAATCTAAATTGGCTATTAAAGTATCCCGAAGAACTAGATCTAATCTAATGGTAGAACATGATGTCCCCTGTCAAACATTACAATTTTTGTTTGAGTAATTTTTTGATTGGCTCACTGCAAAACCAGAAATTAGCCCTTATAGGTTAAAATGACGCCACTTAAATACCGTGGTTCAAAACAGACATTATTAGGATTTTTAACAATCATTCGAGTATAGAAAAGGATAGCTTGTATATAATATTTACATATAACAAAAAGAAAAAGAACGACTTAATATAACAGTAATAACAGTTATGTAACTTTTTTGTGGATGGTATATAGAGAAAGACTTTGGGTGCTCTTATGTTGGTAAAATTGTACATGTACTTTTGTACTTTTGAAGGAAAAACTTTTACTTTACACAACACAACACTAAGTACTTGAGTTTTTCGTGTTAGTTTTTATATTTTTATTTTTGTTATTCAATGTAGAATTTCCCATAACACACAAAACACAAAACCAGTAAAATAGAGAAAAATTAGAATATGAAAATTATTCCATAAAACTATGTTTCAATTTTTATTTACAAAAAATTATTTTTCATCTCAATAAATTTTTTCATTGCATTTAGATGGCTGCGTCAAAATTTTAATTTAAAAAATATCTTATCTCCAGTTTTTCACTAAGACACAATCTCATAAGATTCAAACCTGCAAAATTAAAATAACTTCGAGGAAGGGTTTAGACATTTTTATGTAATATCGCGATTTTCACAAATAGGTGAAGATAGAGTGCTCTGCCCCTTTGCACCCAATTTCCCTCACCTGCATTCAAGCGTTTGAGAGATATACGTCAAATAGTTTTTTACAAAAATCTTTGAAAAAAATTTCTTTGGTATAAAAGTACCTAACGACCTAAGCAAGCATTGGATGTAATTCTACTTAAAACAAGATTTATATGCCATTTAAAGTCAAGTTTCTTATATGGCAACATTTCCAGCAATTTGATTGTATTGTCCAATTAAATTTCTCCAAATTTATTTAAATTTAAAGAGGCGTCTTTCGCCGATATGGTTTAAGTGATAGACTATTATCACTAATCCGGTATTGAATTCGCTTAATCCATGTGTTTATAGATTCCTCTATCCTCTTAATGTTGTTATTGTTGTTATTGGCGCAAAGATATATGTTGCTGTTGTTAAAATCATGCAATAAGGGAAAATTGTTCGCTTTGTTTATCAATCGATTTTTCTCAATAGCGAACTTGACTTTTCAAATACCAAAACCCTTCTTGATACCAAATTTTATTCAAATCGGACTTAAATTGCCACTGCTAGAGTGGTTACAGAACACATCTAGGCATATAACTATCACGAGTATGACAGAGTACATGCGTTAAGCAATGCATCTAAGTAAGAGGTATTATAGATGTTGTATCGTGGCTTTTAAGCTATACAACAGTTGTATGCCTGCAGACAGAAGGGGTCAACACATGTATATAATATCTCACACTTAGATGCATTGCTTAACGCATGTATTCTATCATACTCATGATATTTATATGTTCCTAGATGTAAATGGAACTGGTGGTATATTATATACATATTCATACTCAGTGTCACAAAAAATGCATACAGTACTATATGTAATCCTCCATTTCCTTCGGATTCGGTCTGTTTTCTGCTCGTAAGGTACGTATTTATTGGGTCAAAGTCTACCCCTCTTATGCCATATGCCTCTAATTTCGAAAGAAGTAGATCGGTATTGGCACCGATATATATTAGATCATTGTTCCAAGATTCATAATATGGTATTCATTTTATGGTATATAGATTTACCTTTTATAAAACCAAACTGTTGAGAAAACCAAAAGTTACTATCCATAAAGTATTTCTCAAGCTTGAAATATTTGATAGTTAACCTTTTGGTATATAATTTTCTAACAAAACTTTACAAGTTTATTTTTATTCATCAAATATCTTGAAGGTTTATTTTATAGGGTACTCAAGGAATTGAGGCTTCAAGAACGTCTAACGTATATCCTTTGTGTTCGTCTAATATTATATTTCCAAGTATTCAGGTTGTGTTTTGTTCCTATACAATATATTTTTTTTAACTTTATTTATTTACACATTTTCCAAGTTTATTTTTTTTAATGTTTTTTTTTTCTTTCTTGGAAATAAGTATTATCATAGAAATAAGTCATACGCGAAAATAATAATTGTCTTCGTACAATTTTTCACGTTTGGCTGAATATTTCCAATATATAAAAAATAATGTATATCCATCTGATGAAAAAGATTACTCTAAGAGTTAGTGATCAATTTTATGTCTCCGTTTGAGATACCATTTTATCGTAGTATATTTAGAAATCCTTTCTCAATGTACAAGAGCCGAATTAGGGCCGAAGTTATTTTTTATATAATGTTAGGTTAGGCTATATTATCTGTCCACGTATGACACACTTAGGCTATAGAGCCCATTGTGATACCATATATGTGTTTTACCACCTTTACGCTGATAATTTCATTTATCAGCTCCTCAATTTCAGGGGCTGAGTGCATCTCCTTCATGCATATATCATGCACTACACCAGCCCATCACAACTATTAATGAAATTAATTTTGTGGCGACGGCGCGAATCGCATACCTAAGCATACCGTGAACGGAATTGGTTACGCCTTCACCAACTAATAGAGCTAATAGGGCGACTTATATAATGTTAAATAATAACAAATATCTCTGTATGGGTAGCCAAAAAAATATGATCAAGACTTCTTTTATTATCGATATTTCGTTATCTTTATTTAGATATCCGAGTTAATGAATTAAGGTGAGCGTAATTAATTTTATCAACTTATATACTGGTTGTTTAATTTACATTTTGGCAAAGTACATCTCCCACGAGTATGAAAGAGTACGTATGTATACATTAAGCAATGCGTACAAGAAAGAGGTGTTATTAGGCATGTTTATTCGGCAAACGGGTGAAGGTCGACCCTAATTCGAATCTTCCACAAGTCAATCCTACATAGCTCAAACTTTATACAGTAAAACTAGGTTTTAACGGATAAAAGTTTTGACTGTAAGATACTTTAAAAACAATGCGAAAAATGAAAATTCAGTTTTTCTAAAGTCGCCATATCATTTGTATTACAGTACAATCTTAAACCACAAACGCGATATAAAGCTGCTTTATTGGTATTTTATTTGGACTCTTTAGGGGAGTGTGAAACTACCTTTTGCAAGAAAAAAAAAGTTTAGCTACCTGCATAATACGTGACAAACTGCAAAATTTTAGAACTTTTTTTTAATTTTTGTAGTTCAATTCAATGACTATAGGATTTGGCATTGGTTGTTACTATCATTTTCAAAGTATATTAAATTTGAAATAAGTGAAGCCAACCCAGCTCCGTATGTCTATGTTTTTGAGATATGATCTTGAAAAAATTTACATAGTTTGCAGAAAAGTTTAAATTTTGAATTTTGCTTATGCTTTCAGTCGAATAAAAAAAGCAGCTATACACGCCGTTTTGCTTTTTTACTGTATAATTTAACTGCGTAATTGACATTGTCTTCTTGATTAAGTGTTGTTCTAAGAGCTTCGATTTGTATATTCAATTTGAAAAATTCAAAATAAAAAGAGAAGGCCAAATTCATAATTATATATTATCGGCAAAACTTTTTATAGTTTAAACAAATATAATTTTCCATGAATCTTGGTTTATATGGAGCGCGGTTCGATAAGTCTTAACGAGTGGTTTTATATTTCGAACTGTGAAAGTTGTCACTTGCCTTATGAAAACTTCAAACATTAAATGATCTTAATGTCAGATACAGACCCATCATACCAATTTTAATCAAATAAAAATTTGATAACCGTGGTATAAAATAGCATTTTTATCAATAATTTATAACAGATAAAATTCATCACTAGCTCTTGAATTAAAAGAGTAAAAAAAAAATAATATAATAAATTTTGCTTGCTTTTTTATATCATAGAGCTTTTTTATTTCTTGTGTTGTAACCAATGAATACAAAAAAATATGAAAATGTTTTCCGATTTTCTGTTTGTTGCACATACATAAAGAAAGCAAAATATTAAGAAATGAGAAAATAAGAGGAAAATTGAAATGAATTTAACAATTTTCTCTTATAAATTAATTTTAATATTTAATTATAATTATTATAATTTTTAGTTGAATTGACTAAAAATGTCGAATATAATTTACATTTAATTAAGAAAAGTTTTTCAATTTTTGATTGACATCTGGAGAGAGATCTAACCACAGGGTGTATTATTAATATAAAATAAGTGATATTCTTTCTACAAAAATAAGTCAAAAAGTATAGGGCTGAAGACTTTTCGTCATTGAAATATCATATGATTGAGTTTTGAAATAAAATAATGAAAAATCCTTACTAATTGTTTAAGAAAATGAGATTCCTTTTACTTAACTCACGAAAGTTCATTTTAGAAAACATCAGGGTTCTTTAGATCTTTCGAAAAACGTTTCGAGAAAAGATAAAGGATTAAGAATACTTGAAAGCCAAAAAGTTGCAAAGATAAAAGAAAAGTCAATTTCAAACTTTCATTGTTTTTGTCAACATAGCGTTTTGCTATTAACTTCTAATAATTCTAAAAAACAAAAATAATAAAAATTAAAACAACAAATGTTATAGTTTTATTAATTTTATTTATTTTTGCATAATCCAGTTTTTAAAATAATTTTCAAAAGAAAAATTAATTGTGTTACATGTATTCGATCTATTTGATAATCTTCAGAACAAAAAGTTAAAATAAAAAATTTTACAGGTTTATAAACTGTTTGCTTATTATTACAGGTAATAAAAACAAGTTAACAACTTGTTCAATATTTTGTTAAAACTACATATTATTTTACTAAAACTATTTCTATGTACATTGAAGGTCAAGTGGATAAAAATTATTTAATAAATTAATTTTTTGTTTTTCAAAAATTTGTAAATATGTCAGTTGTAATTTGTATAAATAGATATTATAAGTAAATATTGTCAGATTAATTAAAATACATTTAATATGTAAGTCGTGTGTGAAAAGCTCAAAACATTAGAAGGTGAAGATTTAAACTTGTATAGATTCCAATGACCCTGATATTGAAATTTTAATTTCATATTTATTTCAATAGCTGATATAAGAAGATGAGATAAGGTCAGTTTGGTCGTTTAACAATGTCAGAACCTTCTTTGTGTCAAAACACCTCTAGTGACTCAAGCAGGTTGAGTTTTTGTCCTTTTTCAGTGATATGTAATATTTCCAAGTTAATGTTTTTTGGTGTATGGTCCTGTTCTCGTACGTGATTTGCAAAATTTGAGTCTTGTTTTTTTTAAAACTATATGAGGATAAGTTTTCGTTTTTTCTTATAGAAAAGGATCTCTCTGTTTGACCGATATGTGAGCATTGCAATCACCAAAGATAATTTCGTATACACCATATTTCTTCATAGCATCACACTTAGTCTTGTTGTTGAGGATTTGGTTGCTCAGAGTTGAAGATGGGCGAAACGCGACATTTATACCTTCGTCCCTTAAAACTCTTGCCACTTGTTCTGACAAGTCACCGTAATACGCGATGACAAATGTTGCAGGTTCTGATATGAGTGCCATTTTCCGTTGTTTTTTCTTTATGAGGTGGTCAATTAATTCAGATACAAAACAATTTGATACAGCAATCTGCTTAATTGTAATAACATCCTTCTTAGACTTTTCTTCTGATAAGGGTAAGTTAATAGCACGATCATTTCAATTATACGCAGCTATTTTTTGGCTGACGGGATGTAGTGAGTCTGCTGGTATTGTAATGTCCGAATATGGGGGCTTTCGATTAATATCAAATTCTAATTTTCCATTATTCCTTGTAATGCTGATATCCAAAAAGGAAATTTTTTGGTCTAATTCCTTTTCCAATGTAAATTGAATGTTGGGGTTCAATGTATTGGCATGGTTTACGATACTTTCCAGTTGTCTATTGGAGCCGTCAAACCCAATGATAATATCGTTGACATATCGATACCAGAATTTGATACGATGTTTCCACACATAATGGTTAATGAGACCAGTTTCGAAATGGTGCATAAATATTTCGGCTAATAGTGAACTCGACGGGTTTCCCATTGGGAGTCCCCTGTCGATTTATGAATCTTGTTCTTGAATGTGAAATACTTCGTCTTGGTGATAGTGTTCAATACATTAACCATTTCATTTTGTATAACCGGGTTTATATTCCTTCTTTCACATATATTAGTGATTATGTTGACGGTGTCCTTGGCCGAAATGTTACCGAACATATTCGTTATGTCCAAAGATGTCAATTTATAACCGTCTTGTATGTGAAAGTTGGATAATTTTTTGGTTAATTCGAAAGAAGTTGTGTTCACTAACAAAATTTAGTTCCGATCTAGCCATGTGTTAAGTTTTTTGCAGATTTTGTATTCTGGACTACCAATGTATGAGACCACTGGTTTTATGGGAGCTCCCTCTTTATGTAATTTAATTAAACCATACAGTATTGGAGCTATTGGATTCATTTCGATCAAGTAATATTTTTTTTTCATAATCGTTAAAATACAGAAATAATATTTTCGTTATTTTTAGTTCATTAAAAATAACAATATGGTTAATTTACTTTTTTATTAAAAATGTAATAGCATTTTTATCGTATTTTCTTTAAGAAAAGAGAATCTAATTCAACGTATTGGCGTTGTACCGATGAACTCATTTCACGAAATATCTGAATTTTCTTAAAATGTATACACATGCCGTCTTCAAAACATGTGGGGGCAGCCCTGTACAGCGTATATTAATGCTCAAGATGAGTCGATTCGATCCTATAGTTTGTGGGGTTGTACTTTCATAGTGTATGTATCCACGGAGTTTCTTTTTATATCCGAAAATATATCTAGGTATACTTAGTTTAGTCCTAAGATGTTATGCCTAAAAAATTAAAATTTGGGTATAGGTGTTCATAAAATCACCTAATTAGTCCATTTCCGGCTGTCCGTCTATTTACCCGTGAAAATTTTCATAGCGTGCTCAAGACGTAAAAAGTTCGTAATTGAGCAACATAGGTCAATTGATTCTCGGGCCTGTACGATACATCTTATAAACCGTTAGAGCTAGAACATAAATATAAAAATGTTTCTCATAAAGAAAATAAACAACTTTTGTTTGAAACATTTTTTTCGTAAACGTCTCTGTTTATCCATGAGGGAACAAAAAAAATCTAAAAAATTTTGGAAATATTGAAATCAAAGCCGCCAGAATTTTTTTAATTTTTCTAATTTATAAAAAATAATGCAAGTTGAGAGGAGAATTTTAAATATACTAATGTTGCCCTGCATTGAAGAAAATTTAGCTGAAAATTTCGGTATATTTACGCAGCTTGTACATTACATAATATTTTTGGTTAAAATAAAGAAACGAATGAACAGATTATTTTATATATTTTAATATTATTATATTATTTTAAAGGTTTTCTTTGAAAAATAACTTTTTTTTATTTTCTCGGTTAAAAATAAAATGAAAAACATTTAGGCAACTATGACAACACATTCAGTTCTCTCATTGACTTACTTTACTTGTACACTCAAAAAACAAAACAAAAAGGGATGTTTATTCATAAGTTGTTACCTGTTTGAATGTGAAGCAGAGTATTATTAAAAAGGGTTATTAAATTTTAAAAGGAAAGACATGAAAAGTATTTATAAATACATATATTATAACGTTTTTGGTATGTGCAGGATGGTCCAAAATTGGTTTTGCAATTATCCAATAAGAGTTACTAACGTTACGAGAATTTATTCTAAAACGGACGAGCTAAGAGCTACAAAAATCATTTATAATAGGTTTTTATTAATGATTAGAATATTATCTGCCATAGTGATGTGACTCGAGTAGAATTTTTACTTCACTTTAGCCGTAGGTACTTGAGCTTTCGAGTCACTCGAGCTAACTATTTTTTCTTCCTACAACTTGAAAAAGATTTGCTCCAACATTTTTTAGAATTTTACTCACATTTTTTAGAATTTTTTTAAGTACTGAGAAGCTGACATGTTGAGAACTATAAGTCGGTAGGTCGTATTTAGTTCATGAAGTTAAAATTACCCAAAAATAAATAATTCGTCCACATAAATTGATTTTAAATTTTTTTAAACAGCTCTACCATTTGGATGTGTGTATGAAAATTTTTGTTTTATTTTTGATGAAAATTGTTTACTTAGGTAATTTATACAAAAAAATTACGAAAATCAAATTTATTTGAGCGTATTTTTTGTCTATTTTAAGATAAATCGTTATTAATTTAATAGATTTTGGTCCTTATTAGTTTAATGGAGCTGTAAAATTGAGTGGTATAGTTTTTCCCAGGTTCAAATTAGTCTAATTTAAAGTTATCATGAAAATATCAGAAAAACTCCGTTCATTTGAACTAGATAACCCTGACGTTATGATGGATAAATATAAGAAGCGCGTGAATTCTGGAATCAGTCCCAGGTTATTCATATTTCTCAAGAAATTTACAAATTTTGTCAAATTGTTTGCGTGCTCCTTTTGTCTTTGTAAAAGTTGCCAATCTTATCGACATCAGCGATCTTACCGATATAGGAGATATCTCAAGAAATCTAAAAAATTTGACTTCGCTTTTGAATCTACTTCGAAATTAATTTTGTGGAACTTGAAAACAAAAGTATTAAGTAATTATTTAGGGTCATAAATATTTTTTCCACGAAAATTCTAATATTCTTGTTGAGATACATAATTATGTCATTTCAAACCAGATCCTTTGGCTCCATGCTGTATATTATAAAGTATGAATAATATTTTCACAACCTTATTAAGCGTTATATTATAAAGAGAAAATATATCATCATACAAGGGCCAACCAATGTACAGAACACAGAGGAGAGAAAGAGGAAGATCATTTTACAGTATAACATTGAATAAAGGTTGAAAAAGGTATTAAAAGGTAAGAGAGAGTAGTAGTAGGTAAGCAAGAGGTGGTTAGTTGTATGTAGATAGGGTATACACGTTTAATATCGTTCACTTGTTTTACATTTTCTTCTTGCCAAAGTTAGAGGTTATGAATATATTAATGAATGACTTTAAATTCTCTAAAATATTATTAAATATATTAGTTATATATATTTTAATATATCTGTCTTTATCTTACAAATGAATGAATTTTAATTCATTCGTTTCATTATTTTTTATAGAATGAGTAATAATTTTAAATTTCTCAAAAAAAATTTTGTCAGGTGTACGACAGCTTGCAACGTTTTTGATATAACGATTGAGTTTTGGATATTTTTTCTTTATTGAATTAAGCTAGGGATGCGGTACTTGTCGCACATGAGAGTGGTTGTAATTAACGCTGAATGCGCGCGACTAAAGCATACGAATTTTTATATTGGAATTTAAAACTATATTCTGTTATTATATAAGTTCATATTATAATTATAGCCACACTAAAATACTTTCTTTTTTTTAAAACTATTAGAATAATTAATATTTGGCTTGATGTCATTAGTAACAGCAAAGCCGTTTGGAAATTATTTTATATTAGCTTGATATCCGCCCGCTTCACTGGGCTTAAAAGTAAAAATCAACGCTTTATAGCCTCCACCTCTCTTGATCTTACTTATCTCCCTTCCATAACATTCGAAGATATTGTTTTACACAGCTAAAATATATGCAGTTTTCAATTTTTTTTATGTGTAAAATAGTCATAATTCATTGAGTATATCAGAAAAGATGGTCATGAATTGTTTGACATTTACTATTTTAAATTTTTACAGAAATCTTTAACTTATGGTTCAAAATAATGACCATAGATAGAGCAGTAAAATGTCAGGTTAAATTTAATTTTTTTAATTTAAAAAAAAAATATAACTTTATAAATTATAGCTCATATGTTATTCTGACATATGAACTACATTATTGTTCAGTTTCATTCAAAGAAAGGTTTTTTGAACAAACAAACAAATAAACAAAACATTCTTACTTTCACATTTATAATATATAGGGATGTCTCTAGTCAGTTTTTCTGTCACATAGCGATATCTTCCTCATTCCTTTATCAAATTCAATGATTTCCCCCTTATTTGCAATCGTGTTGGCTAATGATGATAAATAGACTCACGGTTTAAAAATGTACAAATCTCAAATTCGTCATAATAATGAATCCAAAAGTAACAAAATTAAATATAATTTTGAATAGGCAAACATGTTTCGAAAAAAACAGATGTTCTCCCAATACTGAATATAACAACTACCAAAAAAGGGTTTTTTTATCAGGAGAATATATTTCAAATTGAACTATTTTGAAAGCACGTTCTTCTAATACTAATTTAAAACGGGCAGGGGTTAGCCATGGTTTCTGAACTGCGGAAATTCACACGGGTCGAGTTAATAATTTATATTGCAAGAAATAATTTAAAAAAATTGTCTTAAAATAATTTTAAAGTCAACATTTTTTTATAGTTTTTAACAAATAAATGATCCACACGAAATATGATTCAAGTCAGTCACAATTGGCAGGTATGTGCTTGACATTGAAACCCTACAAGTTTCTTTTATAGGTATATTCATACTTTACTGGTACTGGTCGCCGCAAGAGCATTTTCATTAAATTGGGATCAAAAAAATTTCTTTTTTTTTCACTTATACAACGTGGACAAAATGATTCATTTTGATCAGAAGGACAAAATAATTGATATTGATAAGCGGTAAAGGATGTTCTTTTCATTCAAGCACATGCATCTTTTCAAACTTTATCTCCTCAACACTTACAACACTCTGCTTAAAACTAAAATATATGGCATAAAAAAACAAGTGAAAACAAACAATTGACTGAGTTAATTGTTGAAATACCATGCGGAGACAGTGTTGATTACTCAATCACATTACATATACATACATGTCACACATACATAACTGCTATTCCCATATAATACATTCTATACAATTTACGCCTAATTTGCGCCCTCACGGGTAAACAGTGATGTTTACGAAAAAATTTTTCAAAAAAAAGTTGTTTATATTTTTATAAGGAACTTTTGTTCTATCTCTAATGGTTTATAAGATGGGTCCTACGGAGCCAAGACCCAATTGACCTATGTTGCTCATTTACGAACTTGACCTCACTTTTTACGTCCTGAGTATGCTGTAAAAATTTCAGCTTGATATCGTTTTTCGTTTTTGAGTTATCGTGTCCACAGACGGACGGATGGATGGACGAACGGGGATGGACAGTATGAAATTGACTAATAAGGTAATTTTATGAGAACCTATACCAAAATTTTGTGCATAGCATCAATATTTTTAAGCGTTACAAACTTGGGACAAAACTTTGAATACCTTGCATATTGCATGGTATAATTATCCAAAGTAGTGATTTAAGTAGAATGCGATTAAAAACACATAAAACAATACTCGACGTGCAAATAAATAAACAGCATAATAACTTTTTTCGATTTCTTCGATAACAAAATAGAACAATCTTTCTTCCGTATGCTTGCAGTTTGCTTAGCAAAATTTTCTTAACTTGCGTTATAATCAAGACAGTTAATTGAGATAGTACAAAAATATACTTTTATCTGATACTTTTAACTGTACATTTAATCTTATTAGTACCTTTTTTCAAGTGAAATTAAATTAAGAAAAATATATTATTAACCATCCTGTAGATAAAAAAATTTTATAGACATTTTCTTGTATAATTTACCCTTTACTTGATAATCAACATCAAGGCAAGAAGAAGTTAAAGAAGAAATACTCTTCATTTTGTTACGTTTGAAAATTTCTTCTTTTTTTCGCTCGTAAACCATTAATTTTTCATACGTTTACTCTTCTTTTATGTCTATTCACACTTGTTAAATAATTTCATTACTTTTATTTTATCTTTATCAAATAAACATTTCTGTCAATATATTTATATTTCTTTTTAGGTTAATGGCATTATTTAATCATACATCATTGAAGCATCAGCACTTTTGTAGGAGAACTGGAAACGCTGTAAATAATAATTCTATAGTATTGTTAATTAACTACCTCAATCCATTTTTCATAAATTATTTTCTTTCAAATACGGCAGTTGCCTGATGTCAAATTTGCCAAAAATGTAAAACTAGACTTTATACCATGACAAAATTTGAAAGTGAAATCAAAATTGATTGAAAAACGAAGAAATTATAAGCATTCAAAGATTGTTGTCCATTTCCTACTAGCAAGACAAAGTTTTATATGTATTTCAATGGTGATAACGGACAATAACGTCATTTATCAATATGTTTCTCTTTGTTTAATAAGGAATTTTAAACATTCATATTTTGCGTACTACAAAAGACATATTAAAAGATTTACAAAAACCAACTTCACTTTTTTGCCGAGTGAAAATTCTTCACCTAAAGTGATAACAAAAATTTTGCCAACAAACCTATTTAATAGGACTATTTACGAAAATAGATGGCTATATTTTTGTAATACTCGATAATAAATAATCGATTTAAATTAATTAACCACAGAAATTGTAATCAAAACTGTTCAATAATCAAGTGTGAATTGTTATTTTGTATCAAAGGTTCTTTGGATTAAATTATATTATCTGTATTTCAATCATTGTGTTGGTGGATACATGGTTTATCCTTTTAAGAAAAAAGTAAAAACACAGTTTACCGATAAGGTGTGTTTGTGACGCGGTGCTTTAAAAATGATGTTTTTATTATAATTACGATTGTGGTGTGTAAGTTTCTGTGTTTCTATAGCTCCATCTGTTTAATAATGTTCATTTTGCTTCTATAGGGGAGACCGGGTGCGAAAATAACACTTTGTACTTTCACCTTGGTTGCTGGTTAGGTGTTAGTATTTTAATGAAATTATTTTATCCATATATAAATTCCGTGCATGCTCTTTACATTAGCATCTTCATTTTCCTTATATTTTGTATGAATTACAATGACTTAAAAAAAATTCGTAAGTTGTGACTTTCGACCACGTTAAAACGGGTCGAAAGTAACACTTTGGTGGGTCGAAAGTAACACGAAAGAAACAGGACAAAAGGGTTTGAAATAAATATGCTTTGATATAATAAATCCACAAATGACTTATTAGAAAAGTTTATATGAACAAGAAAAATAAACATTTGCATTCAAAAATTATTAACTCCTCGAAACAAACTTTCTTACTTTAAGTAATTATTATATGATAATCATATATTTTAATCAGATTATTCAATATCAGTCTTAAGTAACATTTTACATGTGTTTTTGTGTCCCCACTTGTGTAAATAACATGTTACTTGTGTGCCCACAGAGCTATGTAACTTTTGTACCCTACCACATTTTTGGTAAAACAATAAAGATAACCTGAAAACGGATGATGGTAGGCAAAAATGAATTAAAACACTGTGTAAATGTAATCAAGAAATAATATGCAAACTCTCAGATTAAAATCAGATATCTCTTAATACGACGTAAATATCAAATTAGTAAACTTTAAAAATCCTACTTTTGACTTGTAAAATCACGTATTGTCCTCTCACAAAATCTGACAGCGCCGGGCGCGCGCTGCGATGGATTGCAAATAATGAGGGTGGCATCGGCTATCATTTGACGGCAGAGTAGCGGTTTTTCGACTGTTAGATAAAACTACAGAGCATTTCTTACTTTCGACCCGGCGTTACTTTTGTACCCGCTCTCCCCTACGTAGACTTTTGTAAATAAAAGCTTGTATGGATGTTCTCCTGTTTGTTACAGTTCTATTTTTGAAATGGGACGGAGCTACCTTGTTGTTATTCTGTTTATTCCTAAGATAGACAGATGAATGATACTACTTCTAGGAAAGTTTGGTTTGAAATTTATACCTACTACTTCTAGGAATACTCCTTTCTTATGCGGATGGATTTGTGTTTGACCAAATAATTTCTCTAAAAGAATAATACATTTTATAGGCGTTTCATGAAATTTTATTAAATACGGAACCAAATTATCGAATGAAGTGAATATTGTTTATGTTAATATACTCATTATGTTTAGAAAAGTAGGGCTATGTTTATAAACGTTTCAAGATGATAGAAATATAACAATCTGTGAATGACAGAAACCAAAACCATAAAGTATTGTATGTGCAGTGCCGGATTAGCAAATGCTATAGGCCCCGTGAGTTTAGGGGCCTCGCTATCCAACTTCTGCCTGACCGTAATAAAAAAATATTAATTTAGATAGGAGCGTAAAATATCTTGTATGCCTTAAATGCGAAGCGCTTAGGCTATGCTTCAATTCCACTTGAAAAACTAAAACTCGATTTCTTCACGTTAAATCGTAAAAACAATTAAGTATTTTACGAACTTTTTAACGTTAATGTTCTAATGTTTAATTATAATCCATAAATTTAGACTAGCATCTATACCTCTCTACCCTTTCTACCCTTCAATCGGGCAGATTTTTATTTTTTTATACATTTTTTTGCGAGTTTACGTAGCCCAGATTATACATTTTTAATCAATTTTAATATAATATCGATTATAAGTATTTCGAGGAAACAGCCGAACTATTAAAATTTTATTAACTCAGTCATGATCCAAGCTACTGTAGTTGTTTGATTTATTATAAAATATAGATGTGGCTACTGTTATTGACAGCAAGAAACAGGAATCTCTGGAACAGTAACTTTTATTAAATAATTCTGTAGAATTGTGTTTCCCACACTTAGAAATTGCCTTCACATTAACTTGCCCCTCATGATCACTAACTGCAGTGGCGAACGTTATTTTTCAACATTAAAACGTATTAAGAATGAATTAAGGAACACGGTGGGCCAAGAACGTCTTTATCATGTCACTTTGTTGATTATAGAGCATGATTTGCTTAAAGAAGTCGATATTGAAAGTGTTATCTTTAAATTTGCCCATATTAAATCCAGAAAAGTTTATTTGTAACAGTTTTGTTTTATTTAATACCCTAAACTTGAGAACCTAAAGCAAACCAAGGGCCCCTTGAAATAATTCCCGCGCCCCCGAGGCCCCGCGCTGGCTTAATCCGGCACTGTGTATGTGTATTAGGTATATAAATCGTGTACGTATGATAAAATGTCATTTTGATGTGAAATTAATAATAAATTTTCTACCTATATGAAATATTGTGGTTTTGGAAATTTTATGTATATGTTTACAATTTATTAAATCTTATACATTATATGCCTACATGACTTTCTCGTTGATAATGGAGAACGAAGCAGGTTTTTGAGGTTATCATAAAATGTTTGTAGTTTTGTTACTGAGTGAAAATGATTTCCAATTATGATCAAAGATGTGTATGTATGTATGAGTATACGCGGGTTAAATGGTTTTGCAATATACTCCACCAATTAATATTGAACTTGAATTTATATGTCAAATTTTGTTTTATTATTACGTATATGGCGTATTATTGCTTGATTTTTGTAAGATGGTTACCAGTGGCAAGAACAAAAGGTCTAGGACAAAGGACAAGCGGGTTTTTGAAAATTTTGTCGGACCACCGCGTGGTTAGAGTCGAAAAAGCAAAAAATTAGCATTATGATTGCTGAATCACCACCTCGATGGATTTGACCTCAGAAACTAGAATAGTGAGAATTGATATTGATTTTAGTGTTTATAAGACTTTTCAGCCTATTTTGTTGGTGTCACGATAAGAAGTCATTTGTAAAACTTTTATATTCGTTCTATTTAAGTCACGTTCGTGCAGGTTTGTTCATTTTGTTCGAGTCATGCTTGTGTAAAATTTTTATGTCTGTACCTTGTGGTTAAGTGTTGATAGATATTTAAGGATTAATGCCAAAACAAATTGACTTATACTTTTCGTGCAAAATGATGCACATTATATTTTTGAAGTAGTTGAAATAAATATGACAAAATTGGACATTTTTGAATTTCCCGCTTGTCAGTGAAATACTCCCCCCCCCCCACACCACCTTCATAAGGTGCCGGGCGAGAGATGACCCAGGTGGCAACCCTAAGAAGGTCTTGAATACTCGCGAACATTTCGAACGTATCTGACAAATAACAATTAAATTGTACCAAAATGGGCATAAACAAAGTGTTGCGTGCGCAATGATATGCGCCACCGTTTGTAAGACAGGTTATAATACATTTAAAAGAGGTCTTAAGAAGCTTTTTCTAGAAAATGAGAGTGAAATTAATAAAAAGAGGAAAATATCTCTTTGAGGAAATGTGTTTAGTTAGGGTGTATTAAGTTGAGATGGATGAACAAGAAATTACTTTTTCTTAAAAATTATGCAAATTTCAAGCGAAAATTTCTCTTTGATCATTAAATTATGAACTTTAAAACAGATTATTTTCTAGTCCATATAGAAAGGTAACATGCATGAAAGTACAATCACCTCTGATATAAACTAAGAGCCAGAGCTGCCAAATTTTCGAGGTGCATTGAGCTAATTGCATTGGTAGGTATATATTCTACATGAGATTACAAAAGAATTATTTGATGAATCGAGATTATGCGTCTTGGAATATCAGCCTTGCGTGCAATTCCCTGGGTTGGAATGATATAGTTCGTTGATTTTCAGAAAGAGATTATCACGAGAAGATTGAGAAACCAAGTAAGCGGTATTTTGGATAAAATTAAAGAAAATTTCATTACAGGAAATCAACGTTTATGGACTTGTAGCATTTTCGAAAAGTGTTTGGGAGAATTTGTCCAGATTGGGGTTACCTTGCGGATGTAGATTGGGGTTGCATTGACAACGTTGAATAGCGGATGTAGCCCTGTAATGGTGTTGAAATCTTTGATATGCTATTCTCCGATAACCAACACCTTGAGATTGTCTGTTTTTAGTGTCAAACAACTTTAATTCAAGTGGATAAAAAAAATAGCTATTCTTCAGTGCGAGTAATGGGGTCTTTGCAGAGTTGAATGAATTGAATTTTGATTTTGCATAAAACAGTTTTAAAGGATAAACAAATCGAAAATAGGTTTGGCGGCCAGAAAGAATAGAAAATATGCAGAAAGCGTGCCGTTTTGATTTCTCCAGGATATTTTTTGACACATAAAAAGTTGAGTTTCCAACAGAAACTGAAATTTAGCAAATTTGTTAAAAGAATTATTCTACATAACATTGAGTGTAAGTTAATAACACTATCTTTTTCTACTTACACCCGGTTTAATACAGCGATGCAGAAAGAACAAACAGAATGTAAGTTTGCAGGGCATTCGCATAGCGTAGGGTTATTAAAATGAGTATAATAATAATAATAATAATTTAATTAAGATAAAGAAATTAACTGTAAAGTAAGTGATAAATATATTAATAATCTAGTAAAAATAAATATAATACTTAGACATTCCTTTAGCTTGTACGGTAGACGTAGCTTGTACGTACGAAAAGTACGCTCATCACTTTAATTCGCTTCATACAAGAGAAATAATTATCTACATTACAAATAATATAACCAGTGAATGAATATAATAAAACTTTTTAACAAAAATAATAATAACCAACTTAAAAGGATTTGCAATGAGGAGGGAGGGGTACGAAGGTCTAAAAAGTTTAAAGAAATTTTTTACAAGGTAAGAAATGTATTGCGTTTAATACAATGCTGGTATGGTATAGAGACAGATAGATAGAGATATAGTATCTATGTAAGCATAAGTAATATTACAGTATTGAATAGGGCTATTTACCAGAAGTATTGTGATATCCCCAACCAGTATGGACCTCACACCCATTTTGCCAATGTTACTAATCTCTCAATGGTCAAATCAGCATGGCATTCAACCCGATACTGATATAGTGATATCCAGAAAAAATTTCTTATCATGTAAGAAATTACATTCGGTCCATTTATTACGTAGAAATAATTAAGGTGTGGATTTGGAATTTTATTACATTAAAAATTTGAAATAACCCTTCTTGTATTAATATATCAATCAACCAGTCAATAAGTCCGTCTGTTTTGAAGTACTTGTTTTCCTCTTTTAGACTTTATCTCTAAGTTCAGTGTGCCTTTTGGCAAAGACTTCCTCTAACTTTTTCCATTCTATCTCTGGCAACCCTGCTCCAATAAAGGCCCGCTGTGAGCTTCAACTCATCTTCCCATCTCTTAAATTGTCTCCCTCGTTTCCTTTTTCTATCTCTGAAATACCAGTAGGTCACAATTTTACTCCACTTTTCCTTATCCTGTGGCCCGCCCATCTCCATTTTAGTTGATTTATCTTCGTAAGTACATCCATAATTCTTGTCTTGGCTCTTATAAAGGTGTTTCGTTTCCTGTCTTATAATAGTGAGTTTAAGTATGCCTATCATGCTTCTCTTCGTCATCCTTTGACAGCATTGCAGCTTATATTGGTGGTGTTTTGAGAGAGATCATGTTTACCAGCCGTATGTGATGCAAGGTAGAATGCAAATCTTATAGACTTTCAGTTTTGTACCGATGCTAAGGTTGTTGGCCTTCATAATTTCTTTGAGTGACCAGGATTTTTTCCAGCCGTTTGCTATTCGCCTTTTGATTTCCTTGTCCGCCTGATCCTTGAGCGAATTGAATTGTATACGAGAGGTTCGTTGTTTATTGTTATAACTCTGTTATCAGAGCTTGGTGATTTTCATGGAAAGCCCAATTTTATCGTTTTCCCTGTTCAGGTCTTGGATCATTTTCTCTTAGGTGATTTAGTCTTCGTCCATCTATGCTTAAACCAAGTTGGTCTTATTCCATGTTTCGGAAGATATTCTCCCATATTGTAGAGAAAAGCTTGGGGGACAGTGGATCTCCTTGCCTAACACTTCTGTTTATATTGAAGATCTTCCCCAAACTTTCTATTTGTATTCTTTCTTTAATGTAGGAGTAAATAGATTTGATGTATATACCCTCTATTAATATATAGAAAAGGATACAATAAACCTTGGATTATTGGACTTTTCCAACCAAGAGCGAAAACTGTTAAGGAGAGAGATACTATCACTAATATTATACATTAAAATTAAATGGAGTTTGCGTTATATGGACATGGACACGCGCTCCCATACAGGAATGCCAATCATAAGAACAAGGGGCTTAATTTTGTCTATCATCTATCTGTAGACAGCAAAAAGATCTGTAGTTCATATTTTTTTTTTCAAGCTTAAGTAATATTAACTTTAAAATTAATGAATTTCATATGCCATATTAACTTGAAAACTACCTTTCTTCAATAATTTTCCTTCTATACTTTATACTTTCTTCTACCAAGAATTTTCGAAATTTTCCAATAATTTGATTTCACCAATAATATTTGATTTTAACTATTCTTGTGTCCTGTACAAGGTAATATTTAAAACCTTAAATTTTTATTAAAATTTCAATGTGTGTTTCTATCAGCATAGCCATAGATAATGAACTTGATAACTTCCTATTATTTTCACCGGTTAATGAAGTAAGTGAATAAGTAAGTCTCTTTAGTTATTACTGCGTCTTTAAAAGTATACACTAAATTCTGATATGTACAAGAATATTACAGACGGAGGTACTGTGTAATGAAATGAGGAGCGAAACGATAGTGTTTGTGAATTATATTGCATTTGAATTATTGTTCTAGCGAAATATATATGTTCATATGGCATGAACATAAATAAATTTTTAGACCTTAGTTTAAAGAATAAAGTCTGCTATATTATATTTGATTCTATGTATCTAGTTTTGACGATTTTAGAAACTTTTCTGGCAAAACTACTCCTCCGAATTACAAATTAATAAAGATGAATTCCCTTCATTTTATATAATACATCACGCAGAATTGTGTCCTTTTGGACAAAATCCTTCCCTCTCCTCCTTCAACACATTACGTCACATTTTCTACAATCCCTCCTGTGAATATAACGTCTTAATTACTAGGCCCCACTTGTACAAATCTAATTATAGTATATCTCTGTCCTATTTTTGTCTGTCCACGCTATATTTTCCTTATTCCTTTATCAAATTCTATGATTTGCCGTCAAAAAATGTACCGCTTAGCATAAAACAGGCTAGAGCCATAATATTAACATCAATATTGTTCATAATGTAGTTTGTATATCATATCTGTAACAAAATTGCCTATAAATAAAAGTACAGGAAATTAATATTGATATTTATCACTGGAATCCCGCACGAGTCAAGCTAGTAATTTAAAATTATATAAAACAAGTGAAAATAAACAATTGACTGAGTTAATTGTTGAAATACCATGTATAGAAAGTGTTGATGACGCAATGGTTTGTTTTTTGCGTGTAATGGTTGGTTTTTTGACATTATGTCAGTAAAAAAAGATATACACTCTTAGATAGCCACACATTCATAATATTCCTATATAATACATATTATAAAATTTGCACCTTATTTGCGCCCTAGTAGGGAAACAGTGATTTCAAAAAAAAAATGTTTCCAACAAAACTTGTTTATTTTTTATAAGAAACATTTTCTACATTTCAAGTTTTGTTCTATCTCTAACGGTTTACAAGATGTGTTCTACGGACCCAAGACCCAATTAACCTATGTTGCCCATTTGCGAACTCTACCTCACTGTTTTTGCGTTATCTTGCTTACGGACAGACAGGCAGAAAACCGGAAATGGACTAATTAGGTGATTTTATGCCTATACCAAAATTTTGTTGGTAGCATCAATATTTTTAAGCGTTACAAACTTGGGACCAAACTTAATATACTATGATATATTTCATATATACATGTTATAACAAGAGCGTTAAAAATACTAAATGAAATGAATTGCGAACGCCATCCTTTCTCGTGTCGAAGAGCCCATTCGATCAAATCACATTCTTCAAAGATGAGCAATACTCATGTCCTTGTATTCAGCTTTAATTAATCGTTTATTTCTAATGGAATCCAACTATTCAGAAGAATCAACTTTAAATCGTTCCAGTTTATATTCTCTGAAGTTATTTATTATTTAAGCTCAACAATAAATGTGAATATGAAAGTAACAAAATAAAAATAAAAAAACCAAACTAAATGTAAACAAATTACATTATTTATCTGTTTGTTTATTTTTCGTTACGTTACGTTACGTTACGAGACTGTTTACATAGTCGTTAATAGTAAATATGTATGTTAAATATTGATTAAAATATATATTAAGATGAGTGCGGTGCTCACAAGTAAGCGAAAGAAGCGAACGTATATGAATTGGAGTGGTATTATAATAGTGAGTTTAAGTATTATTTTGAACAGTAGTATGTATTTGTAAGAAGAAAAAGCAACGAAGCAACTAAATAACTTTATTACTGAAACTGAAAACTTTTGTTTTAAAGACTCTCCTTACATAGACACATATAGGGTATTCAGGGGTTCGCAGACGATCGAAATATTTATCTCTATTCATTATTCAAATATCATACATATGGATTTTTAACCAGCTCCTTGAAGTTGTGATATGAAATGATAAATTCAAGTAAATAGTATATTACACATCTAGGGAGCAAAAGCAAAGAACGTTAATTGAATGCTGAAACATTGCCATTTAATGCTCAACATTTCCCATCTAGGCTAAACCCAATGCTCAGTAATCAGAACCTCTTCGGTGCTGGGCGTGATCATAAAAAATCTGGTAGTGATATTTTTGAATTGTTCTCGACCAAGTCTAAAAGCTCTGTATAAATATCGAGTTCAGGTAAGCTTTTTATGCTTTCAGAGCCTAAAATGTCAACTTTCATCCCGCTGCGCTAAGTGAAGTTGCAGCTTTCCAGTTCCGTCGAACATATAAATAGCATGCATACTCGAGCAGAAAAATTATATACACTTTATCTCAGGAGCATCACTCCCGGCTTCGCCTCGGATGACATTGAACATGAGATATGAGACATTATTTAATTGTTCCCGTTGTGCTCAACAGAGGCGGCAAGTGGCAACTTCATTTAGCGCAGCGGCATGAAAGTTGACACTTCTGCTCGGTGGGCAGAAATAGCACTGTTTTACCTAGACTTGTTTATAAAGAGCTTTTAGACTTGTTCGAAAATAAAAATAACACTACCGAGTTTGTATGATTTGGCTCCGCACCGAAAAGTTGCTGATTTTCGTGCATTGATTTTAGCCTGAATGGAAATTAAATGATATATTAAATAAACTAAACGCGTTGAGGATTCAAGTAACATTGAATGGTAATTTAATGGAAAATGTTCCAAGCTATGTTTCATGGACGACTTTAGTGTTCCATACCCGAAAAATATGTCGGGAGTTTTATAAATTTTGTAAATTTCATTTGTAATACAATTATAGAGAGGCAATTTCGAATAAAATTCCTGCAACTAACATGATATTACAAAATATTTATTTCGTAGATGTTAAGTATCGTCATTTCTGTGAGAACACAGACAAAAATATTGAACGTTTATGGACAATATTTCATTGTGTAAGTAAACATTTTAAACACTAATGTGTGTACTAAATGTAACAATAATTTATGGGTATGGGTTTAACTCATTCAGAAGTTAAATGAGTTAAAAGTATTTTTTGGGAATGATTTTCCTAATGCGTTTAAATTGAAGTACGAAAAGTCAGTATGAATAAAAAATATTTTGTTACTAAGCATATATTGTTTGAATTACTTTTTGGTTGCAAGAACCGAGCCATATTTTATATTAATTTTAACAAAAATGGCGTAAAATTATTATATTTTTAGTTGAGAGTTTAAACCTGGAAGAAATACTAAACAGAAACGATTGATATCGTTGTAAATACAACCCCTTTTTTGCTTCGTTAATGTACACCCCAAAAAAATGGGCCTTCAAAATATTAATGTGTATTACAAATTGCAGGACGAAATTTTAAGAGGTAAGTTTCTATTATTTTTGAAGTCAATACGGATCGGGACTTGCTCGTTTGTTCCGCCGCTCTATATCTATCTATCTCGCTCTCGAACTCAATGCCTCCACGCAGCGTATACCTACAATAGGCTTCGCCTGCCGTGGTAACCCAACCGCGGCACTCACGTTTTGTCAATTCGACCAGAGGCTCATAGCGAATGTCATAATATTTTAAATTTATGTAAATGTATTAATATTTGTAATTAATATTTTTCTCTTATATTTCATTTTGCAAGAAAGATTTATTAAATTAGAAAAATTAAAATAATTATTTTACAAAAAACAACTGAAAACAAACAATTGACTGAGTTAATTGTTGAAATACCAAGTATAGACAGTATTGATTATTCTGTCACATTACACATACATACATGTCACACATATATATCTGATATTCCCGTATAATACATTCTATACTGTTTGTGCATAATTTACGCTCTCACGGATAAACAGTGATGTTTATGAAAAAATGTTTCAAACAAAAGTTGTTATTTTTTTATAAGGAACTTTTTTTACATTTAAACTTTTGTTCTATCCCTAACGGTTCACCAGATGGGTCCTACGGACCCAAGACCCTTGTTGTCTTGTTGTCTTACGGACCCTTGTTGTCCTACGGACCCTTGTTGCTCATTTACGAACTCGAGTTCACTTTTTACGTCCTAGACAAGCTATAAAATTTCAGCTTGATATCTTTTTTCGTATTTGAGTAATCGTGATGGCAGACGACAGAAAGACAAACAACCGGAAATGGACTAATTAAGTGATTTTATGAACATCTATACCAAAATTTTTTTCATAGCATCAATATTTTTAAGCGTTACAAACTTGGGACTAAACTTAGTATACCTTGATATATTTCATATACATGGTATAAAAAACCATATATAAAGTTAATGAACTTATTTTTATAATTATCTTATGCCGTTAAAATACTTTTTTTTTTAAAATTAAAAAATGTAATTGATCAATTGAAAAAAATGCTTAAGTAATAGTTTAAGACGCTTTTTGTGATAGTTTAAAAATACATATTCATAAAAGTAGACTTTACAAAAAGTTAAGTAATTTTTCATATACAGACGTTGGAGTATTCGGTAAACTATATAGTTCTAAAATATTGTAATGTTTGTTAAATTTTCAAGATTTCTTTTCTCAGTGTTATGTTACGAGCCAAATTTGCCACCTCAGGCTCCAGCGTACCCAGCCTGTTGGTAAATCCGCCACTGTCTAAAAGCAAACAGTATTCCATATTCTTTCTAAATGATAGTTTAATTATAACACTGTTATTGAATAAAACATTAATTAAGAATTGTCTATTATTTGAATTATTAATTTTTTATTATTTAAACAATCAATTTGGGATCGACTAATTAGGGATGCATTTTTTTTTAATTTTTGTTACATTTTGTATTTACTAGTCTGCTGCTATGAAGTCTTTCGTCATGTGATGAAGAAATAAAATAGTTGTGCGAGTTGATACTTAAAATACATTTAAAACAGTTGAGAGGTTTAAATTTCTCTTCATTTCTTTGTATTTACATGTACATGTAAGTGATGGAAAACTTGTTGTTAATTCAATAGAAAACATATCTCGGTTTCGTCCCGTGCTTTTATTAGAATTTCAAAGTCATTAACTTTGATGATTTTGAAGACTTTTCTCGAAACTTTCTCGACTTTTTTCGAGTGCTTCGTTTTCAAATGAACATGATAACGTCATATTTAAGCTACAAATTCACAAAAACGCATCTGTGAATTTGTCAGACGCTATCATCACTTGATAACATTAATAATTATTAAATAATAAATTTTGTCCGACAACTATCCGAACAACTATCACCTTGAATATGAAGTATTTTTGTTTTTCATTACATAGTTCACTTCTGCTGAATTGTTTAAGTATTAATCAAGTGGTCATAATGTCCGACAAAGATTGCTAGACTCGTCAAAAGGAAGCCACTCCCGAGATTTCAAGTTTGTTTTGATCATTTAACAAAAGGAGGTCTTTTCCATGGACTATATTTAGAATTTTTTGCCGAAATCTTGAAATTTTGGTTGGACTGAAATTTTAGATTTTGTACTGTTGTATGTAGCGTTTATATGAATAGATACATCCATCATGATCTTCCTGATGAATTGATTTTGACTAATTGTTTGCTTGTATCAAATTTGGGAGTACAAAATCGTAATAAAAAGCTAATTGATAAAGGTAAAAGGCATTTAAAAGACTGTTGAGAACGCAACGCTTTATTTGCAAGAAAAAAATATTTTTAACTTAGGAAATAAATATTTGCTTGGTTCAAGAAAATTTGTATTTGCTGTTCTTTTATTTGAATTTTTTGGATTAACAAATTGAGAATCGTCGTTGTCAGAAAACAAAAAATACGTTGTTATAGAAGAAAACAAACCAAGAAACACAGCGTTTTTTCCAATGCAAAAAAATTAACTGGAAAAGTTTTAGATCTAAAAAAAAAAGTTGAAAAAAGAGCGAAAATATTCGCTTTTACATTTGGTTATGACTTTTTTTTCGATTTTAAATTTCGAAAGTTCGATAAAGGAGACCTTTCGTATAAACTTTCCTCTTAGTCGAGGGACTATGATAGAGTGGTTTTTCGGGGCTTAATCTCGTCATCTAGACTTCTTCGTGTATGATATTTTGGCAGCAAGGGAAATTTTTTTATTTTTTTAAGTTAGTTACGCTTTAACTAACTGAGTCACTAGGATGTGGAAATAGGAAACTCAAATTGAATCACCATTTATTTTTTACATGTGCGATATGAGTTTCATACACACAAAATTTTCATATCAGAATTTTGCCGTTCTTAATATCAGAATTTTGCCGTATGTGGGAGCATTGGACAGAATATACTCCATACAATTATATATGCGAGTAATATCTATAAAAGTTTTCAGTGTTTTTCAACAAAAAGATATAAAATAAATGTGCAAAAATGTTATACTCTATACTCCGCACTAATGAGTTACGACAATATAATCTCTATACACTAACCCTCACCATCATCATTGTTCTCTGCTCTGTTCCTCCACTCTTTATTCTATCCTGTTATTATTCGTTTTCATAACTGATTTTATTACGAAGACTGGATATAATAGATGGTATAAATACAAAACCATTTTGATTGTTGAGAGATTTCATCAGCGTCTTTAGTTTGGATAATCAATTCTAAGTAGTGCTGTAATTAGAGAAGTTTTTATTTAAAGTTTGAAAATTTTATTTAAATTTATATTAGCCTAGACATAAACCATTTTAAGGAGGAGCTGCATGCATACTAGTACGACTTCATTATATGAATAAAGTTGGTAGGATGTGCAATAATAACGGGCTTTGGAAACACAGTTCATTTAACGAACTACATGATAAGAAATGCATGGCGTTTAATACAATGCTGGTATGGTATAGAGGCATATAGTATCTATGTAAGTATAAGGAATAGTATAAGAGTATTTAATATTGCTATCCACCAGAAGTATTGTGGGCATCGCCAACAAGTATGAGATTGACGCTTTTACTGTATTGACTCGTCCGCTATAACTATTGTTAATGTTACTATTCACTCAATGCAGTATACAGTATGGCGTTCAAACCGATACAGTATGACGTACAATACTGACATAGTGATATCTACAAAAAATTTCTTAGCGTGTTTGAGCATACTATCAAAGATTAGTTATTTATGTCGAAAAATTCTTCGTGGTACAAAAACTGGGAAAAAATTTATTTTAAATCGGCTGAATTTTGACCATTTCTTACCTTACGCAACTCAGGGCAGTTGCGTTAGCTTAGACAGTTGCGTCCCGGCTTCTACTATAACTTTTCGTTTCTTTCTATTTTTTAAATAATTTATACTGTTAAACGAACATTTTACGTTAATCCCTCCAATTTAATAGCTTTTCGTTGGAACATGATTTTTGGTGATATTTAAAACATGTCATACCTCATCGTTGAATGAATCCTATTTTTTATTTTTGGGGGAAAATACTCTAACCACCAAATTTTATCAAATTCGAAAGTAAAACTCTGCTTTCTTAAAGGGCTTATATAAGATATTTATTGCTTAGAGTAATTTTGAACCAAAAAACAGGAATAATGAGTGATATTTACGATCAGTTCAAAAAAACGTTCAAAAAAAAATTACGATCACTCAAAAAAAAAAGTTAACTCCGCTAATTAATGTATATATTTTTAATAGTATTTCAATAGTGTAACTTAAGTTCTCCCTTAAAAACAATTAAATTGAAAATACTAAAATTATTATTTCGAAAAGTTTTCTGATCGCAAAAACTTGATTGAAAAGTTTTGAACGTTGCAAAATTCATGTATAAATTATTTTATCGATCGTCGATATCTTTACTTCGTAGTTTAAATACATACCCACGTTTGGAGGTTAGTTTTATAGTTTATTTGTAAAACTTTAATAGTTAAAACTATATACGTATATTTTCTTTATGGAAAATTGACATTACTTTCACAATCTTTGAAGTTTTTCTCTAATTGTGTTTCATCTCATAAGAGTTATTAATTGCAAGAGAGAAAATGTTTTTATCGTTTTATAAAGGGTTTTCCATCGCGAGTGTCCAAACTTTTAACATAAATTTATTTTATTATTTTATTGAAAGAGTATTTTTTGGCAATTTGTGTGATATACGATACAAACCAAATATAACTCTTGCTGGTTGGCAAGTAACTACACAAAAACCACAATTTTTTTTATTTCTCGACCACATATATTTGGTGCGATATCATCGATGGCTTGTCGATGTGTTTGTGCTTACTTTTAAGGGTACTCGATCCTCCTTCACCTTCCGGCGAAATTCACTTGTTGTCTTATTATTTAATAATAGAGCTAATTTAATATAATTTCTTATCAAGCAATGCATAATCGCCTTATATTGACGATACGAGCCAAAACTATAAAGTAAACGGCAATTACCTTGAATTGAACACTCATTTCGATAAAAAAATTTCTATAATTTTCTGAAGTTATTCAGAATTAGCAAGCGATTTTGTCAATATTAATTATATACGCTACATAGCGGAGCGACCACTACCGATTGGCTGGTAAGATATATCATATAAATTTTCATAAAATTCTTTAATATAAATAAAAACAAGCAAAATCAATTGACTGAGTAAATTGTTGAAATACCATGTATAGACAGTGTTGATTACTGTCACATTACATATAAAAAGTAATGTTTACGAACAAATTTTTCAAACAAAAGTTGTATATTTTTTTATAAGAAACATTTTTTACATTTAAAATTTCTATTTCTAACGGTTTACAAGGTGGGTCCTACAGACCCAAGAACCAATTGACATATGTTGCTCATTTACGAACTCGATTTTACTTTTTACGTCCTGAGTACGCTATAAAATTTCAGCTTGATATCTTTTTTCGTTTTTGAGTTATAGTGTCCACAGACGGACGGACGGACGGACAGACAGGCAACCGGAAATGTAATAATTAGGTGATTTTATGAACACCTATAATAAAATTTTGTTCGTAGCATCAATATTTTTAAGCGTTACAAACTTGGGACTAAACTTAGTATACCTTGATATAAGTTACATATAAACATAGTATAAAAATTGTAAATAGAATGTTCGATTTACATCTAGACATATAAATATCACGGATTTGACAGAATACATGCGTTAAGCAATGCATATAAATGAGAGGTATTATATACATGTTGAAGCTTCGATATGCGCTAGTTGTAAGAGACGCTTGGAGAGTGGGTGTTTCTTAGTTGAATAGATGAAATACAACAGATAAGCCACGATACAAGTCACGATACACCTATAATACCATTTATTTAGACGCATTGCTTAACGCATGTACTCTGTCATAATTGTGATATTTATATGCCTAGTAGTGATATTTGTATGCCCTTCTGTATATATTACATATACTTATTGTTCGGACTATCTTAATGGAAAAGTCTTTTAAGACCACTTAAGTTTGTTTTTGACAGATAACAAAAAGTATTTTGTCGTTTATGATAACATTCTTCTTAATGTTGAATTTTATTTGATAATTTTTATGATTTTTGTAAAAGGACAAAATATTTTTCAATATCCGTTATTTTTCCCAGATATTTTTAAAGATTGTGTTTTAATGTATGGGATGTCTAAAAAGAAAGAATTGAAAAACAAATGTTATTCAAGAAGAAAATGCAAAGATTGACAATGGTCTGGAAATTGAGCTATCATTGACCAATTTTGTTTTTGCATCCCAGGGCTCATCCAAGTCTTATCTATATCTAATGAACCATGTTTTGGCCAGTCCTTAACCAATCCATGCTTTCCCAAACCTTCTTTAAGGGTATAAAAATGAAACTTTGGTTTGTCAGCCCTGACCCAAATCTAATGAACCCTGTTATGGTAAAAAATAAGATAAACAGTTAATGTTCAAATTCTGATTTTGGACCTCTTTATTAAGTATGGTAGGAAGTAAAAATGTTACAAATGATAAGAATAAGGAAAATAATAGAAGATTATAACAGAATGTATAACCAACCATCATGTTTATCAAAGCTCGATCCATGTAGGGAAACTAAACATCAACGCATATAAAAAATATTAATTTTATTTAATTTTTATTTTTTTTGATTACTAAACTTTTTATACAAATATTATACATAATTCAGTTGGTAAAGGCGCTTGGTATGAATCCAAGGGACGGGGGTTCGAATTCTGACATATATGCATCTCTTTTCCAATTCTCTTCAATTATTAGTATTTTTTACCCAGTTTTGAAGCCATATTTAATAACCAAACTTGGCTTATATCATTCGATATTAATTCTAGATTAGACTAGTTGCGGATTACAAGTGATACAAAGAATTTAAAAATTTTGTTCATTCTTAATAAAAAAAAGATATTCAATTTTTGAAGTAACCTATCCGTTGGCTGCGTAGTCATGGTAGGGTAATCAAACAAATCGACGCCAGCGCTTCCAGTGGTTTATTTTGGCGTAAAAGTTGGCTTCTTTGACTAATTTTCAATTTTTTTACATGAAAATTGTATAGCAAGAGTCAAATTATTGATAATTGAAAAATAACAATTAATTAACTTGCTTAATTAGGAATTGTGAAAATGAGAAACGAAATTCCATAAATAATATTGTTTAAATGTAAATTGACATAATTACTTATCTAAATTTGATAGAAAGTATTATTCAATTTTCAATGTAAATCGTTTATACAAACCATAGAATAATTGTATATTCCATTGTCCAATCATACAATTATATTATTAAAATAGAGTATCGTTACCATGGAAAACGCCACTAAGAAAACTCATGCATGGTACGAATACTTCTTAAGTTTAACTAATACGTCTGACATTTAAAGTTACTAACAAAGAGAGAAGTTTCATTATTTCCATCATATGTTACATGATTTGACCCGTACAGATTGGCTCATTTTATAGGCAGGAATTTGTATAAACTTACCATGTTCGGCAACTTCCTTTGGAACCACAGCTCCCTTGAGACAAGGTGTTAGGGTTTACAAGACAAAGTAAAGTATGTGAAAATACACAATATATAATGGACAGGGTGAAAGACGTATAAGACTTCAATGATGAGCTTATGAGCATGAAATTCTCTTATTTCACTCACATTCGTTTTAGAAATTTATTCGGCACTCAATATGGGAAATAATATTATAATATAAGTATAAAAATGATCAAAGAGAAATTGATGTACATAAATAATTTATGTTTATATAAACTATCGAAAATTGTAAATGTTTAGAGTCAGTAAACAAATTTGGGATATTTTACAGAAACATGCTCAAAGCTAGAAACATTATAATTACATATAAAACTCTATCAATATATAATATTATTAGAGTTTCTACCACTCTTTGTCAGTCAGCATGCACTAAAAAGCAAAAATAAAATGATCAAACGCTATGGAACACAGCTACAATATTACATTTTTAGACAAAAATGGCCCACTTTCATGCTTCAAATTTGGTGATTTTATTTCAGTAGAATTAATTTTTTTTTAATACACCGTTGTTTTTATGCCATAAATAAAAATGGTCACAGCAGAAAACATTTTTGATGACCTATTTCTAATTAATACGACTAATTTGATTAACCAGTAGGCAATATCGATAAAAAATTCTTAACAGCAACCGATATGAAGTTCTCTAAACCTCAACGCGAGATCATATATGGTGAATGGTGAAACGAATGTGCTACAATTACCGTACGGAGTTGAGTGGTGAGGTTGACACAAACGCATGAGTTGTTTGTATGAAAGTAATATATTGTCTAACAAATTTCAAATATTGAGGTTTTGAAATGCAACATAGTTTTAAACAATCTTTTTTGATTGGTTCTTCCACTTATGAATATTATAACAAAATATTGATGTGATTGTGCACAACTACATGAGCAGATACAAAAATAAAAGGTTTATACTTGATAATAGGATCTTTTAAACAAAAATTAGATTTTTTCAAGTCGAATTTGAACCAACGACATATTAATTACTATTGATTTTAGTGTCCTAAGTCTACAGCTTAACCAACTGCGCTATCGATGCCTTTTCCATCAATAAAATGCATGATTTTAAACTAAAATAAATATCTTTTGATGGAAGAAATGATTTTGTTTATTTAACTGCAGTATTTTGTATCAATGAATTCATATTTTAAATTCAATCCCATTATATTGTAAATACAAATATTTAGCTGTACTTGTTCCAATCGTTAGGCAATTGTTTGAATTGCACTTTTTAAATTTTTTTTCCAGTGCAGATATTAGACGGAGAGATTGGTCATAATATTCAAATTCAAATTATTAATTCCCTTTTTTAAACAATAAAATATTTTACAGAACATGTCATTAAAAGGGATAGGGAAAAAGAAAGGAAGGGGGAGGTATGCAGCTATGGCTGAATTTGTTAGGAAGGATATGTGACGTCATAAGAACTTTCTTTGCCATAAGAACTCTATGCTAAATTCTGTTTTTGTTTGTTACATAAATTTCATTAAATCAAGAAAAATCACCAATATTCCCTATTATTAATGAATAGATAGTAGGATAAACTGCATTTTTATTTTAGCCATGATTCATTTATTAAACTAAAACAAATAATTTAAATTGCATCTGAATTCGAGTATAACTCTTTATTTAATACCATACACAGGTTCATTCGCTTGTAGGCTATGTCTACTGTTTCTACTGTTTATACGTATTGTTGTTGGAGGTTGGTATACTCCTACGGGAATTATATTTATAATATAACGCAAAGCTAGAATAATAATATCAAAAAAGTAACTATTATATTCTGTATGCCATTGTTATTAAAATCGGTTGGAATCATTTTTGTTTGAAAAAATAAATACATACATATATTTCTTTTATGAATATATCCCCAACCGTTTTACCATAAAAAAAAAAAAATGGTAGGTATTTTTTGACAAACGTTTTTCGGTCGGTATAGTCAATGGTAGAATGGTATGTCTGATTATTTTTCGTTGTTATAATTTTTTAACTTTCTATTAGAAGGTATATGTTTTCACTCCGTAAATCGAAAAATATAACATACAATAGGGTATTATCGTTAGTCAAAAATAAATTATGAAATTTGAAAAAAGTTAAAATTTATGTAAAAATATACTTAAATATTCTGATTTCGTGGCATAAAAACACATTTTTTTTTTTAAATATTAAAATTAAAAATCGTAATTTTTAAACTAAATATCACGTGACCTAAAACGCTGACAAGCCCTGCTGTCATATCGGTATGAGCCATAGACCATCAGTTAGTTTGGTGTAGATAGCTAGGTATAATATATACATAGATAATAAGTATTTTTATTTATTATAATCAGATGTCTATGAATATATCTGTCAAACTCATTTGTGTTATTTCATATAATGATACCGATATTACGTCATCAAATTTAATGCCCGCGTTTTTGACAGTTTAAAAAAGGTTTAAAATTTAATTTAAGTTTTTGGCAAGAAAGCATGTGTATTTTTCCGAAATAAATTTTTGGTGGCTTTTTATTAGCAAAATCAACATTTTAGGTACTTTTTCAAAAATAGTAGAATACCCTATTATACGTCAGTACCAAAACTAAATGATGCTTAGCACATTTTCTGTATTTTTCAAAGAGTGTTAAACAGAGTTGGGAAGATTTTTTTTTGACCGAATTGAAGTAATTTCATTAAATTATGACTCAATAATAAAAATGGAGTATGTTTGACTTAGAGGGGTCGTGAATGGATTTGACGGCTATATTAAAAAAAACTGACATAGGAGGGATGCTTTCCCGGGGTAATATCGGTATACCTCCTCCAAAATTTTGCAAAATAGCACGAGGTCGGCCAAGGCACGATAATGTGAATGTAACACTTGTAGTGTCTCGCCCATTCTTGCTTCGTCGTTGCCAACTTCGCTTAAAAAAGCGATTTTTTATCACCTTGGCGAGATATGTGGGTGTCATCTCCATAGTCTCGAGCTATCAGATAATTAATAAAAGCTTTGGGTACAGAGAGCTATCGCTGCAGTTTTTACACCTCGAAGTCAGCTATAGAAACAACATACTTGCGAAGTTAGAGGAGAATGTTGTTGTCAAAAATTCGCCCATCAATAGAAAATCATCCAAATTTTCGTGTCTTTAGATGATTAAGTTGTTGGGACTCAAAAATCATAATCCACGTCATTTAAAATGAGAATTTTTCAAGATATCCGCGTAACCGTACCGAAATAAGCTATTCGTACATGATTTTAGGTGATATTTCAAAAACTACACTCCAAATTATTAAATAAGCCCGATTTTCATCAAATTCCGATACAAATTTTGTCTTTTACAAATTTTACTTTTTTAAAGAGCTTTTCAGAGATTGAATCAAATTCGGTGAAATTTTTTTTCCCGATTCGGATTAAAAGTATAGCCTAGAGTAATTTTTGGTCCAAAAATGAAAAAAACAGAGTTACTTTTGACGATTTCAAGTATGCAAGCCGGAGTAAGTACTAGGTCCAAGGATCAGTAAGCACGGAAGCAGTCTAAAGAGAAAGGAGAGTATATAAAATTCTTCTCTCATGAAAACTGCGTATTGCATCTTTCTTCTCCAAAAAAATTTCTAGATTCACGCTTGATGTTTAAGAGATATCACAATGAAAAATTGAGCTGTATTTGAATTCTCAGCGTTTATGATTGCCGAAATGTATGAGGATAAGGTGTAGAATATGAATAATATCAATGGATATAAAATAAAAATTTGAATGGAATAATTTGCCATTCAAAAACCTGGTGGTACTTGCTCTAAAAGTCATACACAGCATGGCTTGTTTTCTTCCATTTGTATATTCTATCAAAGAATTTATTGTATTGGACAAAATTATGAATTTTTCGTAAAGAAGTAACCGACATTGTTTCTTTATTGTCTTGGAAAAATTTACATAATATTTTCTTCGATACTACATGGACAAACTATTTTTGTTTATTTTTTATTTTTTTTAAATATTATGTATCGATATTGTGACAAAGAATATTTCTTGGAAACTAATTCTTTTTATATTGCGGATGATAAAGAAAATATTGTTTTTATTAAAAAATTCAGATTTTTAGTATTTTACTGAAACCCACTCTAAATTTAATACAGTCGAACCTCGACAGGTAGAATATAGAGTGTGCAATTTTTTATGTCGAAATGTAAAAATTGAATAACTAATAAAAAAATAAAAAGAAACGATTTCTGTAAATGAGGAATTTTTGTTCAATTTGGTTCTTTGCAATTTATTTGGACTATTTTTTGAATACAACAACAATCATGTGACCACCTCTATTAGCCAAAACAAAATCTGCTCTTCTTGCTGCATTTCGGCCAAGACAGTCACTTTTTGGCATTCAATTTCATGGATCTCGTGAGAAATTTCCGTTTCCCAAATGGGGCAATTTTACTTATTAATACCGCCAGAGAGACAGAATTGAGCCTCGCCAGTCATTAAGACAAAAAAAATTTGTTTAAAAAGTCAGGTTTAGTTGTCTACCATTAGAGTGATTGTTTGGTAAAAAATATCGCTAATTTGGTGAAATTTTTTTTGTTCTGAGCAAGGCTCTCTCTGACCGTTTCAACCAGTTCATTGAAACGCCTTGGTCATTGAAGAGGCATAGCATGCTTATGATCTCCAACACCGTTCTCACTAAAATTTGACCCCAAACGACGAATACTTTTTTCAGACGGAGCCTGTTGGCTACAGTATTTTCGACGATATGAACGTTGTACTAACATAGTTAAACGATTTCCATAGTACAGCGTCACTATTTTGGCTCGCTATTTTGTTGTGAACCGATTCATTATTAAAATGGTACTAAATTGACGTTTCAAAATTTCAAAAATAACTCAATCGTTTGACAAATGTTAAGGTTATTCAATGTTTACTTACCTACATAAAATATGACGCACACTGTATTATATCATTTTCTTTCTAGACTTAACAAGGTTTTCACTGTAGTAAATCTCGACTGTGCGAATATGATTTTTCTTGATTTATGACGGTTTTAAGGTCTTAATTATTGCGGTTTTAAACAGTGGTTATCGTAATACAAAAATGGTTTTTTAGTATCGCCAGCCCCATGTATGAATCTGTGAGCTTCGGGACATGTAGGTAATCGAATCGAAAACTTTGTAGGTAATCGAAAAAAAATGGCTTTTCAAAGCAAAAGTTCTTCTAACTAAAATGTAGAAAGCAAATATTTTAAGTCCTTTTGCAAGCATATATTGAACCTTTCAATGTGACAAGATAGTTTCACTTTTGCTTGTCCCGTTGAAAATTAGAATTTTCCTAGATTAATCGATTCGAAGCATAGATATTCCATTCTGCACGGTAAGAAATGCATGGCGTTTACTACAATGCTGGTAAGTATAGACACAGGAATTATAGTTTGCCGGCAGAAGTATTGTACGTATCGCCAGCCTGCATGGACCTGTTCTCCATACTACATTGATTCATCCACCATAACTATTGCTAATTTTACTAATCCCTCGATATTCAAATCAGTAGGCGTTAACACCGACATTTACATAGTGATATCCACAAAATTTTTTTGACCGTGTGTCTTATCGAGAGTATTATACCAGAAGTTCAAATGCTGAATTCACAATGATGTATAACCTCGTAGATCGTTTTGTTGCCCTCGAATCTACATTCCCGGTATCCACTTCCGTAACGCCAGCTTCTTTTACCCTCATTTGAGTATATTTCAAACACACTAGATGTTCTGCCCAATTTTTCGTCTGATATTATCCATCAGATGAAAAAATGGGCAGAACACCTAGTATGCAATATTCATGTAATTAAATTTGATTCAAATATTTTTTTTCCGGAACTTTATTAGCTGTACCTTTGAGCTAAATCATTATTTTGGTAATCGTTATCTTTTTAATTACTTAAAATTTATTAATAAAAGTACAAATTCTGTAAAGGAAGTTCAAGTTTTAAAACAGACGTGACGTTATAGTATGTTGCTTGTCAGACTTATTGACATACTGTATGCCATTAATTACTTATATTTTGTATGGTATTACTATGGATATATACTATAATTACTACATATGTAGGTATTTCACCTGCAGTAAATAAAATAACAGCTGACATATTAATACGTCATCAATTGATGGCGCAAAAGAACTGCGTTTAAACATCTCAAAATTATTATCTAGTATAAATATTTGTTTACACTTAATTACCTCATTTTTAAACAGTATTTATGTTTTTTACTATGTTATAACGGTGTAAACAATGAATTAAAAATATAAAAAAGATGTATGAATATTTCCAATTATAGATTTTTATTTATTCTGAAAAATTAAGTTTCATTGCATGGACTATACAAATAAATATTATAATTTTACAAAAACACCATTGATTAAAACTATTATTACTTTTAATTTTTCCACGTCAATTCGTTTCCAATAATTACAGTAGATGCAAATAAAAATGAAAATAAAAAAATTCTGAGAGAGTCTTTACGCATTTATCATGATGACATTGTAATAACAATAAAAAAATAAAATATAAAATTGACTTTACAACATTTTCATTAAAATCGAAAAGTTATATGTACAAAAGAAACAAACAAAAAAAATGAGTAAAACTTTACAATTTACACACAATAAACAAAAATGATAATGTAATTTATTATAAACAAAAAAATAATATTAAAACAAAAGAAAAAAAATATACGAAACACGGGAGGAGGGAATTTTATACTTAATCTAATTTTTTTAAACATAAAATTCATTGTATAATTTCTTCTTATAAGGTCCGTAGATACTTCACACGTGTACCAAGCCAATTGCTTTTATCATAGTAACCAGCTAAACACCAGAACTGAGTTAAACTTAAAAAAAATTAAGACGGTTAATAGCTATTTAGATGTAAAGAAGATCCGAAATTGGCGGATTTAAGAACAAAATTCATCGTTTCATATAATTTTGACATAATTTTTGGACTGGATTCATTATCATGATGTTCCATATCCTGTTACAGGATTTTGGAGACCACTTTATCCCATAGAATTCGGTCCCTTGCGGCCGACTTTAAACTGTATAATGATACAAAGTTAGAGTATTTTTTAATATTCGATATCTACCTTATCCGCTTTCTGCCTCTTGATACAAAGTCATCCATTTTACCGCACATAATTAGTCTTTGAAGTTCTTATCTATTTCCTCTGTGTATATGTCCGGGGTATCCCAATATTCTCTTTTTAATTAATGTAACTAAACATCTCTCATATTTAACTTTACGGAATACTTGAACGTTTCTTAATTTCTCTATCCACTTTATTTTTAACATTTTCCTGATGCACCCTGTTTCAATTGCATTCAGTCTGGCTTCACATACACTTTTTAATGTCCAAGTTTCGCACGAATATAGTAGCGCGGACCACATATAGTACCTTAACATTTTAAATCGATTATTAAAACACAATTTTCTGTTGGTTAAATAAGCCTTAAGTTTAACAAAATTAGTTTTATGGACAGCTATACTTTTTTTAATTTCGATTATTTGGTCGTTATTACAGTTGAATAGTTTTCCTAAGTAGTTCATTTGGTTAACTTGCTTTAATTTTAATGAATATCATAGACACAGTTTTTTTAAAATTAATTTTTATTTCTGGTTATTTTATCCACGATAGCTTGTTAATCACTTTCACTTGATGCTAGCATGTATCCTGTATTAGAAAATCAATATAAAATACATTGGCTCTTATAGTGCAATCTCAAAAAATCTCATATTTTGAAAGTTTTTGATAATTTTCACTTGGAATGAATGAAAACAAAAGAAATAATCAACTTTGAATAGAAAGTACATGTAAGCAATAGTATAAAAAAGAAAAAAACCAAGTATCTTCGTTAATATAAGGGATGTAAGAGCAGGGTAGATTTAGGGTTGAAATTATTTTTATCTTATTTTCAACTTTGATGGTGAATTTTGTTATAACTTCATGAATGTAGACGTAAAATAAGAATACAATTTTTCGATATGTGCCTTGGTTTCCGAAATATCGAAAGCTGAATAATTAAACAAAATTTTCAATTTTCGATATTTTAAAACTTACGCCAGATATCGAAAAAGTTTAATATTATTATTTTTTCGTATTATTTTTTGTGTTGTTTTCTTTTAATCATGAATACGACATTTATTTACATCAAATCCTCTCGAATATAATTGACGATTTTAATATGATCATACATACAGCGTAAACTAAATACTGACAAATATCTTGTCTAGTAATCTTAATTAAAGAGAATTGAAAAAACTACTCTCGAACTCGGACATCTTGGATTCAAGAAGTCTGGTTTGTGTGAAAATAATTGAGAAAATAAATGAAATTATCAGTGGAAAAGGTGGTAAAACATATATACGATATCACAATGTGCTCTACACCCTAAGTGTGTTCCTCGTGGACAGCCAATATAACCTAACCTAACCAAATACACATAAGCTTATAGTTAATCGGTGTAATCGAAGAAAAAGAGGACAAGCGAACGTATAATAACCCTAATTACGCCTTTCAATCGAAATAAAATTCCTTTTACTGTATATCAGTCTATCGTTATTTTAACACATTATTAACTTACTTTGTACAGAAATAAACTAAAATAAATAAGTATAAACAGTCAATCTCATAAATAATTACCCAAAAACCATAAACACTGATTGTATGACTCTCTTGATAAAACATTTAAATTGATTTTCATTATTTATTTATTATGACTGGCTGACTGACTCACTCCCATTCTATTGTATTCTATTACAACATGACTATAACAAACATGCAGACTTGTAATACAAATTAGCAAAATTTCGTTCAATAATATCCATTATCTATTCATGAATGTAAAAGCTTTTAACAACAGACAATTAATACAATACATAATAAATATATAAATATATATATATATATAAGTAAATATTAAAGATTATGACAAACTGTGTTTGTACATAAGAGATTTTTTTGTTCATTTAAAATTTAAATGTTTATGAACGAATAGTCTGACATACAATATTATTAGTCCAGAGAAATAAGATAATAAAAAAGTCATTCTGCTTAAATAATATAAGTGAAGTTATTTCAGCGGGATTATCTTTATTTGGATGCAAGAAATAGCCTATGAAAAGTCAATTGCAAATCATGTGCGCAAAAAAAACATACTCAAGGTCAAAGGTCCCGAAAATAGGATTTTGTCATATATCTCGTAAAATATATTAAGTTTATGGCAGTTTCAGCTATAAAATTTGTTTGTGAGTTATTTTACATAAGAAAGATGCTGTATAAAATATCTGTAGAAGCAATAGTTCTCAAGATATTTGGATGAAAAAAATATCAAAACAAAAAATATAAAAAAAACAAGTGAATAGAAAGAATTGACTGAGTTAATTGTTGAAATACCATGTATAGACAGTGTTGATTACTCTATCACATTACACATACATACATGTCACACATATATAACTGATATTCCCATATAATACATACTATACAATTTGGGCGTAATTTACGCTCTCACGGGTAAACAGTGAGGTTTACAAAAAAATGTTACAAACAAAAGTTGTTTACTTTTTGATAAGGAACATTTTTTACATAAAATTTGATTCTATCTCTAACGGTTTACAAGATGGGTCATACGGGCCAAAGATCCAATTGACCTATGTTGCTCATTTACGAACTTGACCTCACTTCTTACGTCCTAAGCACGCCATAAAGTAGATAGTAGCAATATTTTTCAGCGTTACAAACTTGGGACTAAACTTTGTATACCTTGGTATATTTCATATACATGGTATACATATATTTTTGATATTTTTCGTGTAGTTAAGTACCTATGTGATTTACTCAACTAACTAACTTTTTTCAGTTAAATATTTCGAAAAGTGATTTCTAAAGAAATTTTGTATAGAACCTTTTTTGTGTAAAATTAACTCGCAAACAAATTTGATATGGCTAAAACTGCAATAAACTTAATAGTTTACGAGTTATTTGAAAAAAATCTATTTTCGCGTCCTTTGACCTTAAAAATCTCGGTGAAAAAACGTCACTTGGATTTTTTAAGCAGAAAAAGCTTTATGTCCTGGGCTAATATCCAAAGTTATAAAAAACAAATGAAGAACGAATGGCAAAGTAATGAACGAATACAAAGTAATTGTTTGATTACTTTGCATAAGCTTGGGTATCAATTTTTGAAATTATAAATAATGATTGTTAAATTACAAAAAGGATTATAAGTATGTATATGTATTCAAATATATTTTGAGCTAGGTTTTAGATAAAATTGTGAGAGAGGATCACATATTATGTAGTTTACGAAACATTATACGGTTTATAGTTTTTTCTTTTTGCTCTAAAAAATTTTATTTCAGACAATGTATACAATATAGGGGGGTTATGTAGATACCCCCCTATATATATATAGGGGGGTTATGTACAAACAGATATGTTTGTATAAAAACCAATCAAAAAAATAACAAAAACTAAATTTGCAGAGTTTGATGATCATGTTCTGACATCAGATTGGACCTAGTTCTCTAGGTTGCTTTAATAGTCAATTTAAATCCTAAAAGGCAAAGGATAGAAAGCTAACTAATATTTATTTCTTTGGAGGGCATGAAATTACGTTAGTTTTAGAAAAATTTTCAGACAAAAGTCATCAAGGATAATAAAGATCATTCATCTGTGTTAATAACTTTTAAGGTCAGGTAAATTTTCAAGAAAAAAATTTTCAAATGACTTTGAAACTAGAATTTCACGTCAAAGTAATTGACAGCGACCAATGCTCTTTATTACCCTTCACAACTTTTGGCGAACGCATTTTTTTATAGCGTGTTTTCTTTCGATTAAAGCAATAATGACATATTTTTGTCGCATTTTAAAAAAAAATTTTAAATAATAAATGTTAGTTTCTTATAAGGATAAACTTTCTAATTTAAAGTGTTATTCTACCTTTTAAAATCTAAATTGATTATTAACGCAAACTGGAGAACTAAGTTGATTCTGATGAGAACTAAGTTGATAAACGAGTCTGTTATGACTAATTTTCTATTGTTTATATGTAAATGGTTTAGTAAAGGTTAAATTAAAATTATTGAAAAATAACAATTTATTAAACTTGTTGCATTAGAAATTGTGAAAATAAGAGATAAAATTGCATAAATATATACAATCCGTAGAATTTTATGCTCATACATACGATTATATTAATAAAGTGGTGTGTCTTTAATAGTAGCGACAATTTTTATTTCAGGTAGTTACCATAGGGATAAAAATCATGCACGGAGCGTATACAAGTCCCTCAAACATGATATTTGTAATTGTTTTTGCTATCTCAACACATAATACCATTTAAGATATGAGGGTGAGACTGCACACTTAAAAAAACGATAAATGTACATAAAAGTTTTCATTTCTCTCCTTTAATAATTTTCAAAAAAAAAAAAAAAATATATAATTCACTTCATCTGACGATTGAATGTTTATTTTCAGGGGTATTGCCTATAACCCCGTACGTAGAGTGGTCCTGGGGAATATTTAAGCGATATATTGCAATCTAGTCAAAACTTATATAATTTTCCTGCCCCTCTACAGAGCAGTTGCGAGTATATGGCATATCTTGACCTATCATTATTATACGGTTAATAATTCTGATAATTCGATGTACGGAACCATTTACATACTGGTATTTTCTCCTGTCTTATTTTAACATTTTCTTAGACGTACGTACTTTTAAGTATACATACTCAAGTACAATACAATACGATATACATAAAATATATGATAATCATGTTACTCTCTACTCCATGTAATGTACGACTTGTGACTACTGGAGCTATTGAGAAATAATGAAAGAAAAACTGGCTACCCATACACAACAATTTTTGAGTGTTTTGTGTTCTACAGTTTTTCTTTTTCTTGTTGTTGTTGTATTAAATGTTTAACGATTTTATATTACACCGCCAAATACCGTCTATATTTACTTTTTACATTCGAAATTTCTAAAACAAAATATAGTCTAGGAGCCTGTGAGGAATTTCATTTGTCTAAGTGTTAATAAAGTTTAGAAGAAGTGTCATTTTTTGATTAATCGTCTTAAATTGTATGTGACACGTCTTGCATCAAGTGTCATGAATTAGTGAGTGTGCTTAAAGAAAATTGTTCATAGATTGGTTGGACAAGTTGGACTCACTTTTGGCTTGGAAAGGACTGAAAAAGATCTCAGAATAGATTAAAATGGGAGAAAATTAGTGGATGAATTGTGTGAATAACATATTGGAAAATTATCTTTGTCTAACGAAAGATTAAGACTAGCGATCCCTCCTGGCTTCGTACGGGCGCAATGCTGATACTATATATACTACTAAATGTCTTTATATACAAAAATGCGTTTATTAACGACATCACATTAAACACCTCTAAAATTATCAGTGTTTCTCTACTATATTATGTATGTATATGATACATAAAAACCTCCCCCTTGAATCACTATATTATTATTTTATTAAAATCCGTTGTTTAGTTTTAAAGATCTAAGCATACGTGGAGACAGACAGCGGGGAGCGACCTTGTTTTATATTATGTAGTGATTAGAACGGTCTGAAATATTTAAAGGGTCTAAAAGGTCACGAATACACAGAAATAAAGCTAACTTTTCGGGGAAGCCCGCGAGGTTCATTTTCCTACTGCTCGTTTCCTTAGAAAATCAGTTTTTACCTGAAATTAGCTTACCCCTAATACCAGCTTGTTTATCAGTTTCAGGGTTCTTAGACTGACACCCTCTTCGAGAGTAATATTCATCGAAAAATGTATATTGGCATTAAAAGGCAGAAAGTGGTAACCAATCTTAGGTTTCCATAGTTAGGAAGATGAGATACTTGACTCGAATTTCCTAATTTATTTATATCTTTCCCTCACAGCTGACATTATTTGTGTGCGAGGGCCGTGATCATTTGGAGATGGCTTCATTATTTTTTGTTGGTTGCATTCCTGACGCACAAAGTATTTGACATTAATATCTGTATGTATAAATATAGACATTGGTGGGGATTTAACCCAGGAATTATAAAATCCTATAGGAGCAACTCTAGAAGGAACCCCTTAATGAGAATGGATGAATACATGTAAGTTAACATCCAAATCTTAGGATTTTCCACAATATTGATGAAATTCTGAAAAAGAAGTTTAAGCTTCTCATTGTGCTGAATAAATATATTCATATCAAGACAATTTTACAGAATTCCCTGTGCAAAATAACTCATTCCAAATTCTCGCTTTCATTATACTTACGCGTCTTTTTCATACAAAGAAAATTTAGTATTACACCCCTGTGTATTTATGTATGGTAGTTATAAATACCAACACTGTAATATATTTTCTTTGTAATTTTCACCATTTTCTTCTTCCCTCGAGTTACTTCTCTTTCTCGCTCTCTTTGCTTTGTCTTTATCCAACGTGTTTTATCGTCCTCTTCGTATTTTTTTTTGTATATAATTCGTGTTTTAATTGTGCATTGTTAATTTGATGCTGATGATGATAGGGTGAAACGCTAGTGAAAATCGTGAGAATGAGGTGAGATAGGGAAGAGAATGTTGTCACAGATTTTAATCCTTAGCTTGACAGATATTCTGTTTAATCATGTGTACTCTTTAATGACGTTTTTCGCAGTGGGATTAGTCACTTTCCTCAAGAAGTTCGGATAATAAATTTAGCAACTCCTACGACCGGATTAGGCTTTAGTATATCAATAATATAAGGTTCTATAGTCACAGTGACAGAATACTTTCTATTTTGAACGATTCATTTTTGAATATAACAGCTGGATTTTCCATCCTGATTTTGAGTCTTAATCCTAAAGGTTTGAATTAACTATGAGCAAAAGAAATGAAAATGTTAATTTGTACTTCAAGTCTTAGTACACCATGAAAGAACAAAAACCACAAGCTGACAAGACTTTGATGAGTTGAAGGAACCCACAATATTAGATAGGAAAATTGCTTTTTGTGAAACTTTTCTTAACCCACCCTTAAATGTTTTTGTATCATTCTAATCAAAAGCTCTCACGACCACAAAATTTTTAACGCGTAGTTTTCAAGCTACGAGCAAAGCTACATGTTTCTTATAGTTCTATTGCCCGTAGCTAAAAAACTACTCGTTAAAAAGTTTGTGACCCTAATAGCTTTTGATCAGAACGATTCGAAGAACATTTTGGGGGCGGTTTGAAAAAGTTGCAGAGAAGGCCATTTATCTAATCATATAAGTCATAAACACAATGTTCTCTCCAGAAACTGTCAGAGTATGAAATTAGGAACAATAGACTAACTATTTAAAGCGATGCATTGCTCTTTTTTTTTTAAATTTTATTAAATCATAAGTCTATTTAGGTGATGAACATGCCAATCGTGCTCATATTGGTGGATCCGCCACTGGTAATACATGAAATATCATTACACGTATTTATAGAAATAAAAAATTAATAAATATATTCATAAATGATTGAAACACATTTGAATAATTTACTGAACCAAAATTCAATTAAAATTTTCCAAGAAATCATGTTCTTTAGAAATAATGGTTGCAAAAATGACGTATAACCTTCCGAGAAGTATACCTGCATTATTAAAATGAATGGTATACTGATATGTATACTACATAAAATTCTTGAATGCCTTTTAGAAAGTCAACATGGACTCACGGATTTGTCAAAAGGGATATTTCAATTGAATATAAATTCAGAATATAGATATTACTTCGTACAAGATAGATCAAAAGAGGTGATGCAACTGCATGCCAAAGTCCTTAATCTAGTATTTTACCATAAGATTTCGTATGATTGTTAAGTCCTGCGAGATATCTTTATATAAAACTAAATAATTAAAAATAATAAAGAACCCTACTGCATTAAATAGTTTACATAGCGACTTTAACAGTCAGGGTCAATTATTGGATAGATTTGAGCCTCTTAATAGATTTTAACAGGCCGACTGTTACAATCGTTATGTAAACTACTGAACTTGTTTGTTTCTTATCAGATTTTATTCAATGCGATCGAGTTTTTGATGTTTTTTATTATTTATTTTTTTTTAAGAAAGATGTGTAGCTTAAAAGATATACAAGAGCTTTGTCTACAATAATTTCTGAGATCAACATCCAGCATATGCAAGAATAATTTTCTAATTTTAAAAATTCATAAAACTAATGAATAGAGGATACATTTTTGTTCAACTGATTTGCTACAGCTTTACTAATTATCAAAATTTCCCGTTTCCTGATATTTACAGAAATAAGGTTATTTTGTACCTCCCTCCCCAACGCTCTAATTTCTATGCATCACTTTTATAAATATTTTCAGCACATTCTGATGTAATTATGCAACGATTGGAACAAATGCGATATCGTTATCACCTTTCATTTACTAGAAATCGTGGACGAAAAATGCCAGCGTCTCAGCGAGGTGGTAATACAATTTTCTGACTATAAAACGTAAGGTATGTTGAAAATTTCGATTAGAATTTTCGAACCCATTACAATAATTTTACTTTGTCAAGTTAGCAATTCATTATTTAAAGACGATTGAAAAAATTTAAGGTATACCAGAAGTCGTACCCAGTTCTCGTGGATTCTTGCCAAGTGCCTAAACCAAGTAGACCATATTTGCCCTACTTTCTAAAAAGTAAACACTTCATAGCGATCTAGGCGCTAAATAGATTAATGGTGGTTGTTTAAGTAAAAAAAAAATCCAGAGAAAGTTTTTAAATTAATATTTACTACCGTTAATTTTAGATAATGAGTTAGGTTGAGTAATTATTTAATTTAATGTGTGTAGGCAAGAGCGTTTTGTGTTGTAACTTGAAAAGAGTTTAAAGTTGATTACCTTTTTGTATACGTACTTACCGTATTTCACCAGACAGACACTATTTAGTTTAATTCCCAGACCGTGACCTTTTCACTGCACAAATTAGTGATGGTACGAATGTTTTGTACATTCGCGAATGCGAATGTTAACTTTCAAATGAAGCGTTCACAAATTCTGATATATTATCTTAATTAATCCATATATATTATTTCTACAGCATGTTTTTTTTTTGCCCATACCTTATCTTCCTTTTTCCTTTATACAATTCTATGATTCAGCCCATATCTCCAAGCTTATCATGATAGCTTCTGAAAAATATACCCACAGGCCAAAATTGTATCGCTTAGAAAAAAACAAGCTTGACAAATAATAATAATTAATTTTAATGAAAAAATATGACTTTATTTTAAATAAGTTAAACAATAAGTGTCTCAGGCAAACATGATTCGAATTTAACAGTCTAATACCGAAGACATCATTATGAAGTTCTCCTAATATTAATTTTATAACTTTTGATTTTTTCACCACTTTTCGACGAACTTTGTTGTTGTTTTTTAGTCACGAGTATAGGGTAGTAGTCATGAGTAATGGAAACCACAGAAGCGGAAGAAACTCCGGACGGGTCGAGCTAGTACATATAATTCTTCAAAAGAGTCCGTTGTATAAGTCTATTAAAAACAAAACCATTAAAAGCAAAGTTGAAGTTTTTAATTTTAAGTTAGTTTACTATAATTACATTTGTCCAACATTTAAATTTAACAGTGATTAAAAGGGTGATCTAAAAATATGATTAAAGTATATATAAGTGGCGTTTGGAGTTATTTTGCAATTTATGATACAATATGATTATAATTTTTTGTCAAAAACATTCGCATCGTTTTTTGCGAATGCGAATGCGATCATTAAAAAATACGCGAATATCCGCGAATACGAATGCGAATATTCGTACCATCACTAGCACAAATTGTACACAGTTTTTCTTCCACTTTTAATTTAATAAAAAAATTATTTCAATCTATGCATGTTTATATTTCAAATAGTTGTATGTACGTACCTATTTCTGTAAACGTTTACATTAGAATGTGGTAACCCTCGAAATTTCTAATTAAGTTATGGAAAAAATTATGAATGTCATTACGTTATTTGATAATATAGTATAAAACATAAATGACTCATGGTATTAAACCCTTCTTCATTTAATTTACTTTCAGGATTATATATTAAGGGATATTTTATTTTGTAATTACATGAAAATTACTTCGAAAAGTTTACGTTACGGGAAAATTAGGCAAGATTTTTATACTGTACCATACATATTGCGAATCATGTGAGTTAAGACACGGCTTCATATATTTCTAGAAAAATGTTTCATACAAAAAAATAGCGGGTCAAAAATATCATAGTACTAGTGTGGCTTTGAAACTTGAAATAAAATTTCAATTTTTCAAATGTTCATTTGTGTTGAAGAAATAGTAACTTATTCGTTGTGTGCGTAGTCATGGTAGAGACAATAAAATCGGTGGCAGCGCTTCCAGTGAAAAATTTTGGCGATAAAGGAGGCTGTTATGACTAATTTGCAATTCTTTACATGTAAATGCGATAGAAAATGTCAAATTAAAATTATTGAAAAACACAAATTAATAAAACTTAATGCATTAAATTGTGAAAATAAGAAGTCAAATTGCACAAATATTATTTTTCAAATGTAAATTTTCATAATTATTTATTTAAATTTGTGAGACAATAATATAAAATTTTCAATGTAGTTCATAAATGCAATCCATACAATTAAATACGCATTCATGCAATTCTATAATTAAATTAGTGTATCGATACCATGGAAACGCCTCCAACAAAACTAAACGCACGCACGCGGCCCGGTGCGAATAGAATATAAAAAATGGATAATAATTTTAATTTTAATGTAGGTATAATTCAAAGCGTGGGGGTGTCTTTTACATTCATTTCTTAAATTACTTGATTTGACCTGATCCACTAACTAAAAAAGTGGGTAATACTTAGTGTTTCACCGAGGGGAGGTGATTTCAAAATTTAACCCTCGTTACTAACCAAGGTGAGGTGGGATATATTAATCCAGAAATTGGGGCGAGGCGAGGTGAATTATCCTAAAAGAGGTGGATTTCCCCCCAATTTTGCATATTTTTTATATATTCATATATAGAGGAGACCGGGGATGGTTGACTATAGGTTGACTAGACTAGCTGTCAAACAAACGAGGCAAACGTCGTGCCTCGGCCAACTAGGTGAGAACAACCATTACCCCCACCCCCTTAGTCACCGGGAAAACCGCGACGCGGATGCATGAGATCTTTCAGTTGAAAAACAAGACAAAACATTAGTTATAAAGCCTATTAATTTTGTCATAATTGTTTGCCAAAGTGCTTAATACAAATTAAAGCTTTTTATTTAAATAATCTTTAAAAGATACATAGTTAAAATTTGAATGTGTACAGGAAATATTCGATTGTAAGTGTAGTATGATTAAAAAAATATATAGTAAAATACATTTGAAAAAAAAATAGTTATAAATTAAAACTTATATAATAAATAAAAGGACTACACATTTAAAAAAGAGCACTGAATTTTACACATTAAAAAAAAAAAAGAGGGAATTACAAACAAAATAGCAAGTGTCAATATCACAGTTTTAAAATATCACAAAAAACTTAACATATTTTATCACAGATGCACATCACTTAACTTGCACTGATGATGGGGGGGGGGATGGCTCAGATGTTCGGGCCATCCAATACCTTTGTGCTTGGTCACGGGGGCTGATCATGGTACTGCCTCTGTCTGGTTAGGTGTTCGATGTAGATGTCGCGCGACCAGCGGATCGTGTCCGACACCATCAATCGAGCCATGGTCTGCGTATATTTGGGTGCTATTCCCAAAGACTTCGCAATCCTATAGTTATTAGCTAGCCAGGCCCCGAGCGAACCAACGACAAATGCATCCAATGAGACTCTGTAGCCTTTCGTGGTTAACTCAGCAGCAAGTTGGTTATATTTTTCGAGCTTTTGCTGCCGAGCAACCTCTAGAGCATCCGGAGCACCCTCAAATGGAATGCAAATGTCGATGATCTTTACTTCCTTGCTAGATTCATCCAGAACCACCAGATCAGGACGAAGAGTACTCTGTACACCGGGTACTTGTCTGTTGATGTTTAAGACAGCACCCGGGGGTAGACGCGATCCGCGAGCAAGACGGTCTTGAACGGCGTTATGCCGCCGTTGCCACGCCGCTGAATGGATGGTACAATGATTCAGTACGTGTGGCAATGTCTCATTGACATAGCCACAACGTCGGCATCGTTTATCCCCGTTCCCGAATCGCCGTGTTCCATTTAATGGAACGACGCCGAGTCGAGCTCGGTGGATAAAGCGATAATCGCAGAATCGAGTGTACCGCCCATTCAGCAGGAAGTGGTTGCTCGCTTCCCTTAGATTAGTACATGAGTACGCCTTTCCCTGATCTGGTTTTCCTAGTAATTTAGAAAGGTAGTATGCCCGAAGTGCTGAGCGAAGCATACGGACTATCATGGATCGCGCCGTCTCTGGGACAATGATACGCTCAGGTGTTTGCCCAGGTCGTTTGATGGTGACAGACAGATCACGTTTCTCGGCGCACCAATGGAAACCCACTCCGATTTTGCTGTTAAGACGGCGACATGCATTTCTAGCCTGTGTCCACAGACTAGAAATGTCTCCGCGGTCACGTGCCAATTGACCCTCTAGTGAGCCAGACAGATATTCGGCTATCATATCCTCTGTTGGATCGCCACGGATACGTTGCCTCACCGCTCGCTTCAAACACGACCACGCCGTTTCCCTGACAATGGTGTCTTTGCAGGTCAGCAGTCTAAATGCGTGTACGACAGTGCTTACATCCGCGGAATCGGCCAACGGTAAAAGATTTGCGCCACCCTGGTATGATGGTATATATAGAAGCTCAGGAGAGCCACGTTGTGGTAGGTTCATCCATTTCTTGGCTAGCCTTTTGATGGTTTTGTCTGCGTCCGTCAGTGGTCCTTTGGCGACATTGCCGCCTCGCAGTATAAAGTCTAGTCGAGAAAGGATGAACATATTTGTGGCTTCCAGTTTTTGCCAGGGGGCGAGAAGAGACTCGTGTACCTTTTGAACGTCCACTTTGATGGCCCGAATGGCATCAAAGGGGGTCTGAGCAACACGGAAGCCCGTGGGTACACCTAGGTGTTGGTACTCTTCTCCCTCTTTTAGGACCGTCAGTCCTCCTCCTTGAATAGTAAACTCTGTGGGATAGACTTCCCGACGTCGTCTACAGTCTACATGCAGTGAGGCACATTTCGGTGGTTGAAACTTTAAGCCCATCCATTCAGCGGTTGATCCTACAGCATCCAAAAGAATTCTTAGGGATGCAGCATCTTTACCGAGCAGAACTATGTCATCAGCGTATGCAAGTATTGAAAAGTGGTGGTCATGAAGTTTGTAACCATGCTCAGTTGCCAATCCAGAGGCCACCCTTATGAGTGGCTCAATCGCTAAATTAAAAATGATAGGACTGAGTGGACAGCCTTGCCTTACTCCCGCACGAATAGGAATTGGGCGGGTTTCCCCGTCTTTAGTGCGGATGGTGGTTGTTGAGTTTGAGTAAAGCTCAGCTATCACACTCTTCATCTTGTTGGGCAGCCGCATCTCTTCCAATACCCGCCGAATATGATCGTGTGGAACAGAGCCGAAAGCATTGGCTAGGTCAAGCCACGCCAATGCGATCTGTCTGCGATCTCGACGCACATCATCCAATGCACTTTGGACTATGAAGTTATGCTCATAGCATCCCTCATACTCCAGAAATCCTTTCTGCATTGGAGAGATATTGTTGGAGAGCTTCGCCCAGCAGGTGATGCGGTCGGCTAATACGCCGGCATATAATTTAGCGATTGTCCCTCCCAAAGTAAGAGGCCTCCAGTTCGACAACTCATCACGGTTACCCTTCTTGTATAGTAGAACAGTGCGGGAGTCAGACCAAGCCAGTGGCGTTTTTTCCTCACGGAAACAACGGTCGAAGATCGCAGAAAGTACGATGCAACCGGGGTCGGATCGTTTAAGGCACGAATACCTTATACCATCTTTACCCGGTGCGGTGTTAGAAGTTTTGGCCAATCGCGCACATACTGATTCTTTTGAGATGGAGTCCAGTAGGAACGTGAAGCGTTCGTCTCCATCTCCGCCATCATTTTGATCAGGCCCGAAAATTTGCCGGATTTCCTCAGGGGTTGGTGATCGTTCCTGATCCTTATAAGCAAATATTCCACGGAAATGTTCATGGACCGTTTCCGTGTCGACCTGACAGAATGGTGAGCTACCTGGTTCACTCAGTATGCTGTTCATGGCTTTTTTTTTATTTATGCGGTACATTTTCTGGATCTTCGCCGCGTCCGCAGGGTTGTATTGCGCGCGACGAGGGCGATTCCTAATAGGCCGAGGTCTATTTTGGAATTGCTGCGCATGATGTGGTGGTCGTGGTCTTTCAGCCACATGGCCTGGACTGCCTCTCGCAAAGTCTGCAGTAATTGTAGCTACAGCCTCTTCAAATTCTTCCCAGCTGGCGGCATTATTAATTAGTGCAAGCCACCGAACTTGATTTTCAGTGGGTTGTGTTGATGTTACAATCTCGTCATCATCGGTTCCAGCAACCACCGAGGCAGTACTGGGATCGTTGATGACAAGGTCTGGTTGAATTTGAATAGGCGCAACTACAGGTGGAGGGCTACTATGCATATCGCTGATGCCATCGTTCAGCTCGATTGGTGATCGAGTTCGGCTGAGTGGTTGGGGTAGTGATCCTGGTGGACTAGAGTCCATGCCAGCCAACCTATCTGATGGCGGTGGGTCGTAATCGGTTTGGATTTCCGCCGGTGCATCGCGACACAACCTTTCAGTTGCAGTACCACGAACAGCCTCTGTGCCATTATCGGTTTTAGGGGGCTGGGGCTGTGTGGCATGACTGGTAGGTGGTTGTTGCTGACTATCGTCGTCGCTGGTAATGATGCTTAAGATGTTGCGGCGGATGTTAAAGTCATGTTCGGTGGAAGTGCTGGGTCTTGCTGTTGATGTTGATGGTCCTGGAGCTGACGGGTGGTGTTGTCTTGAGGCGGCTCCTGATTGGGATACCGATCTAGCGCGTGTTACACGCCTTGGTGGCGATTGTTGAGTTCTGGGTACCGGAGAGCCCTCATCGCTAGTACCAGCCAACCTAGGTGGTAGTGGTTGGCTGCTGATTGGCTGAGTACTTTGTGTTTTTCTTTGCCGGGGTGCGGTCTTCTTAGGTGGAGCTGGAGCCGCACCCGGTTGATGACTTAAATAGTGTTTTTTAAGAGTTTTGAGGGACTCAGACCGGTATCCACATTCGGCGCATTCGAATGTGAAGATCGGTATCCCGTGGTGATGTTTGATGTGTTTTTTATAGTCAGAGTGGCTTTTGTAAGTTGATAGACGAGTGTTAAAACCACTCTGACTACCTTGCGTGTCCAGATGGACCCAACACTTCTCGCAGCGGAATTCTGCAGGGAACGGAAACTTGATGGTAATGTTAACCGTCCCTGCAGCCTCCGCTACCTCGTCGTCTGCCGAGGACATGATTTAAGAGCACTGCCCTGGCCCGTGAAGTTATTTACAATTAAATCCGGTGTGATAAATACAGATAATTTTTGATTAGTTGAGTGAGGTCAGGAAACTATTAATAGTGACCTGACCCCACTTTTTCCTGTGACGGCGTTCAACATTATTGTATGTTTGGAGTGTACACCCTCTCAAGGAGAGTGTACACCCCTTGCACACAAGAAGTGGCGGCCTTTGAGAACTAAGGTGTTGGTTGTTCTCACTCAGTTATTCCCACTTACTAATATCCTTGTCGATTCACTCCTTACTGCTTCCGCCTCGTTGATGATGATTTTGGCACTTTTGATTTCCTTGTTGCTTTAATCCATAATAAATTCACTTGTTACACTGATAAAAATTAAGCTGATAAGAACAGATACTACACTTTGATCTTAGCTCATTAGAGCCGAGAAGCGAAAGCTATTAATTTAAAGCCTATTAATTTTGTCATAATTGTTTGCCAAAGTGCTTAATACAAATATTACACTCCTTATCTGTGCATACTGCCTTTTTCTTTTAATTTGAGACGTCATTTTGAGGCTATGGCATCTGACTAAAAATTGTAAAGTGGTATGGGGCTGGTTGACTCATTTATAAACGAGCTGGTTGACTACATTCATAGTCAACCTACCCCATACAATTTGGTATATGCTAGGTGTAATATAGAATTTGTATGACATTTTTTAACCCAAAATTCTTGGTTAAGAACGATGCGGGCGTATAAAAGATATAAAAAAAACGGAACAATACCAAAAGATGTATTGGATAGAGCTTGTCACCGAGTTGTCTTTAATGAAAAAAGTATTAATTCCACCGTAAAAGAATTTGCTATTCCGTGTAAAACGCTCCAACGCCATGTAGTAAATATGAGTAAAAAATTTGATTCTGTATGAATGAGGATAATTTGGCGTTTCTAATCCCATTTTTTCATATTCAGTATTTCTTAGGTCAACTTACCCCTAGTGATAAGTCAACTTAACCCAGGTACAGGGTAGGTTGACTCGCTTTTTCCCATTCTATAAAATCCAGCTTGTATATTATGTAGTAATTGGTAGCGAGCTAATTGGCATTTTCTTTCAAGGCTTAATAGTGTCACTATCAATAGAATTGCTTTTTATAAAAGTAAACACTAAAGCAATAAAAATACAAACGTTTAAACTGAAAATTGGTCAACCATCTCCGGTCTCCCCTATTATAACACTAAAGAACTAGAAAAAAAAAAATACTTGTACTAATTTTTTTTTTATATTCATACATTAATTAAATTAATAAATTTAAAAGAATTGAAAGTGGATAATAATTAGTGTTTCACCGTAAGTAACTGTAATAATTAGTTTAATATAGCGTGTTTTTAGTTTTTTTTTTAAACTATCATTTATTTTCTTATACTTTAGTCTCGCTAATTAAAAGTTTGTGTACTCTTTGCGTTAAAAAGTAAAAGTAAAAATAAAAAAAAAAACTTGATGGCACTATACCATTCGACCGCTGAGAATAGTAAAGACAAGAATAAAGACAAGAATAAATAAGTAATAAAGACAAAATTTATCAGGATACTAGGATACAAATTTTAAAGGACGTCTACACGTTGCGAAAAATTACATTGAAAGATTCTTTTGCATATGCATACATAAATGTCAAGCTAATAAAAGCGTGTTATACAACAACATTTGCTTTGCAAGCCGAATATATAGAGCCGTTTTCAAGTACAACTGAATATATTTATACTTGAAAATTTGAAGTTTACCGTGCTTTTCATGATAATTTCAACGTCTCACGAATACAAACATTATATATTATTCTCTGACCATAAATATTTTTGTTTAAAATATTTTTAATTTAATCATTTAAATTTCTACAAGAAACATTCTACACAAAAATTAGGTCAGTTTTACAAAATTATAATCAACACGTAATGCGATGCCCAAAGAAACAAGACGAAACCTTTCCCAAGCAAATTCAACTTGCACAAGGTTGTTTTGATCCTCAAGGCTTACCATATTCTTTCTATTTACCAAAGAGAGAATGCTTTTTAATCGGCTAATCCAATTTTTATCATATCAAGGCCTAAAAAAAATATTCAAAAAATCATTAAAAGAACATGTTAAATTTCATTGTAATGTTACAAGGCATATTTTGTAGCAAATATTGTGGTATGTTATCAATTTGATTCATCGGGGAAAATATTTTACAATTTTTTTTTTTAGGCAAATTATCATATTTTGTGAAGGTATTCTAAGAAATGGGACTAAGTATCATTAACTGTATTTATGAACAATTTGAAAATGAAATTATGAAAAAGGGTGAAAAAAGTTTTATCTTACTAAATATATGCAAATATGTGTTCATATAAGTCGTTTATCTAACAAAAATATTAAATATTCAGACAAAATTTCAATGAAAACATTCAAAATTAAAAAAGTTTGGCAACGCAAGTGACAATTAATTAATTTGTGTCATATTAATAAAATTTTAATTAATTAAATAACAGTTCAAGATTTTTCAACATTTTTGAGAAACTTTTTTTTAGCTTCATTATACGACTTCAGTCTTGTATTGAAAATTTAGAACTCTCCTGCTGCAAAAGGCTGATGAAACAGGGTTTGTGTAAATGGAATGAATATATGATACTATGACAAAAACGAGTGATAGATGTCGAGGGCCACCCGGAAGTAATATCTTCTCCCTTTTCTTCTTTTTCGCTATAATTTGAATATTTTTAATTTTATAAATATTGTTTAATTTCTTTTTTCAATTAAAATAAAAAAATAAAAATCTATTGACGTGAATGGGCTCCGACTCGACGACCTTTCACACTAGAAACGGGCACCATAAGTACAAGACCATGGACTTGCTCTTATGTACCATTAAAAATACTAATAATAATGCAAGATAATAAACTACAAAGAAGTGCGTCGGTCGGTGTCGGGCACTTGTTTTTCTCCTATCCATCTATCCACCAAACTGGCAATAAAGAGCATGGTTCCAAAAATAATAGAAATATGTTGGAAAGGGGTTAGAGAAAATAAAATAATTTTACAAGATTCAGAAGTCTTGATATTTTTCCTATAAATTAAATATTTTTAGAAATATTTACATTCAAAGTTCTAGTTTAGCGAATTGCCGAAGAAAATGGAGCTATTGCTTTTGTACTGATGATGGAATTTTTAAAAATTTCTTTAAATGTTCATAAATTCTATATAAAAGATGGCAAAAATGACCATCATTTAAATTTATACATAATATGTATGCATGTTAACTCTCAAGTGCTCGCAATTTAAGTCCGATTTGAATAAAATTTGGTATCAAGAAGAATTTTGGTATTTGAAAGCTAATGAAAAAATCGACAGATAAATTGGGGGATAGTTTGCGCCAAGTTCAAAATTTTGACTTTTTTCTAAATAAATTTTAGAATTTTTTGATCAGTTTTAAGCAAAAAATTACTCTTGTAATTTTTTGTCTAGATGCTTAGTTTTCGAAATAAAAACTAGGAAAACCAAAAATGCAATATTCAATTCTTAGAAAAATGTGTGAAAATTTTTTCAATCTTAGGGAGAATTCGCTTAGATAACGCAGCTAATGCGCTATGAATTCTTATTACTTTGCACAAAAAATCTTCAAATTAAACTTGAAGAAAATATAATAATTTTAGAAAAATGTATTTCGATCCAAAAACGTTTCCATTTGACTAATATTAGTTGAGAAATTCTAAAAATTAAATATTATATTAAACGAAGGCTCTCGTTATGAATATGTCGGATTGCAAACGTCGGAGGACTTTTTTTAATATAATATCAATATTGGAACATTAAACGTAAAAACCGTAAGACTACCTACTTAATACATTACGAATTTGTATTACAAATATTTCAGTATCAGTAAAAACTCCAATAAATAAACATTCGTAGACATTCTTAAGGACTTGAAAAGTTTTTTGTTTTGTATGAAAAAACAATTTGTACAGATTGTTTAACATAAAATCATCTTACCTGGAGACATATGAATGTCATACATTATTCATAACTTCATTCAAATAGTTTTTATACTCTTGTATATAATAGGTAAGACAAAAGTAGTATCATTTACACGTACTTGAGGGAAATTTTTGTCTTTTTATCGTTCCTACACTAGTTTGTTGCTTACAAGACACATTCATCTTTTGTCTTTTAACAGCACAAATGTTGTATACATTTAAGGTAGTTTAGCCATTGTAGTCAAGTTCATAAAAACAAGCTTATATATATATATATATATATATATATATATATATATATATATATATATATATGTAAAGAAATGCATTTCTTTAATTAATTACCCCAGCGCTCACTTGACCGCGGGTTGGTATGTTCGTATGTTAATTGTTGTTACTATAGATTTTGTATAAATAGCTTTTGTATAAATCATAATAAAAACTAGATATAGTTTGATAACTCGAGAGGGAATAAATGTCATTGTGAGAATTGACATTATTGTCGTTTCTCTATTTTCAGGTAATTAAATAATTAATTCCTTTATGTAATTAGTATTAAGATTATTCATGTAATTGATTTATAAAAATAAACTCTATTTTCAGAGCAACACAAGTGTTTATTCAAAAACTGTCATTTATTTCCAAGATTCACATTATAAAACGACAATTTCGTCAAGAAAAAAATAGATAAACAAGAAGAAAGAAATATATTTATATATATACATTAAAACAATGGAAAAATTACAATTCACTTTCAAGCTTTTACCGAGCTCAGATAATAAGTCAAATATTATATGTGTTAATTCAATTGCGACTCCAGATGGGCGGAATTTCGAAGTGCCTGATGACTTAAAACCAGCAAAAAATCACACTTATGTTAATGCAACAAATACTTTTGAGAAAGTCAAAAACTCTTTAAAAAGAAGAAATCAATACAGAAAGGTATGGATTGCATTAGATGAAAATTTAAGGAGTACCTATTTAGATGATGAAGAAAATATTCAATTTGGAAATACCTACTTGGAAGAGACAATCATAGAAAATTCAGTGCAAAACATTTCAACCAATAATGGTGGTGATAATGAAAGCAAATTAAAAAATTTAGCTAAAGTAGCTGAGAGATTCACAATTAATAAATTTTCTAACAGAACATCAAACGCCTCACAGTGGTTGAAGGAGTTTGAACAAGAATGCACAAGGTTTGGTATAAATCAAGAAGAAAAAAAAATAGAAATCTTGAAGTTCTTATTAGAAAAACAATGTCACGATTGGTATAGCAGCATGCTAATAAAATATACCGTAGAGTCCAATTGGAACACATGGACTGCAAAATTTCTTGAAACTTATGAAATTAAAGGTTGGTCACAAGTTAAATATGCCTTTAATTTTAGATACCAGACGGGCCCAATATTAGAATATGCAACAAAGAAGGAGAGGTTGATTCTTGAAGTGAATAGAAACATAGATGATTCTACAATGATATACTTAATAGTAATGGGATTACCGGACAATATTATGAATAAAATAAAAAAAGAATCACTAAAGACAACCACAGATTTATTTAAAGAGATTAGCCAGTATGAGTTCTTAGCAAGGAGGAAAGAAACAGAGAAACAAAAAACAACAAAATCAGATTATAAAGAACCAGGTCAGAGAACTCCGTGCTCTATATGCAATAGATTAAAAAAAGGAGTACGTTATCACCCAGAGAATAAATGTTACTACAAAGAAAATGATTATACAAAAAGAGTTCAAACAGTAAACAATGCTATTGATGCAGAATTAATTGAAGAAGAACAAAAAAACGAATAATGCCATTAATTGCAGTCAAACTACTAATTAATGATATAACAGAGGTGCTAGGAGTATATGATTCAGGTGCCAATATTTCATTAATTAATTCAAAATTATTAAAAATAAAAGAAAATAAAAATAATAATAATCAGATTAATTTAAAGACAATTAATGGTAATCAAAAAACTTGTGGTTTGACTAAATTAAAAATTAAAATATTTAACATAGAAAAATTAGTTTGTTGTCATATTATTGATAATGAAGATTTCAAATACGATTTTTTAATCGGATTAGATTTAATAAAAGAGTTTCATTTAACTCAAGATGAAAACCTTGAAATAAAACAAGGAAGAGAAAAAGATGATGTAAAGAAAATTGATAATAAAGATATTACATCAAATTTTGAGAAAATAGAAAAAGAGTGTTTTAAAAAAAGTTCAGTGAACTTTAACGAGCACATAGAAAATACAGAATATAATATTGACAAAAATTTATCAGAAGATGAAGAAAGAGAAATAAAACTTCTAATCGATAAAAATAAAAGTTTGTTTGCAAAAGATAAATATGATATAGGCACAGTAAAAGAATACGAAGCCAGAATTGACCTAACGGTAGAAAAATATTGCAGCAAAAGACCCTACAGATGTTCGATTGAAGATAGAAAAGAAATTGAAACACAGATATCAAGATTGCTAGAGAGAGGACTAATAGAAGAATCGTACAGTCCATTTGCGGCTCCGGTAACACTAGCAGAAAAAAAAGGTGAAGGTAAAACAAGAATGTGCATAGATTTCAGGGATTTAAATAAAATAATTGTTCCTCAAGCACAACCGTTTCCGATAATAGAAGATTGTTATGATAAACATAGAAAGCAACATGTATTTGAAAAAGGAGATTTGGTCTACATAGAAAATGGAAACAAACTAAACAGAAAAAAATTAGATGAACTGAAAATAGGACCATTCCAAATACTGGAAAAAATATCTGATTCTATTTACAAAATAAACACAGGGCGTGGAAAATTAGAATCTAATTTTTTTCACATAACTAAACTAATACCAAAAGATGTAGAATCTGAAGAAGATGAAAAGAAAAATTAAGAATCAATAGAAGATAGTATTACATATTGAAATATCTTAAAATTTTACTAAATACATAAAATTTTACCCAAAGGGGGGAGATGTAAAGAAATGCATTTCTTTAATTAATTACCCCAGCGCTCACTTGACCGCGGGTTGGTATGTTCGTATGTTAATTGTTGTTACTATAGATTTTGTATAAATAGCTTTTGTATAAATCATAATAAAAACTAGATATAGTTTGATAACTCGAGAGGGAATAAATGTCATTGTGAGAATTGACATTATTGTCGTTTCTCTATTTTCAGGTAATTAAATAATTAATTCCTTTATGTAATTAGTATTAAGATTATTCATGTAATTGATTTATAAAAATAAACTCTATTTTCAGAGCAACACAAGTGTTTATTCAAAAACTGTCATTTATTTCCAAGATTCACATTATATATATATATATATATATATATATATATATATATATATATATATATATATATACGTGCACTATTTTTAATAATACTTATATATAGGATGCTTTTTAAGTTGACACAAGTTGACACTCGACACAACTTATACCGGCATCGAATTCCTTCAAAATTTAAGGTACTATTAAAACCTTACTCTAAGCGCTATCAAACTGTACAGTGTCATCGCAACTCGTCAAGAAGACTAGAAACAGTCTAAACAACCTGGCGAGGCACAATAAAGCCAATATTACCTGGATCCCCGGACACTCTGGTTGTAACGGTAATGAGAGAGCAGATATGCTTGCGAGGATGCCATACCAAGAAGGCCTTAACAGATTAGAAGATAATCTGAAAAACCAACAATTAAAGGCATGGACCAGGTACGAGGGAGGGCGAATTGCCAAAAGCCTGTTGGGTGAAGAAAACTCGCTCGGTAACAGAGCCGAGGAGATCTTGAAACTAAACAGAGCTGATATTAGAGTCATCGTAGAGTTACACACAGGGCATGATAATCTGAACAAGTTCCAACATCAGATTGGAAAATTCAGAAGAAACATCGATCCACTTTCTCTGTTACTGCCCGGCGCTCATACAGCAGCGAAGGAAATGGTTTGGTCCGGCCATAGTCGAACCAGAAGAAATTAGGAAACTCAGCGCTAGGCAGATCCTGGGTTTCAGTACATCAGTTGGCTATAATAGCCACTGAAAAGCGTAGCGGGGATAGAGTACAAGGGTCTATTTGGCTAAGTGCTCTGAACCATTGCTTCGATGCCCGATGCTCGAGCATGGCCCGCTAACCTCCATACTCATACTCATACTCAAGACCTTACTCTGATTCATAACTTACAATCATTAGATGAATGGTTGAAATTACAAAGTTGTTCTTGATAAATACGCAAACATTGTTTTGTTAACCAAATAGTTACGACAGTAATTGTTAGCAAAAATCTAGTTTTTTGTGTGTTGTGTGTATGTTCATTCAATTTGAATAAAAATGGTCTTTTAGAACAATAATGGATAAACCACTTTTATTAGATTTATTGGAAAATTTTTTCGAAAAATGCCTAGATTTCGCAGAAACGATTATACGAAATAAGAATTTTGATACGAAAAAATAATTTTGGGTAAACTTTCAGTCAGTACGTTTATTCCTAAACTTTACGGTTTACGAAAAAATGTTTCGAAATATCTTTGATTTCTAGTGCGAGTTCCAATTAGGGCAAAACTTAAGTTTACATTTGCTCAAAAACTTTAAAGCATATTAAAAGGTCATTTTATTTTATAAAAATTGCGCAAGCACTGATATATCTAACATTGTCTACCTATGTATTTTCTATATAACACTGTCTGGATGTTTCAACCATTAATTCAGTCAATTGGTTATTTTCTCTTGTTTTTATTGCTCTTTTTTTAAGCCGGGCGAACGACGCCCGTCTCTTTGAAAATTTCTAGCTTCGATTTGTCGCAAATCGGACATCTTCTCGCAAATTGGAGTTCTTTCGCGTATCGGGAAATTATTTTTCATTTATAATTCATTCATTTCCTTGCCTCGTAATTTTTTTAAGAAATATTATTTCAACTTACTAAAAGAGAAGTCCGGAAGTATTACAAAATGCAAAATTGAACAAATAATTGAAAAATATGTCCTAATAATGTAACAAAACAAACTTTTTTTTGTGGAACGTCATAGACAAGTGGACTGGATAATAACTTCTTAGTCAAAGCTGAATCGAATCCTCTTAAAGAGAGGTCCCATTTTTAATAAAATGTACATGAACTTGGTGTATTAAATTGTAGCAGGTACAAGAAATGTAAATTTAAGTAAACAAGATTATGTATTTTTGACTTTGTAAATTTTGGTTAAGTTTATTATAAAAACTTCACATTTCTTAACATTTGTATACATATATCTCACCTTTTAAAGTATCACTTCTTCCAGGTTTTCTTCGAATGTCGAACGTAACAAAAAATAAAAAATAGGAAAAAGTAAACATATGAAGAAGAAAATCTTTTTTGTGAAATACAATACGTACACAAGACGATACGATGGATGAAAATAATATCTTTGTAAGTAAAACATAACATTAGATAATCTTCTTCACAAACAGTTCACATTTTAGTCGTTATCTTTTCTTTACAAAACAAACACAAAGCGTTATTCGTTTTTTTTGTCTTTAATGTTGTTTTGTTTTCTATTTTTTGTGCTTTTTTTGATATTTTTTTGTCTACAAGGTGGACATTTTAAACGATAATAGGAACAAGTGAAAATAAACAACTGAGTTATTTGTTGAAATACCATGTATATACAGTGTTGTTTACAGAATCGTCAGATAGCCACACATACATACATGCCACACATATATAACTGATATTCCCATATAATACATACTATACAATTTGCGCTCTCACGAGTAAAGAGTGATGTTAACGAAAAAATGTTTCAAACAAAAGTTGTTTATTTTTTTATAAGGAACATTTTTTACGTTTAAACTTTTGTTCTATCTCTAACGGCTTACAAACTGGGTCCTACCGGAGACCCAATTGACCTATGTTGCTCATTTACTAACCCGACCTCGCTTTTTACGTCTTTAGCACGTTATAAAAATTTCAGTTCGATATATCTTTTCGTTTTTGAGTAATCGTGATGACAGACGGCCAGACAGACGACAGACAATTATTGTTGTCAAAGGGGATAAAATTTAAATCACTTTAGATTAAACGTTGATGTTTAAGGTAATCAAAGAGACAACTAGAGATGGTTTCTGATGAAGAAAGCTTTAAAATAAAATCTAGTTTCTTAAAAAAAAAAAATTCTTTTGATTAAAACATTTTTTCGTAATTCGCATTTATGAGACAAAAATTGATTTTGTATATCTAAATATACAATTTTCGATTAAATTTCGGATACTAGGAAGAAATAAAGTGATGCTTTAACTAAGAGAGTTAAATAATACAAAACTCTCAAGGAAACATTGTAAGTATTTACAATGAACCCGCAACCTAAGTCTAAGTAGACAAACGATCAAAGTCTGTCGCCTTAGATCGCTCAGCCATTTAGGCTCTCTTGAGTTAAACTTTTGCCCAATGAAATTTTCCCCATTATGGGTTTAAATGAACCATCCTGTATTTCATTTAAGAAGGCTAGACTGACTATATGGCATGGTTATTAATAGAAGAGGATTGTAGACAATATGTATGCTATGTTAATAAAAGGATTTTGTATTTGATATTTATATAAATAAATATCTATATATAAAATAATAAAGTAATGATTCTCAACAAAAATGAATTTATCGCGATAATTTTTTCGTGGATTCAATGTGAACTTATCAAGAGGGTTTTTTGAGTCATTAATACTTTCTTTTTTATCAATATCCCTGTATCTAATCTACAGTTAATCTACATCTTAGAAGATACTAGTTTTTTATCAAAATGGGGAAAAAAACGTTTTCTCGATTGTTTTAAGGAGTAACGTAACCACTTTGAAAAAATCGAGAAAAATCATAAACAATTATTGTCTCATAATTTGATGAAACTTGGTACAAGAGGCAAATTTTCCACCAGAAATTTTTTCCTTTTCAATTTGGTGAGTAGTTTTTGGTGTATCTCGTAATGTCCTGTACGAAAAGATTTCATTTCGAAGCGATTCTGGTGAAATCTCGAAATATACTTACTTAAATAGTTGATTCTACCATTGCACAACAAGTGCCAAAGATATTGATTGAAACTGGATTTTAGCTGATATCGCAAAACCTACTCATCCAAGAATCAAATTAAATCAAAATTTGTGTACTTCTTGGATCAAAATTACTCTGCAAAATAAATTTCATTCAAATAGAAGACAAAAAAGTTTCCCTGATTTAAAAAAATCTTTTAAGCGTAGGTAAGTACTTCTTTGAATAAAAAAACTTTTAACAAAAAGAAAACCGACTTCAAAAGAAAAATTTTTCCAAAACAAATTAAAATGCACTAAAAAGTAAACAAATAATGATAATATAATGGAGTTAAAATTATTGTTATTTTTGGAGTCGATGGCAGCCAAGCTAATGTAGCAAACTGTTCTGTCATTGTTGTTTCCTTGGCTGCCACCGACTCCAAAAATAACAATAATTTTAACTCCATTATATTATCATTATTTGTTTACTTTTTAGTGCATTTTAATTTGTTTTGGAAAAATTTTTCTTTTGAAGTCGGTTTTCTTTTTGTTAAAAGTTTTTTTATTTTTGGATTTTTAGTGAATCTGAAGTACACTAACTAATTTTTCACTAAAAAAAGAATCATCGAAGTGATATTTTGAGTTATTCGTCCTCTTGTCGTGCATAATGAATGCAAATTTAATACTTTTATGATTTTCTCATGGATGCCGCTGTCAGAACTAGACCAAAATGAAATGGGACCAAACGGGAAGCACCAGCTTTCAAACAGATAAAGAATCATCAAAATCGGTTCACCCAGTCAAAAGTTCTGCGGTAACAAACAAAAAAAAAAAAAAAAAAAAAAAAAAAAAATACAGTCGAATTGATAACCTCCTCCGTTTTTGTTTGAAGTCGGTTAAAAATGGAGAAAATCACAAAAACTAATTTTTTGTTTTGATAAAATTTGAATATCGAGTTTTGACCTAATAAATTAGAATAGAAAAAATCGGGTTCATTTAACGATTAGGTGGATGGTTTTTGATCTCGTATGTGACAAGTTTTCATTTCAGAACAAATTTATAATTGAATAAAAAGGAGAAGTGTATAAATATAGCTCTTACTTTTTTACTCAGATTTGCTTTGATTATTTTCCTGATTTGAATGCTTGATTATGTACATGTTCAATTTTGTACGATCATTTTGTGCTTTTTCTGTAAAATTTTTTTTAAATTTTCAGTACGCTTGTAGTTGGTTTGCTATAAAAAAACAAGATACTTATATTATATCGAAACATAAAATTTCCTTGTGCTTAATTTAAATTATCTCCATTATCTTTAACTTCTGATAACTCACAACTCATTTTTTTGAATGAAAAAACATATATTTTGGACAAAAAATACAATTTGACAGATTTTTAAAAATATTTTTGCATATACTAAAAAATAATGGAAAGCTGAATCGATTAAAAAAGTTTTTTCTGGGTAACGTACATGTCGGTTTTTGGGGTCGTTTTTATTTGATGCACTTTTTTTGTTTTTACCTCCCAACCAGCAAACAAATTGAAGAGCTTAGTGGATGAACATGTTAAGTGACATTTTTGAGGAAATCGAGATTTTCATGTGGATGAACATGTTATGCTCTCCTTTAAACATAGCATGTTTCCTCTTTTCGCTAACCTTTCAAATAAAGCTATTTTCAGTGGATGAAGTTGTTATGTCTTGCATAACTTGTTATGCAAGTTAAAAACTTTACAGCTGATTATCTCGATTCCACTTAATTGTCTCGTAACATCTTCATCCACTAAGCTCTTCAATTATAACGTGCGATAAGGAACATAGTTCCAATAGCTTTGTAATCACCAAGTGAGTAAGATTTTTATAGTTTTCTGTCCTTAATTTCTTAAACATAATCTATAATCATGAAAATATTATTGATTTTCCAATTGAATGACAAGTTTCTGAGGTATCGACCGAAGAAATTGTTCCAAGATAGTACCTCTTGTATTTTGCTTATCTCACATTTCAGAGATTACTCTTCAATTCTCATACAGAGCTGAAACGGGTTTAAATTACTTCAGCAAAAATTATAATAAAATCCAAAAAAAAAAAGAGTTTCATCCCAATTTTTTGAAATTTTCTTAAGGGAAACTCTTTAAAAAAATTGAGTATCTATAATTAAACCTAAACTGTGATACATGTAATAATTTTTTTTTATTTTATTTAAATTTGTTTTCAATTCTTCTTGATCATAATTGTATTATTTAATTTTGGCACACATTTTTTTCCTACACCATTGATTAAAGAAAATTGATCTACTGAATATTCATGAGGTAGGTAGTTACGTACCTACATATCTTTTTATCTTTAATATAAATGTTCATTATTATTATTAGCCTATGTCATTTTAGTTCATTTGTTGATTACGTAAGGTGAGTAGACAGACTTAAGTAAATAACACAATTTAAAACAAACAAAACACTAAATTGTAGCACATATTAAGATACACACACCTACATACACACACAGAAATTCTTATTCAGGTTGTCACTCAAAAAAAGCAGTCACGATAACGATAGCGAGTGTTTCACTTCAAATTTGTAGGTTTTTTGAGGTAAAATTTCTTTAGTTTCGTTGAACGATTTTTGAAACTTGTCGATTAATCATCTTAAAAGCGAAAGGTTGAAATATTTTTTAACAGACGATCAAGGAAGTTAAGCAATATTAAACACAGTTAGTACTAAGATGGGTGACCGCTTGATCTGGTCAAATTCAAAAAAAAATAAATATGATTCCAAGTACTATAATTTTCACCCGGTTGAAATTTGGTAAGATTGTTCAAAACACCACCAGACGTGGAAAAAAATTTACGTGGTTTAAAAGGTTACAAAAATGTGTTTTTCGTGATTTTCAGCAAAACGGTAAGTTTTATCATAAAATTAGCTCAGACAACAATTGTAGATCAGATAACTATATATTCAGTTCACAAATTATGAAATTTTAATTATTTATACGTAAATTCGATACAAAAAAAATTTATTCTAAAGTTTTCTCTTCTGTCGACAGTCCCCATACTCGTACTTAAGACTGTGAGAGTTTCATAAAAGATCTTTTAAATAAGACTTGATACAATTACGAACACCTGAATATACTAACGAAGGCAAAAGCATTTGCAAGATTCAGAGATCTTCGGTGTTGATGTTTAGACGTTCTAATATTTCGACAACATTCTCTGAGCAAATTGAAAATTTTGCGGTGCCAATACTAGAATCGCATTGATTTTTCGGGACAGTTCTTTGACTCCAGTTATCGTTGTTAAATAAGAACGTAGCAATTCTGAAAACTGTTAATAAAAATAACTTTTTAAAGCACTAGATTACATTGTTATTAACATATTTGCTCTATTTTGAAATTCTTCAGTGTTCAAATTGATCAAATTACTAGAAAAACTGTCGCTTTGAATGTTTCCCGAGCCGATAATGAAGAAGTAATTGCTTCGGCAGATTCATCTGCGTGAACTTTCTCTTTCGTATCTTTTTTGAGTCATGAAAAGGACTCTTGAGATTCTTTGACTATTGAGAGTTCTAAGGATTGGTGTTAATTTTTAGTAACATTTTTCCTTTCTGCAGAAATTATATGAATTAGACTGTCATACAATTGAATAACTGTACTAATACCAAAATCAACGCACTGTTATTTTTTGCATACTTACTTACACAATTAACCTCGCTCCTGTAGGCTAGGGCCAACTTTCCTTATGGTTAATTTTACTCTGACTAAAAATAAACAGTGTCAATAAACTTTCTTTAAAACTAGAAGTGTTTCAAAGAAAAAGTTTGTAGAAAAGCTAACGAGTCATAAAAAAGTCTCCAATAGTGTGCGAAGACAGTTGATGTCAGGTAGCAATCTAAGCTTGTGCGCCACTTAAGAGACCCAAAATCAAGTTTTTAGCAAATAATGCAAACCTACTCTGGCCGCTATGCCCTTTTTTCACAACCCGTATGTACATATAAAGATGGATAGATATGTATTTGTTTGGTTAGGTTAATTAAATGAATCAACAATAATTTGAGAATGTAATGTAATTAAGGTAAAATTCAGACAGAAGAACACAGGATTGGTTTATATGGATATATGTAGGTATGTTATCCTTTAACAAATATAGGTATAAGGATATTATTGTTAGTTAGTATATACAGAAAAGATATAACTGTTTGGGATTAAGTGATGTAGAAAATCATCATTTAGATTTTATACTGTTGATAACAAACAAAGATAAAGATCTTTTATTCAAGGATCACTGATACTAAACTTAAATTGAAAACTTTTACTCTATCATGGGTAGAAGACGTTAAAACGTCCCCTTTTTTTAAAATTTCTATTTCTTTTTTTTAAAGGAAAATCATTCTGCCACGCGATAACCGGTGCTTTTAAGTAGAACTACGATAGCAGGCTTAGTGTATCCCGGAATTATATACTTCCATTCCCGGAATCATGCTCAAAGCCAAATTTTATCACGGAATTAGACACGAACTCGAAGTCCAGAAAATTAACGTTTAATAGTATAAATTAAAGAATTAGGCGTGAAAAAATGATCAAAACAATAAATTTTATAGTGGAAATATTTATATTTATTTCAATAATAAGCTTCAAAGTGCGTTATGCCTAAACATCCCGTAAATCGTACATTTAAATTACATTAATGTAAAGTAAAGAAATTGGCAATAAATTGTTTTTATCAAAAAAAAAAAGAGTTTAGATTATAGCAATCTAAAGTAAGAACATAGGTCTATGATAAAATCTAGGTATGTGCGAGTAATTTATTAGAATTGATAAAGTTTTAAAACAGTTTACTACTTATACGTTTCTATACCTACCTAAACCTACTAGAACTAGGAAATAGTAAATTTGTTGGTCAAATAATAATACTATTAACTTATTAGTTACTATTATTTTGATCCCCTACAATGTATAAATAGATGGATGTTATTATAAAATTGATTTATTTGGTATGTGATTAATAATAATAGTGATTTAACCTGAATAATAATGATAAATAATAATGAACTTCATAATATTGGAAACCTTTTTATTATTTGTGTTGGGGTCAGAAATTAATTTTATTAATTTCATTTACGTGGAAAGTAATCGATCTGCAAGCGAAATTAATTTTTCAGGAAATAGCATTGGGATGTTGACTAAATTTTTTTTATCCCTTCAGGTGAAGAATTCTCACTGGACGGGCAGAAAAATGAAGTTAGTTTTTTAAAATCTTTAGTATTTGAATACCCATATCTTTAATTTATTAATATAATTTTAATTTTCATTTTGCTATGGTATCAAGTCTAGTTTCACATTTTCATTACTTCAGACTACAGAGAATTTTTCTGCATTAAATTACAAGAGCTATTTTTTTATTTAAATAGGTTCAATATCACGCACTGAATGTAAATGCACAAAATCCTTACAAAAATAGGCGGGGGAAATGATTCCATTTTATGGACAACTCTTTTGGGCATTATATCCATAACCATGCAGCTTAACGATGTTCCAGCATGGTATTTGCAGTTTCTATGTTAAAGCAATGGTACAATTTTTTTTTCGACAGAATTTAACGAAAAATTAAATTTAAGAATTTAATAATGCTTACTATTAATTCCCAAAGTTTCAGAAATTTTGACCGTTTAAAATGGGAAATAATTATGCCAACGTCCCAATTTCGATCAATTTACGTCAAAATTAATATCTCGAAAGTGAAAATTAATTTCTAAATTTTTTTTTTAGAATTGTATTGTATAAACATTTTTTTCTACTTTTTCTTCAATATATAATAATATCATAAAAAATAGTTGGAGAGACCGGACATTTTACATGCTTTAAATGGGACATGACCCTCAAAATCGCGAACTTTGTCTTTAAATATCTCGCGATCTAAACGGTCAAAAATTATGAAATTTTAGGAATTCATAAATAAAGCTATTATAAATCCGAGAAAAAAAATTCGGCCAAATCTGTCGAAAAGTGATTTCATGCTGGTACTACCTTAAACCAAAAATGGTAATAGTCTTTATTGTAGATAATTAAATTTCCTGTCTTTTTTGTAAAATATTCTTTTTTTGTATCTCTAACCGTTTATGACTTATTGCGACTATGATGATTTATTCATTGATTATTTGACTGATATTTCTTCTAATATTTTTTTAAACAATACAATGCTAATAACTTTTAAATCTATAAACTTTCTAAAACTTTTACTTTAAACTATTCTTTCAATATTGTTGAAGATTTAAAGCGAAGATATAAATTTGGAGGGAGGAAGTGCCGTCATTTTAATAAAAACCGTTAAGGTCTATAACTCCGTAACCGTACACTTTAAGCCAAAAATGGTAAGAACCTTTTTTGTAGATAATAAATTTGTTATATTTATAGTCAAGTTTTGTTATTCTTCTAAAAATTTTAAGGATTGGTCGCAGAATAGCAAATTATTATTTGCTAATTATGTCACTGACGTTAACATTTTTCATAAATTTATTGAATTTTTATCATTACACTATGAACACTTCTTTTTTATTAACCTGGGACCCGGTGGTTGCAAAATGAAACGCGTTATAACTTTATAAATATTAATTTTAGGCAAAAAAGTTAAAAGTTTTAAGAAGTTTGTGCATTTAAAAGGTAAGTTTATCATTTTATTGTTTAAACAAATATTAGAAGAGATATTGGTCAAATAGTCAATAAGTAAATCGTCGTAGTCTTATAAGTCATAAACGGTTAGTGATACAAAAAGAAATTGTTTTACAAAACAAGTTGGGTAGTTTATTTGTCTACAATAATAAAAAGTTCATGGTTATGGAGATTTGGTATAAAGTTCACGGTTATGGAGATTTGGTATAAAGTTCACGGTTATGGAGGATTTTGTGCATTTACATTCTGTAAGTGATACTGAACCTATAAAAAAAAAATAACTCCTGTAATTTAGTGAAATATGAAAAAGAGTAACTAGCTATATAACCTGTATTACATGTGTAAAATTGCAAATTCGACATGAGGCAACTACCGTATTCTACGAAAATCTCATAAAAAAGTTATATGATCGTTTATGATAATTTTGAGCTGTAAAAAGTAAAATAGAAATCTGAAAGCATCTGAGTTCATTGATGGACGAAGCAAGCCTTTCATAAATAATCATTTTGCTTTAAAAACCGAACGATTGTTCGTTATATAGTACGTATTTAAACAATAAAGGAAAATCATACTAAATCCTTAAATTATTGTTTCTAGAAACAAACCAAACAATACAACATACAAATCATTGATCAGACTGTTTAGCAATATTTCGATACGAAAGAGACATTTAAAAGTGGAAAATTTTCATATTTTGTACCAATACATGTCTTTATTAAAACTGTTTGTCACTAATTTTCGGTATTATTGAAATTGCCAATTATTATTGTCAAAACTTATATTCATATCAGTTTTCAGATTAAAAGCATGGAAACGAATTAATAGAAGCTGTTCAAAAAATGGAAACGCAGTTTTTTGTCTGTTAACCACGCGAAAACATGAAAATGAGTGCAACTTCACCTATCATTATCTTTTGTGAAAATGATTTTTTAAGCTGCTTAAATAAATATCAAAATTCAATAATGTAATAGATATTTATTAGAGGCAACGTATTCAGAATTAGTCTCGGATTAAAACAATTTCATAATCCTTGATAATGATAATTTTACAAATTGAACATGCAAAAACTAATTAATTAATTTTACGCTACAATAATATAATCTTTGATTAATGGAATTTAATAAATAATCTAAACATCGCATCGACCAATATTTATTATAATTAATAAATCATAATCACTATATATAGGTACACAAATCACTTGGATAATGTAATCGACTGTTTCACAATGTATTTTTTACTTGCTGTTAGAAAGTAATTGGACTAGAGCTGACAATGCTTTCAATAGTTTATTTTGAGACGGCTGAATTTCAGATATTGCTTATTGAACCTCAAGAGGGATGAAACACTGTTTGCATTTGAGAATAGACAAATTATTAAATTCGAGCAAATTAAATTAATATTCTTTGATTTCAAATAATTTGAAAATGTGTATTGGTTTTTTTATTGTTTTTTGATTATTATTATCTTTACTTTTTTAATAAATGGGGCAGTGTTATCATGAGCACAACTGCCTTATAATCATAATTTATATTGATAAAAGGATTTAAAAAAAATTTTTCTTAAAACGATTTTAAAATAAGAATTTTCGCTGTTTTTTGGAAAATGTAATCTAGTTAACGCTGTGAAAACAACTTTTCTCAGAGGCTGATATCTCGAAAATTATAACTTGGAATGAATTTTAGCAGAATAAAATAAGCGTAAAACAAAATTTTCGTGAAAATTAGCGAAAACAATTTTGTATTGAGAGCAGTGACATTCATCGCAGTTTATCTAACGATCTATTTCCCAGAGGAAGTTAATGTAGTGGAACTGATTTTGAAAATCTCCAATGTTACATATTTCCGCGATTTCAAGGCCACAATATTCGAATCAAACCTTTTCAATGTGATGTCTGTGTGTGTGTGTGTGTGTGTGTGTACATATGTGCGTATATCCGTTTGGATTATTTAGCCTCGATTATCTCGCGAACCGATTATTATTTAGCATAAGAACTGAATGAGTTTTCAGCAGAACTGTTTTGTTTTTTAATGGTAATAAAAAAACTGGAAAAAACTGAATAAACTGAATAAACAGAATCTGAAAAGTGGATAAAACACATCATTTATCTATGTAGATAATGATCGTTCCAGCATAAGCTGCATTACATGTTCGAAGAATAATCTAGGAAGGCTAACAAGACCTTTTTTTATATGTTTTTCCCCTTCTGGGAAGTTAGTCGTGTGGGTTACAGGGGTCGCACTCATACGACTTCAGTACCACATCAACTATGTCCTGCCAATTTTATTCATTATAAGAATTTATAAATATTAAAAAATATTCTTATTAAGATCGTGTATCAGTTCTTTAATCAGACAAAAAAAAAATGAAAAGCAAAAACTATAAAATTCATTTTAAAATTTTTTCCGAGGTAAAATATATTTTTTTTTTTTTTTTTTTTTTTCACCATATCACATAGAATTAAACGACCATATCATAAACATTAAAAGTTGACGTTTAAATATTGACAAAGTATCTCTTCAATGTGTCTATATCTAGTGGGAAAGTTATCTATGTAAGCCCACTGTCTAAGCCTGTTCACTGCAACTTATTAGCAATCCTGAAATTTGGTTGTTCATTTATTTTACATATTTTCTCAGATTTCATTACTAACCCTTTTTCTTTCATTACATATTACATAATGAGAATCATCATGGTAAGTATATTAAATATTTAAAATGGTAAAAATGACCATAGCGAATAATTTAGTTCTATTACGAGTTTCGTATTGGTGGAGCAGACAATGAGACTTCAATTTTTCCATTAGCCTGTCCTGCATCCTACAAAACGTCGATAGCGTGAATTTTAATTAAACAAAATCCAAATGCATCTTGCATTAAGTGGCCGAGGCATAATGCAATTTGGGCCCTAATGGGACATAAGGAAAAGTGAGAGTTTCCACAAGGGCGTTAAACTTACCATGCTATTTCATTCTCTTGAATAATAAAGCTGAAAATTTCAACTATTCTGGATAAACAGGTGCTTCTTAATCCAAGACAATAGCAGGTTTTTTGTCTGCTTTTCCTCAAACCTTTACAACAATATGCTTAGATATAGAGGAAGGTGGTATAAAATGATCCTCCTAAGAAAAAAATGTAATTTATAGTCAAACTATTCGACATATGTACAACGTCGAAATATTTTTCTTTATTCAAATTTTACAATATTGGTATGCACATTTCTTTTGATCTGTTCAAATTTTAAGAACTATTAAGAAGTAAGGATAGTGGATTAAATGATCCCATTGCATTTTTTTATCATACTGTTCACATAAAATATTAATTGTTCTTTTACATTGCATCAACGATTAGTATGAAAACAAAAATCACTGGTAAATTCATCTAAATCAACACATTTATTTTATCTATTAAAATTTTACACACAAAATAGGGATCATTTTAGGCTATATAAAGGGGATCATTTTACCCGTAACGACATATTTGAATTTCGTCATAAAAACTTTCCTTAAAATTGCCATTAATCATAAGCAGTAAACGTTTGTTGAACGATTAATTTGATGCGCGGAAACCATCTATCGATAAATATACTAGGAGGCTTTAATGGTTTACTTAAAACAACGAGGGATCATTTTACCCTGAGGGATCATTATAGACCAGACTTTCCCCTATTAGATTTTTTGTTAAACGGAAAATAAAATCTTTAAAACCGTAAAAATTTTTTTCTTAAAGCATATCGACGAAAATCTAAAGTATGACACACCTTGATGACTTTTCCATTTGTCTATCTGTCTGTTACAGACGATATCAGTGTTCACACTCGCACACATGGTGATACAAAATAAAAAAAATAAATTTTATATATATCATTTTAATGAAAATTTTTATTGAAAGTACAACCAACGATAAAAATTTTTCAATTTGATATAAAAATTCCATTTTCACTTAAGTCTTTTTCGAATTTTCCCATTTTTATTATACCCACCAAAAAATTGTATAACAACACATTTATGTTGTAAAAAAAACATATACACGCGTATGCTTTTGGTGATGATATTATGTAGGTTTTTGTGTTTTCTAATTCACATAGATTCTACTGATAAAGTTGGATATTTCTGAGATTTTTCACCATCTTCCCATAGGTACTCTTGTTACAGGAAGCTTTATAAAACTTTGAAAACTGCTTTTAAGAATTTTGACTGCGAACTATGACTTTGAATAGTTCACGACGTGAATAACAATTAGTGTAATTTTTGCACGTTATTTGTAATCACTACATATTATAAAACAAAGTCGCTTCCAGCTGCCTGTCCGTATGTATGGTTAGATCTTTAAAACTACGCAACGGATTTTGATGCAATTTTTTTAATAGGTAGAGTGATTCAAGAGGAAGGTCTACATTATTATTACATGTAAACTGATAATTTTAGAAGTTTCTAATGTGATGTCATAAATCAACACATTTTTGTATATAAAAACATTCTGTAGTATATTTAGAATCAACATTGCACCGGGGCGCTAGTATTTAACGAAAGGATGTACATATTTTTTAGTTTGCAACATCTTTTGTTTGATTTGAAAGCAGACTGACAGCTGACAGTTGCTTTTAATTTGGTTTGCCAATTCCTAGTGAATTAATTGTTGGAAATTTTTATTTTTCGCTGGAAACCGCTATAAACGAAGATAGGCCACATTAGTATTTATTTAATCATTTAATTATAAAAGAATTAAAGTTGAATTTGGGTTTCAAGTGAAATTTACAAAATTTAAGAACCCCCGAGACTTGAAACGCATCTAAGAACACTCTCCATTAAATTATCTTTTTCCTTAGAGCGTTCTCCATACTCAACCGATTTTGAGGATCATCGCCTAAGTTTTAGTTGTTCTGTTTGTGGAACCCTAAACTCACCCTTTGAACATAGCTAAGAATACTCCCCATTAAATTACTTTTCAAAAGAAACAAAAAAAATCCAAATCGCTTTATCCGTTTAGGCCATATGATGCCACAGACAGCCAGACAGACACACATAGCGATTAAACTTATAACACCCTTTTTTATTTTATTACATTATAAATATAATAAAGTATTGTGATCGAAAAAAAAATCGATATCGGGATTTCAACGGAAATACACGTTTTGAGGGTCCCTGATTTCAAGTGTTTTTTAAAAAATGTTGCGCCCGTCGGTATCAATCAATTTTCAACCAATTTTTCTTAAACTCGGTACATAGGTTCAGTTTGGTCATAATTCCAGACGATTTTTTCATTTTTTCCTTAGGCCTTTTTTAAGGGCACTTCCCTCAAGGCCAAAACAGGATGAATAGGTTTTTCTTAAAAACGGCTCTAACGATTTCGATTAAACTAGGCACAAGTCTAGACCTTATGGTGTTCCTAGGATTGATATAAGCCACATATCCGTGAAAATTCGAGAAGGCCCACATCTTTGGGAAAAACTGTTTTTTGGATTTTCTCAAAGGCGGCTCTAACGATTTCGATTAAATTGAGCAAAAGGCTAGACCTAAAGGTGTTTCTAGGATTGGTATAAGCCACATATCCGGAAAAATTCGAGAAGGCCACACCCTAGGGAAAACATTTCAAAATACAGGAAAATGGGATTTTCTAGGGAGAGGCTGAGGGGACAGCAGTGAAACTTCGTATCAGGGCTTCGTATATCAACAAGGTCCTAGGTTTGATATAACTACCCACTGGGACCCCGTCCCCTGGAGCCGAGGACCTGGAGGGAATGAAATCGTCAAATGTTGCCCAATCAACTCTACCCAAAATTGATAAAATATTATTTAAAATGTCTTTTTCAGTAACTTTTGTAACTTGCATATCTTTGCTTAACCTCACCCTTTCCAAACTTCATCTTTCTAAATAGTATATTAAATCCAATAAATACCTAAGCCTAATATTACAAGAATAATATATAAATTTTATAATATAGTAAAGTCTTGTCCGATGTTTCGGACCGTTTATTTTGGTTCGGGGGCTAAAAACGAAGTCAAATACGAAAGCTTCACATGAAAAATGAATAAATTTTACTTTATCGAATTTTCCCACTGTTTCCAGTTGAACAAAAAATTATATGTTATTGGTGGAGGTGATTAAGGTCTATCAATGTATTCTCATCATCATATCATGTTAAAATATTCTTCCCAGAGCTTTAATATATTGTAAGAAAACCATAAGATTATTGGTGGCGGAAATAGTTCTTTTTAAGTACATAAAATCACATATCGTCGATATTTCTGTAAATATTAGTAGGAAAATAGGGGTTCAATTATTATTTAATTGATGTTCTAACTGTTAAAAATTATCAAAAAAACATAATTTTTAGTCAATTTCTCTTATGTTTCCTATAATATAGAAGTTACCAACTATTTTTTTAACCAGGTTTTTCAATTTAATGATGAATATCTTTTGTGAGGTATGAGTAGCGATCCTAATTCAAGTGCAGACATTTATGCTTCTCCTTCATGACTTCAATATAATAATAAAAAAAATCTAATTTTAATGCGTGGATCGTTTATATATATATATATATTTTTTTTTTTTGGTTTTGGTACAGTATATTTCATTCTTTCCCTCACACAACTAAACATACAACTATGCTTCAACTCCATTAAAATATGAAAAAAAAAGATAAATTATTTTTGTGCTATTTCCTTATAATTTCAACAAAATTTATTATATGTTCCTGATTTGAATATTTAAAATAATAATAAAAAAATAAAATATATTTACTATACGAAGTGGATGTGTGTGTTTGTAATTTAATATATGGAAGGGACTCCGTTGCCATCCACCATGCTACTTACATCCTCAATCTAATCAGAAAGTCAGGGCTTTTATCAAGCCAAACAAGCCAAACCATGGAAGACACTAGGTAGATAATGATAAGTCTGATAATGATAAGCGATCTTTTTTTTTTTCAATTATTTAATTAATTATAGCATAAATAATTCAAATTTCATAATTTGTAAATTAAAATTATGTACGTGTGTATCAAAAACTATTATAAATAATAAAAAAGAAGCAACAAGCGGTCATCCATCCTAGAACTAAGTGTGCTCAATATTGCTTAAAGTGTTTGTTTACCTACAATATTATAAAAAAATTTTGGTTTCTTGCACGTTACGTACTTATAAACCAAAAACATGCTTTGAAGTAAAAATTATTTTTAGCTTTACATTACCACGCAACTACAAAAATATATTATATATTGTGTGCAAGTGCTACTTATAAATTTGTTAATATAGATATCTTTCTTCAATCATCAATACTCTAACTATAGTCATCTCTGTTCATCAAATGATGATTTAAATTAAAATTTTGTTTTTATACCATCGACAACCTTATATTTTTATGGTATTTATTATAAACTACAAGATTGTCTAAATATTTTAGATAGTTTTTTTATCACACTCTCTAGATTTTTTGATATAGAAATATCCAATTGAAAGTATAACCTATATGATTCATCATTTTTTCAGCCAACTTTAAACGATAAAATAATAATAAAAAGGACGATGATCTAGGAATTTTTTGTGATTTTTGGAAAATTTGTTAAACAAAAAATGTATTTATAAAGTTTTATTTAAATCCCTAGTATTATCCAATCCTTGCATATCTCCTTAACTTCAATGAACGGGTGTGAACTGTTGTTTTCAATGTGGTATGTATGGAGCGTGAGGATGACGCAAATTCCGTGGTTTTTTTTCACCCAAAAAATACCCAACGTGCCTAAAGAAGTTTTCACTGCAAAAACATTGTTATGTTAAAGTTTGTGCGCGAGAAACCCGCCAGCCAATAAATTTTTTTGGGTATTGAACGGCCTGTAAAAAGTTTTTTTCTTGGTTTTACAAAAAAAAGTTCATTTTAAACTATACATTATTTCGATTTGCATATTATTTTATAAATTTTGTTGTTGCTCGTGGCTATATAGAGGATATACTCTATCATTGGAGTTTGTAAAAAAAACCTTTTTCTATCATCGGTTGGCAGTCTAAGGACAACGCTCAAAAATTATTGAATTTCATTACCCAAACTCATGTTCTGTGAAAACATGTTTTTCGCGTATCTATGATAGAAATGTTATCGCTACAATTACCAATCTCGACAAGGCAATTGATAATAATTAATACACAATTTTGCATCAATTTTAGTAATTGAATGTCAAACTACCCGCGGAAGGTGTGTAAACATCTATGATTTTATCCATGCTTTTTATTCGATAATTGAGAATTTATCCATCGGTTAAAGCTGGTCATTTTCAATTGATAGGCAATAATCGTTTTAAGCGAAAAATTGCCTCTTTACAAAATAATATTGCTGCTGCAGTTTCCAGTGTTGATGTATCCCAGTGTTGATTTTTTTCATTTATTTCCGTACCACCAATCCTTGCGAAAATTACCTATCTTTGATTGCCAAAAATACACGAGTTGAATCAGATCGACATGTGATTTCAGAGTGTATTTTCTAACTCATTAACAGTTGAATGAATGAAATAATAGAATGAAATAAAATGGAATCTTTTTATAGAAGTGAAAATTTGTCTGGATGCGGCAATATAGTCATTATCAATATAATATATTAAATTAAATATGAGTTATACTTTGTAATGCATTTAAAATGTGTTTACGAAATTATAAATGTGTATGAACAATAGCATAGAACAAAAGAAGAAGAAACTTTATACACTTTTTGAGAAATTCAATTCTATGGGGAATTTCAGATGAATTTTCCATACTAATTGAGTATTTTAAAATTAGTATTTATAAGATAAGAGGATTTTACTTTTTTACAAGAAAAATTATAATGTAGTATGCGTTTCATTTCTTATAAACTGTGAACGTATATTTTAACTCAAAATACGAATGGGATTGGGAATTCAAATTTTACATATTTTAATAAGTATTTTAAAATTGAGGTATATAATAATGACAATCGAAATTATTTATTTAAAGAAAAAACATTGTAGGTATATGTTTTTTGCATATTAAACAATACATAACGACAAACTACTTTAAAAACAAGTGAAAACAAACAATTGACTGAGTTAATTGTTGAAATACCATGTATAGACAGTGTTGATGAAGCAATCGTATATTTTTTGACGTCAAATAAATAAAGAAAGGTATTCACTCTTAAATAGCCACACACACATAACTGATATTCCCATATTAATACACACTTTAAAATTTGTACCTAATTAGGGCTCTCGTGGGTAACCAGTGATGTTTACGAAAAAATGTTTGAAACAAAAGTTGTTTATTTTTGTATAACGAATACTTTTTTTTACCTTTAAACTTTTGTCCCGTCTCTAACGGTTTACAAGATGGGTACTACGGACCTAAGACCCAATTGACCTATGTTGCTCATTTACGAACTCGACCTCAATTTTTACGTCCTAAGCATGCTATAAAAACTTCAGCTTGGTATCTCTTTTCGTTTTTGAGTTATCGTGCTTACGAACAGACAGACGGACAGACAACCGGAAATGAACTAATTAGATGATTTTATGAACACCTATAACAAAATTTTGATCGTAGTATCAATATTTCTAAGCGTTACAAATTTGGGACTAAACTTAATATAATAAGCATATTTCATATATACATGGTATAAAAATTTTGCCAATATTTTTATACGTTGTATATATGAAATATATACCAAGGTATTTTAAATTTAGTCCTAAGTTTTCAACCCTTAGAAATATTGCGAACCAAATTTTGGTGTAGATATTTATGAAATCATCTAATTAGTTCATTATCTCGCCTGTCTGTCTAGAAACACGATAACGCAAAAACAAAAAGAGATATCGAGCTAAAATTTTTATAGCCTGCTCATTACTTGAAAAGTGAGTTTTAGTTTGTAAATAAGCAGCACAGTTTGCTCATATTGATCTTACTGTCCATAGTAGTAATCCATTTAGTTAACCGTGAGACAAAAATCAAAAGTTTAAATGCTAAAAAATGTTCCTTATAAGAAAACAAACAACTTTTGAAACATTTTTTTTAAAATTATCATTGTTCATGTGAGGGCGCAAATAAGGTGGAAAATTCGGTGTCCGTTTTCACTAAAACTACAACAGATAGAGAGCAAATTTATGTAAACTAGAATAAATTCCGACCGCCATAAATGTATTGGTTTCTATGACTTTTCTAATTTATTAAAAACAATACAAGCACTAATATTTAATCGTAGAATTGCGTGGAGTGCTAAATTACAATTGTTGAAAATATTTTAAAGACAGATATTGGTATAAGTAAAGTCATTACAAAATGTCTTAAAAAGCAACCCACGATTTTTTATAATAAAGTGATTTTTTGAATTTAAAGAAATTATTTTCTACCTTTTAGTTCAGCTAGTTACAAAGCGTCCTTTTTAGTTTTTTAAAACTTTTATTTATTTTATGTTTTTTAGTTTTTTAGACTATTATTTTTTTATCAAAAATTCAGCATAAATATGGTGGGAGCGCAAGTAAATATATATATTTTAACAATATAGAAATCGTTAATCCTGAAAGTCCTGAACGAGATAATCAAATAAACTTATTTAATTATTGTATTATCGTCGATCTTTGATTCAAAATTGGAGTTAAAAATCAAAATCAAATTTCGAGTTAATCGCCGTTTTGAAGGGAGTTAAAATCATGTTCAAAGTTTTCCGTTACATACTTACATACTAACATACGTATGAAGCTAATAAAAAAAGCGTATTAAAAAGTTAGGATTGTGAAAGAAAGGATAAAAATATTTAAAAAAATTTACAAGGCTTGTAGAAGAAAATGGTCGTTAGCATCAATCAAATCGATAAATATTATCGATGAAATTGCAAGGTAACATAACCAAAATATGCGGCGAGATTGAAAGGATAATGGCATTGCTTAAATTATATCGATAGTAATATGATGACGAGGTTATTGGATTATAATAAATTACAGTTCAAAAGAACTAAAAAAACACGCTCTTGTATTTAGCTGAATTAAAAGGTAGAAAATAATTCTTAGAAAAGCACTCCACGCTTTTTACGATAAAATAATTTTTTTCAATTTTGACTCAAGTTTTCTTAGGTATACTAGATATTATTTTGTACTTTTTGTTCAGCTAATTACAAAATTGTATTTTTTAGTTTTAGCTGACGAAAGTCGGTAAACATGAAAATCTTGATCAGGATAATCAGACAAGATTTTTAAACTATTGTATTGTCATCGGTCCTTGATAAGTGTGTGAAGTTTCAATTCAAATCGACGTTAAAAAGTGTGTGAAATTCATGTTCAAAAATTTCGTTACATAGATACATAGATACATAGATAGATACCTACCAAGCTTATAAAAGCTCATTAGAGGAAACTGTGTTGTTGGGATTAACAAAAAAAATGGCAAAACATAATAAGATTAACATTACATAATTTTTCTCTATTTCAACATAAAAATAGAGGAAAAGTTTAGATAAATTAAAAAGTTAGCTTTAATAAAAAAAGCTAAACTTTTGATTGAAGAATATATGATTTTCAGTTGACCAGCCCTTTTTTACAATACCGTTTATGATTAAGAAGATGTACATACGTTACATACAAAATTCTAAAAAATTAAAAAAACAACATAATATGAAGATAATTCGTTTTTCATGTATTTTAAACCTTCTTTTGTCTTATATGCAGTTTATGCAATCTTGGCAACATTTTAATTTAACACTATATCTCGTATTTTTTACTATTCAGTTCGTGATGTTATATATCAGGGTAATTTATTCATTTTAAAGATATGTTTCTTCATTTAATAATACTTGCTATACACGATTGTGAACAAAAAAAACTCCTTATTCAACAAAATTTAAGAATAGATATACAATAGCGAGTAACATGTTTTTAATTAAAAATATTTTAGATTGAATGTTGAAATTTAATAAATTGCAGATTGAGAAGCGAAACTAATTTAAGTAAACATAGAATATACTCTCACAACTAGAATAGGTTTTTTTACCAAACTACACACAAGTGTATTTACAACATATGTAGTACCTTAGTGCATAGGATGAGATGGAATGATGGAGAGTAATTTGCCTTCGAAATAAAGTAAAACTTTGAATTCTTTATTCATTTAAAAAGTTTACACGATAAAAAAAGTTACTAAAGGCTAGGGTCTGAAAAGAACCAGTATTTCTTTAATCAAAATGATTTTATCTACAGAGTTTTATTAAATTCAAATGTAAAATTCTTTCGATTTTCCCAAAACGCTTCTTAAAAGAAAATTTCAAAAAATTCCGAAACTTAATTTATCTCCGATTTCGATATAACTTAGTACTTAAGAGTAAGATGATATAAAGAGAAGGTATTCCAACCCTTGAAGCGGTTGCGCGGCCACGAGTGTGTCAAGTAACTAACTGTCAACTGAAGTACTTCCATGCTAACTCCCATACATAATTTTTTTATCAATGATCAACACAAATTTTGTCCAAGAAGCATGAGTTTACTTTTGGAAAGGTTTTGTCCGTGCTGAATATGAGTCTAAGCTCAAAATTGCTTCAATACGACGCATTTTCGAGATATTCGCCCCTTAATGTGGTAAAAAATTGGTTTTCAACTTAATTCGAAATAATGTTTCACCGGTGAATAGTTTTGCCCCATTAATGAATTACGAAGTGGTGTTTCGGAATGTCGAATGTAACCCAAAACCGGATTTTTCCCTTGTTGAGGTAAAAATATTTCAAAAACTTTATGTATTAGATAAATTCTGAATATGATTTCGAATTCAGCTTCCAAAAAATTATAAAAAATGTTCTCATGTTCATTAGATTGATAAACGTATATTCTAATATTCGAATTATATAATAATAATAGTAATATATTCGAATTTCTGCGCCAAAAAATTAAATAGCTTCATTGTTTAGTTGATGAAACACAATCTATCATCAAAATACCTGAAAATTGTGAATGAACAGAAATTCAAAAATACAAATTGTATTATCTTTGTTTCGTTCTCTGATCGTGAAGTATGTGAAAGAGCAATTAATTCTCCAGTACCTTTATCAAATGCAAGCTCAGACTGGACAAATGCAATAAATCATGGTCACTTAAAACATCCCAGTGAGGCAGTTTGTCAACTTCTGAAAATAGCCGGAGAAGTTTTCACTAGCTATGGAATATCGTTATTGCATCTGCAAGACGTTCAAGAGCTTCTAACAAGAGGTAGTCAGGAAGTTGTTAAACACTCACTAATCTTTCTTGAATGCCACAAAATATGCGAAAAAACGATGCAACCAAAGAACCAAAATCTTGTTGTTTTTGGTTCTCGAAGTGCATATATATGTAATTCTACAAAGAATGTTCTCAAATAAATTGTTTAGATTTTTCAATAATATTATAACAACCTGTTTTTTAAATGATATTTGTTTTTAATTTGCTTGTTCTCAGTATTAAGTATACTGTAGTTGTCTATAACATGTAATAAAATTTTTTTATATTATTATGGGAGATATGCGAGTTGGCATGAAAGCACTTTAGTTGATGATACTTAGTATTTCAACCGCTGGACACATTTCCCAACATGCATTGCAGGATTGGAACACCTTCCTTTTATATTATCTTACTAATGTGATCAAAAAAAATAGAAAAATATGGTTTGTTTGACGATTAGATAAGCAACTTTCTGTATACTGTTAAAAACGAGATCTGTTCGTATCTTAGAAGTCACGCATCCTGTCAAATGATTTGGATTTTTTTTTAGTTTTTAGATCAAAATTACTCTATATATCGTATTTTTCTAAATTTCCGAAACGGAAAAATATTTACGATTTTAGAAAACTATGTCTCTGTGCTCTACTTTCGACAAAACTTATCACTTACGGCTGTTGTCTCCCTATGGGCGATGCGACAGAAAATTATAATTATTTTATACTTATTAAGGATTTTATAATAAATACAATTACCAAGTCGATTGACAGTCTCTAACTCGAGATAAGTTTAATTAAAATTTGGATAATTAACATGGACAGCATAGGAGAGGTTGTGATTTTAAGAAGATTTTCAATTCTAGAAAATAAACTAGATTTAAGATTTTTTCAAAAAACTAACTGGACATTAATGTATTTGTTCTGAGTTTAAAAAAAACTAAAATTATCGATCGTTTAATTACGTAGATATAATTACTCAAAGTTAATGAATTTTATTGTTGAACAGAAACGACTATAGTTTGAGTATAGATAGTTGAAGAGAAAAGAGAGACTTTATTACGATATTACGATAATTTTACATTAGAGTTAAAACTAATGCAATAGTTGACAATTATGTGTATTATAGTTATATATGCAGATTTATAGTAGAGCCCAAAACATTTTTATAAGATTGGACGGAGACAGCAGCCTTATGATAAATAATATTCATGGAGAAACAAGAAAAAATCGGGATCATTTAACCGCCTGGATGAGAAATTTTAAAGATATTATAGCAAATCTCTGCTTTTAGTATGATACTTCCCATGGGATTTCAGCCATTATCTTAGAAGCTATTTGCCTAATCGTCAAATGAATACTAGGTTTGTATTTTTAACCGACTTCAAACAAAAGGTTATCAATTCAACTTTATTTTTTTTATGTGTGTTACTTCAGAACTATTGACTGGGTGAACCAATTTTGATGATTCTTTATCTATTTGAATGCCGGTGTTTCCAGTGTGGTTCTATTTCATTTTGGTCCAGCTCTGACAACGGCATCTATGAGAAAACCATAAAAGTCTTAAATTTGCATTATATGCACGACGAGAGGGCGAGTAACTCAATATCACGCCATCCGATTTCGATTACCCTTTTTTTAGTGAAAAATTAGTAAGTGTACTTCAGATTCACTAAAAATCACAAAATAAATAAGAAACTTTTAACAAAAAGAAAACCGACAAAAAAAAAGAAAAACTTTTCTAATACAAATTAATACGCACAAAAAAGTAAAAAAATAACTATAATATAATGTAGTTAAAATTATTGTTATTTTTGGAATCGGTGTTAGCCAAGCAAATGCAGCAACCTCTTCTGTCAGAGTTGTTTCCTTGGCTGACACCGACTCCAAAAATAGCATTGATTTTAACTACATTACTTATATTATCGTTATTTTTTCACTTTTTTGTGCATATTAATTTTATGTTTTAGAAAAGTTTTTCTTTTGAAGTCGATTTTCTTTTTGTTAAAAGTTCTTTTTTATTTGAGTAAAATTTTTGCACCTTTACACTTTACTTTTCGTTTTACGCACCTATGACTTTAGAATAACAGTAGTTATAAATTTTTGTATTTATTTACAATGTAGTTTAAATTAAATGTAATATCATTTTCTTAATGTACAAAGTACATTTTTCTTGATATATAAGGCATAAAAAAAATAAAACACATTATCGTCAATTTCCTACCAAAATAATAAAAAAACAATAGAAATGTAATTTAAATAGCAATCAATTATACATAATTTTTTATATATTTTTACTATATATAAATAAAATAAATTTTATTTTATTTCGAATACATAAAATAAATATTATTTCCCGTCATTCTTTTTAATAAGGGCACATTCATTCCATTTTCTTTCTATTGTTTTTCACCACATTTATTAAAAAAATATTACAATTAATTTTGATTTCTTTTGTTGCATTGGAATAAGGGAAAGTTATTTGTTTTAAAAATTAATTTTCCACTTACCTGTAAATTTGCAATGAAAATAAAAGCTCTTGGACTGATTAAATATAGTATGTTAGTTTATGTCTACTAAAAAATAAGTTTTTGTCTTCTAAATAAAATTAAGACAATATTTAATTTTATTAAAAAGCTAGAGTACACCCACCCGCTTGGCTAGGTTTAAAAGTAATGATTGATAAAGATTGCTCTCGCATATCCCCTTTCCGTAACACTCGAAATAATGGTAAGGATTATTTTACACAGGTAAAATATGTGTATGGTTTTCTATTTTTTTGAATGTATAATAGTAATTATTCATTGCTATATCAGAAAGATGGCCGTGAAATATTTTATATTGACTATTTTTACAGTAATCTGTAATTTATGGTAATGTTAAATGACTATTTATGGTAATGTCAAATTATTATTATTATTTTTTTATTAATATATCTATATAAATTAAATGAAATGCTACTGAAAAAATTCAACCGCGGAAAGAGGGGTAATCGGGAAATATTACCCAGCCAATAGGTAAGGCAGTGTTCTATTTTATGTTTATAAATAACATGCAATCCATTGCCAAGATAAATTTTTTTGAGAAATTCTCGGTACCGTTTAAGAAATCTGCGAGAACTTCTTGATCAACCGAAAAATCAACTAAATATTATTAAATTAACAAAATATTAAAACCTTCATTTCGCTAGCTCATTTGACGATTAAATGAATATTTTTCGAGAAATCTCTAAAACAGCTGTGAATTAAAAGTTTTTCGTACACAACTCAAAAACTACCCTCCCAACCCTTACGAAAATTTCATGAAAATTGGGATATGTTAATGCCTGCGATTTGGATTAAAAATTATTTTCTAGAGTAATTTTGATTCAAAAAATACTCGGTAAGGAATTTTTTGTGGATATCACTATGACATTATTGGTGTGAACGCCATACTGTGTGCTGTATTGGGGAACAGTAACATTAGCAGTAGTTATGGCGGACGAGTCAATGCAGGACGGGCGTCATACTGCATTGGGTATAGATACTTTAGTATCTGTCTCTATACCAGACCAGAATTGTAGTAAACGCAATTATTGTGTAAAAAAATCAATGATTGCTCTATTAGTTTTACTAAACTAAAGAGCAATTTTTAAAATTTTATACGGGAGTTTATACATCGGAGCAATTTCTTCAGTCCATACCTCAGAGACTTGTTTGATATTAAATCCCAAGTTTACCAGATTGTCGTGTTTTTTTTTTTCAAGTAGTTCAAAGATCCGATGTCTGTAGTTAACGCTATAAATTAAAAGATAAAAACAGTATGAAAAGTATAAAGTTATTGATTAAGAACTCAAAACATAAATAAGTTGAGTTTAGAAAACATATAAAAAAATTAGCCATGAGTATTTAAATTCTCCCCAGTTCAAATCACAATAAAGGAAGCTTTTCGAATATAAAAAAATAAATATTCCACTTACCTGTGTGTTGGATTCTGTTTAAATTTTTAACACAAATTAATAAAAAATTGTAATACCCATTAAAAATTATTTTTATTAACATTTTTTACCTATATTTAAAAATAAATGGTTTTTAAAAAGTATTTAAAGGACATATAAGAAAATAAAAAATCAAAATGTGTATTTTTTTTTTGAAATAAATCATTTTTATTATAAAAATATTATATCACAGTTTTCGAATTAAAAATTAAAGTTACGATATATTTATATTTTTTTTCTTATTTTAATATATAGAATTTTTTTTATATTTTTATATTATACAGTGAGAAAAAAAAAGTTATATAATATACATTTTAATAAAAAACAAGTGAAAACAAACAATTGACTGAGTTAATTGTTGAAATACCATGTATAGGCAGTGTTGATAACTCTGTCACATTTCACATACATACATATCTGACATATTTAACTGATATTCTCATATAATGCGCAAGTGTTGATGCGCACTCGTTTGTTTTTTTGACGTCACGTAAATAACAAAAGATACTCACTTTGATATTTATACATACTATAAAATTTGTACCTAATAAATGCCCTCGTGGGTAAACAGTGATGTTAACAAAAAAATGTTTCAAACAAAAGTTGTTTATTTTTTGGTAAGGAACATTTTTTACATTTAAACTTTTATTCTATCTCTAACGGTTTACAAGATGGGTACTACGGACCCATGACCCAATTGACCCATGTTGCTCATTTACGAACTTGACCTCACTTTTTACGTCCTAAACACGCTGTAAAAATTTCAGCTTGATATCTCTTTTCGTTTTTGAGTAATCGTGACCACAGACGGACGGACGGACGGCCGGACGGACGGCCGGACGGACGGACGGACAACCGGAAATGGATTAATTAGGTGATTTTATGAACACCTATACCAATTTTTTTTTTGTAGCATCAATATTTTTAGGCGTTACAAACTTGGGACTAAACTTATAATACTATGTATATTTCATATATACATGGTATAAAAGTAAATTCTTTGAATGTTTATCCAAGAAAACAGAATGAAGAAATTTTAGAAAAATTTACAAAACTAAGAAAGACATTTTTTCTATTATAATAGCTGTTTCTATTATAATAAATTATTATTGCTCATTATTCCATATTGAGCGTAGTAAAAAAAAACATTTTATACCCTGGATATATGAAACATATATCAAGGTATATTACGTTTAGCCCTAAGTTTGTAACGCCTAAAATATTGATGCTACGAACAAATTTTTCCGGTTGTCCGTCCGTCTGTCCTTCTGTCTGTGGGCACGATAACTGAAACACGAAATGAGATATCAAGCAGAAATTTTTATAGCGTGCTCAGGACAAAAAAAGTAAGGCTAAGTTCGTACATGAGCAACATGAGGTCAATTGGGTCTTATATCCGTAGGACTCATCTTGTAAACCGTTAGAGATAGAACAAAAGTTTAAATGTAAAAAATGTGCTAATAAGAAAATAAACAAATTTTGTGTGGAACATTTTTTCGTAAACGTCACCGTTTATCCGTGAGGGTGCAAATTAGGACAAAACTATGTTGCCTATGCGTTGAAAATATGCAGATTGTTTCAACTAGTGGCCATGTGAAACATTCTCGAAAAACAAAAATAATTCTAGAAAATATTTCCGAAAATTTTCGAAATTTTCGTAAACCGAATAAATTAATTGGGTTGGTTTTTTAAATTCTTCTTATTAAAAAAAATAATACAAGCACTGATATTTATTCAACAATTTCAATACAGGGCATTTCGCCAATTAACTTAGTCAATTATTTGCTTTCGCTTGTTTATGTTAATTTTTTCAAGAAATGCAACCTACAGGTTTGCGTATTAATATGGAAATTAATTTTTTCTCTGAATACTAAGGGACGAAGAAAGAGTTTTCAAATAAAACGTTTGACCTTATAAAAATTATAACAGCGAAATTCTTTGAGAGATTACAGTTTCCAAGAAAAGTTTTTTTTTTTTGTTTTTTTTTTTGTTTTTTTTTTTTTTTTTGTATTTAAGCAGTGACTTTACACTTTAAAAAATTTTTCGTATCAATGATAAATTTCACTCCTTCAAACGACCTTAAAAGTTTGGGTTAAAGTCCAAAACCTTAATATGTTTGAATCAATTTTACGATACTCTTAAAACGGTTTGTTTATGGAGGTATGAACAACTTTGGCTCGAATCTAAGCTAAGAGATTTATTTGGGAGTAATACGCTGCATAGGTAGGTAGATAACAAAAACGACATATTGTTTTTCAAATTTTTTAAGCTTCTAAGGATCAACATTCAAAGAATAAACACTGTTACAATAACCATTATATTAAATTTACTAATAATTCCTTTTTTCAATTTTATTTTTTACAAGAGTGTTGAAAAGGAATTTTCATGTAATAATTACATATATTTATGATAAATTATGATGTGTAGGTAATCTCATACTTCCATCGTTTTTTCTCTCTGATGGGTGCTATTTATTCAAAAGAAACATGTACTCCTCTCACTAACTAATATATATTTCTATCGTTAATTTTAATGAAAAAGGTTATTTAAGGTATGCGTATGTATTGTACCCACTTAACATAACACACCGCAGAGAGTTAAGTTAACTAATTTGTCTATAGAATGACATACATCAGTTTTGTATTATGTATGTATGTCATCTATACCTAATTTGAGGAATTGAACAAAAGCATAATATATTATGATGATGATCAAGTAGTTAAAATTCTTTGCATACTCATTATCAACTCAAGTAATAAAATGGGTTCAAATAGATATGGCGCATGACTTTAATCATTTAGTAGGTACACACACAGATGGGAATAAAAATACGAGAGTGTGAGCAGTAGAAGTGTTAAAAGTGGCGACCTTTTTTATGACTCTTTCTACTGGATCCTAATTAACTCGTACTCTTAAATATGGCGCATGACTTTTATCATGTAGTAGATACACACAGACGGGAATAAAAACAAGAGAGTGTGAGAAGTAGAAGTGTTAGTAGTTGTGGCTATGTCTAGACCTTTTTCTACTAAATCCTAACTAACCCCTACTCTGAAGCTCTTTCATCTACTTCTATAGTTTGTTTTTCCTATCTTTCTGTCGAAACTAATCAAGCTCTTTCCAAGAAGTCAAACTAAACTTTAACTCCACGAGAGGCAGATCCTTTTGACTCGGCTTCGACATTGAGTCTGGGTAAAAAATTAATCTCTATATTTGATTTACTACAATTGTAAAAGCGATAAAAGAGTTTCCAAAATAAATATTGGTATAAACCGCGTACCTGGGAAATAGTGCAAAATAATGATTTAATTCTCTAAAGTAATCACAAAACATATGAACCGGGTCCATCTTTTGTACCTCTTAGAAAGATGTGGATGGAATATTAAAAAATACCTTTCAAATAGTAGCTTTATTTATTTCAATGAAAAATAGTCTAATCATTTCATGAAAATATGTATCATATCTGAGTTTTCTCAACAGTTGAGTCAAATGGCGCACATAAAAATTTTCATAATAATGCTTCTACTTTTTAGCCCATACATTATCTTATTTTGACTTTCTGAAGTCGAGACACTGTTTTAAGTTTGATAAAACGGTCATCAATTATTGTGCGTCACAAATACCGCAATAATACTATGTTTCAATGTAAAAGGCCTTTGCCATTAAATTTTTTTATTGGCTTAATCGATGTTCGTTGTCGAGTCAAAATATCTTGCGAAATCAATTTTTGGATAACATTGAAAATTACGAAAATATGAAGGATTAAAATGTACGAACAGAAAAAGAGGAAAAAGCACCTGGTGACGTCATGCCTTGCTACTGCCATAGAAACAACAAATCAAAAGTTGTTTGCAATTAAAAATCATTTAATTGTTTAGATATTTCTTGTTTATCAATCTATTTTAATTTTTCAGCCAAACCAGTTCTTATAATCTATTCTAACACATTTTCAAATGTTAACGAAAGATACATTAAAATCGACATCAGGACAAAGGTGCATTATCTTTAATAAAGAGTCGGTTAATTACAGCAACAAAAATTCAATAGGTTTTAGATGGTATCATTATTCGTTCGGAAAAAATACACTGAACGATTGAAGCTTGTTTACGAGTATTATCGATTGTACATTCTACATTCGACTTGAAAAAAGACGTTTAATTTATGTTATGAAATAGATTACTTTCTTTCGTAGGTGATAATATAAACAAAATTTTCAGTAAATAAATTTCCCTTGAATAAATTATACTAACTATTTATGATAATTTATGATACAATTTATTCTAGTTTATTATAATGTCTACTATTTTGAAAGGAAAATCGCGGTAAAAAGGATTATTATAAAATTGGATTTTGTCGTGTTTCATATCTATGTTGTGTTAGCTTTATGGGAATACACTCACACAATTGAAGTAGATTAATTATATAATTATTACATGATAATTTTAATTATATAGAAAATTAACTTCTTAAATAAGTATTTTCCTTTAATTAAGGTGGATTTATTGCTACCATGAAAGAAAATTGTAATTATGTGAAGGAAATAATTTTCTTAATTACATTTTAATATTTACATTAAATTTAATGAAGGGTAGGAGAATATTTATATTGGAATTTATTGAATTTTGTCAAACTCACGTTTTAAAAACCAAACGAAAATATTTGGAAAAAATCCCTTATACTCGAATTTTTCGTTTAGTGAAATGAAAGATGCCTTGCAGACCGTGAAATTGATTTTATTTTTAAGACAAAATTTATGCTTTGTATATAAATAATAAATCCACCTGAATTTTTGAAGACAATAAAACTAAAATTAGTGTGAAGTAGGCTTTATAATTATTATATGTATATTATTTTATTTATAGTTTTCATTAAAATCTATTTTTGTTTATATTTAACATTAGTTTTTATACCTACCTAAGATTTTTTTTTATTTTTTAAATTATTTATATTAAAAACAATCATTTTTTTTAAAAAGTTATTGAGGCAGTATTTAATATAAATTAATTATTTCTTTATACAAATGTTTTATTTGATAAAATTATTTTTTAATGTAATTCGGACCAGAACAATTCTACACGAAATTAAATAGACGTATTTCAAATGATGACTGAAGATAAATTCTTAGTGGTCGAAATATTATATAAAAAATTATAGGACAATTTCTTTTGAAAATAATTTTTTTTTTTCTTCAAATACGTATACATTTTTTTTGTAATAAAATTTGAAAACTTAAAAAATATTTTACTGAAGTTTTTTTAAAAATTTTTTCTGTTTAATTTATCCTAATAAATATATAATTTTTTTTTTCAACAATTTAATTTAAAACTTATTTATCTAAATTATTTATAATTTTTTTAATTACATTTTTGTTAAATTTTATTTACAAGGATATTATGGAGTTTTTTTTTTTTTGTTTTGTTTTCTGAAATTTTTTTAGCAAGAAAAATATTAAAGAATTTTTTATTGTAAAAAAAAGAAAACCTGTTTAGTTATTTTGACTGGCATGATCCAAAAAAATTTTCATAATCGACAAAGGGGCAAAAAAAACTAAATCACGCTTAAAACTTGGCTTGGTCATTCTTATGAAGAAAATACCTGCTTTTCATTGTTAATTATTATCTGTTGCTCGGAAAATCGTTAATAAATAGATAAAATTCCGCATTTTATGGTGACTTTTTGCACGCTTACTACAATGTTGAACTCGACCAAAGCCCTCTACCAATCTAACTCGGATTATTCTATAGAAAGTGCTGTGTCACACCGATTAGATCAATCGACGTTCACAGTGAGTAAATGACGAAAATATTGGGTTTTTTAACATATCGGAAGTCTGTAAACCACTGATTCGTAGAAACTCTTTGTTCGAGAGTAAATCTTTTGGTCGTAAATCTTAGACTTTCTTAACTAACGGTTAATTTTGTTAAAAAGAGCTGTTTCATTCGTACATGACATTAATCTTAACGCACGTTCTAGTATTTTTTCTCCTATTATACGTTCAAGGTCACAGAACGTATAAGTGATTGTTTATATTGCCTACCATACTTTCAGGCTATTCGAAAATGATTCGTTTTCTTTCACAAGGGCCACTCTTACCATTGATTAATAACAATTTTGTTTATTATTCTAATAATAGCACAATGAAACTAAATATCTCAAAGGCAAAATATCATGCATCTTTCAAATTTTCCTCAGGGGCGCGCCCAACCCTCTTGTTTGGTAGGTAATTAAGTGGAATTAGTCAGTTTTTGCAAATTACAAAAAAACTATGTATCAAATAAAAAATGGTTCAACAAATATTTCTAGCTGATTTGATTGTGCACATTTTTGTTTTTTTCTCTTTGACTTTCTAGCTTCAAAATTGGCTTCTCGCTTTAGAATGGAATTGTTTTGCTTATTCAATCAAATGAAAAAGTATCCATCTTGTAAACCGTTAGTGATAGAAAAAAGTTTAAATGTAAAAGTTATTCCTTATAAAATAACTAACAGCTTTTATTTGAACCACTCTTTCGTAAACATTACTGTTTACCCGCGGGAGTGCATCTCTGTAATTTTTTTTTTGGTTTAATGTTCACAAAACTACCTGAAGTTAACCTGAAAATTTCCAACATAATTTTTTTTATAGTTTTGGTGAAAATGGATACCAAAAATTTTTTCCTATATTGCACCCTCACGGGTAAACAGTGATGTTTACGAAAGAATGATTCAAATAAAAGTTGTTAAATTTTTATAAGGAATAACTTTTACATTTAAACTTTTGTTCTATCTCAAACGGTTTACAAGATGGACACATTTCATTTGATTGAAAGACCAATAACCAAGATATGCCAATCTTAAAATTGGCATATCTAGGTCAATTTTGAAGCTAGAAAGTCGAAAAATATGCACAATTAAATCAGCTAGAACTTTTAGTTGAACTTTTTTTTAATTTGATACATGATTTTTTGTAATTTGTATAAAGCTGAATGAACTAACCTCCAAAACAACCCTCCAATGAACTACCCTCCAGAAAAGGGGATCAGGCAAGCCCCGGAGAGGTCGACTTTTTTTTACGAAGTTTTTACAACCAAATAAAAAACTGTGGAATATTTCAAATATGCATTAATTTTTTCTTTATAACCATGATATTTAATTTAATTTTGTTGAGCTGTAAGATTAAGAAAGTTGAACCATAAATATCAAAATGATTTTTATAGTTATTTTAAGAACAAGGGCGAGTTCATTGTTCAACACTCCATAAAATACAAGAAACAGAGTAATGAAAGACGGACACCCTTTTGTCATGTCAAATATCGTACCGAATTACTTTTATATTTGTCTTACAATTTATAGAAAAATAAAAGTGGATATTGATCAAATTGTAACACAATTTTTACCAAAAAATAAAACCACGTTCGAAGTTTTAAAAGTATGGCTAGCAATAAAAACTATTACTATCAGACTTTGTACAAAGTTCGAAAAACGTGCGTTTAAATCAACACTCGCATGACTGAAGTCTAAAGTACACATTTTATAGAAAAACCTAAAAATTATATGAGCCTTCCTATAAGGGGGCGTCCATAAATTACGTGAGGTCTTTTTTTAAATTTTCTGTCCCTCCCTCTCCCCTTGGTGAGATGTCGTGAGGTTTTAGTCAACCCCCTCCCCCGTCCCCCAATCTCACGTGAGATTTTTCAGAATGTGGGTTTATTACGTAAACGCGTTAGATTGTTTATTGTAAAAAGAAAATAACAATTTGGTTTGTGCTTTTATTTACGACTAGTTAAGACTACCAATCAATATTGCTGAGAGTTACAAATGTAATAAAAAGTTAAGAATAGAATACTTAAATTATGTCTACTGTGATTAAAAAAAAGAATTACTCTAATTCAGTCCATGGAGAATGCGGTCTCAAGAGAGACTATTGGAACCAACATGTCCATGTGATTTTCAGTAAAATCATCCGCTCCTTCAACTTCGTTCTGATTTAGCCACTCCAAGCCGTTGACGCTTGCGCACAGTAACTCATTAGCTCGTCTTGTGACAATCCGTGTACATACAATTTGAATTACATACAATTGTACATACAATTTCGATTAAATTCAACAAAATAGTATAATATTTTTTTGTTTCAATCAGAAAAAAAAATTGCGTGATATTTGTCGAGACCCCCCCTCTCCCCAACGTGAGATTAGATGATATTTGACTCGACCCCCTCCCCCCCTTAATCATCTCACGTAATTTATGGACGCCCCCTAATTGAAAAATCAGAATTTTTATACATTTTATTAATTTAACTAAAATAGGTATAAATATGGATTTTTTTTTTTTTGTATTTATTTTTTAATATTTTTTTTTAAATATATTAAATATTTAGTTTATTTTTTTATTATTATTATCTATTTTGTGTGTTACCTCATGAAAATAAAAAAAAATGTATGTATGTGAAAGTATGTGGTATATATATAAATTTATTACCGTAACATTAATAAAAATGATATTATTACATATATAAATACATTAATAAAATATAATCTTACTGGATTCACACCATTCTGTGGTATTCTTCTTAATGTTGCTGCCATTTTATCACCTATGTCACACAGAAAAAAAAACACACATATTAGATGAAAATTATTATCTGACATACTAAAAAGTCACTAAAGTTGTGTTGAGTGGTTTTTAGGTTGATGTGTATAAAATTTATTTATTTTTTTTTAGAATTTTTATATAGGTAGTTTTTTTTCCTAGAAATTATTCTTTTTGATATAAAATTCAGGTTTATTTTCAATAAATTTTTATTTGATGGGTTGTAATTTTTAATTATTAATTATTAAAAATTACAACCAGTTTTATCATTGATCCCTTCATTTAGAAATAAAATTTTAAATATTAAATTATTTTCAAATTAACTTTCAAAAAATTTTTAATCGTGGTCTATTTCTTTTACCATTTATTTTTAAGTACCATTTTGGAAACCATTAGAAACATTTACATAAGAAATTTATTGATCTCCAAAATCAAAATAGTTCTTGTTGATAATAAAATTAAGTTAACAGTACATAATTATACCATGTATATCTGTAATATATATCAAGGTATACTAAGTTTAGTCCCAAGTTTGTAACGCTTAAAAATATTGATGTTACGAACAAAATTTTGGTATTAAATAGTTCATTTTCGGTTATCCGTCCGGCCGCCCGTATGTAAAACCGATAACTCAAAAACGAAAATAGATATCAAGCTGAAATTTTTACAGTGTACCCAGGACGTAAAAAGTGAGGTCGAGTTCGTAAATGAGCAACATAGGTCAATTGGGTCTAGGGTCTGCAGGACCTATCTTCTAAACCGTTAAAGATAGAACAAAAGTTTAAAGAGAAAAATGTTCCTTATAAAAAATATAAACAACATTTTTGCGTAAGCATTACTGTTTATCCGTGAGGGAGCAAATTAAGCGCAAATTGTATATCTATTATATAGGACTATCAGTTATGTATGTGTGACATGTATTATGTGTAATGTGATAGAATGATCAACACTGTCTATACATGGTATTTCAACAATTAACGAAGTCAATTGTTTGTTTTCACTTGTTAATTATAAATTTAGTTGAACAAATAGAAAGATAATTACACAGAAGCTGGGACGTGAGCCCAGGTCCTCTAGGTATCCGGCCTGGGACGTTATCAACTCCGTCACTTCTGTTTTATGAAGAGTATTTATAATTATATGTAGCCTCTTAGTGTTTTTATGCTGTTTGCTTCGTGTGTTTATGCTTTTATGTTTGTGTATACAGGACACAAATATGTCACACTGCTATATAAGTCATACAAACTATCATTATACCATGTATATGAAATATATACAAGGAATATTAAGTTTAGTCCCAAGTTTGTAACGTTTGAAAATATTGATGCTACCAACAAAATTATGGTACAGGTGTTCATAAAATGACTTAATTAGTCCGTTTTCGGTTGTCTATCTGTCAACGCGACACCTCAAAAACGAAAAGAGATATCAAGTTGAAATTTTTATTTACATGACGTAAAGAAACAAAAAATCGGGTCATCAACACTGTCTATACATTTTTATTTGTCTGCGAAACAGCACCCTTTTTGATAAATGATCAATACATACTTAAAACGTCGTGAGTAGCTTCTTTTTGGCGAACTTACCAAACTTTCCCTCTAAGATTTTTTTGTGCTGTGTTTTGTGAGCTTGTATTTAAGCTATCAGTCTGAAAAAAACGCAGCAGGGAATTTGTGAACATTAATAATTATTGAACAATTCGGCAAAATTGAACTATATAGGTATCGAAAAGCATAAATACTTTTAATAATAAAAGCACGTCATGCTCGAGGTGGTAGACAAACCCATCGGTGTTTGACAAGCCCACCATTGTTTAATAGGTACTTATTAATATTACATCTTGTCTGACAAACTCCCTGCTACGTTCTTTCAGACCAATAGCTCAAATATGACCTTATTATGTTATCAAAGTCGAAGAGAGAAAGTTTGATAGACTCGCCAAAAGTAGATATGTATTAATAATGTAACAAAAAGGGTGCTGTCCCACGGACTATATGTTTAGCATAGAAATTTTAATGTACGTTTTCAGCACCTCTTTTATTGATATCAATTAGTGAAACTTGGCGCAGTTTAAAAAATAAAAAACCTTTTATAATTCAGTTAAAAATCTTGCAGAGTATGTTTTTTATTGAACACTTCAACAACATCAATATAATTTAGCTGCTTTATTTCCGCGAGTTTATTATTAAATCATATAAATGATTTCTTGATTACCAAAGCGATGACATTTACCAAAAATAATATTTTCTTTCGCACATTGTGTAACAGTTTTATTAGCTTTGATGTATACAGCTAAATAATTTCAACTTTTTTCTTTATCATTTCGAACTAGAATTTTATTTAGTGTAAATATATATATATATGTTGGATAGACTGTCGTACCTTGATGATAGTATACTTCTTAGAATAAAATTTACCAGAGTGCAAGTAAACGGACGAATGGATGTTCATACGATCATGTTTTTGAGTAAAAGAAAAATAAAACTCAGAGTATTACTGTTTCTGAGTGAACGAACTTGTCACTGGGCGTTCATAGAATGCCAAAAAGACAAATTTTTTTAAAATTCCTCTATATGTCAATAAAGTACTATCTGTTCCCTGATACTGTTTTCTAAAGGAAACTGTAAATAATTCGATATCAGTAACTGTTTCATATTTAATTTCTTAAAAAATGTGCAGGAATAATTGTACAAAGACTTGAAAAAATATTAATGGATATTGTGATCCAAGGTACAAAAGTCTTCCATACATTATATAGATCGAACTAGGGTAGATAGATACTACATTATATAAACGATAAAACTATTATATTTTATATGTGTACTCGATATTTCTAACTAATATTTTTCTCTCAAACTTGTGAAGGTTGTGTCTGCTATACCCATGTTTACAACACATTTTATTTCTGGTCGTTCTCTCCGTTCGTCGTTCTATTTGGTCCTCTCACAATGATCTTATCGAATTGGGTTTAATACATTGTGTAGCCGTTAGCAATTTGTATCATAACAACATATTTCAGGTTTTTTTTACTGTTTGCTACTGGATAGTAACTCTATCTTGTAGTTTGTGACTATAACTTCCATTGTCTAGAATTTTGTTATAAGTTGTAGAAATGTTGCCTATAATTAGTGAACTAACAATTAATTGAAGTTCTAGTGAAATTCTCAAGGACATCGTCTCTTTAGCTTTGGAACCATCAATGAGCTTTAAATTAAACTCTCTCAATGGAGAATGGAAATTCGGTTTGAGACCTTGTTCTGCCATTTCAAGCTCTTCGCGAGAGTTATTTTATCAGGTTCATCGTTCCAGGTTTACCAGTTTATCATATTTAAATGATTAAGTCTTAAATTCACAGTTCCTAACTAGGTTTCCAATTACACTCAATCCGGAGAAAATGACTATAATATAAATGCTGGTTCGAATATCAACCCATCTTTCACGAAATATAAAACAGAAGGAAGGTGGAATATTTTTTCCAGTGATCAAATCGAGTTTTTTAAGAGCATGACTTCCTTGCTGCTGAAGCAAAATACCACACCGTTTGCTCACTACAGAAATTGTAATACCAACTCGAATAAGAAAGATCCACCAAGCCGAAAACATCAAACCGGAAATGAAAGAAATTTATAGGAATATAGAAGATTATGATGTATAATAAACTCCTTCTTCTGCGCTCTATATTTCAAAGTATAGAAAAGGTTTGGCACAAAATTTGTAGAGAATTTTTTCTCTTAAACTTTTATAATTAATGCTAATATGATTGAAGCCAAGGGAAAAGAAATATTATCAAAAAACCTATTATTCCGACCATTGACCGTAAGTATTTAAGAACGCTGATACATGACCATATTTGACTTTTGGGACCACAATTTTATTATAAGAATCAATGTTTGTACAATTATACAGCTTGTTTCATTAAATTCCGAGGACCCTGAGATGATTGTACTATTATATCAATTAATAACTAATATTAATTAACGGTGCAACAGCAACAAATAAACAATATTGTTGCTATTCAACATTCCATGTTAATATTGCAATGGTTTGCCGAATAACTAATCAAAGCTGTATGGTCATATACAATCGATGAGAATGGACTGATGCTAAAGGTAGATTGACTTACGTGTTTGATATAGAAAGAATTGTAAGAAATCCAATCATTTGGTGTTGATGTTAAAAAAAACTGCTCTATTATTCATTTGGAATGAGAGTTGAATCTCTCCCGAAGAGCACTTTTTTAATAATAATAATAATAGTTTTTCCTGAAACCAATTCTGAAATTTATTCTAATTATTTTTTACACAGCAAATCCCGCCCGCCGAGGTTCGACACAGTAATTCAAATTGTCTGAACACACTAATACATCTTGACGCTGCAAAAGTCGATTGGTTTGCTCATACTTTAATATAAATATACCTACCAAACTATAATTGAATGCATAGTGTTAAAGGTTGCTAAACCTGTTGTTGTTAAATGTTTAGGCCGAATAAGTATTTTCGAACGGCTTGAACCAACGCATTTATTAAATGTTAACGAAGCTAAGTTTGCTGGTACTCAATTTTCTATTAGGTAGTGTCAGGATGATTGTTTTTATAAGAAAAATGTGACTTATTTTCAAGGATAAGACAAATCCAGATCCTATTTTTCGAGAAGTCGAATATGCATATTTATTGCCCACGTAATAATATTTTAAAGGTAACTGAAGTCAAGAGTGTGATGTATTTGAATCGACTTTTTTTCTGTGTTATCTACAAAAAGAATGTTTTTACGAAATTTATCAAAATATTTATACAATGTATATCCCATATACAATTTTTTTTTTCACTGTAAAGGAATTTTGGCTTAAAGCAAAGGATATTATATTTATTTTATTAAAAATATTTATTTATTTTTATTTTAGTTTAGTTTATTTTTTCTTTTTGTGGCATTTTTGTTTTCTATAATATACTCTAATCATTTTTTTTTCTTGTGACTTTTATTTTGACTTTTTGATTAAATTCTTGCCATTATTTTTTTTTTTTTTGAAACAAAAAATTGTTATATAGTTTTTTTAACAATTTACCTCTTCAAGATAAATCAGCTATTGTTTTTGATCAGACGATTGGCTATGCACAGAAAATGATCTTTTGATTAAAAAAAATTTTTTTTTCAATCATCCACTGACATTACTAATTTTTAAAACAGACTTTTCATTACAACTTATATAACATATATCTATTTAACAAAATCTTTGAACGTGATTTTCACCCACTTCAAAATGTCGGATTGAATTGAAATTTCACTCATATATCAAGGACCGATGGCAATACAGTAATTTAATTTCCTTTGTTCGATTATCTTAATCAGAATATTAAGGATTATCGATTTTTCCCATAACCTAAAACACGAATAGTTTAAAAAAATTAAAAATACACGCTTTTGTAACTAGGTGAATTAAAAAGTAGAAAATAATTTCCAAACAAAGTTCAAACAAAAAATAGAGTGATTAGGCAAAAAATCATTTTATCCCATGCTTTTTTTTTACGTTAAAATGATTTCTTTTCTTAATCACTCTATTTTTTCTTGGAGCTTATAGAAATTATTTTCTACTTTTTAGTTCAGTCAGCTACAAAAGCGTATTTTTTTGTCTTTTTAAATTATTACTTATTTTAAATTTTCAACCGAATTCAAACAAAAAAGGAGGAGGGTCTCAACTCGACTGTTTTTTTAATGTTTGTTTCCTTATAATTTTTGACTGGGTAAACTGATTTTAATTCTTTTTTATTTGATTCTGGTGCTTCCCGTGTGGTCCTACTTCAATTTGATCCAGTTCGGACAATGGCATCTATGAGAAAACCATATAAGTCTTAAATTTGCATTTAGTATGTGCGCGACAAATGGACGAATAACTCAATATCACGCCAACCAATTCCGATGATTCTTTTTTTAAGTGACAAATTAGTTAGTGTACTTCAGATTCACTAAAAATAAAAAATAAACAAACTTTAAAAAAAAAAAAAAAAAAACCGAATTCAAAAAGTAAAAAAATAAAAATGCACTAGAAAGTAAACAAATAACGATAATATAATGTAGTTATAATTATTGTTATTTTTGGAGTCGGGGTGAAGTTTGTTTTTATAGAAATAAGTTAAAATAATTTTTATAAATTCTCAATATCTGATAATATTTAATTTGCATTTTTAAGACGAAATTCGGTTAGTTTTCAATATATCTGCGCAACGATTTTTTTAAGTGCGATAAAAAAGTATAGTTTGGTTTTATTATAGTGGCTCTAGCCTAACATATATTGTTATTAACCTAAATAATAAGTGAGGATTTTTATATAGTTCTTTGGTAATTTTTATTTTCATTTTATGAACAATTTATGTAATCTGAGGCCAATTAGTTTAATGAGACTGGGTTGTGTTTTTATTTTTATTTTTTTTTTATGAGATTTTATTAAAGGACTAGACAAAATTAATTATAAGAGGGGCTTTATCATTGTGGCTTATACACGAATTGGATATAAATTACAACATATTATGATAATACGAGGTCTCTCTCCTCCTATTCATCGACAGTAAAGTATACTAGACATTGTAAATGCATAAAGTTTATGGTTTTAAGTTTAACCTTCTTATATGTTAATGTTTGTTGTAAAATAAGTTCGGTCAAATTTTCACCACAACTGATTTTTCGGACGTTACAATCATCCATGTTTTTTTGTAGCATTCGATGGCATTTTTATGAGATTAATATTGCGTTTTAAGCCTTGGATGGTAAGTGGGAACTGATTAAGATAAATGTACTTAATACTTCAAAATTACACAGAAAAAAGTCGAAGGCGATTAACGACAAGAATAACCGAGGCGAGGTTATTTTTACACTTCTCCTCACTGTTTGGTGGCCTACTGAAACTAAATCTTTAAATAAAACTGTGATTCATTTTGGACTTAACCGACCCCAATGTTGGAGTTTCTATAACAAAAACTGAAGTTGCTGTGGAATATCCATCTTCGTATTCGATTTTGGTCGACTAGCCCAGTCTAATTAGGAATCACCCTCGAAATGAGAGATAATAAGCTGAATTTTCGTATAAAGCTTCATTTTGGCGTTCTTCTTTGGAGTATCTCGATTTCTATTGCTCCAATGAAGTTCACATCTGTTATAAAAACGGTAGAAATACGGCATAAAATTAGCGACAAGTTTTATTTGAAATTTTCATGCTCTCAACCGTTTTTGGGATAGAGGGTGAGTGCCATAAGTGAAGCTGACTCACTTACTGATCTATACAAATTCTAAGGGACGTCTAAATATGCTAGAAAGGTGCAGTTGTCGGCATTCTCAAAAGTTGCTCAAAACCTGCGGAAGTTCAAAGTTCCATTTTTAAAATACAGCCTCCCCGTCACGGTGTGGGCAATGAAATTTTTTTAAATGTTAGTGTTTTGTTAATTTGACTTTATTTTGAATCGATTGGTAAAAAATCTCATCTTACTTGTATATAACAGAAAAACGTAATTTTGGGGGTGTTTTATCGATTTTACGGGGGGTTACTATGAAAAAATTGAAGTTTTCCAATTTTATCCGATATTTAAGCAATTCCGCGTCGAATGCCGAAAACCATCTTTCTAGTAGGTCTAGCAGTTCCTCAAAATTAGTATAAATGAGTTAGACAGTCAGCTTCAGTTATGGCGCTCACCGCTCTCCATCTCAAAAATAGTTGAGAGCATTAAAAATATTTAAAATAAAATTTGTCGCAAATGCTATGTTTATATAATGCTATACAATTTCTTATCTAACCACCATTGGAGCAAAAGAAACCGAGATAATAGCAAAAAATTGATTTTTTTACCTTTGATCTTAAAATACTTTTAAATACAGATTTTCATAAATATGTATTCATTGTATATTTAAAATAAATTATGCCCGTCTAAAATGAAATAAAGACTTTTAAAATAAATGTGGTAGTTTATTTTAATTTGAGTATTGTTTTTTTTACAGTTGGTATAATCCAGTTCAAGAGCTTTTCAATTTGGTTTTTCTCGTACTTAACATAAACTATTCATGTTTATTCCATTAGTTAAATAGGATTTTGTTTTGATCATACTTGTGATAGAATGAGACGGAAATATATCGGGGAATGAGGCATATTTAAACTATATACAAATCGAATAGGTTTTGTCAAATTAAATATTCCATATTGCCTACCTTAAAGACAACAAAAAATAGAATAGTTTAGATATTGGAACATGTATTGTAGTCTATTGATTTGATGAAATTTAACTTTTAATGTAAATATATTTTTGACTGAGGTTGACTGGTGAGGTTTACCAAACTCAAGCACCATTGCTTTCAGAAAAAACAGCAGAGATGTATCTGTATATCAGCGTATCTCTCTGTCTATCGTTGCTCCTATACAGATTTTTTGGTTTGCTTGAATTTTGAGCTTCGAGGTCCGTAACCCATAACGGTTAGAAAGAGGGGAAAGTCTTCAAACGGCAGTGAAGATTTTCTTCAAAAATAGCTAAGAACACTCTCGATCAAATCACTTCAAATAAAACAAAATCGAATCGAAACGATCATAACTGCTTTTGAATCGTTTTGCATTTTTAAACTTTTATATAACGTATATATAAAATATATCAATTATCAAGGTATACTAAGTTTAATCCCAAGTCTGTAACGCTTAGAAATATTGATGCTACAGCAACAAAATTTTGGTAAAGGTTTTCATAAAATTCATTTCTGATCCGTCCGTCAGCACGATAACTCAAATACGAAAAGGGATAGCCTGTACGTCCTGAGCAAGCTGAAATATAGCGTGCTCAGGACGTACAGGACGTGAACATTGAGGTTGAGTTCGTAAATGAGCAACATAGTTCAATTAGGCCTTGAGTTCGCAGGACACATCTTCAAACCGTTAGAGGTAGACCAAAAGTTAAACGTAAAAAAGTTCTTTATCAAAAAACGCTTACCCGGGAGGGTGCAAATTAGTTTAGAAAATTATATAGTATGTGTATGTAACCCCACAGTCGTGTTGTATATATATATATATATATATATATATATATATATATATATATATATATATATATATATATATATATATATATATATATATGACTGTGGCTAGCTAAGAGTGACAATTTTTCTGTACTTTTATAACGTAAAAAACAAACGATTGTGTAATCAACACTGTCTACATTGTATTTCAATAATTAAATCAGTCATTTGTTTGTTTTCAATTGTTAATTTATGTGTTTCTGCTTTAAATGCTTTTAATTGTAATGTGTTTTTTGTTTTTCCATGTGCCTGTAGAGTTGTGTAAAAGTCTTAACGGAGAACGGGAAGCTGTTATCATAAAAAGACACTTTCTTGACGCAATCACAATTTACATATCTATTTTTAGCTTTTTTTAGATCAATTTGGAAATGATGTAAAGTAAAACAAAGCTCTAAAACGTCGAAAAAAAAGAGTTTTTCCTCTAGGACGTAGTTTCTAATATGAGTAGGCAACGTTTGTTATAAAAATTGGTTAGGTTTGAGATTTTTTCACTAAAAAGTAGGAACTATCAATTTATTTTGTACATTTTACCTGATTTTATCTGATTTGTTCTTTTATTTTGAAATTCTTCATATTTTTATTCAGCTACAATTTAGGATAAAGGACCTGCAGACCTTTATCTCCTCAATTCTAAAAAAAAAGAGTTAATCACATCTCACATTTATGATACCCACTCTTCGAAAAAACATAATGAATCTGATAAACATAGAAGAAAGGAATCTGATAACGTAAGGTTTTTTTGTGTATAGTAGTTTCCGCATACCATTTTAAAATCCGAAAAATAAATTGTCCTAAAACATAATTTACTGAATTATTTACTATCATAAAAGATAAATCTTCAAAAGGAAATCATTCACAAAGAAAAGTTGAAGAACTTTGAATTTCGTATTGATATTGAATTTATTAATCGTGTCTAATAGGATTACTTTTACCTTCTATTTTAAAATACAACCTATTTTTCATGCGTCACTTTTGTTATTTAAATAAATATTTTAGAGGTTTGGATATTATAAATGATCTACATTTTTTTCAACAATTTATGTTGGTTTGTGAAATAAGCTAAATACCTATTTCAAAATAACTATTATCTACATTAAACAATGACTGGATTTTCACCACACTATTTCTCGTTTGTGGTAATAAATTTATAACGAAAAATTTTTGTTAAACTATCAAACGAAAACTATTCAATCATAAATAGTTATCTAAACCGCATAAGTACTACGTATGTACAACCATCGGTGTAGATTGATACATAAATAATATAGATTATTTACTAGGAAATCAAACAGATAATTTGGTGTTAAATTGGATATTTAATATATAGATATATGCGTATCTACAGGATGTTTCAGGATGGTTTTATCATTGCTGGTGGGTTTTTAAGCTCCAACAAATAAACAGGCGTTTTATAAGCTTAACTTGTCTGTGTACCTGTGTGTCTTTCTGTGGCATTATAACTACTAAACGGAATAACCGATTTTGTTGTTGTTTTTTGTTTAAAGGTAATTTTATCAAGAGTGTTTGAGTTTAGGATTCTCCACCCAATAACAACTAGGAAAGAAGTAATGATCTTCAAATGGATCAGTAGATTTTCTTGAAACATACCTTAGTACACTCTTTCTCAAATTATTTTTCTCTGGCGGTTAAATGTCAAAAATATAGATGTCAAAAAATCAGATTTGTATATTCTATAACATTTTGACATTTAAATTTCGCTGTTTGGAGCACTACACATATATTTTTCTAAACTTTTCTAAATGTTTATAAAACTACGATTATTTTCAGAAGAAGAGCTAAAAAGACCCCGGGCAAAATCAAATTTGGGAGACCCATCCAAAAATTCATCGTTCTATAGCCCCGGAACCTCGTAAGGCCCACTTGACTTCAAAATACTATAAATTCTTATTATATTATATACATTTTTTTTAAAAATCGATATGAGTATATAAATTTAATAAATTTGTCATATTTAAGTGGTTCTAGAACTGAAAAAGAACTAAATTTAAAAAAAAGTGTTGTTGGGCTATATTAGGAATATAGTTGCCAAAAAAGCTCGTTACAAACTATGTCAATACTGACTTTTTTATCTCTACTAATACACATCATTAAAATGTCGGCGTATTTGTGTTCGTTTGAGATTACCTCTTTGCCTGTTATAGTTTTTACACATGCTCACGAAATGTGAATAGAATCAGTCATTGAATAATTATATTCTTTAAATGTGGGCTATCAGAGGGACCCGGATCTTCGCCGGTTCAAGTACCATAATATTATTATGGAAAGTAAAGATAACAGAATTTTGTCGATAAAAAATTCACATCTTACACTACCTTGTAGAAACAGTCAAGATATTCATGATATACTCGTTTTACAAGTGCTCCCAAAATATTTCGTTACATAAAAACGTAAGAACTAATATCTCTTTCTCCTAGATTTTACGTAAGATAATTTATTATTTTGTTGAAGTTAATCTTGCGCGCTGTTTATTTTCGATAAAGTGTATCGCTAATTAATGAGTCTATCTTGTCCCATTCAGTTTTGTAAAAAGTATTTGATCAACTTTAATTTAGAAGAAGTCTACTCATTTTTTACAGTAATGACAGGGACAATGTGGAACATCAGAAGTGCTTTGAAGTCATTCGGATAATTGAACGACAATGGTGAATTCTGAATGATCAAAAAGGGTGGGGATCGGGGCCAGGGGGAACTGCCTCGGTTGCACTATTGGCGTTTCATAAAATCAATAATTCCATACAAATTTTTAATTAAGAATACACGTTATTTTGATAAAAATTTCAAATTGTACCATGTTTCCTAAATGGTATCAATACAGAGTTGCTAACAGTATACTTTTAAATTATACCAGACACGCAAATTATGTTTTTTTAAAATTTTTATTCACTTTTAGTGAAATTTTCAAATAAGCAATTATTTTTATGATTAACTATGTACTCTTAATTTAAATTGATTATCGAAAAGAAAATGTTTGATTATGAAAATCAATGAATTTCTTATGTAAAATATCGGAGGACCAGTTAGGAGACTTTTAATAGAAGTTGATTTCTTTTAAGTTTTCATGGCTATTTATATAATAATGTATAAGTTAATCCAGTTTTTACTGAAACATCTTGTACAGGTAATAACATATACATATATTATATGGTATATCTATATTAATTAATAGATTAAATTTTGAATTAATGGATAATACAAATTGGCCAGTTTAACTGGTTTGATCGTAATCATCTAATAGTTAAATTTGGTTAGTTGTCAACTTGTCAAATTGTCAGTTGGCAACCAACGTACCGGTTCAGTCCACATGCTGATTAGGTGAGTGGACGTATGTGTGTCACTACTCACTGTCACTGCCTAGGTAATATCGAAAAGCTACTGGTCAACGATTGATACTATATAATTTAATGAAAATATATTCAATTTGAATACAATTATAAATAATAGGAATTATTATTAGTTTATATCGAATCCATTGAGTGCAGCTAATTATCATATGATTTTGTTGAATGTCCAAAGAGTAAAGTTCCACTGGGTGTGGAATAATACACTACGCCAATTTATTAAGAGAACAAAATTTGTACACAAAATATCACCTCTTGGCGCTTTGCGCAGAGAGAAATGTTTTCCCTAAATTTTATATAAAGTTTAAAGCGTACCAAAATTTTAAAAATTATTTTATAACAAATTTGTTTAACCCTCTTTGAAACTTGTTTATTTTTCTTGAAAATGAGCTTAAAAAATTCACTCGAACTTTTTGGACCCAGATATTTGCTTCCCAAGCAAAATTGAACTTCTGGATTTCCTTCCTTTGCACCTTCCGTACAAAGCGACAAGGAATGATAACAATTTTTGTACAATAGATTCCAAAACTAGGAAGTTTTCTAAGGAGCCTGATCAGATGATCAGATTCATCATGGCGGCCTGGTGAAAAAACGCATATACATGTCATCGCTTAAAAGGAGATAGTTTAAGTTTTCGAACGATATGAAAAAATTTCAGGGTGATGATTATTTCAAAAGATGGAGGATTTTAAACTTTTGCTTTGAAAGCAAATATCTTGGTCCAAAAAGCTCGTACGGGAATTTTTTATAGTTAATTTTCAAGAAAGTAAACAAGCCTTTCAGTAGTTTAAACAAATTTGTTGTAAAATAATTTTTAAAATTTTGGTACGCTTCTAATCTTTGTATAAAATTAAGGGAAAAAATTTCCCATCCTTTCAACCCTCCGTTCAAAGCGGCAAGGGGTGATTCAAATTTTTGACCCATAGATGCGAAAATTAGAAAACAAGTTTTCAAATGAGCTATTGAAGTTCCAAATGATGATTTTTCTGAGAGATGCTGTTGGAAATTCAGGTAAAATTTTGTGTAAAAATTTTGTTCCTTTAATAAATTGCACAGTATATCATAACATCAAAGAAATATTTTAATTTGTTGCCAAATAATCCAAAGTACTTATCAGCTCATAAATAGGAGATAAAATTAAAATTTACAAGTTGAGTTAAAAATTTAGGACTTCATAAATATTAATTAACTCTTTTATCTTTCATTATTGTTATACTTATTATGATTATCATTATGATACAAATGTAATTTTTATTATTTATGTTTATACAGTAGATCCGCGGTAGATTGACAAACGTTTGGCAAAGTGGTGTCGAATTTGTCGGACTATGGAGTACTGCTGCGAATTCTGTGTAGTTCGAAACTTTTTTAAAAAGTATACCTTGTAATTCGACAAATTACATATCAAACTGATAATATTTCAATCATCATATTTCAATTTTCTAATTTCAGCCATGAAGAATTCATTTATTTATAATAAATCTGCATTGTAATTACCGTTATAGTTAGTTATGTCCTGAATGTTTTCTTTTGGTCTAGCCTTGTACTTTTTTGATTGTCATCTATTTAAAAACACTTCTTATGCTATTTCATTTTGGGAAACATAGGGTCATTGTAATTTTGGAACGAAAGACCATTAGTTGAAATGGCCCACCAGAAAACATGTTGAAAAGATGCTCCTATATGTATGTAAACGTAAGTTTAAGCACCATGGCGTCAGTATTGCGCGGTACAGATGAAAATCTGGATGTCACATCTCTGGGTATCTCAACCAGGAAAGACGTTGAAAAGAGGCTCTTATATGTATCTTAACGTAAGTTTAAGCATCATGGCGCCAGTTTTGCGCGGTACAGGCGAGTACAGGTGAAAAAATGGATGCCACACCTCTTGGTATCTCACCCTTGTACCAGCAAATATATACGGCATTGCTGAATACTAACTCCGCATAAGTATTATAAGTTTATTACATAAATGCCATACAGAAATAAATACGTAGGGCTTCGGAAATTGACAGGAGATCAAAATTTTTTTTAATCCCCTTATTTCTATACGGCATTTATTTATTTATTTGATTTATTTCTATAAGGAATTTATTTAATTCACTTCGAATAATTTTGCAGAGTCTGTATATTTGCTGGTGCAGGGGTGTGGCATCCATATTTTTACCTGTACCGCACAAAACTGACGCCATGGTGCTTATAAACTTACTTTTGCAAACAGGAGCATCCTTTTCAGCATGTTTTCTGGTGCTAACCTCAATAAATTAATATATTACATTTTAAAAGGGTAAGAAAAAAGGCACGTTGTTGCGGTCAAATATGTCAGTAAATTCATTTTTAAAAGTTTCTAATGTATAATTTAGCTCATCTAAAGGAGAATAAAATTAATGTCTCATATACGATCTTTGACCTCGATTGACCTGATATGAGTTCATATATGTTCAATTTCTACTTCCACATTTTGCAGAAGCATTCTAATGCTGGTGTAAGTATTATAGTAAATTGTATAATGTAAACTAACCAATAATAATAATTTACTTGTCCCTTATGTAAACTCAGACTTCAATTCACACAATTTCAAATAACCAATCGATCGATCACTTTGCCAATGTGTACACAGTACGTTTAGGTAGGTATATTATATTCATTTATATTGGTTGACAATGTAGGTACGTACTACACATAATATGACTACTATAGGAAGGATAAAATTTATTTATTATATTCATAAGATTCTGGTTGCGATTGCACAACATTGTAAGGTCTTTATGATGTTCCACTACAAAATAAACTTTTTAATCAATTTTCCAGAACTTTGTATTTTATTAAGGAGATATGCAAGGATTGAATAATATTACTATTTTTGTTGTATACTTTTAATCATGCATACGATATTTATTTATATCATGGTCTCTTCGATTATAATTGATGTTTTTAAATATGATGCATACAGTGAAAACTAAATATTGACAAATATGTTGCCTAGTAATCTTAATTAATGAGAATTGAAAAAAATATACTTGCACCAGGGACTCGAACCCGGACTTCTTGGATTCATGTCTAGCGCCCTACCAATTAGCCTATTCGAGTTCTAGACACGAATGCAATTTTTTCAACTCATCGAATATTTCAATAATAATCGAAAAATAAAATTGCATTCGTGTCTAGAACTCGAATAGCCTAATTGGTAGGGCGCTTGACATGCATCCAAGAAGTCCGGGTTCGAGTCCTGGTTCGTGTGTACTTTTTTCCCATCTCAAAACAAAAAGTAATAATAATAAATAAGTGGATAAACTAAAAAATATTCAATGAGTTGAAAAAATAGCATTCGTGTCTGGAACTCGAATAGCCTAATTGGTAGGGCTCTTGACATGAATCCAAGAAGTCTGGGTTCGAGTGTATTTTTTTCAATTATCTTTAATTGAATAATACTTGGGATTACAATAAAACTTTGTAAAACATTTTTTGTTTACTGCATTTTCTTGCTGTTTTTTTATTTTTTTTGGTTTGTTTTTGTTTTGTTTTGTTTTTTTCTTTTGTTTTTTTTTTTTTTTTTTGTATTTATTTTTAAAGTATATCAATGATTTTTATTACTTGATCTTATATGAAATAGGTGACTTGGTATTAAACATATTTAACGCTATTGCCTCAGGCGCAATTTTTGTAATTGAGTTGTTGACCAAAAATTTTTGTTGTCAAAAAAGAAAAGATCGTATATAATTTTATAATAAAACTGTTTTTTATATTTATTTTTTCTTAATAATTTGAAAGTTATATAGTTTTAAAATTTTTTCGAAACTGAAACGAAAAAATTTACGTAAAACAGCGTGTGACGTAATGATTTATATTAAGAATTGTATATAAAAATTAATAGAATTATTTATTATTTTTTTTTTAAAGATTTAAGAATTTTATTTTAAAAGGTTCGTGCATTCAGTTAAAATTAACATTTTAATTAATTATTCAACAAATGGTGTTACAGAAAAACGTAAAAAAAATTTTTTTTATTCTTTATTTAGATTTTATTTCACTGTATAATCATTATTAATATATAAGGAAACTCGACGAGAAAGAATTTTTAAAATTATATGCAGTTTTATATAAAATAAAAATGAGCAGCATAAATAAATATATGCATCTTTATATTTTAATATAAATCAGCTAGAATATGATTGGTGGAGTAGCCGTAACTGTGTGTATAAAACAACATGAATTAACATCTACATGAAAGTTTATGTTTTAACATCTTCTACGTCACGAACACGGCACAATGTGCCTAAATAACGTTTGTAGTCTGTGAATTGTTTTGTGTATTTTATTCATTTTAATTAACTAGTATTTAATTATACGCAGCTTTTAAAAAAGTTTTCGCAGTTAAGTTCAATTTTATTTATGATAAAAAATTGAAATAAAATACAAAAATTGACTTTTTTTTTATTCAACAACCCAATTGTCTCCAGCTCTTACAATTGGACCATAAATAAATGGTGGAAACGCAGTAAAATTACATAATATTAGTATTTATGCTATGCACTATTGATTTATTTGCGCTCCCACCATGAAGCAGTTAACAGTAGAATCTCGAAAATCGGTACACAATTATAATAGGGATGTTCCGATTACTGGAATTGTATGGGAAAATGCTTTATAAATAAAATAAAGCGCTTCGCTTTACATTTCGTGCTATGTTTGCTTAGTGCATTTGGCATACCAAAAGTTGGTGTATATACGCGTTTCGCAAAATTCTCAATATAGGTGAAATCTTTTCGTGATAATACTTTACTGGAGATCAATATGCTTGGTAAGTTCATACATTGACCTCCAAAGAATTTGTTTTTCAAAAGTTTAGTTTTCGGGATGGCTTTTGAATGCAAATTAATACGCACACCCTTTAAAATACGCACACCAGATAAAATTTGAGGAGTTTTCGCAAGGTTTTTAGTTTTAGGAATAGTTTATAAAACTAAATTCGGAAAACTTTTGATAATAATGGCTTAATTTTTTGTTAATTGTAATTTTTGTACATAATAAAGGCCACAGTACGTATTTTTGATTTAATTATCAAACTTTTGGAGCATCGAATTTTTGCTTGTCTTGCCAAGTTTGAAATGAAAGAATGTTTACCAACAGAAGTAAATAGAGGTGAATATATTTTTCGAAATGATGTCTTAGATTTTTGATTATTCTATTATGAAGATAAAAACTAAAAAATTTCCATTTATTATTATATTTTTTGAGTAGAGGACAGCTAAGTCGACCGCAGCCCTGCTATCTTATTCAATTTTCAATAAATCATGCGTTTTATTTCAAATAAGACTAATTTTCAATTATTTACATGTAAATAGTTTAAAATTAAAATTATCGAATAAAAATTAACAATTAATTAAACTTGTTGCATTAGAAATTAAGTGAAAATAAGAGACGAAATTGCGTAAATAATACTTTTTATAGGTAAATTAAAATAATTACTTATTTAAGTTTGTCAGAAAATAGTGTTAAATATTCAATGTGAAACATTTATACTATCCATAGACTTATATGTCCATCCATATAATTATATTAATAAATCGTTAATATGGTTACTTCCTGAAATAAAACTCATGCACGAAGCGGATACACAAATGTATTCAACATCGCGTTTGATAACATCTTAAACATTGCGTTAGAATAACACACTTTTCAGGTGATAGCTTGTGGTCTAGTATGAATGCAAAGTACACTACAATGTAAATAGATTTTAAAACAATATGAATATAAAGAATCAATTATATCAGATAGTAGTTGTACATACGATGTAGCCAACTTCCTTTTGTTTGTCATTATCATTAAATTTAATTACATGGAATTGATACGAGATGGCATCATTAACATTATATGATCGATTGATTATCATTTGTTGTGTATATTATGCGGTTCTGGGTACCAACCATCCACAATCCACAGTACCAGCATGTTGTATTGATTTTATACATTGTAGTATGTATACTAATACTAATACTAACCATTGAGATAGATGATCATATATTAAACTGAAATGTAATAACTACAATTGAAATTATTGAACTATAGATAATACACATTTGACATTATCACACGAGCACGTATAGGCTAACACAAAATAGAGATACGGTAGAAGCCAGGGCACGGCTAAAATTTGGATAGAAACAATTAATCTTCGTAAAAGCAAAAAAATAATAAGGGAATAGTAACACTAGCAATAGTTTTGACGAATGAGTCAATGTAGTATGTGCGTCAGACCCATTCCGGTCGGCGATATCACAATACTGCTGGTGAGCAGCCCTATTCAATAATGTAATATTACTTTTGCTAACATAGATATTATACTATCTGTTCCTATACCAGCATTGTAGTAAACGCCATACATTTCGTACCATGTAGAGTCATTTAAAAATAATTCTTTATCAGTCTTTAAAGTAATTAAAACAAACTGTTAGCAGTGGTAAGGGAAGAGACAAACCAAAACTGAAACGAAGCCTCGTAAGGTTTTGTACATAAAGTCTTGGTTTTGGTTTTTTTACCATTTGTATTCAATGCCTTAACTGAATCACACTATGAGTGATACTTGGGAGACATTTGGTCTCTTGTATCAGGTGCGGTCTATCCTACCTATGGTTATCAATTTGGTTTCCACAAAGTTTAATACCAGGATAGTTATTAATAATCAGCCATAGCTGCATATGTTCCCCTCCCTTTCATTTTCCCTATTCCTTTTTATTACATGTGCTGTACAATATTTGCATTAATTAAAAATAGAATGAATCAATTGAATTGAATTGAATTGAATTGGCATTGGATTGAATTTTGGCAGAGTCTGGAATTGTCCTAAATCATAAATGTTGACATATTCGTTGGCGTGCTATATTTTTATTCACGGGACTCTTGCAAAAAACATGGTCTCACCCATAGTCTTGGCTTTGGTAGACAAGAGTTATCTTGGCTTTGACCTAAGTCTAGCAAATCTTATGAGGCCAAGACCAAGATTGTAAAATTAGAGTAACTTTGCTCATCACTGGTACCGGGTAACGTAATGTGTTCGAAAATAAGTAGAAACCAATAAAAAAGTTACTACTTGCAAAATTTTAAGAATCTATTTATTTCCTTGCATGTAGGGATGTTAAAAAATTTCGATTCATTACATAACTTAGAAACCATAAGTTGTAATATCTAGTAGTAAACCTCCTCTTATGTACTTGTTGTTTGTAAGGATGTTGGATATTTTCGAATTTTTTCATAATAGAAAGGAGGTACTAGAATTTAAGCAGTAGAAAGATATTTTTTGAAAATCGTTAATTGACTTTGAATCAAGAGTCAATCAAGATGATCATGAAGAGTGAATATCCTAAGGGATTTTTAAATTTCTTATTGCACAAAAATTTTTGTTAGAGAAACCAATTTTTGAATTTTGTAGTTCTTTAATTTTTATAATTTGGCAAAAGGCTTTTGTCCACTAAGAAGGAATCGGTTGGATAATAGTTTTTAATGATTAATCATGATATGTAGATAAGAAAATTATATTTGAAAAAGAATAAAGATTATAATTATGTTTAGATAATCTTTTTCGTGAAACTATGCATCCGATCACGTGACAGCAAACTCCAATCAGATGTAGTTTGAAAGTAATACGTCGATGTAGTTTGAAAGTAAAACAGTAAGTAAACTTACATAAACAAAAACATCTAAGCTTGCGTATACTTGTAATTTATTTATAAAAAAATGATTGTATGTCAGGATTTGATGGCATTCAAGTCACTCTAAATGACACTCTACACTGTTTTAGAAGTACATTTGAATTTGTTTTTTTGAAAATGCTTAATACATAAAGTAAATAGTATTTTTTTTTTAAAATAATACCTTCTTAGCGTAAACCAATTTTCAAATTTAGGATAAAAGCCTATTAAACCAATGAGCACTTTGTTTTGACTTAAGTTTTTTTTCTCTGGCAAGATTTTCTTGGACAGTTTTTTTGTGATACTCTGTATACAGCGTATATACTGTCAATTTACTGTAAATTGAACGTCGAGTACACAACATATAAAATGATTCGATATTCCTTCCTTAATGTTGAGAAATTTACATATAAGATACTGTTATAACTATTGTGAAAAGTCAATTAGACAATTCATAATAATTGATGATGCGGATACAATAAAGTGTTATTATTTCAAAGGAAGGAAATTGACAAGTTTGTTAAATTAATTTGATACAATTGTCACAGCATTTAACAATAAACATCAATATACTATTAAGTAATTCAATTAAAAGTTCTGGGAAAAGTAAAGTTTTCGAAAAAGTAATTGCTATACAGCTTGTCAATTTTCTGGATAGAAATAAAACTAATAAATGAAAATTTTGATTTTTCTAAAAGCCATCCAATGGTGATGTAAAAATGATTTTGTTAAATAATAAGCGTTCGATATCCTGTTGCATGAAGACTTAATATTTCGGTTAATTGAATTAAAATAACCAGCTTATAGAACTTATATTACTCATCTAATGAACTAATGTCTGAAAATTCGCAAGATTAGTGTATTGGTAAATATTGACACCATTGTTAATTGATTGTTATCGCATCTGTCATTACTTCTACTATGTTGTGTATTAAATCCTCGAATAAAAAAAAGGGATGTTATAAGTTAAATCACTATGAGTGTATATCTGTCTGTCTGTCTGCGGTAACGTAGCGTCTAAACGGATGAACCAATTTTGATTTTTTTATATTTCGTTTAAAAGGAAATTTAATGAAAAGTGTTCGAAGATATGTTTAAAGTACGAGTTCAGGGTTCCGTACCTTAAAAATTTGTCGGACGTTTTTCAAATTTTGTAAATTTCACTTGATTTTTAAGTTTTGCTTAAGGAGCATTTA